>NC_133332.1:94351706-94951706 GCF_042186555.1 Aquarana catesbeiana
TCCAGACAGTTTTCCTGCATGCCCGCCGATCACACAGGAAGAGGATGACGAGGAGGATTGTGTCAGTATGGAGGTAGAGCCTGGCACTCAGCATCAGCAGCAGTCTTTAAGTGATCATTTAGAGTCCCAAGAAACCCATAGACTTGTACGTGGCTGGGAGGAGGTGGCCGCGGATCATGTGGTCCTTAGTGACCCAGAGGACTCCGGACCGAATGCCTCAGCAAACCTACGCTGCATGGCCTCCCTGATCCTGCGGAAGGATCCTCGTATTCGTGGTATCAAGGCGAAGGACCAATACTGGCTGGCAACCCTCCTTGATCCACGTTACAAGGGTAAGGTTGCGGACCTTATCTTGCCGTCGCAGAGGAGCAGAGGATGAAACATCTTCGGGAGGCCTTGCAGAAAGGTCTGTGCAACGCATTCCCAGAGACTGGGAGGTTACAGACTCCTGTTTCTGGACAACGTGTTCCTGAGGCTTCGGTCAGTCAAAGAAGGAGCGGCGGAGAAGGTGGCCATCTGACCGATGCGTTCAGACAATTTTTTAGTCCGCAGCCCCAAGGTATGATCGGTTCCAGCAACCATCACCAGCGTCTGTTTTACATGGTGCAGGAATACCTAGGGGCAAGATCTGACTTGGCCACCTTTCCCACCAAAAATCCTCTGGGTCACTGGGTCTTGCGGATGGATCACGGGCCAGAGCTTGCACAGTATGCAATTGAGCTACTGTCCTGCATCCAGCGTTCTTTTGGAACGCACATTCAGTGCTGCTGGAGGCTTTGTAACCGATCACAGGGTGCGTCTGTCCACCGACTCGGTCGACCGACTGACCTTCATAAAAATGAATCAGTCTTGGATCACCACCAGATACCAAGCACCTGATGCTGATGTAACCGAATAATTTTTTTTTTTGGAAATGTCAGATCCCTTCAAAGACTGCCTATGCTGATGCTGAGTGACTATCCTGTTATGCTGAGTAATTATCCTCTTCCTCAATGATCATGCTGATAGCTTGGAAGGACAATTTTGGTTCTGGGCACCGCCACCAGTGCCTAAGGCCCAATTTTTAAGCCCCTGTTTAACGGGGGCATGTAATTACAATTTTTGATGCAATTCTTTGCAGCAGGGCTAGTTCCTGCGCTCCAACTAGAGTATCTGGGAGGGTTTGCAGTGTTGTGGCACCAGCACCAGTGCCTAATGCCCAATTTTTCAGCCCCTGTTTAACAGGGGCGTGTAATTACAATTTTTGATGCAATACTTTGCAGCAGGGCTCGTTCCTGCGTTCCAACTAGAGTGAGGGGTTGCAGTGTTGTGGCAACAGCACCAGTACCTAAGGCCCAATTTTTCAGCCCCTGTTCAACAGGGACATGTAATTAGAATTCTTGATCTAATATTTCACAGCAGGGCCCGTTTCTGCGCCCACCAAGAGTAACTGTGAGGACTTAGTGTTGTGCCACCATCACCACCAAAGGCCCAATTTTTCTGGCCCTGTTCAACGGGCATGTAATTTACAATTCTTGATCTAATATTTCACAGCGGGGCCCGTTTCTGCGCCCACCAAGTGTAACTGTGAGGATTTACAGTGTTGTGGCACCAGCACCACCATCACCAAAGGCCCAATTTTTCTGCCCCTGTTCAACAGGGGCATGTAATTACAATTCTTGATCTAATATTTTCACAGCAGGGCCCTGTGAGGGCTTACAGTGTTGTGGCCACAACAATACCTAAGGCCCAAATTTCTGCTGAGTATATAGGGCAGGCCCCTACTTTCAAACATCCAACTTACAAACGACTCCTACTTGCAAACGGAAGGAGACAACAGCCAGTGAGATGAAATCTACCCCATAGGAAGGGAAATTCTCTCCTGAAAGAGTTAATATGGCAAAAACTTTTCTCCTTTACATTGATGCTTTATCACCAATCCTTGTTTCACTAAAAACCCCAAATTTTCAAAAAACATTTGTCATTGGGACAAAAAAAGAGGTGAAATCTTCTGAAGCACAGACAGCAAATCAAATGTCACAGGGGTGATAACGCTTCCCTATGTTTTCCAAAAAGCTTAAAAACAGATTTTTTTTGGCTGGAGCTACACTTTGAAAATGTGCCAGTTCAAAATTACAAACAGATTCTACTTAACAACAACCCTACAGTCCCTGTCTTGTTTGCACTGCCTGTATACGGCTGTTCAGAGTATATAGGGCCTGGGGGCCCCACACCTTTCCTTTTTTAATTTGGGTGCGGGGTTCCCCTTAATATCCATACAAGACCCAAAGGGCCTGGTAATGGACTTGGGGGTACCCATGCCGTTTGTCTCACTGATTTTCATCCATATTGCCAGGACACATTACATTAAAGCAGCAAGCAATTTTAAATGACTTTTTTTCCTTTAAAAATGTCATTTTGTGCAGGGATTGTTCTAAGCACAGGAAACACGCGCTACTTTACAGGCATACTATAGACACCCCCCAGGTACGATATTTAAAGGAATATTTCACTTTTTTTTTTTTTCTTTTTTTACTTTAAGCATCATTAAAATCATTGCTCCCAAAAAAACGGCCGTTTTTAAAAGTTTGTTTTGCATTGATCCGGGTCCCCAAACCCTTTTTAGGACAATACCATGAAAATTAGCCTTTAAAATGAACACTTTTAATTTCGAACATTCGAGTCTCATAGACGTCAATAGGGTTCTAACGTTTGTGCGAATTTTCGGTCCGTTCGCAGGTTCTGGTGCGAACCAAACCGGGGGGTGTTCGGCTCATCCCTATCCAGCAACATAAACTCCCTTGCAGTCATTGCAAGCACACATTTAAGCACAGCTCCAATCATTACAAGACACGCATCCAAGCATAACTACTTGCAATTGTTGCAAGCACGCATCCAGTCACAACTTCTTGCAGTTACTGCAAGCACACATCTAAGCATAACTCCTTGCAAGCACATGCAGTAATATGGACTTCTCACAGTCACTGCAAATACATTTCCCTTACAATCGTTGCAAGCACATATTTAAGCACAATTCTTGCAATCACTGCAAGGCTCGCATCTTAGCATGACTTCTTGCAATCATTGCAAACACATTCCCAGTGGCACACAATAAGCCACACATCATTCTTCAGTGGCACTTAATCGGTCAATTGTTTCCAGTGGCATCTTCATACGAGCCACGCACCATTTTCTGTATCATTTCTCGCTTAGGTCAGTTGAGTTCAGGTTCCATCCCGCACCAGGTATCGTATTGCCATATGCAGCTGGCTCCTTCTCATAACACTATCAGGCTATACCTAGCCAGCATCCAGCATTTCCTGTCCTTACAGGACCCCAGAGAGCCGTCTGTCTTTACGGCCTGTTGCCTTATGGGATTATGTGAAATCTCCATTAATCACTGTAAAATATTGCAATTAGAAATATATTTCAGTTAGAGGGAAATATATTTAAAATACTGAGTGTTGTGTTGGTGTTATTGTAATTAGTTCAACTTCAAAGATTGGCCTTTTATTCTCCCTGATAACATCTTCCCTGGGTAGTAAACAACAGCCTTCTTTGACTCATCCAATCAGGCTGTGCCCAATATACATTTACTAGGTACAGTGACCAATTAGGGAGAATTATATTAGCCACACTACAGAAAGGAGGGGGGGGGGTATAATGCTTTGTGACCAAGCTAACTCACTCTTTGGTGTGGGAACAGACAGCAGTCACCATGGGCTGACCTGAAGTTAACAGGTAATCTAATATACTTGTATTTTATACTGTACTGTAAATATGGGTGTCGTGGGTATTTTGTAAATACCATGTAAGCCAGGAGACCTACACTGTACATTGTGTTGTAAATACTGTCTGGTGTGTACTTTGTATAGATTATGTAACCCTATTAATAAATGTGTATTGCGGAACGAACTACCTCTTTGTTGTAAGATCCCCCAGATCTAGATATGTATATGTCCATACTACTACAATGATTGAGGTGTATGCACAAAATACAGAACTAGACAACAGGCCCATACAGTAAGATCACTTCTACGTGGCATCCAGAAGCATCAGCCCATAGCTAACGTCAAACGCCTGCCCATCACAACTGCCATCTTTAGGGACATGTCAAAAATACTCACACGTTCCCCAGTCTAGTCATCCAAGCAGCCATCTACCTAGCCCTCTACGGTTTTCTACGGCCTAACAAATTCACTTTTAGTGGCACCGGCAGCCAGGTACTATGTAGACACCACTTGACTCGCTGATAAAACCATTACATCCTTCAGCTGGCGGTCTCCAAAACTCAACAATCCGGAACCGAGGTCTACAATAACCTCTCTCGAACTAACAACTCCACGCAGGCCAACCTCCCCCTTTGACAAGCTGACCCGCATCAGGCCAGTTCCCCAAGACTTCACCCATACACGGGAGTGTACTAAGAAGCAGCTCAGTCTTTCTAGGGAATGCTCAATTTTGCAATATAGGTCATTCCCCAGAGTCGATCTTTTGTGTCATGCTTCCTGGTCTTCGTCTCCCAGACACAGGACCCCTTTCAGATCCTTAATTTAGATGCCGCAGCGGTAGCGGACCTATCAATGTCGGAAGGTTCTGTACTACGTGGATCGGTATATAAATGTTTATACCACCTCTATGTCGCCCCTATCACCCCAGGTAGTGACAGATGCCGCAGCCTCCACAGGCTTTGCTGCAATTTTTGGCCACCATTTGTTTACAGGAACATGGCCTCCAGAGATACTCCTAAACCCCGGGTTTACCCGGACTTCCTCCCTCTTCAAGCTATACCCAGTCATGGCAGCCACTCAACTCTAGGGTCATATCTGGACAGGACAGGCCATGGCTTTCGCCACCAACAACCGGTCTGAGGCCGATCTTGTCGATGAAGCCAAATCCGCATCGCTCTGTTATGTCCTCCCTGCGCAGGCTGGTGCAACTATCTTGGCAGCACCAGTTTTTTTTTTTTTTGAAAAATATTTATTGGGTTTTATAGCATACAAAAGTATAAAAGCTTAGTGTAACAAAAGTTACAGAGTATTATCCGTTACAGTCTATAACATTCAATGACTTCTCATAATAGTTGAAATACAAGCTTGTCATATCGGTTAGAGCAAGGGAGAAGTAGCAGAAAACATAAGAATAAAAGAAAATTAGGGGAAAGGGAAGACAGGGGAGTTCATGTTTGCCATCTCATCAACACTATAGGGCGTAACTTTGCTTGACATATGAAATCTTAACATCTAAATACCTTCAGGAGTGGAGGCAGCGTTTGAATAAACGTGGGGGGGGTGGATGCCAAGGGGCACAATGGGTTTGTGGATATCCTACGGTGGGTTAAAAGTAAAGGAATCTGGGGTGGGGGGTATTTTGAGTCGGCCAAGAGAGTTGGTGAGATCTTTTGTCAAGTACCATTTCGTGTAGCGAAATGGGTTCATTATCTCGATCAGAGCCTGTGAGGCGAATGTGGCTTCAATGTATTTCCTCCATCTTTTGAAAAAACGGGAAGTCGATCGGAGATTAAGGGTGATGGTGTCCAGTCTCTCTAGGTGGAAAAGTGATGCCAGGGCTTTTTTAAACATTGTTAGGGTAGGAGGAGTAGCTGATATCCAGTGAGACATAATAGTCCTGCGGGCCACTAGGAGACATAGGTGAGCCCAGTGTGGAATATTTTGTGAGACCGCCGTTGGCGATGAGGATGAAGGGGGTATGCTGAACAGGCATAATAGGCGGTCTTTGGTGCACTGAGTTTTGTGGACTTCGTTGATGTAGGTGATCACCTTAGTCCAGTAAGCATCAATCTTGTTACAGTCCCAAAGCCTGTGCAGTAAAGTGGGGCGAGGTAAGTTACACCAGGAACATTGCGCTTGGGTGGGGTCTTTCTTGTTGAAGCGAAAAGGGAAATAAGCTCTGTGAATGATCTTGAATTGTGTCTCTCTCCAAGATTCAGAAATAGTAAGGTTACGGACTGTCTTGTACCCCTCAAGGATTTTTTCTGGCAGAGATTCGTCATCTAATACGTGTGACCACTTTTGAAATGGTTTGAGGGCATACTTCCGTGTTTGGTGTTGTATGAGACAAGAGTAAATATTGGAGATGGAGTAGTTATTGCTTTTGATGAGAGTATCAATGCAGGATGTTTTCAAGTGGGTTGGTACTAGGTCCCGAGCAGGATTTAAGATAGCTGATGAGTTGGTGATAGAAGAAGACATGAGTTGGTGGTAGGGAGTACTCCCTCATCAGGGTTTGAAATGGTTTGAATTTGCCCGATTTGTTGAGATAGAGAGACGAGACATCTGTGAGGCCTTTAAGTTTCCATTGATCAAAAGCTTTATGGATGATAGATGGAAGGAACATAGGGTTCCCTTGTATTTTAAGGTATTTGGAGATGCTGGATGGTATTTTGAGTAATTTTCTTACTTCTCTCCATGCAATGACCGTGTCCTTAATGATTACGCTTGTTTTGAGGTGGGGGGTAATGTATTGGGATTAGAATGAAGGATGGCCGAGAGGTCATATGGGTGCACCATAGCCTCTTCTAAGGATAGGTTAGAATATTTAGACCCACCAGTTAGCCAGTCTAAGCCCTGTCTAAGTAAACATGCCAAGTTGTAAAAACGCATATTGGGTAATCCCGCTCCGCCCTCGCCCTTCGGGAGACATAATTTCTGTAGCGCTATGCGAGGTTTCTTGTGAGACCATATAAAGGCAGTTAGGGCCTTCTGGAGTTTTTGGATGTCTGAATGCTTAATTAGAAGAGGTATGGTCTGCATTGGGTAAAGTAGGCGTGCGAAAGACACCATTTTGAAAAGGTGGCATCTCCCAAAGAGCGAGAGAGGCAAGGACCCCCAAGCCTCCAACTCCTTCACAATTTTGGTTATCAATGGGGGGTAATTTAAAGAGTACAGAGATGATGGTTCACGTCCTATTTTAATGCCCAGGTATGTAATGTGTTGGTTGGCTATGGCCAGGGGGGATAGATGTTTCCATTTACTGGAGAGATGGGGGTGTAATGGTAGGATCTTGCTTTTATCAAAATTGATTCTAAATCCCGAGCAAAGTCTGAAGTCTGAAAAAAGTTGTTTGAGTCTGTCAAAGTCTGTTGTGGGATCGGTGGAGAACAATAGTATGTCGTCTGCAAATAGCGCCGAACGAAGAGTGTGGTTCTCCAGAGTGATGCCACTGATTCCATCAGTTGAATTTAGTATTCTGGACAGGGGTTCGATTGCTAGATTGAACAGGAGTGGAGACAGGGGGCAGCCCTGTCTCGTTCCTTTTGTTAATGGGATCGTGTCTGAGATAACGTCATGGGTTACAAGACGTGCGGTAGGGGATGCGTACATTTGTGAAAGAAATCGCATAATCGGTCCTGAGAATCCGAATTGTGTCATCACTCTGAAGAGCCAAGAGAAACTGATGTTGTCAAAGGCCTTTTCGGCGTCTAATGACATGATGGCAATGTCTTGGTTGGGGTGAGTTTTGACGTATTCCAGAGCCATTAACACTTTGCGAATGTTTAGGGTGGCCGATCTGCCCGAGACGAAGCCAGATTGGGCTGGGTGTAATAATGATGGTAGTAGGGGAGCCAGTCGCATCGCAATTATTTTGGATAGGATTTTGACATCGACATTGATTAATGATATCGGTCGGTACGAGCCCGGTAATAGGGGATCTTTCCCTTTCTTAGAGATTAGTTTAATGTGGGCCTGTGTCCCTGTGGGAAGATAGGGCCCTCCGTCCCACATAGCTGCGTATACATGTTTTAAGGTGTTCGGGATGAATTCCCTGGTCATTTTATAGAATTCGGTGGTGTATCCGTCGGGTCCCGGGGCTTTGGCCGAGGCCATGTCTTTGATCGTAGATCGAATATCATCAACGGTAATGGGGGCATTAATCATCTCTAATTGAGTGTGACGGAGTTTGGGTAGACGTATTTTGTTGAGCAGTAAGTCAGTGGTAGGTAAGTCAATTGGGTCGGCTTTGTATAAATTAGTGTAATATTCCACGAGTAGGTTGCTAATGTCGGCTGGGGAGGTGACCAGAGAGCTTGTCTTAGCTCTAAGAGCCATAATACGGGTAGGACGTCTGGGGCCTGAGGACATCTTGGCCAAGAGCCTACCAGCCTTGTTTCCGAATCTATGAAAATGTAGCTGAGAATATGACGTTTTGGCCGCTTCATGTTGTTCTGCCCAGAGGTCAAAGGTGTCTTTGGCCTGTCTCCATTTTTGTATGTTCTCTGTGGTGCGGTTTAATGTGAGCTGTTCATGTGCCAAGCGTAGGGTTTCGCTTGACTCAGTATATTGCTTGGCTTTTTTTTTAAACTGTGTTGTGTATGAGATTATTTTACCCCGTAGAAAGGCCTTGCCTGCTTCCCAGAATAGGTTAGGGTCTGTAATGTGAGCTCCATTAGTGGAGATGTATTCCTCCCAGGCACAATATAGTGTATGTTGAAAGTCCTCATTGCTGACTAAATAGGAGGGGAAGCGCCAGGTAGGAGAGGGAGAGGAGCGAGCTGTTTGGGTTAGATGAACCACTATTGGGCTATGGTCTGAGATCACTGCGTCTTGTATGTCTGGTGCGTTTATTATGGAGCTTAGGGCGGGGGAGGCAAAGAAATAGTCTATACGTGAAAACGTATTGTGCGGGGGCGAAAAAAAGGTGTATTCCCGATCTGTTGGGTGCATTAAGCGCCAGACATCCACAAAGTGCATGGAGGCGACGGCTTGTGACAGTACGGTAGATGCAGATGATGAGGGGGTACGGGTGTGTGATCTATGTGTAGAGGAACCTGTGCGATCAGCTAGGGAGGACATGACTGAATTAAAATCCCCACCCAATAGGTGTAGCGTCTCTGGTGTGGTTAGCACCCATTTCACTAGGTCCTGAAAGAAGGAGGTGTCAGGAGAGTTAGGAGCATAGATGATGGTAAGTGCTACAGGTTTGTCATCTATAGTCAGATGTAGAGTCAGTTTCCGTCCTTCCGAGTCAGTCTTGACGTCTCTGACAGTGTGCTGTAAATTCTTGTGCAGAAGGATTGCAACACCCGCTTTACGGCCTACTGCTGGCGAGCCATAAACAGAGCCCACCATAGTTTACGAAGACGCTGTAGGTCGTCTGCAGCCAGATGCGTCTCCTGAAGTAGAGCCACATCTGCCCGGAGACGACGCAAGTGTCTGAGGATAGACATACGTTTGTTTGGGGAGCGGAGCCCCTTAACATTCCACGAGACAAACTTTAGGTGACTCCCAAGTGCAGACTGTGACATAGTTGATATTTAAAAGCGTTTTGGTTGAGGGGTTTGTATAAGGACCCCTTTGTAGATGTGCTATCTACCTTTTGAGAGCAATCAAAGCGCCTGAAGACATATGAACTAAGCTGGCAAACATGAACTTAAACTTCTCTAAGGAACAACAAATTATAAACATTAATAAGGCAGTATATCGTATAAGGAAATGCATAACGTGCGTTGTGGACTTCACTTTTTTCCACATGAGGTCTCACCTATCTAGTTAGCATAGCTCCCATCGATTGCAAGCTCCTCACTTGGGGGCAGGGTGGTAGCAACGGGGGATGGGGATAGGGATTTTAGGGGAGAGGAAAGATGGATGGGGGGGGGGTAAAGGATAGGAAGGGAGAGTAGTCTAGGGGGGGGATCCCCTGAGGAGGTAGTGCAGGTTTGAAGCAATCGATGGTGAGGTATGCCAAGCCCAGGGGAGGGCCCCCCTTTTAAAATTAGGCATAAACAGACCAGAAAATAGAAAATACAAGAGATTACAACATTGCATGTGTCCCTGAAAAGGAAAGTTTCCCAGGTATTGGGGGACTATCTCTGTTATTGAGTTCCATGACCATAACAGTATAGCTGCATAACTTTTAGCTGCGTACTTTTCAGCTACAGGTTGGGAGGGGTAGTGCTCCACAAGGAGCATGTATGGCAGTTTATAAGGTCATCATCAATAGCATCCTCCTCGTAATAATAAAACATTTTAAGAGAAAAAGAAAGGGTATGAGATGGGTTGATACTACCCGTTAGAAGATGGCGATGTGAAAAAGGTGGTGATGTGGAGTCCTTCGACGATTCCTTCAACGATTCTCAGAGCGGTCTTCCTGGTTGGTGGAGCGGCTGCGCTTGTATGGAGGTTTGTTCGGGCTTCGGGGGTGTTTGGGGGGTCCATATGCATGCTGTGAAGATGACGATGGAGATCCCTCTGTCGCGGCGCTGTGTTCCATTTCGGAGCTTCTGTTGGTTAGGTAGGTTTCCGCCTCTTCAGGTGTGTGAAAGGTGAGTTGCTCCCCTTCAGGTGTTTGAACGCGGAGGACAGCTGGATAGGCTAGGGAGAATGGGGTTTGGGTGTGGTGCAGAGTGGAACATACCGAGGAGAATGCCTTGCGTTGTTTCATTACCTCTATGGAATAGTCTGCGAAAAGCAGCAGTTTCGCGCCATCTACCACCAGTGAGCGCGTGCGACGAAATTTTTGCATTATGGCGTTTTTGTCGGCGTAGTTTAAGTATTTTACTATCACATGCCGAGGTTTAGCGCGCGTGTCAGAATATTGACCCATACGGTGTGCTCGTTCAACAGTGCATGGTATGCGGAGGCCAAGTTGCTCTGGGATGGTTTCGCACATATGTTTGTGAGGTGGGAGGCTGGGATCGACTCTGGTAAGCCAATGATGCACAGGTTGTTCCTCCTTGAACGATTTTCCAAATCGTCCAGCTTGTCCCATATGTCTCTATATGAAGCATTGATACGTGCAAGTGCTGCAGATGAGGCTGTGTAGTCATCTTCAGTTATAGAAATCCTTTCCTCTACCTGCGTAATGCGCTGGGCCTGAGCCTGGAGCTCTATGTGTAGCTGTTCCAGCCCTCTGTGTACCGCTGCGTCCACAGTGGCTGTTAGTGATGGCCCCAGTAGTTGTACTACAGCCTGGGCAATGTTGGCAGGGGATGCGGGGTCAGCTTCTGCCATTGCAGGGGCAGGGGGAGGTTGTGGCTGCTGCTGAGGCCGCTCTGCTGTGTCCGAAACGGCCGCCATCTTGGCTGTGTCAGCCGCTATGTCTCCCGCCGGCGGAGCTGTGGAGGGGGGCGAGGACAGCGCCCGAGCGTAGGATCGCTCCACGAAGCGGTCCATGTCTGCCTGAGATAGAGCAGGGGCAGTAGGGATTTCCCCCGGTGCTGTGGCTGGCTTAAATGCCGGTTATGTGAGGAGCTGTGCGGGAGCTGGAGCTGCTCACCTCCTCTTCATGTGGCACCGGAAGTGGCAGCACCAGTTTAATGTCCACTGTACGTTCATTCCAGGCTGCCATCTTCCGGGACATGTCTACTATCTTTACTAGTTCGACATTTGGCCTTCTCCCAAGTCTGCTCATACAAGCAGCCATTTACTTAGCCTACTACGGATTCTGGCGGCCCAGCGAGTTCACCCGCAGCAATCCCACAGGCCAAGTTCTGTGTAGTTGGCTCACTACCAACACCATTTCAATCTCCACCTTGCAGTGTCTAAAACCCAGCAATCAGGCTCCAGGATAGGCATCCATCTCTATAAAATAAACAACGTCCGGTGTCCAGTAACCATACTCGACCACCTACTGTCACTCCTACGGGAACACTCAAACTCTAGTCCCCTATTACCTTTTCGGGCAAACCCTTGAGTGCCTTGCCAGTTCTTCTACGCAGCCTACACCTCGACCCCAGTCAGTACTCCGGTCACTCTTTAGTATGGGGGCAGTCTTGGCAGCATCTCGGCATGGGTCCCAGATCGCGTCATTAAGAGACTTAGCAGGTGGAACTTTGCCTACCTCGCCCGGTACATCCCCAATCCCCAGGTGGAAATGGCACAAGCATTCACCAAACTTGCTCAGTAAATAGAGCTAAAACTAATAAAATTACACCCCTACCTGAATGTTTTTGCTCCCTTATTTTGGTATACCGACCATCAGACTAGGGCACGCTTCAGGTCCATTTCATGTTGTAAGTCTTATGGTAAGTCTATTTGTTCATATCCGTATCGGCCATAGGGCTTCGACCATAAGTAGAAAGGCCAGTATGGTGGCCTGAATTTATGGGAGGAGCCCGGGGGTTATTTAACCAGCCCGCTCGCCTGTGGTCTTTCCTGTGCGCGGTACCCACCCTCCCATCCCATTTCAGGGCATTTCTCAAATTCATTTCTCTTCACAAAATATTAATTTCTAATCTAGGGTATGCCCCCTTATTTTGATATACCGACCATCAGACCTGGGCACACTTCAGGTCCATTTCATGTTGTAAGTCTTATGGTAAGTCTATTTGTTCATATCCGTATCGGCCATAGGGCTTCGACCATAAAAAAAAAAAAAAAAAAATATATATATATTACGCACACATACAGTTGTGCTCATACGTTTACATACCCTTGCAGAATTTATGATTTCATTTTTCAGAGAATATGAATGATAACACAAAAACTTTTCTTTCACTCATGGTTAGTGTTTGTCTGAAGCCATTTATTATCAATCAACTGTGTTTACTCTTTTTAAATCATAAAAGCAACAGAAACTACCCAAATGACCCTGATCAAAAGTTTACATACCCTGGTGATTTTGGCCTGATAACATGCACACAAGTTGACACAAAGGGGTTTGAATGGCTATTAAAGGTAACCATCCTCATCTGTGATCTATTTGCTTGAATTAGTGTGTGTGTGTAAAAAAGGTCAATGAGTGTCTGGACTCCTGACAGACCCCTGCTTCTTTCATCCAGTGCTGCACAGACGTTTCTGGATTCTGAGTCATGGGGAAAGCAAAAGAATTGTCAAAGGAACTGCAGGAAAAGGTAGTTGAACTGTATAAAACAGGAAATGAATATAAAAAGATACCCAAGAAATTGAGAATGCCAATCAGCAGTATTCAAACTCTAATCAAGAAATGGAAAATGAGAATTATATGAAACCAAACCACGGTCAGGTAGACCAACTAAAATTTCAACTGCCAGGAAAATTGTTTGGAATGCTAAGAAAAACCAACAAATAATTTCAGGTGAAATACAGGACTCTCTGAAAACATGTGGTGTGGCTGTTTCAAGATGCACTTGAAGAAAGATGGGCTGCATGGTTGAGTCGCCAGAAGAAAGCAATTACTACGCAAATGCCACAAAGTATCCCCCTTACAGTGCGCCAAACGGCACAGAGACAAGCCTCAAACGTTCTGGCACATAGTCATTTGGAGTGATGAGACCAAAATTGAGCTTTTTGGCCACAACCATAAATGCTACATTTGGAGAGGAGTCAACAAGGCCTATGATGAAAGGTACACCATTCCTACTGTAAAACACGGAGGTGGATCGCTGATGTTTTGGGGATGATGTGTGAGCTACAATGGAACAGGAAATTTGGTCAAAATTGATGGCAAGATGAATGCAGTATGTTATCAAAAAATACTGGAGGAACATTTGCATTCATCAGCCAGGAAGCTGCGCATGAGACCTACTTGGACATTCCAACATGACAATGATCTAAAACACAAGGCCAAGTCAACCTGTTATTGGCTACAGCAGAAAAAACTGAAGGTTCTGGAGTGGCCATCTCAATCTCCTGACCTCAATATCATTGAGCCACTCTGGGGAGATCTCAAACGTGCAGTTCATGCAAGACAGCCCAAAAATTTACAGGAACTGGAGGCTTTTTGCCAAGAGGAATGGGCAGCTTTACCATCTGAGAAGATAAAGACAAATACCACAAAAGACTTCAAGCTGTCATTGATGTTAAAGGGGGCAATACACGGTATTAAGAACTTGGGTATGTAAACTTTTGATCAGGGTCATTTGGGTAGTTTCTGTTGCCATTATGATATAAAAAGAGTACACACAGTTGATTGATAACAAATGGCTTCAGCCAAACATTAACCATGAGGGAAAGAAAAGTTTTTATGTTAACATTCATTTTCTCTGAAAAAATGGCCCAGAAATCATAAATTCTGCCAGGGTAAACTTATGAGCACAACACAGTTTCTTATTACTCTACAGCGCAACACTTTTTTTTTACTTTATATAAACACTTACCTTTGGTGTGGGAACACACAATAGTTGTTTGCAGCTGTGGGCATTTTATAATTTACAGGCACACTATCACTGTAGGTATATTGGTGGTGGTGCAGGAATCGCATACATTTAATTGTTCCAGTACCATCATAGTTTTCTTTTAATTGATGTTATATTCTTTTAATTGATCTCAGAAGGGTGCAGCAACACTAAATAGAACCAGAGCCTTATATTTTGTTGCCATTAAACCTTGTGCTACTTGGCTCCTTAAAAGCGGCGAACAACCCCCATAACATATGATCAGCACCGAACAGATATTTTGACTAGGCGTAATTGACAGTTTTCTCTGGTTGCACTATAATCCTAAAGACATGCATGCAAATGAGCAAAGCAGATGTACAGTATGTTATCTTATATTGCAACACTAGACAGGACTTGACAACGTCCACATATACATTACAATGACAAGTGTTAACTCTATTAATATTGTTCTTCTATAGAGTCAGAAGAACCAGGAATAAAGCCCTCTTCACTGCCTTCTCTACACAAGAAATATCACTGTGCTGTATGTGACAAGGACTTCACCTTGACACCCACTGAGATTCTCAAACACAAGAGACAGCATCTGAACTCTTAGAAAAACACATGCTGGGAATTGTCACACCTGTGTGTACCTTCACCTACGCTGCATGTATTTACTATCCTAGATATAATCAAGGACTTTGCCACCTGAGGCAACAACAATATCAGCACAGCCTTGGTCGGTTTTTTCAAAGATATTCTAAATACTGTATATAAATACCTGAGAGGATGGGTGGTCTACAGGATTCACACTAGCTATCACCATGAAGGTGCTGTTTTCGGTGCTTCTGCTGCCTCTGTTCTTTGAGGGTCTCCTGGCTCAATGTCCCGCACCCTCGGAACTGGTGAATGATGCAGGGGAGAAGCTCTGTGCCCGCATGTTTGAACACAGCAATATGTACTTTGACCAGTCCTGCGGAGGGCTCTACCTTGATGTCAAGAATGGAGATGACTTCCCCTATATGCCATCTGGATGGGGTAACAAAATCTCATCTCTGGTTGTGGGCAACCGCTGCACCCTGAAAGTGTGGAGCAAGTCGGGCAAAACTGGAAACAACCGTTCCTTCAACGCTGGAATGGTCTACCAGTTAAAGGACTTTGCCAATGGACTGTTTGGAAACTGGAATGATTCCATCAATGCGTACTACTGTACCTGCACATAAGGAGACACTGCAGGTGTTCTGACTGAAGCCAGAATGTTTGCTACTCAATAAAAGTCCATCTACGCATTCAGTATTTTAGTCTCATTCTAACTTTCTGGTTTGTCAGATGTTTTATGGGGTGCATTGGGCTACTGTTTAGAACTGAGAACCAGATATACACTGTATAACTAGATCTTGGCTCACAAACTGCATTTTCCTATAGACCATGGGGGGAATTCAATAAAGCTGCTGCACCACTTTTATGGCGGTAATCCCTCTTGTTAATGTATTGTGCCCAATTCAGGAAGCATTTGCACCAAATCCAGGTAGTTCTAAAATGCGCCACTTTTACATTGTGTTTCATTGAATGCACCAAATTTAAAAGTGGATCTAATTAAGACCAACTCTCTTTTGGTGTACAAACAGAAAAACTGTCTGAGACAGAATTTGCAAAAGTGTCTTACGTACATTCTAAAAGTGGCACAGCATGAGCCAAATTCAAGTACAAGTTCTTGACAGGTACATGAATTTGCACATTCTTCACCACTTTTAGAATGCATGAGAGAAACTTTTTCATAATCTACCTGAGCCAGTTTTTATGAATTCCAGGGCATATCTCAAAGGGGTTGTAAACCCTCGTGTTTTTTCACCTTAATGCAGCCATTGGTTCCCGCTGCTGTCAATCAAGTCCAATGACGTGGGTGTCGGGGGCAGGGCCGAGTCCAGCATTCTGTGTCTATGGACACAAATGCTGGACTCGGGAGCGCGCCTGCACGGTTACCCCCAGGGTGAGCTCTTCTCCTAGGGTGTTTCCCGATGCGGGGAGGAGCTGCGAGCACTGCTAGAAGACCCCAGAAGACAACGATTGGGGCCACTCTGTGCAAAACAAACTGCACAGTGGAGGGAAATATGATATGTTTGTTATTTAAAAAAAGTAAAAAACGAGGGTTTACAACCTCTTTAAAGAAGCAGCAAATTTCTGTGTTAGGAGAGGGTTCACTGGTGATATTTAACACGTGTTTCTAACATTCTGTCCTAAAGACCTGGTATATAGAGCTGATTAATATACTATATAATGTATAGAGAAATATAATTACCTCTCTATACCCTGTAGGGCTGCTTTATTTAATGACCATTAGGGACTCTACCACTGATGTATAAAATATGATTTCTGCATAATTACTTGTAATTTATAGTGATCCACCCGAGAAGACCCAAATGTTGCCAACATCCCAAATTAAACAATATTATAAAGAAAGTACCCCTCAAAAGTATACTAAGAGACTTTTAAGGCAACTGATCAACAATTGATGAAAAAATATAAAAATGTATCATAAAGAATATTAGGTGCGTACAACACCAAATAAAGAGTTTACGTATAGAGCATAGACAAAATCATATAACTGATATGAATCTAAAAAGGCAGATCCTTCCATTCTGATCCCAACATGTTTCTGGACCTCTGGAGAGTCCTTTCTTCAGGGGCATGTCGTATGAAGTAGCACTACTATATTGGTATTTTACAATGAGACAAAATCACACATAAAATTCACGTTCATGATAGACAGGGATGAGCATCGTTGAGGCTGAGTAAAACCATACATACCAGTCAAGTAGACAAAATGAAAAGGAAATAGACTGCCAGATATGTAGTCAAGCGTGAAAACACGTACAGCTGGTATATGGGGGTCGAGGTAGGTGCAGATCTAAGGGTGTGTCAGTCCTCAAACAAAGCGGGGTGAACGTTGTTAGAAAAAAATAAGCGGGAAGAGCCCCCGCTACTGAACCCAAACTTGAAACCCAGAGAGTGCTGTTGTGCGATGGTAGCGACCAAAGCCCCTAAATGGGAGAGAGGACCTTTAAAACAAGATAAATATATTTTAAAAGTCAAATGCCTGCAGGCATAAAATCACCTAATACATGTTCACAACAGAGAACTGTTGGATTTAAATATTGGTAAGCGTGGTTAGAAGCATAATAAATGATTCATTTAGTTCAAGATATGTAATTTGTAACTAGTATAAATACTATTATAGATATAATATACTAGTTAAAAAGTAAGATAAAATGGTAATTACTCTTAAATTAAACAAGCATAGGTTCAAAGTGTGACAGCTGGTTATATCTGGGGTGCAGCATTGCATTCCAAAACTATGAGAGGTATATGTGTGCTAGTGTAAAGGTTACAAACCTTCAAGGGTCCAAGCAGTAGAGCAGGGTGGTGTGCAAGAAAGCACCGTAGCCGAGTGACAGAGATGGCAGCTAGTGAGGGGAAGATCACTTCCTCCTCAAATAGCTGCGAGGTAACGCATGCACATGCGCAATGGACAGCGCATATCATGTGGAGCGCCGCATAGCGCATGTCAGTGCATAATTACTTGGCGATCTATTGCATAGAACAGATCTTCCTTACAATCTACATAAAATGCTTTTGACACCCTTTTGTGACCCAGAAATCTGCTGTATAGGACCAGTAACTGCTTGGTAGATTTATTATGATATTCTAAACAAAATATGTGCCGTGATTATAAAGTGATATCATTACCTCTCAGGGTAATGCAAATCTGATTGTACCACTTCAGGTAATCATAAAACTTCTTTTTAACCACTTCGCGCCCGCACTATAGCCGAAAGACAGCTGCAGTACGGACGCTAACTGCCGGGAGGCCGTCCCTGGATGTCCTGCTGTTTACTTCCGCGATGCGCACTCCCGCAGGCACGCATCTGGGAAGTTCTGTGCTGGCAGTCACAGATCGTCGTAAACGGCCAATCACAGCAGCCGTTTACAGTGTGATCGGCGGTGCCAATGAGAGATGATCTCATATGTAAACATATGAGATCATCTCTCATCGTGGCTCTCCCTCCTCTCAGAGACAGCGTGTGAGGAGGGAGAGCGAACCGCTGCAGCCTGAGTGTCAGAAAAAAGTGAACACAGTACCTGTCAGTGCCATCTGTCCCCACTGCCATCTGTCATCAGTGCCAACTGTCACCACTGTCATCAGTGCCACATATCAGTGCCATCTGTCATCAGTGTCAAGTGTCATCAGTGCCACGTATTAGTGCCATCTGTCATCAGTGCCACGTATCAATGCCATCTGTCGTCAGTGTCACGTGTCATTGTCCTGGTGCTCCAGTGCCTTCAAAAGTGTAATAGGTAGTCAACAAGTTAAATGTGTAATTTATGCTCCTAGAACACGTGATGGGACTCCTTGCATGTTGGGCCTCTCTATGTGGCCAGGCTGTGAAAAAGTCCCACACATGGTATCGTAATACTCAGGAGGAGTAGCAGAATGTATTTTGGGGTGTTATTTGTGGTATATACATGCCATGAGAGAAATAACCTATTACAATGACAATTTTGTGGGGAAAAAAAATAAACAATAAAAAAATCTTCATTTTGCAAAGAATTGTGGGAAAAAATGACAACATCAAAAACCTCACCATGCATCTTACTAAATACCTTGGAATGTCTACTTTCAAAAAAGGGGTCATTTGGCGGGTATTTGTATTTTCCTGGCATGTTAGGGTCGCAAGAAATGAAATTTTTTATGATTTGCACCATAGCTTGTAGACTCTATAACTTTCACACGGACTAAATAATATCCACTAATTTGGGTTATTTTTACCAAAGATATGTAGCATTATAAATTGTGGCCAAAATGTATGAAGAAAAATTAATAATTTTCTAAATTTTATCACAGAAACTAAGAAAAATGCATTTTTTTCTCTCAATTTTCGGTCTTTTTTCATTTATAGCGCAAAAAATAAAAAACCCAGAGGTGGTCAAATACCACCAAAAGAACGCTCTATTTGTATGAAAAAAGGACAAAAATTCATTTGGGTACAGTATTACATGACTGAGTAATTATCATTCAAAGTGTGGGAGCGCTGAAAGCTGAAAATTGGTCTGGGCAGGAGGGGGGATTAAGTGCCCAGTAGGCAAGTGGTTAAAATGTAAAAAAAAAAAAACAGTCTGCCCAGTACCATCTAATCAAATAAAACCTGCACTTGAAAATTACATTGAAGCAATGAAAGGTTGAATCTGACTTGTTGCCACTGGATAAAGCAGACAGTTGTTTTCTTAGACAAACAGCTCTGGTAGTTTGAAAAAGTTACTTAACCACTTGTCTGCTGGGCACTTTCACCCCCTTCCTGCCCAGGCCAATTTTCAGCTTTCAGCACTCTCACACTTTAAATGACAATTGCTCGGTCATGCATCATTGTACCCAAATTAAAATATTTTATAATTTTTTTCACACTAATAGAGCTATCTTTTGGTGGTATTTAATCACTGCTGGCTTTTTTATTTTTTACTAAAAAAAAGGAAAAAGAACGGAAATTAAAAAAAAAAAAATTTCTTAGTTTTTGTCAGTAAATTTTGTAAATAAGTAATTTTTCTCTTTCACTGATGTGCGCTGATTAGGTGGCACTGATGGGCACTGGAAGGCGGCACTGATTGGTGCCACTGATGGTCACTGCTGGGGCTTTACTGTAATTAGGGCACTGATGATCAGTGCCTTAATTACCTGTACTGGTCTCCCCTGCGAGGATACGCCGCTGATCGTCTCTCTTAGCCACACTCTATCAGTGTGAGGCGGGGAGAGCCGATAAACTGCACTTCCACATTTACATGTGACTGGCTGTGATTAGACACAGCTGAACACATGGGTAAAGAGCCGTGTCATCGTCCTAGAACACGGCACAGACGTGACCACTGCGCTATACGCCAGAGCAGCCGTTTTGGAGCGCCGTCATATGACTGAGTCCCAGAACGAGAGTCGCACCACTCCGCCGTCATTTGACGGTGGGCCGGCGGGAAGTAGTTTAAAGTACAAGTCCAGTCAAAAATGAACTAACTCTAAATCTACTGGCAGCCACATTCTAAGACTAATCTCATCTAACCCTGTAAAGCAAAAATCGCTATACATGCCTGTTCTGCAGCCGCTCCGGTCCCATGCTGAGCTGACAGCGGGGGCTTCTCTGTGTAGGCGTGTGCAGAAGAGGCAGCCGACAACAGTAAATCTATGGGTGATGTTACTTCCCAGCCGTTGTCGGCTGTCTCTTCCTCACAGCATCTGCTGCTGGAGACCGGACCGGCTTCAAGAAAAGGTATGTATAGCGATTTTTGCTTGACAGGGTTAGATTTGTTTTTAGAACGTGGCTGCCAGTAGATTTAGAGTAAGTTTGTTCTTGGCTGAACTTCCACTTTAAAGTGCAAGTAGAACCCATCACCAACAATTAGAAGGCTTACAAGAGTAAAGACATCATATACAGAGGTATATTGCACTCAGAATGTATTGTATTAGACTTGGATCACATCAAGGTACTTCTCCTCTGCCAATACCAACCAGGACAAGGATGGAGCAATAGTATCTAATGAGGAGATCTCACAAGCACCAGCAGATCTTGGCTATGACACCCCTGATCCTCTCATTCATATCAATCATCCCTAATATATTACATATAAGGACAAGTGAAAACTCTCATATTGTGGTAAATAAGACACTTCCATAGAAGCCGCTACTTATCAGGAGACAACAGACATAGACGTCAGTATGCATAACAAACTCCTCCCAACAAGTTTCGTCCAATAGGACGTCTATGCGATCACTGGCCAAGCTGACAGAATCACATTTACATTTGTCTCCTTGTGAGACACCTTTGAATTTCAGTATAGTTAGTGGTCTTGCAGGAATGGTGACAGCCAATTCACTCATTTGTGAAATTTTCAGCCAGAGCAGTGGCATCTAATAAAAAACATTGTATAAAGGAAGGAAGTCTGTTTGATGAACAGATACAGACGTGGGAACACAAAAACGGAAAATTGTATCATACTTACCATAATTTTCCTTTCCTGGTGCCTATCCATGGCAGCATACAGGTGATAGAGCTCCGCCTCGACTCCTCCCTCAGGACTAGTGAATAGCATAAATTAAAGACATAGTCCCTCCCCCAACATTCTCCGTGACATAGAATACCGAGGATGGGAGCGTATGCTGCCATGGATAGGCACCAGGAAAGGAAAATTACGGTAAGTATGATACAATTTTCCGTTTTTCCTGGTGCCTCCATGGCAGCATACAGGTGATAAATAACTAGCTGACACAGGTGGGATAATGCTTAACAATGAATGTTTAATTAGAATGGGAAATCGCAGCCTGAACTGCCCTCCTTCCAAACTCAACCGTCGTGAGAGCTCCTGGATCAATATGGTAGTGTCTGAGGAAAGTATTGTGAGAAGACCAAGCCCTGCACACCGTCTCCAATGAAACGTTAGCCCTTGCTGCCCAGGAGGTTGAGACTGCCCTTGTAGAATGAGCATTCACTCGGGATGGAGGTTCCATATCCTTTATCCTGTAGGCCTTCTGGATTAATTTTACCACCCAAGATGCCAGAGTTCTGATGGAGGCTTCTTTGCTCCTGTATTTACCGAATGGTACAATAAAGAGTCTTTCTGAGTTCCTGAAGGATCTGGTGGCCTCTAGGTAGGCTCTGAGCACTCTGGATATGTCCAGCTCGTGACAAGATTCCGAATCTGCTTCAGTAAATACTGGTAGTGCCCAGGGCTCCAAAAGGTGGCTTGGAGTAGTGACCTTAGGTGTGAACCCCCGAAGAGGACGAAGTTCCACTCTGTCGTGGAAGAAAGAGATGTGGTCATCACCTGTTCCTAAAGAGTGGAGTTCTGAGATCCTTCTGCCAGAAGTAATGGCTATCAGGAAAGCTGTCTTTACTGTTAGGTTCCAAATTGCCACTTGTTCCACTGGGGCAAAGGGATGTTCAGATAGGACTTCAAGGACCAGGGATAAATCCCATTTCGGAAAAGACTGTCTGACAGGTGGGCGAATCTTTAATACTCCTCTGAGGAAAGTGACTACTAAAGGCTCTTCTGCCCATTTTTTATTTGTTGCTGCAGAAATTGCTGCTACCTGCACTTTGAGGGAACTTAGGCCCAGACCCAGATCAAGTCCTGTCTGGAGGAAACCGAGAACGTTTGATGTAGAAGGAAGGATTGGATCAAACTCATTTGAGGTAGCAAATGACAAGAACTTGTCCCATATTTTTGAATATACAGCATTGGTTGCCGGCTTCCTAGCTCCTAGGAGGGTTGTTATGACCCCTGGTGAACATCCTAACGACTCGAACCTTCGCCTCTCAATTTCCAGACTCGAAGATTTAGCTTCTGAGGGTTTGGATGAACTAAACTGCCCTGCATCAGAAGTTGAGGGAAAGGAGGGATCCTGATTGGAGAGCTCACACTGAGGCGCATGGCTAGAGGAAACCAGGGTCTCTTCGGCCAATATGGAAGTACTGCCAGTACCTGGACTGTCTCTCTGAGAAGCCTCAGGAGGAACTTGAATATTAACGGCCGGGGGGGAAAGGCATATGCGGTGGAGAACCTCCAGGGACATGACAGGGCATCTACTTCCTCGGCTTGCGCATACGGCAGGCGAGAGAAGAATCTGGTCAGCTTGGCATTCTCTGGAGTGGCAAATAGGTCTACCTGAGGAGGATCCCAGAGGTTGGCAATCTGACGGAAGACCTGGGGATGAAGAGCCCACTCGTTGTTGTCCAAGAAGTTCCTTGACAGTGTGTCTGCTTCCGTGTTCAGCCTTCCCGGGAGATACATCGCCCTGAGGTCTAAGATGTTCCTTTCTGCCCAGAGCATAATCGGCTCTACTTCCCTGAGGAGTGATGTGCTGCGAGTGCCCCCCTGCTTCTGCAGATACGCGACAGCTGCCCTGTTGTCCCGGCGTAAAAGTACTCTCTGGCCTCTGATCTGAGATGCCAATGACGTCAGTGCCAAGAACGCTGCTCTCATCTCCAGGATGTTGGATACTACTCCCTGGGTGGAACAGGACCATCTTCCCTGAATTCTGGTTTCCCCGCAATGGGCTCCCCAGCCTTGTCCACTCGCATCGGACGTAACTGTGATCCAGGAGAGGGAACCCAGATGACGAGGTTTGGAGAGGTTTTTCGGGCGAGTCCACCAATGAAGACTCCTGCGCATTGATCCCGTCAGCAGAATTGTCTGAGAGAGTTGTTGTTTCTTCCACTGCGCCAAGAAACCCATCTGGAAGTACCTCAAATGCCAATGGGCCCAAGGAATCATTGGTATACAGGCAGACATTGTGCCAATGAGGCTCAGGCATTGCGATGCCGTTAGGTACCGGCTTGCGATGGTTTTGACCATCCTCTGGATGATAATCCTCCTCTTCGAAGATGGTAATGATACTGTCCCCTCCTGGGTGTTGAACATTGCACCTAGATAGATCATTCGCTGTGTAGGTGCAAGCTGACTCTTTTCTGAGTTTATCAACCATCCTAGTTCCCTCAGGGACTGGAGAAGAAAGTCTCGGTGATATACCAACTGATCCGAACTGCTTGCTAGGAGGAGGATGTCGTCTAAATAGTGGTATATCCTCAAACCCCTCTCCCGCAGGGGAACCAGGGCGGATATTAGGATCTTGGTGAATACCCTGGGGGAAGTGCACAGACCGAAGGGCAGAGCTTGAAACTGCAGGTGGGTCTGTCCTACTGCAAACCTGAGATACTTCTGAAAGGCAGGTAGGATTGGCACGTGTAGGTATGCATCCTGCAGGTCGACTGAAATCATCCAATCTGTTGGCTGCACTGCCTGAATAATTGTTTGTAGAGACTCCACCTTGAAGCTTTCGGGGTGTATGTGCCTGTTGAGCCTTTTCAGATCCATCACAGGTCTCCATCCCCCCGTTTTCTTTGGGACCAGAAACAGAGTGGAATAGAAGCCTGCAAAGCGCTCTGCCAAGGGAACCGGCACAGCTGCTCCCTGAAGCTGGAGTGATGCTACGAAGATGATGCGTCTACCATAGGCATGGAGTTTAATGACTGCGTTCCCGACTCTGGTAAGGGATACAGTTTTTTGAAACGGCCCAATGAAAGTTTTTTTTATCAGTCCTTGACCACTCATCTTGAATGATTTGACTGATTTCGCCCATCAAAGGGAAGAAAGCCTGTTTCCTTTTAAGGAATGGGAAGTAGCTTCTTGCTTCCTGGGGAGGTTCTTCAGCATCCTCCCAGGCTATTGCAGCTCTGACTGCCTGGATGAATGGTTTCACCAATGAATGGCTGAAGCCAGAAGGATCTGACTCATCTAACGAATCACCCGAGAGGTCTTCAGGTGGGGAATCTCTGACTGGCAGGCCTGATGGAGGTAGAGGAGTACTGGCTGCAGAAGGACCGGGAAGATTAAGTTCAACATCCTGAGTCTGGGACGTCTGCGGGACTGGTTGAGCGGGGACCAAAGCCGCCAGCTCAGAGAAGGAGTCCTTCATAGTTCTTTTGAGCAGGTCCACCACCTGTTGGTTTTCTAACTCGCGGCTGGACGCATAGTCCGCAAAACAGTCCTTGCAAACTACTTTGTTCGGCAGCGGAGTACCCCCACAGGTCCAGCACTTCTTCTTATAGGATCTAGGAGAGGGGGACCGATCCCGTCTTCTGGATCTTGATCTGTGTCGAGAAGAATGGGACTCACGTCTTGATGAGCGGGACCGGTGGCGTGAAGAACGAGATCTGCGACTTGGGCTGTCGTCATCGTGGTGTCTTGAGGATTTTTCGGTCCTCTTGTAGTGGGCAAGGCTATGATTTTAAGAAAAATCATGTCAGGCCACGCGAGCGCACTTTTTTTTTTTTTTTTTATACTCACGTATAGGTGGTCCCATACCTAACTGAAGTGTGAGGATCTTTGCTGCGAGATGAATGGCTCATTGCGGAGTTGGGCATAAGGATCAGCTGCGGAAAAAAATAGCAAGAAAGGTAAGGAAAGAAAACAAAAGTTCTTTTTTTTTTTTTTTAATACTTACCACAGAGCAGCTTTAGAGAAGCCTAGCAGGGCACAGCTGAGAAGACTTCTGACTGATAGGTCCCCAAAGCTGACCTTAAATACCCTAGAGGTGGGTGGGGAAATCCCATGAACCCCCAGTCTTTCTTTCTTCTTTTTTTTTTTTTGGAAGAAAAGGGCAAAAAATGGCCCTTTTTCCAGGAACAAAGATGGCCGCCGGGGTGCTGAGAGACCGCGCATGCGCAGTAGAGCCGAAGCCGTGGAGCTGAGAAAAAGAGCTGCCAACGACACGCTGGTTAAGCTCCCCGGATCGCGCATGCACAGAACGGCGGAGGAGACGCCGGACCGCACTGTAGAGAGTACACAGAACGCAGCAGGGTTCCCACAGCAGCAGGGCAACAGAATGTTGATCCTAAAGGCAGCAGTATGAGAAGCATGACAGGTACCAAACTAAAGGAACTTACTGCACCCTTTAAAGTGTATATCTTTCCTCAAGGGGAGAAAGGGAAGGGTACAGAAGGGAAGAGGGGAAGGAAAAACATATGCATCTTTCTTTCTTTTTTTTTTTAAAAAGAGAAATGGAAATGAAAAAATCACAAGCCTGGGAGAATGGAAGCTGATCCTTTTGCGACTCCTTTTTGCCTTCATCATAGGATATGGTGACAGACTGCGTTCCTGTGAGGAAACTCTGCAAAAAAGACCCCAACAGATCCACAGAGGGGTTCCCAGTCTTATCAGCGCTGTGAGCGGCCCAAGAACAGGGACTGCGCACGGGAAAGGCTAAACCCGGCGGACGCTGCCAAAAGCAGAGGTATGGACATACTGCTACTCTTCACCAGCACAAGAGGTATGAGGAAAAAAAGGAGAATGTTGGGGGAGGGACTATGTCTTTAATTTATACTATTCACTAGTCCTGAGGGAGGAGTCGAGGCGGAGCTCTATCACCTGTATGCTGCCATGGAGGCACCAGGAAAATGTTTTGTTCACACAAAAAAGACTTTTGTTGCATATAATTATTTAGCAACTATTAGCCATTAGTGGACTTCTTTATTGTTGAACTCTAAGCACATACTAAAGACACAATTGAATGCAGGCCTGTAATCATTAATACATCATTTAGGTGTATTTCTGTATATGCAAGCAGTGTAATTACCCATACCTCCCAACTTTTTTAAATGGGAATGAGGGACACCTATTAGCAAAGGTATGTAGGCATATGCCACACCCCCCTAAAGGAGATTTATGCAAATAAAAAAATAACGATTAGTTAAACCCACAAGCTTTTTTTTAACCGCTACTCTTCCTTTATATTGTTTTTTAAAAAATTACAAATGCAGCAAATTTGAAATTGGATGAAAGGTTTAGCATTGGGAAACACTGAAAGATGCTGGTCCCTAAGAAAAAAAAAAAAGTACTGCATGGGAAATCTCTGGATTGAGGGTGAATATTGCAGCAAATGCTGGTTTTGTTATTTTATGTTTAGATGGGCTATCCATTTTCATTTGTGGTTGAGTCCTGGGTTAAAGGAAACCTTTTCTAAGCAAAATATGTAGACTGCCACTGCTGATCTTTCCACTCAGAGAATTCTAGTTACCTGGCTGTCATGCTGATTCACTGGCTTCTAGCATTTCTTCTTAAAGTGTTTTTTAACCCCCAAAAAAAATTCAGATCCTGGTCCCTTGAAGCAGATTAAACAGCACAGTGCTTGTGCTGTGTAATCTGCCCCCTCTAAACTGTAAAAAAAAAAAAACCTCCCTGAACCTGCCACTTCGTGTATCCCCTCTCTGTACTGACCACAAAAATCAGGGCTGCTAAGCCCTGACCACCATGGTCAGGGTACGTCCCTCCATCATACACAGCTGTCCTCTCTGCTCTCCTCTCTCCCCCCCTCACCCCCTCCTCCTTGCCTGTCAGCTCCCTCTCCCTCAGTCGTAATTGTGTATGTATAGCGATTTTTGCTTTACAGGATTAGATTCATTTTAGAACGTGGCTGCCAGTACATATAGAGTACGTTTGTTCTTGGCTGAACTTCCACTTTAAAGTTTAAAGTAGAGCCAAAAAAAGGTATTTTTTTCATTATGGCTAGAGCAGGGAAGGATTAGAACCCCTCTTAAGTTTTATTGGGGTCTCTGTCCCCACTGGGGATATTTACTCTCTGTTTAACCTGGTTACCCTTTTTGTCACAACAGAGAGCGACGGGACCTCCAAAATTTTAGAGTTGTCACCAGAACAAGAGGTGAAGGGAAATCTTTCAGTGGGGACACCTGTTCTATATGGCAGCTGCTTAACAGGAGAATTCCCTGCTCAGTTTGTAGAGATTTCCTGTTGTGTGTCTGGGACAGGAAGTGAAGGGAAATCTCCCCAACGGGACATAGACAGCAAAACCTAAACTGACAGAGGTTCATATCCTTCCCTATTTTATTCAAAACTAAAAAATATAATTTATGTTGCACATATTAAAATTATCCTAGTCATGCTGGCTTACAGGTGATAAACCAATATGATTTCTTTTAGAAGTGGAATAGTTCCATAATTGTGACCCAGAACAAGCATACTGCCTGTGTATTTAAATAGCTGTACCAGTTCAATGACTCAGTAAGAAAGATGAGGTTGAGCTAAAATAGCATGAGAAAAAGCAACTTTTTAAATACTTCAGATACAGATTATTCTCTTAGGATGGGTTAAAGGATAAGTTCAACTTTAAAAAAAAAATTTAAATAAATGCACATCATTTTGCAGGTAAAAAAAAATTGCTTTTTTTAATTTATTAGGAGCCTACACATTGCACTCGCAATCAACAGATAATGGGTGCACTGTAAGGCTCCTGCAGACTCAGTGTAGCTGTCTGCACCTCCCGCTGTCACAACAGGGTTTCGTTGGAGGTGGGGGGGGGGGGGCTGCTGCATCAGTAACATGTTACACCCTGAATACGGGTGTAACATGCAACAAGTTATAGAAGTTTAACTTATCCTTTAACTTTATCCACTTCAAATCCAGTATCTGTTGTGAAAACAAAGCATTTTTTTTTTTATTTCTACTATGGGCACATGACCTACTTTGGTCGATACTGTGCAATCTTAAGTAAAAAATAGATCATGAAAAAAAAAAAAAAATAATTTTCTACTCTTAAAACAGGGGGCATAGTTATAAAGCTGTGAATCTGACGTTTTTAAAACATTCACTGCAGGTGAACTTTCCTGTTGCATGCTTTTTAAATGACAGTGGTTGATTCACCAGTGAATGTTTGATCAAAGTCACATTAGCATCTTTATAAATACAGTGTGAGCCTACTTGTGTTATGTTATGGTGGATAAAATTCTAAACGTTTTCTGGTACAAAGCATGGCAAAGTAATTTACTTGTAAAAAAAAAAAAAGGGTTTAGTTGTTTGCACTTTTAATGCAACGCTATAAATAATGAAGATTAACAAACACAAATTTAAAAATGTTTACATAGGAAAGGTGTAAAAAAAAAAAAAAAAAAAAAACGGGCTAAAGAAAGAAGGAATGAAAGGTGTTTAACCATCTCAATACAGGGCACGTTCACCCCCTACCTGCCCAGGCCTTTTTTCAGCTTTCAGCACTGTCACACTTTGAATGACTATTGCGGGGTCATGCAACACTGTACCCAAATTAATTTTTTATTATTTTTTTCCCCACAAATAGAGCTTTCTTTTGGTGGTATTTGATCACCTCTGCAGTTTTTATTTTTTGCGCTATAAACAAAGGAGAGTGACAAGTTTGAAAAAAAAAAAACACAATATTTTTTACTTTTCGCTATAATAAATATCCAATTTTTTTTTTTTTTTAAACAAATTTTTTTTTCTCATTTTAGGCCGATACGTATTCTTCTACATATTTTTGGTAAAAAAAAATTGCAATAAGCGTATATTGATTGGTTTGCACAAAAGTTATAGCGTCTACAAAATAGGGGATAGATTTATAGCATTTTTATTATTTTTTTTTTTTACTAGTAATGGCGGCGATCTGCGATTTTTATCGTGACTGCGATATTGTGGCGGACATATCAGACACTTTTGACACATTTTTGGTACCATTCACATTTATACAGCGATCTGTGCTATAAAAATGCACTGATTACTGTATAAATGTCACTGGCAGGGAAGGGGTTAACACTAGGGGGTGATCGAGGGCTTATTTATGTTCCTAGGGAGTGTTTTTAACTGAAGGGGGAGGGGACTCACAAGGGGAGGAGACCGATCGGTGTTGCTCTGTACTGAGAACACACATCGGTCTCCTCTCCTCTGACAGGATGTGGATCTGTGTGTTGCCCGGCAATCGCGTGTGCCCGGCGGACATCGCGGGCCGCCGGGCTCGCGCATCGGGTGCCCAGTGACACAGCAGGCACGCGCGATTACCGGCGGCGCGCGTGACGCCCTCCCAGAACGAGAGCCGCACCGCCTGGCCGTCATATGACAGCCGGCGGCGCCGAGTGGTTAATAACCTTTTAAAAGGTGTTATAGGCAGATTGAAGGACAATTCTGTACTGTCAGTGCACATATACTGTGTGTATGTGTATGTATGTGCGTGTGTGTATATAATATATATATATATATATATATATGTATAAAAATTTATATATACAGTGGAACCTTGGATTGCGAGTAACGCGTTTTACGAGCGTTTCGCAATACAAGCTATTTTAAAAAAAAAAAAAATCTTGATTCCCTTTGCGAGCGTTGTATCACAAGACGAGGAGGATTCAAGCTGCTGGGGTGTGCAGTACCGCATTTGGCCAGAGGTGACGGTGAACCGAGCCTCTCCGGTGCCCCCACACCTCTTGCCACATGTGGTACTGCAAAGACCAGCAGTGGCTGTGGAACAGATTATCAGAGTTTCCATTATTTCCTATGGGGAAACTTGCTTTGATATATGAGTACTTTGGATTACAAGTCTCTCTCTCTCTCTCTCTCTCTCTCTCTCTCTCTCTCTCTCTCTCTCTCTCTCTCTCCATCTATCTAACTCATATATATATATATATATATATATATATATATATATATATATATATATATATATATATATATATATATATATATATATATATATATATATATAAACTTTTCTTAGGAAGGAGTTGTATTTTTGTCCACTTTAAAGCTGAACTTCAAGCAAACCGCTAAATACACATATGAAATACATATACAAGAGCTGTTTTACCTGTCAAACAGTTTGTATTTCTGTCCAGCCAGTTCTGAGATTTACAGAGCTCTGCAAAACAGCACAGTCCTGGCAGGGGGACGACCTGATCTTTTTCTGCTACTCTTTAGCTCTCCACCACTGGACAGTAAAAGAAGAAGCAGTACACTGGCTACTTCATCTTTTTTTCCACTCTGCTCACTCCTCTTATCAGCATTCTCTCTGCACCGCATCACACCTGATTGACTTCCCCTCCTGTCTTCCTTCCGGAACTCCATTGTAAAGTGGATTGCAAGAGGCCGATATAAAGACAAGTTCAGGTAATCATGATATCTAAATAAAGTATATTTAATGAGAGAACTGCATTCATTTGTAGACCGTGTGAGCCTGTTCCTGCAGACCCGTCAAATGAGGACCTGGAGCTGTGTCCATACAGCCGATGCATCCCCATAAAAAAAAGGCTGCCTGCGCGCAGCTCCAGCTGGATAAAAAAAGTGCTCGTTCATGCTGTACTTGCCACAGCTCCCGTATGAGTAAAGCCTTACACTGACCACACTACATTGTATTATATTCACCATTCTGCATCCCATTAGGCAGAAAATACTGTTCCCCATTACTCTGGCCACACCGCTATTCATCACATATAAGACATTACACTCCATTACACCTGCCTCACTGTTCCGCTTTACACCACACGCTCCTCATTACACAACCCATTTGCACACCACTACAGCTACTGTACTGCATTCCGTAAAATAAATTAATCTTCAATTATACCATTTAAAGGATAACTCCACTTTCGTGGAAAAAAAATAGCGCACAAAAAAAAAAATAGTATAGTGTATACAATTGCTCCGCAAGCCATATTGTAACTGAATGTTAATAAAAATGTATTTTCTTTTTCAATCAGCAGCTCTGTACAGTGGCTACCTTGAGGCATTCTGTGCACAGATTGTGTACAGAAGAATGCTCCCCAGAAATCCTGCTTGTGTGATTGGCTTACTGATTTACCAGAAGTATGCACTGAGATACAAATCAGATTTTGTGCATTCCCTGCAACAAAAATGTAATTTTTGGTGAGATACTCCAAAAGGTAAATCACATCTAAAGGGATGCAGACCCTGCCTTCAGCAGCTGATTGCTAATGATAAATTCACTCCCATACACATTCACATGGACACAGACAAACAAACAGCTATTTCTTCAGCATAACAAAAGGTAGGACTCTGCAACAAGGTTTGTCAAAATCCTTGCAATGTACATTGATTACCCTGAGGGGAAGGTTTTTTTTCTCAACATAAGTGGAGGTACTCTTTAAAAAAAATAACAACTTCTGTTGAGAAAAAAACATTCCCCTCTGGGTGATCTATGTACATTGCAGGGATTGGAACAAACTTTGTTTCAAATTCCTAGCTTTTTGTTATTCTTAAGAAATCACTGTGTGTTTCTCTGTGTCCATGTGGGAAAGTGAATCTAATGGGAGTGGTTTCTTCATTATCAACCAGCTGCTTCACCTGCAGGGCACTAATGAGGAAAATTGCAGGGCCTGCATCCCTTTAGCTATAACTAATATTGGGAGTATCTCACCAAAAATGAATTTTTTGTTGCAGGGGATGCCTGAAATCTGATTTGCATCTTAGTGCAGACTTCTGGGAAAAATCAGTAAACCAATCACACAAGCAGGAATTTATGTTTCTGGGGGGCGTTCTGTACAAATTCTGTGTACAGAACACCTCCAGGTAGCCATATTGCATTGCATTACATTTTTCAGAAAATTACAGAGCTGCAGATTGAAAGGGAAAGGTTATTTCTTTATCGTACGTCACGGGACACAGAGGCTCATAGCAATTACTAAGTGGGTTATATCTCACCTTCAGGTGCTGGACACTGGTGTAGTTAATTAGACAGGAAGTTTCCTCCCTATATAACCCCTCCCCTACAGGGAATACCTCAGTTTTTTCACCAGTGTCGGTCACAGTTAATGAGTGCTCTTAGATGACCTGAATAGGGTCATGGGGCTACGCTATTGGATCCATTCAAAGAGCCAAAACAAAAGTGAAAGTGGATGGTACCCGATGCCTTGATAACGAAGAACGAGGTTTTGCCTGTAATGCTTCTCTTAGGAGAGCTGGGCCCTGAGATCCAGCACCTTGGTCACATTGCCATACCACAGGTTTGCTCTGGCAAGGCGCTATACATGACCCAAGGCAGTGGACCCTACGTACAGAGGGGACCCTGTCCTTGAAGGTCTGGCATGACACCAACTCGCCGTGATGGGTGAAGATTGGGTCGCTGTGATATTCCAGCAGTACCCTGTGGCGAGGAATGGTGAGTCTGCGTTTGTTTGCAGTGTCTCTATTAAGAGAGCGATCTGGCTGTCTGTTTCCCAGTGGTCACTGGGAGCAGTGTGCTGTTCTATCATGCTTGTACTCTGGCTCAGGCAGGCTGCTGTTTTTTCCCCAGCCACTAGAGGGTGCAGATTTGCTTCTAGCCTATTGTTTTTTAGGCAGGAAGAAGAAGGGCAGTGAGTGCCAGCTTGGGAACAGGTACAGACAAGTCATGATTACATGCTGCATATTTTCTGCCTATCCATGGGGAATGTACAAGCTGTAAGTAGTAGATACACCCCTGTATGATTAGCAGTTCACTTTAAAAGGTGTAGTTTTCTGCTTGTGGGCATGAACAGCATAATACACGTGCTTGCAGTTTTGAAATGCATGTTGTTATATTACATGTTTGAAAGGTTTGAGCATAGTGCATATGTGCTTGGTATCCTACAGGTATAAGTATAGGACCAACTGCAGTTGAGCAGGTGCTTGCTAAAAAAAATGCACAGTTGCTAAATACACACAGATGCTGATATGCTTAGTTGCTAAAATCACACAGTGCTAGTACGCCCAGATGCTGATATGTACAGTTGCTAAAATCACACTGTTGCTAGTACGCACATATGCTGATATGTACAGTTGCTAAAATCACACTGTTGCTAGTACGCACATATGCTATGTACAGTTGCTAGTACGCACAGATGCTGGTATGTACAGTTGCTGAAATCGCAGAAGTTGCTAACATACACAGATATTAAATTGCACAGTCGCTAAGGTTGCATAGTTGCTTAAAAAGCACAGATGCTGAAATACACAGTGGATGGATCGCACAGTACTAGATCGCACAAGTTGCTGCTGAAACGCACAGGTGCTGCTTAAACAAACAGGTTGCATAAAGATACATGGTCATGTGTGTACAAAATGCATGTTTGGACATGTTTGTGTTAAAAAAAAAAAATATAACACTCAAAACATGCTTAATTTTTTTGATCACATAAGAACGTGTGATAAGGTATAAGGTGACAGGATCGCATAAGGTGACAGGATCGCTTTAAGATACACGGTCACATAAAGATGCATGTTTATGTTTGTATAGATATGCATCGTTTTTTTTTTTTTTCTCCTAGTCGCATTGTCACGCTGAAAGGCTTGTTCGCATAAAGATGCTTGACCATCAGGCTAGAAAACCTCCACAGGATCCTCATGCAGGTGCTTGCTTACAAGCTAGCCAAATGCACAACTGCTGGGATGCACAGTTGCTGGTGCGCATTGCTACTAACGCACAAACAGTTAAATCGCATGATTGCGGAAACGCACATTGCCAGAGGATAACTTCCTCTTTACTAGTCCACATGTTTGCATAGAATATATGAGTTTATAATGTACATCATGTAGGTAAAACAAGTAACAGAACATGTTCTTGTTGATCGTATAAAGATACAGGTTTTCTGTTGGTATGGATTTAAAGTACATGTGTTTTACATAGTCACATGAGGACACTGGGTCACATTAAAGTGCTTGTTTGCACAGAAATGCCTAAATTCGCATAAAAATGCTTGATCGCACAAGAGTTCTTGGTCACAAGGGTACTTTTCACACAGTAGTGCTTATAATGCATAAAGTGATCATATAAAAATGCAGAATCACATAAGGATGCATGATCGCCTAGATTGGCATGGTTGCATAACAAGGCATGTTAATTTAAGTTTTCCTTAAATATACAGGATTCCTTATGTTCACATAGGAATAAGTGTCTGCATGGATACATGTTGTGTAATGTTGCATAACACGCTCATAAAGCGCATGCTTGCTTGCAAGATGCCTGTTCCATAGCACACGTGTTATATGTATGCGTGTATACAGCCCACACTTTTCTTGTTCTTGCTTAAAACATATTTGTATGAATTTATGCTTCCATGAACGCACGCTTCCATAGAGGCATATGGCGTTAATACTTGCCTCATACACATATGGTCCATTTGCATATGTGTTTGCATGGGCTACAGAGGTTGTCTGCGCTTCGCAGGGGAAGAGCACCTCTTCCGGTTGGTGGTCTGGCCCTTCGGGTTAGCCACCGTGCCCAGGGTATAGCAGTAATTGCATACCAAGGCAATCTGCTGCTGATAAGATCAGTCAGTAGCATGGCTGGACCTAGATGATCAAGTATCTGGAAACTCCTGGGTTGGGATCCCAGTCTAAAGGTACTTTCTTATGGTTAGTAAGGAGCTTGGAGTGTTTGGGACTCAGCCCAAGAAGGGGTCAAGGCAATTTAGAGTTCCTTACATTTACCTTTGCTAATGTGCTAGGGAAGATGGCTTCATTCAAAGCGGTATCCCTATGCTCCGTTTCATTCAAGGCTGCTATAAACATTATTCTGTCTGCCTGGAACAAGTAGATTCTAACCTAGGCATTATCCAAAGGGTCTGGTCCCGGGAATACGCCGGATGGCAAAGATGGCAGAAGGGAAGATCCTTCATGCTGATTACCTGGGAGGTGGTGGCTATGAAGGTTGGCCTCTAGGGATGGAGACCAGTCCTGAAGGAGACCACTGCCCAGGGGAAGTGGTCAAGCTCAGAGAGCCTTGACTGTCAACATTCTGGAGCTTCCGATGGCACGTCTGGCTTAATAGCCTGGGCGTTTAGATTACAGGATTGTTCTGTCGGGGTACAATCGACAATGCCACATCAGTAATTTACTTCAGTTACCAAGGAGGCACTAGAAGCCACACAGCCAGAGGGAAGGCCATGTTCTGGTTTGGGCAAAGGAGCTTGTACCTTGCTTATCGACAATCTTCATATCGTGAAATGGAGAATTGACAGGCGGCTCTCTGGAACCGTCAACAATTGTTCCCGGGAGAATGGCCTATGCACCCCGACTTTTTTCTGCCCAGATAAGAATTTTGGGCATCCAGGTTCAACAAGAAGTTGGACAGCTTTGTGTCAAGGGCTAGGGATCCACTCACATATGGGACAGATGCGTTACTGACCCCGTGGAATCAGTTTTTTCACTGATTTATACGTTCTCCCCAGTTCAGTTGCTTCTGCAGCTTCTACGCAGGATGAAAGTGGAAGGGAAGCCAGTAATACAACTAGCCCGGCATGGCCCAGAAGATCCTGGTATGTAGAGATTGTAAGGTTGGCAGTAGTGAAAACCGTGGACTCTTCCATCTAGTCCAGACTTGCTTTCGCAAAGGGCCGGTATTCCATCCGGCCTTACAATCGCTAAATTTAACGGTCTGTCTATTAAAGCCCACATGTTAAAGAATTGGATTTTCAGGTTCAGTGGTAACTGCCCTGATTAATGCAAGAAAGCAGGCCTCTAGGACCATTTATTATAGGGTCTGGAGGGCCTATGTTTCCTGGTGTGAAACCAAAAGATGGCATCCTCGGAGGTATGTCATAGGTAGAATTCTTGCCTTCCTACAGTTGGGGGTAAAAATGAAGCTAGCCTTGAATACCATCAAGGGTCAGATCTTTGTCATTGTTTTTCAAAGGCTTGCTTCACATTCTTTGATCCACGCCTTTTTATACAAGGGACAACGCGTATAAATCCGCCAGTTGGGTCGCACTTGTGCCGTAGGGCCAATGCATCATATTCCTTTTGATCCTCCTAACTGGGGAATATGTGTTCTCCGTTGCGGTAGCCTCCGCAAGAGTTTCAGTGTTGGCGGCTTTCATTGTATAGTGCCATACTTAATTATTCTTAAGGATAGGGTGATTTAAATCCTCACCCAGCATTTTTCCTTTTTCCTAAAAGAATATAGCTGTCATTTGAATCAACGCGTTTCTTACCTTCCTTTTACCAGAACCTTGTTCTGCGGAAGGAAAGTTATTAATTCCTCTCAATATAGTGAGAACGGTTAAAGGTATATCTGAATGTTTCAAGATACAGGAATCTGACGCTGTTGTGCTGCCAGAGGACCCTAAGAATGGGCAGGCAGCGTTCAAATCGGTTATTAAAATGGTTGCACTCTCTCGTTGTAGTGAGAGCAGTCAAGGCCTATCTGAAGCGACTGCTCAGATACGGAAAACTAATGTTTGTGGCGCTACCTGGAGGTCCCAGGATAGGGCAGATAGCATCTAAATCAACTGTTGTTTTAATGCAGATTCGTCAAGTTATTATTCAGGCTTGTGGTTTGAAGAAAATGTTTTCTTCTTAGGGTGCACTTTACCAGGGCAGTGAGCACTTTATGCGTGGTGCGTTACCAAGCCTTTATGACTCAGATTTACAAGGCTGCCACTTGGTCGTCTGTACATACGTTCACTAATTTTTAATAGGTGAATGTAAGATGGCAAGAGGATGCCGCTTAAGGCGCAGTGTACTGCAGGCAGCAGTATGGGTCCTCACGTCTGATGGCGATCTGCGTTTTTATTTGTGTCTCCCTCCCCTCAGTAGGCATTGCTTTAGGACATCCCACTTAGTAATTACTATGAGCCTCTGTGTCCCGTGATGTACGATAAAGAAAATAGGAAAAAATAGCAAATAAAGTCATAGTGTAATTGTATGTTATTAAAAAATAGGATTTTTATAACAGCTTACCTGTAAAATCCTTTTCTTGGAGTACATCACGAGACACAGAGCTCCTGCCCCTCTTGTGGGACACTTATTGCTTTGCTACAAAAACTGAGGTATTCCCTGTAGGGGAGGGGTTATATAGAGAGGAAACTTCCTGTCTAATTAATTACACCAGTGTCCAGCACCTGAAGGTGAGATATAACCCACTTAGTAATTACTATGAACCTCTGTGTCCCGTGATGTATTCCAAGAAAAGGATTTTACAGGTAAGCTGTTAGAAAAATCCTATTTTTTAATAACATACAATTACACTATGACTTTATTTGCTATTTTTTTCCCCCATAAAAGTGGAGTTACCCTTTACCTGATGCCAGGCAACTTTGAAAATCTTTACAAGCTCTGTATAAAGTATATACAAAAAAGTACAAAACACAATAGTCCCTAGGATGTTTGAGGAGGTCATCATACAGTTCTTACACACAATATATTTATAAAATGAATACTTTTTTTTTTTTTTTACAAGCAACAATTTAGAAATATTAAAAGCCAGAAAAACTCCAGGGGCCTTGGCGTTGTAATGCTCTCAATAAAGGTTTCCTAAAAGATGAACACATTCAGGGCAATCTGAGGCAGTCACCAATGAAAATCAGTGATTCTCATCGGCGGATATGCACACAGTAAGTGCAACAGCCATGGCTAGCTGCCTGTATAAATCAATGACAGGTGCTGCACACATGTAACCACTCTTCTAGTGAGTAGTTACATGTAAGTAGAGATTCTGACCAACCTTGGATGCAGAAAGTTTGCATTCAGGGATGATTTTTCTGGTCGTAGCTAATCCGCCAGTTTGTATGCAGCCACAGCAAATACTGTTTCAGCCAGAGGCTAAGTTTAGCAGTGACCTAACTGCCCCAGATCATCCCTCTGAATGAGCTCTAAGCATGCACACTACTCATACCTGGAAACGATATTAATATCTCCCACCTTGGCATGTGTAATTTACAAAAGCTAAACAATACTGCTTTCAAGGTGCTTCAGAAATGCTTTGCAAACCCATGTCAGAAGCAAAACACAAATGTCTGTGTAAACTGCATTAAGATAAAAAAACTTTCTGTGTTCAGCAACCCCCCTAATACTTACCTGAGCCCCATCTTGATCCAGCGATGTTGCAGGAGTGTCTCGGCTGCCCGGAACTCCCCTCCTTATTGGCTGAGACAGCAGTGCAGCGCCATTGCCTCCCACTGCTGTCAATCAAAGTCAGCTAGCCAACGAGGAAAGAAAGGGGGCGGGGCCGGACTGCAGCTCCGTATGTGAATGGACACAGGTAACTGTAGCTCAGCTTGGGTGCCCCCATAGCAAGCTGCTTGTGTGGGGGCACTCAACAATAGGGAGGGGCCAGGAGCGTCGAAGAGGTACCCGAGAGGAGGATCATCAGGGCTGCTCTGTGCAAAACCATTTCACAGGACATGTAAGCATAACATGTTTGTTACATAGTAGGTAAGGTTGAGTAAAGACAATAGTCCATCTAATTTGACCTGTGTAGATAGACGTGTGTCAGTGTCTATAATTGTTTCCCATATCCCTGCATGTTGTGTTCTTTTAGGATGCGCATCCAAGAGTCTCTTAAAAATATCCATACTCCCCGCTGCCACCACCAACTGTGGAAGAGAGTTCCACATCCTTATTACACTGACGGTATAAAAACCCCTACACAGTTTAAGGTTAAACCGCTTCTCCTCCAATGTCAGTGTGTGGCCCCGTGTCCTCTTATACTCCTTGAGCCTGAATAGTTTTTTTCCTATGCTGGGATCTCCATTGAGATATTTGTAAATCGCCATCTCCTCTCAAGCGTTGTTTCTCCAGCAAGAATACATTTTAGTGCTTGCAGGCGTTCCTCATAATTGAGGTCCTCCAGCCCCCTTTTTAGTTTTGTTGCCCTTCTTTGGACTCTCTCCAGTTCCAGCACATCCCTTCTGAGGACTGGTGACCAAAACTGGACAGAATACTCCAGATGTGGTATAACCAGAGTTTTATAAAGTGGTAGGATTATCGTTTTATCTCTGGAGTATATCCCTTTTTTAATGCATGCTAATATTCTGCCGGCTTTGGTAGCTGCAGCTTGACATTGCATGCTATTACTCAATCTGTCATCTACTAGGACCCCCAGATCTTTCTCCATCCTTGAGTCCCCAAGCAGTTCTCCCCCTAGTGAGTAGTTTGCATTTATGTTTTTTGCCCCCAAGTGCATTACTTTACATTTCTCCACATTAAACCTCATTTACCATGTATTTGCCCACTCCATTATTTTGTTCAGGTCTTTCTGTAAAAATTCTATGTCCTGATGAGAAGTTATTGCCCTGCTTTAATTTTGTGTCGTCCGCAAAAACTGAGATTGAGCTATTTATCCCATCCTTTATATCATTTATGAATATATTGAATAGAATTGGTCCCAAGACAGAACCTTGGGGTTACCCCACTTACCACTCCAGACCAGTCTGAGTACACGTTATTTATCACTACCCTTTGGACACGTCCCTGTAACAAGTTTTTTTACCTAATAACAAACCTTATGGTCCACGCCTGCAGACCAGTAAATTAAGCATTTAATGCAAGCTTTACAAGCACCTTGCTTGTAAATTAAGCATTTATGGGGGACTGTATTGAATGCTTTTGCAAAATCCAGGTACACTAAATCCACAGGCCTTTCCCTTTCTAGATAGATGGTAGCTCACTTCCTCGTAGAATGTTAACAGATTGGTCTGGCAAGAATGACCCTTTGTAAACCCATGCTGATAACTACTAATGATATTTTTTTCTTCAGTAAATTTTTGGATATAGTTTCTTGTCATCCCCTCCAATAATTTACCTACTATTGAGGCTGACTGGCCTGTAGTTTCCAGGTATTTGTCTCTGTCCTTTTTTGAATATTGGTACCACATTTGTTATTTCTAAAAAAAAAAACCCCAAGCCTTTAGTATTACTTTAATATATATTATCCTATAAAACTAGCATGGGCCAATAAACTGAATACAGCTTGGGCCCAAAACAAATGGAATCCACTGCTCCTTCTGACAATGTAGGTTTCCTGGTTGTTATGCTAACCAACTGGCTTTAATAATGGTAGCCTCTGGTAGCTGTGTCGAATACCTGCCTCCATCACTATTTACTGAAGTTCCTTCCTCTGACCCCTGTGTCACTACAGGGTACAGGCATCCAAAACGCCTGGAAGTGTCGTATAATGAAGAGACTTACAGGAGGCTGCAGTACTGGAATAGCGGGAATGTAGGAGGCACGGGTTGTCAGAGGGGTGAGTAAAGGAAAATAAAATAGACTAGAAATAAAAGAATAGAAAAGAATAGAATTGAAAATATTCTGTTTTATTCTATTGTTTTCTATTCCTTAAGAGTATTACAATATGAAGGCTGAACAGGAATAAATAATTCTGTATGATACCTCTGAAAGGGCATCATTCTTACAAGCACTAAGACTTTAATACATATGAGGCCTCATTTAAACCCTCAGAAAAACATATTTTGGGAATTTTCACACCTGAGTATTTCTCCACATACACGACACATGTTTACACTCTCATTTATCAAAGATATTAGCATGTTGACTACATCAAGGTCACAGAAGCCTTGGATGGAAAACTTAAATCTATATATAAACCAGAGGGCTGGGTTGGTTTACCACAATCGGTGTCTAAAGCACTCAGCTGTCGCTATGAAGTTGCTGTTTTCTGCGCTTCTGCTGCCTCTGTTCTTTGAGGGCCTCCTGGCTCAATGCCCCGCACCCTCGGAACTGGTGACTGACACAGGGGAGAAGCTCTGTGCTCGCATGTTTGAACACAGCAACATGTACTTTGACCAGTCCTGTGGAGGAGCCTACCTTGATGCCAAGAATGGAGATGACTTCCCCTACATGCCACTTGGATGGGGTAACAAGATCTCATCTCTGGTTGTAGGCAATCGCTGCACCCTGAAAATATGGAGCCAGGCCGGTAAAACTGGAAACAACCGTTCCTTCAATGCTGGAGTGGTCTACCAGTTAAAGGACTATACCAATGGACTGTTTGGAAACTGGAATGATGCCATCAGCTCTTATTACTGTACCTGTACATAAGGAGATAAGGAGACTTTGGTGGTGTAATCAATGATGCCAGAATGAAGGGTTCTCAATAAAATCCATCTACTTGTTCATGCTGTTCTAATCTCTTTCTAGCTTTGGTCTTGCCAGAAGATGTTTGATGGTGTGTGGGAGTATACCATTTTTTTTATTAACAACTGGGGGTATGTAACTGTTAATTGAAACTGTTTAATCCAAGCTCTTCTCCATGGTCTGTGAGTATATACATTTTTATTGACTCTGTCAGACTATGAAAATCACTAAGGAGTTTGCCTAGTAGAAGTGCGTATAAAATTGTTCTGTACAAATCGGGCAAAAAACAAATGTTATTAGGCTATTTTCCTGTGCTATACTAATGTCTTTATTTGATTTAAAAATTAAAATACTGTACTTGGCCTCTAGCTGGCACTGGGTGTATTAGGAATTTCTTGGGATACTCAGCCCCATCTAGTAGCCAGATTTCATATTTTTTTTTGGTTTAAAATAATTAAAAACATTCAAACAGGCAAAAGCCTAAAAACAGTAGTTTTTTGCCCCTTTCACACAGAATGAATGTACATGCAACATAACTGGGCGAATTGCTATGCACATTTATTTTTTAATCAATATACCCCTATGTGTAATAATTGAACCCTACACTGATGGAACAAATGGTTTTCCAGGATGTGAAGGAGATATCAATACCACATGATTGCACAACGCTCACAATTATTATGATTAGTCACTGCTCTTACCTGTGTAGTATACACCCTAATTAGGAGCTATTTTTCCGTATGTCTAGAGATTTTCATATAGAACACTAAACTGTAGGTGATATCTTGTCAGTGTTGTCTTAAAGCTCAACTTCTAGTTTTAGATAGACTTGTTACTGCTGTCTTTGACCACATTCTGGAAATTTCCCCTTACGCCCTGGTATCACAGCAGGACAAGAAATGAGAGGAATGGTCACTATTGGAACAGGAAGACAAAACTAGTGATAAATAACCCAACAGAGGTTCTAATCCTAACAAGTGATTTTGGTGCACTCTGTAACCCCATTGGACACTTCCCCTCATCAAGAACACAATTCAAATTTCACTCAGATTCCATTACCTACTATAAAAAAGTGGGATCGCTACCTTCATAGAATCTAAAAATCTGATTACTATAGTCCTTCCACAAATGTCACTCTAAGGCACGGGGGGGCCAAACCTTTTGAAGAGCGAGGGCAACTTAAGCGACTTAGTGACAAGTTGTGGGCCAAAGTGAGCGGAGTAGGCGGATGACAGGTCCGTGTCCACTTTGCATATGCAAAGTGGACACAGACACAGGCCCACTCTACTCTATGGGCCCTCCGATCAGATGGAAGGGGACGAATCCACTTCTGTTTTTTTTTTTTTTTTTTTTTTTTAGCAGATTGAATTGGAGGTAGGCAGGTGTAAACTGACACAAGTCTCTTTACATCTGCCACTCCATAGAGGTCAATGAAGGGCCTGATTGGGTCCGACTGATCGTGTAAAAGGGGTCCAAGGCTGCACTGATGGTCTGCAGTCTACCCACACGGCAGGTGCAGCACAGTTCACCTGTGGCTTTCCTGCGGATTAGCTGCACTTTGCCATAGAATTCTATTATATCCTGTAGTTGTGGTGCACTTTCGGAAAGCACACTAAACCCACAGGTAATAACAGAAGTCTATGGCTCAGTGCAGGTAAGCCACAGGTGCATTGCGTTGCACTTGTGGATCAGTTTGAAAGCAGACAAGTAACCATTGCAGAACAGATATGCCCATATATACACTGTGATATTTTAGCAATAACTTGCCGTTTAATAACAGTCTTCCATTCAGGTATCACAAGCTGTTGTCCCATTTGGTATCACTCTGCCTATGACAGGAGTCGGTGCTATATAGGAAGCATTGGCTTATGCGGCTCTGCTCCGCAGCTTCTTGCTTCCTCTACCGCTGACTTCATTCACAACACTGTGCTCTGGGATGACAGGTTGGCAACCTGCGATCTGGCTTGCCAACTCACCATCCCAGAGCAGGAGGTCGCAGACAATGGCGACCCTAGGGGGGGCCAGAGGGGGCCCTGACCCCCCCCAACATTATGCTGTGCCCCACCAGAGCTGTCAATAGCAGGGGCAGGACAGCAAGAGGAGGCTGGGGAACCCCACAGTGGCAGAACACCAGGGCCCGGAGGCAAGACAACCTTTGCAACCCCTCTTGTTTTCTGCCACCCTGGGGGACCCCAATACAGTAGGAAGGGAGCTCACTGCAGAACATGTGAAAGGGCCCGTTGTGGGGTCGTAGTAAAGGGCCCCAGGATAGATATATATATATATATATATATATATATATATGCATTTTATAGTTGCCCCCCTACTTTTGTCCCTGTCCCCCCATGTGCCCCCCCAAATTTGAAAGCTGGAGACGCCACTGGTCGCAGACCACATCAGAGGGCTTAGTGGACCACATGTGTGCCATTATTACATAAAGCATGATAACCATCCCCCTTTCACTGCCACATTTGGCACTTTTTTTTGGGGGGGAGGGTGAAATGTACTCGGTTTTGTCGCGGCAATTTGAGCCACATCCAAAGCCATGCAAAATCTGCTGCGACCACAGCAAGTGAAGGTATAAATAGACATACTATTTGGCAATTGATCAATTACAAAAAAAAACTACACCTACATGGTGCAGCATTGGCTTAAGCCAGTGGGGATGTTAAATTCTATATGCATTTTATATTAGCATCTATATGCTGTCATGCCCATATAGCTGCTATTGTGTATATATATGGGCACAATCGCAGGTGTATGGGCACAATAACATCTTTATGCTATTGTGCCCATATAGATGCTGTTTTGCATCTATATGGACACAATAGTGTAAAGATGCTATTGCGTCCATATAACTCCTATTGTGGCCATACAGATGATACTGTCTCCTATTGTGCCCAGGAACACTGACCTTGCAGCGCTGCTGTGAATCTCGCGGGCCATGGCTACCAGGAGTAGCAGCAGTCAACAGAGAGCAGACTCAGGAAAAAGTCTGCGGCGAACCCTGCAAGGTCCGCTCACTGACCCCAGTGTCTGTGTGTGGACACCCTGCCAATTCCCCCGTGGACGCCCATGTCTAAGGCTATATTTACACTTTTGGTTTGGTGGCAATTTTGGCACAATTTCATTGTGACATTTCATTTAATTTTTTTTTGTTTAAATTTTTGTCACAAAAAAATGCGGCCCATGTTGGGCTCTGCCCACCTGGCTGCATCAGTCATTCAGAGTTATGTGTATGGGAGAACTACAATTACCGTCAGCCATTGCAGCTGTCGGCATGTAGTTCTCAACAAACTACCATGGTGCTGATGAGCGCTCTAGGTAGTTTATTGACCCTTTCTGTCATTCAGTAACTGCTTGCCCATTCTTGGTATGGGCAGACAGCTACACTGACAGTCTTCAGGAGCCTGAGATTGCACCCGCAATCTACTGATCATGGGTGTAATGCTTTAAAGGCTCCTAATTAAAACAATAAATAAATGCACATTTTATTTACCTGCAAAAAGATGTGCATTTATTTTTATTTTATTTTTTTTTTTTTAAAGTGAACCTATCCTTTAAAACAACCACAGGGTTTTCTCCAAGGTGATAGCAATGCATGGAAATAATAGAAACAAATTTTTAGCCAAGTGTAAATTTGTGTGCACACTATTACCAATAGTATTGGGATGCCTAACTTTACACGCACATGAACTTTAATGGCATCCTACTCTGTAGGGTTCAATATTGAGTTGGCCCACCCTTTGCAGCTATAGCAGCTTCAACTCTTCTGGGAAGGCTGTCGACAAGGTTTAGGAGTGTGTCTAAGGGAATGTTTGACCATTCTTCCAGAAGCACATTTGTGAAGTCAGGCACTGATGTTGGACGAGAAGGCCTGGCCCGCAGTCTCCACTCTAATTCACCCCAAAGGTGTTTTATTGGCTTGAGGTCAAGACTCTGTGCAGGCCAGTCAAGTTCCTCCACCCCAAACTTGCTCATCCATGTCTTTATGGACCTTGCTTTGTACACTGGTGCGCAGTCATGTTGGAACAGGAAGGGGCCATTCTGACCTCAACCTAACAGAACACCTTTGAGATGAATTAGAGCGGAGACTGCGAGCCAGGCCTTCTCATCCAACATCAGTACTTGACCTCACAAATGCGCTTCTAGAATAATGGTGAAACATTCCCATAGACGCACTCCTAAACCTTGTGGACAGCCTTCCCAGAAGAGCTGAACCTGTTAATCAATATTGAACCCTACGGACTATACTGGGATGCCATTAAAGTTCAATACTTTTGGTAATATAGTGTGTGTGTGTGTGTGTATGAAACCACTATAATATCCATTATACATGGTTTCACTGTAATGTACACCGTATGCATTTCCTTTAACACGTTGCTTTCTATGTTATGTGTGAAGTTTAAAGTATTACTCTTACTGTCCACTAGATGGTAGTGTGCTATCACCAAATTCACTAATTATTGGGTCAGAATTTAAGTTGTGTTTATATTCTATGGCTGAGCTGTAATTGAAAGTAAACTGTAAATTTAAGAGTATTTTCTTAAGTGCCTTTTACACTGACTTAGCAAATGCTTTCTTCTTTTTATTGGTATTAGCATTTCCAGGCTCCTTTGTTGTTTTCCTATCTGCTTGGAAACACTATGTTTAAGTGGTTTATAAACTGTCTTTGCCAGGAGAAAGCATTCCCAGCCCGTTGTATTATCCTTTATTTTTAGCCGTGTGTTTTGGCTGGCAGATGAAGCTACTGCACATAGCGCTTGTGAGTTTTTGATGGTTTTTAGGCTGTAAGAAAACTATATAGTAGCATCTGTAAACAACAACATGTAGATGCATCATTGTCAAATGTTCCATTCTGTTTTTGTGTCCAAACAATTTCAGTTAAAACACTAAAAGGGAAGAAAGCAAACACTTCATTCATATCTGAACCAACAACTTTTGCAAGCCAGAGACAAGCCTGAAACCACTCAAAACAGTTAGTGTATCCAAAACCAAACATGTAATACAGTAGGTATAGAAAAGAATCACCCCCCTTTATAATATTCACATTTTGTTGCTTTGCAGCCTGAAATGAAGTCAGTCACAGTTTTTGTTTTATCCGACTGTATTTACTCAGTGCAACTTAATAATATAACCAAGTGAAAGATACCAACACCAACATGTCAGAGAAAATAAAAACGATTCAAAAACAGAATCACTGAGTTGTAATAAGGATCGCCCCATTGTTTTAGTATTTTGTTGAACCACCTTTTCCTTTTAATTACAGTCTTTAGTCTGTTGGGATATGTCTCTACTAACTTTGCATATCTAGACTTTGCAATATCTGCCCACTCTTCTTTGCAGAAGGTCTCAAGTTCAGTTAAATGTGATGGTGACCGTTTGTGGACTGCAGTCATTCCACAGATTTTTAATGGGGTTTATATCTGGGCTGTGACTAGGCCATGCAAGGACATTCACCTTTTTCTCCTTTAACCACTGTGTGGTCATTTTTGTTGTGTGCTTTGGGTCATTGTCATGTTGGAAGATAAACCTTCTTTCCATTGACAACTTTCTGGCAGAGGGGCTCACCTTTGCAGTATAGGCTGATGACAGGCTCAGTGACTGTGGCAGGCAGGGCTTGTTGTACATCCCCAATGTCGACAGCATTCAGCAAAGGTGATGGTGGACCGGGGCTTCAGGGAGTTTGACATACCTTTTTGAATGCTTTAACAAATTACATATCAATTTCACCACAATTTACATATCAATGCCACTGCAATTTACTTATCAATCGTGTACACTGCACACAGAACGGGGCTGGGCAGCATTAGTGACTCACTCATACCATGGGGCTGGGCCTATCTTAAGGAAGGGGCCTGGAGTTGCAGCTCCAATAGCCCCTATGGTAATCCGGCCCTGCATAACAGGATATTACCGCCTCCATGCTTTACTGTAGGAATGGTGTTATTTGGATGGTGAACTGTATTGGATTTCTGCCAGACATATTGTTTGATGTTGAGCCCAAATAATTCAATTTTATCTCATCTGACCACAACACCTTTTTCCATGTGGCCTCAGAATCTTCAAGGTGCGTTTTGGCAAAGCTCAGTTGTGACTGCATGTGGCCTTTCTTGAGGAGTGGCAACCCTCGCATACAAGCCACATTTGTGGAGAATTTGTGATATTGTTGTCACATGCACACAATGACCACTCTGTCATAAATTCCTGCAACTGCTTCAGAGTTGCTGTAGGCCTCTTGGTAGCCTCTCTGACCAGTTTCCTCCTGGCTCTTTCATCCAATTTGGTGCGATGTCCTGATCCAGGGAGGGTCTGTGTTGTACCTTCCACTTCTTAGTAATAGACTTCATTGTGCTTCTAGGCATTGATAAAGCCTTTGACTTTTTTTTGTATCCATCTCCTGACTGTGCATGTCTACAACTTTATCCCGGAGATCCCAGTGACAGTGCCTTGCCACGCAGAGTTGATTGTTTGCTTCAGTTGCACTATCAGGGACTGAAATACTCCTGGAAAGCTCTTTTCAAGCTAAACTGATCAAAATGATCACAGTTGAAAGTTAATTGGCTTTGTGGGCTATTGAGAAGGTGATTAGCTACACCTGAATGAGTTTACAAGTCATTTTTAGGAAGGGGTGATCCTTTTTCCAACTCAGTGATTGTGTTTTTGAATTTTTTTGAATCTTTGTTCTGACATGTTTGTTATATCTTTCACTTGGATGTTATAACTTGCACTGAGTAAAACCGTCAGATAAAATAAAAACTGATAGTCTTCATTTCAGGCTGCAAAGCAACAAAATGTAATTATTTTAAAGGGGGTGATTCTTTACTATACCCACTGTATTTTGCAGCTCACCAGTCCTATGATGCGGTGCCGCTTTAGTTTTTTAGTGTTTTTTCTTCTTTATTTTCACTTTGTGATTCTGCCAATAACATGCTTCCTTTCCTAGGTTGGCAATGCTTATTTGTCGTATTATATTTATGGAGAAGTAGCATTATCATCATAGGCTGCTTTCCCGATATGGACTACAAATGCCCCCCATGTCCATTACATAGGAGGAGGTGTTATATAATCCTCAAAAGATAGCTGAAAAAACTGATAAAATTGCTTGTGCATGTGGCGTTTTAGAGACACAAAATTTCTATCAGGAGCTACAGGTATTTTTCTGTACTTACAAAAAAATTTCTTAGACTAAAAAAATGAATCAAAAATAGCCACCTCGTATAAAGACTGGCAAGCTGCAATATATTAAAATGTTCTTTTGAATAGATATTCTGTTTAAGCCCCACTTGATGCTTTGATATACCTCCTTTAGACTTTAGTCCGCTCAGCCAATATGGTCAGCTACTGAACAAACACCCTCCAAAGACAGCTTAACTTTCCAATAACACACAGCAGTTTAATCCAACAAAGTTTTACTTTTTAAAATGCAGTACATGGAATGTTTATAGGTCATTTGAAGTGTAAAGAGACAATCTCCATAGCCTTATCCCTGCTATGAAGGCTGGCAGCAATCTGGGGGAACATGGAGAAGAAGGGAGGGATCTCGCTGAAGGACCAAACTAACTAGCTCCAACAGGCAAGGGAGCTGGTTTATACCATTAACGAATATAGAAATAAATTGTTGTAGTAACATTGAATTGGCACTAGATGGCAGCATCAAGACATTGCTATATACATAATGAAATGCAATAGTAATACATACACGATCGATATTCCAGAGCATAAGTCATCTGTAATAGGAACACAATAATAATATGACAGGTGTTTTAAACTTCCTCTACTTTACTAATAAATATCATTTTTTATTTTGTTTTGGAAAGTTTCCTCCACTGACCTGGTTAAGGGTCCTCTCACACTAGAATGCCATTCAGAAACCCATACCACATTCTAGTCTCATTTGCCCGCACTGGTTTGCATGGTACGAACGTACCATGCGATCCGTTTACAGTGTGTTTTTAAAAGTAGTGCATGCAGTACTTTTGGTGCAGCCCACCAATGCACAATGAATGGAGCTGAAGTTGCAGTGCCCAGAACTACATGTGAAACACACAGGAACCACACACTGTTCCTGTGCGATTCACATGCAGTACCTAGTGTGAATGGGCCCTAAATGTTGTCGACAGGAATTGAGGGTAAATCTCTCTAACAGAGCCTTGGGTGGCAGTAAATACCAGACAGGGGTTCCAATCTTTTCCAATTCCATCCAAAAGTAAGAAAACCTTTTGGCTGGACATACACTATAATTTAATACATGATCATTGATGAGCTATGACAATTCTTTTTTTCAGATCCTCAGAGAATTCTTTGCTATGAGGTGCCATGTTGAACTTCCAGTGACCAGTATGAGAGAGTGAGAGCGATAATGCCAAATTTAACAAAACCTGCTCCCCATTCACACCTGAGACCTTGTAACACTAACAAGTCACATGACACCGGGGAGGGAAAATGGCTAATTGGGCTGTATTTGGACATTTTCACTTAGGGGTGTACTCACTTTTGTTGCCAGCGGTTTAGACATTAATGGCTGTGTGTTTTAGGGCTGGGCTCAGCCCTTCCTTCTCTGAGCTTGCTGCTCAGCTGTCGGCTAATTGCCAGCTCTTATCTCTCCACAGTGACTCACCTTTTGTGGATATCCTGCTCGTCAGTCCTGCCTACTTAAGCCATCCAGCCCAGATGATCTCTGCCTTCACCTCGGTCAACATCACATCTCCTTCGTTCTTGTTAAAGACTTGCTTGGCTGACATTCCTTCTGGCACCAGATCCTGCTTGCTGTTCCACTATGCTGATCCCCTGGCTTCCTGACTTTCTGTCTTGTCTGACTATCTGTTCCGGTTACCGAACTTTGGCGATGTTTTGACTACGTTTGTTCTATTTACTTTTATTATTAAACAAGTGAGATTTAACTGTACTTCTGTCTCGGTCTGATTCATGGTTTCTGACAGTGTTGAGTTATTTTGTTGGGACAGACAATTTACACTGTTACACTGTTATACAAGCTGTACACTTACTACTTTACATTGTAGCAAAGTGTCATTTCTTCAGTGTTGTCACATGAAAAGATATAATAATAAAATATTTACAAAAATGTTAGGGGTGTATTCACTTTTGTGAGATACTGTAAGTCATGTTAGTGCACTAAAACTGAGAAATGTGAAGAGCCCACTCACAACTACAGTATGTGCTTTTGATGTGTTTTCATTGATTTTACTAGAAAACAACATATTTAAAACTTTTAATACATGTTGCAAAGCACTATGCATTGAATGTCATTGCATGTCATAATGCACATGAACACATCAACAAGCACTGACATTCCTAAGGCCCTTAGTTTTTTGAAACCCCACAGATAGCTTGAAATAGACTAAGGACTTCTCTGTATACCAGGGTCAGCCTGACCATGGGTCTTACTGGGTCCATTGGACCCAGGCAGAACTCTGAGAGAGGTGGCAAATTGACAGGGTGACAACTGTAAAAAGGCCGCCCTGCTGCCCTCAACGCGCATACTCATAGTTGCCAGGCACGACAGTTTAACGCGGGCTGTTAAACACCCAAGCACACATGAAGAGCTCAGGTGTGTATGCTGCCAGGGTACCCACAGGAGACAGAGGGCAATGAAAGATCCCTTCCCCACCGGCTCTGCCAGCAGCTGATGTTTGGGCGCAGCTTTTACAAGGCTTGCATTTCTATTGGGTGGAACTGGAGGAGGGGGTAAGACCAGCCTCACGCCCGGCCCACCACCTTCTCTGGTGCATGCGTGAGGCTAGGCACTGAAGATTATGGGAGCACTGGGAGAGAGCAACAGAGAGGTAATGTAAGTTAGTTCTGTGTGACAGGACACAAAGGGTGTCCATCATTTTTCCTAGTAGTGGCTGCTGATCTGCTGGATGGCCTAATGTTGCATAACCTGTCATGCTCAAAAATCACTATACAGCCCTAGCTTGCCATTATACTAACCTAGCCTGCTTGTATACTACCCTAGCCTGCCCCTATACCACCCTAGCCCGCCCCTTGGAATTGAACATAATGGTATGTCATATAATTTTGCATATAGACAAGTTGGGTGTGATTTTTTTTTTTTTTTGGGGGGGGGGGGGCAGCATTTAATTCTTGGACACAGGCAGCACAATGTCTTGGGCCAGCCCTGCTGTATAGCAGGCTTTCCTTATCGAAACGCTAATCTCTGACCTAAGAAGTGGGAGGAACTCTACCTATTCTTGGCTGTTGAATGCCATGTTTTGTACAGCTTGGCATACTGATCTCAGCACTCCAGAAATGTTTCAGCTTTAATCCTCGCCACTGGCCTTGGCAGGGAGGGGGGGCTTCTGGACTGGACCAGAGAGTCATCTTTGGGTCACAGATAAGCAATAAATTTTCATACTTGTGAGTGCGTTTGTTTAACCTTTTTTGCTCCATTAAAGTTTGACTACTGACTACACTATGTAGGTGTGCTCTCTGCCCTTTGTATTTTTGTAATTCGTTTAAAGCATATATACAACCAATATTCGCCAATGAGACTCTAAATGAGGCATAATACAGGAGTCATAAAATATCAATTTATTGTACAAGAATTTGACACATAAATATATAAAGTACACATAAAAAATGTTTGGCATATCAAGCCGATGTGTTTCACATAACAATATACAGTATAATGTACATCAAGCTGGTATATTTTCAAGTATATGCTTTACATAACCAAGATGATTGCAATATGGCAGAGGAATGCATCTTGTAACTCAACGTTTTTCGTGAATACTTTCACTTTTTCAGGAGTAGATGCCTCCAACAACAGAACTCTATAAAACCAGCTTAGAACTTGATAAAACATAGCACCTCCAAATAGTGGCCGCTGTTCAGTCTCTGAAGACACATAGAGGCACACCTCCAGCTCTGCATCCCTGCAGCTCTCATTGGCCCTCTTATGACTCACCCCCCCCCCTCTCATCCTGGCAAACTCTCACTTTTTTTTTTTGATCAGATTATTTTTATAACTAACAATACAAAACACACATACATCCCATGTACATATTAATAATCACATTAAACATATAATATAATAAACAGAGTAAAAAAAAAAACCCTCTCTCTATAATCTCTCACCAAAATTATCTATCTACTTCTAAAGTATCCTACTATCCTACACCTACTATCCAAAGATAAAACAACAAGGGCAAAAGAATTAATAGTTGGAAAGCTGAAAAAATTACAGAAGATATTCTTTAAGGAGATTAGTGAGCATCACTGTAGTAACATCACCAAATCAGACTGGGTTCACACTAAAGATCGCAGCGGCTCACAGCAGGAGTCCGGTGCGTCTCTATAGAGAGCCATAGAGAGCCAGTCACAATCTCCTGCTATGAGAGCCAGTCACAATCTCCTGCTATGCGAATTGGAAAAATCCGCATCCAATTCGCATAGATGTGAACCCAGCCTCAAGCTCCGAATTGCCTAAAACTAGCAGTCAGAGCCAGTAGTGCCTTTGATCCCATGCTGCATATATACAATTATGAGGCTGTAAGTACAGGTGTTCCTAGGCACACTCACGAATCAGGAAGTGCATTGTTTTTTTCCAAGGAGGAATTCAAAACAAAAGGTACATTTTCGGGTACTTCTAAGACATAATTAACAATTCTAAATGTTCCCTATAACATAGCAAATCTTTTCCTTCCATTTACTTCCTTGTGGTGTGTTAAATTATGCGTTCAACATTAATGGACTGCCAATACATTCCAATGTGTTCAAAATCAGATCCTTTTGACTGCTTTCACACTGCTCTATTGCAAAAACGCATATGATTTTTTGCCGTGTTTTTTATGCATTTCCAGTGCACTTCTGATGTGTTTTCTGGGTGTCTTTTTACTCAACATGCACCTGTGGACCTTAGACATGTGATTCAAAAATGCAGGTGCATTTTTTTATGCGTTTTTTGATGTGTTTTTTTTTTTAAGCATTTTCTATTCATTTCAATGGGGACCTACATTTTGGTGGGGTTTTGAAAACCACACCAAAGATGCAACATGCAGGACTTTTCAAAATGCACTGCACCCGTAATGCAATGGTGTGAAGAGTCCCCATCGGATTTAAAGGGATTGTGTTTTTGTTGTGTTTTTAGCATGGCAAAAACACAGCAAAAAGGCATCAGTTTGTAGCACTCTTGTCCTAAACAGGGCTGCTAGTAAATGTAGTTTTGCTAGGTGGTAACTAGCCTGGCTAATTTGTAGCCTTGATCAACTGGTTTTTCTCCTAAGCTTGAGTTTAATTGTCCTCTCTCTCTTCTGTCAATAGGAGGCTTTGTTGCCTTTGGCATTAGGATGATAATTACAGTGAATTCAGGTTATGAGTAGATATGTTGTCTCAGCCAATCAGCAGGAGATTTCTTTGGCTGCTGAGCATGCAGGGATAGTCTATTTGGAAGGAGTCAGATGATTGGGGTTCTTTCCACCAGGGCATGGCCTGGGTGGATGTGTGCGGAGCAGCAGCAGAGGCATAGGCCTGAAGCCAGAGGCCTAACCACGTGTAAAGGGGCTAAGCCTGAGGGCAGCCTGATCATTGCCAGGAGGCAGAGGAGAAGAAGTTGCCAGAGGGACAACCACTCTTGTTGCCGGAGGCAGGTGTCAAAGGGATGGAGTTCTGAAGGAGTACCAGAGCAGATGCTTCACTAGCCGGGGACAGTGAAGTAAGTGGGAAAGCTTTAGTAGAGACTCATCCAAGAATACAGCGGGTAGCTGTGAGCAAAGCTTGAAGGAGTACAGCGGGTAGCTGTAAGTAGAACTTAAAGATAAGTACAGCTGGTAGCTGTGAGTAAAGCCTGAGGGATCCAGCGGGTAGCCGAGAGTCCAAGGAACCCAGCGGGTAGCGTGGGTGAAGCTTGAAGAATACAGCGAGTTCGCGTGGGTGAAGCTTGAAGTATACAGTGGGTAGCTGTGAGTGAAGCTTGAGAAGTCCAGCAGGTAGCTTGGAGCTAAGCTTGAGGATCTACAGTGGGATACTGTGAGTGAAGTTGTTGCCATAGGAGACAGCAGTTGCTACAAGATACAGATTGCTGCATTAAGCTTAAGGGCCCTTTTTCTGTATTGCTGTCTGCCTAGTTCTTTTTTTGGTCTGCAGAGTCTGCCAAGTTGCTATTGCATTTGCCTAAGGGTGTCCTGTGCCCCACCCCTCTCTCCCCTGTTCCTGTTAAGAGTAATAAAAACTCTCTTTGTTCATTTTTAAAAGTGACTGGCACCCATCTTTCCATCTTGCACTACACCCACCATGCCTAGTAACCAGCACCCTGAGGAGGAATGTCACCACTAGGCCTCTGGAGGTCAGGGAGACCGCTACAAGTGTGAAAGCAGCCTTTTAGTAACACAAAGCATTACCCTGCATTGTGGCATGCTTCAACACAGGTACTTTGTCTTAGCACATTGGGGTGACATTCAGAATAAATTGCACTGCAATGCAGTAATGCATGTTACATGCATCACTTCGCTATGCAGAAATGTGAATGGGCTCTCAAAGGTTTTTATAGCTGGAGGTTAAATGTTCTGCAAATCTTTTTTAACTTTATTTTCTTATATATTAATGAAAATATGTCTTTTTTTTATAGCCAAGCAGACTGACTATGTAACAGCAAAGCAAACCAAACTAAAACATCTTTTACAACATCTCTACAAAGCATACATAGAGCATTAAGGACAATATGCAGTTTATTCTAACATAATGATTTAATTCCCCTGCCTAAATATATTACATTTGCCAGAGATGTAGCAAGGCTTTTAAACAAATTATTGCAGTAATTCATATAGTCATTCACTGAAAATAGATCTTTTTTAAAACTAGTCTTTCTAAAATGATTTCTTTACAAACTGGCATGTAGATAATACCTGTGCACTGACACAGGAGGGCGATGGCGTGCCACTGACAGATGTGGTGGTGTACAGATGATTGTATAAGCAGTGGAGCTATTGGCAGAAAATCCCTGCTTGAGTCCAGGTGGGTCAATATTTGACTCAGTGATCCTGATTGCAACAATAAGGATAATACACAACTCTGAGGGGTCTCTGATTGATTAGAGAGGGATGAGGGGTGTGCTGTTGTTTGTTTGTCATTTATCACGTTAATATTATGCTGCTGTGCGTGCATCCTGGATTATTATCCTTATTCCATTTCCAGCTGCTTAGGCTGGCATAAGTGGGCAAATCTTGTACTCAGGATCCGAGTCTTCTAAAATTGATGTCACTCTGTAATCAGTCATTAAAAGCAGAATGAAAGGGATATGCCATCTTAAAAAATCCAAAATCTGATTTGATCTGGGTATGATTTATCTACTGTCTGCTAATATGTCTTGTGGACGTGATATTTGTGTTTGAGCTTAAAATGTATTATTCCTGGTTAGGGGTCTCATTTACATTACATTGCAGATATAGCAAAGTCCATGAAAATGTGTATAAACCTCGCGCCAAAAATTGTGTAAGGCTCTGTTTCCACTAGTGCGACTTTTCATGCGACTTGGGACTGAAAAGTCGCATGACAAATTGTTTCCCATGATTTCCAATGAGTACTGTTCATATCTGTGCGACTTCAAAGTAGTTCCTGCACTACTTTGGTCCCACTTTGATGCGACTTGAGGTCCATAGATACAGGCATTGCTTCAAATCGCGGTAAAAAGTCGCGGTAAAATCGCGGTAAAAAATCGCGGCAAAATCGCGCGACTTTGGGGACGCAATAGTGGAAACATAGCCTAAAGGTAACTAATTAAATATAAGCTGCTTACCCCCCTAAACTAGATTTGGAGTTCTAGTGCAAGTGAACAAGGTAGAATGTGGGGGGCGCTAAGTCTATATAAACGGTGAACTGAATTTCATCTAAATTGTTATGTTCAAATAGAATTGATATAAACACATCAGTGTACCATACAAAAAAATATCAATTTTATTTGAACATAACAATTTAGATGATATTCAGTTCACCGTTTATATAGACTTAGCGCCCCCCACAGTCTACCTTTTTCAATAGCAAAGTCCTTGTTGAAAATGGGTGGAGATGGGAACTCGGGTAGAAAAATATTGTTGCTGAAGTCCCAGAGAGTCAGAAGCCAGCTTACAAACCAGCTCATCTCCATTCACCAGTAGACATTGCTAGACCCCACTTGGAGCTCTTGGCATTGCCCATTGCCCCAGGTCTAGTGAAACTTGACTTGTTAGAGTGACATATCCGTCATAGAGAGGAAGAGCTGGCATAATTCTGGCCCAGCATCTCTTTATGCAGACTCAGAAGGCAGGAAGCAGCAGTGTGGGGCCTGGGCAACCTCTCTAAGTTAAGTTAACATTGATCAACTATTTCCTTTATTTAGCTCTCACTGACCAACAACTTTAGAAAACACTATCCACTGACCATCATCTTTAGGAGATACTCACCACTGAACACCAACAAATGAGGGCACTCACCACTGACCAACAATAAAAGGCGGGCATTGTGCTGTATGTTGTATGTCACATTATCTTGCCTGTTTTACTGAATACTCGATTGTAGCTCCATGTAGCGCTACCCTCAAAGGAACCGCTGATGATGCTGGATCCTCTGCTTGTTCTCTGGCCCTGGATCCTCATTCCTCACTCTTACTTGCACCACCAGAATACCTCGACTGGGGACTCCCAGCGGTCACACAGGAATGGCACACAAAACAGCCTGTATTGGCAAACCAAAGTAGAAAAGCACATACAATGAAAAAAAAAAAAAAAAAACCACAGTAAATCAGTAATTCAACATCAACACATAAGAAACCAGTGTGATAACTGATACCATGCAGTCAACCCAGGTATCCCTAGGAGTGAACTCAGTATGTACTACAGTACTAAGCATAAACAATAGCCCTCCACTGGTGAGACTATGCCTCAAGTGACCAAAATGGGCCAACAATAAATGTGACAGATTAGTTCACTTGAGGATTCTCGGACCAGAGGGATTAGGTTTAGGCTTAGGCTTAGGCTTAGGCTTGAGAGTTTGACACACTAACCTCAACACAACTCTGCCTTCAGGTGCCACCAAATCTGGGCAGTTCTGGATGTTAGCTTTTGCCGGCTTAGGTGGGCACCTTTAACATTGGTACAGATAAACTGTGGTGTTTTTGTGGGACGGAAAGATTGGCGACAAGTAGATGACAGATTATCCTCAGCCAGTGGGTATGTTCCTTTAGGAGCGACAGGGCAATGTACATGCAATAAACTGGAAATGCACTGTGAACAGGGGATTTTGAGGTGTTACGTTTAGAATACTGTGCAGCGCTTGCAGTGTAAAAAGGGGTATAAATAGAGTAAGCATTCTGGGATGGTAGCCACAATGAAAACTATATTTGTCCTTGGGTTTTTCTGCTTCCAGTGGCAAGGGGCAGCAGAGTATTTTTACTTTCTCTTAGAAAAAACTGGATGAACATAGGAAGAAGATACCCCCTGGGTCTGATTTGCAAAGGGGAATCACTTGTTAGTTAAGGCTATTAAGTGGGTCCAAGACCTTTTTACCCTATTCTATTGCAGCAGTCTCTGGATGCTGGAGCGCTCTCTCTGCATGGTGGGGGCCCCTCTTAGTTGGCAATGCCGTAGCAGCGGTTCGGACAGATGCAGCTTGTCGCAGTTCCCCATAATGACAGCACCACCTAGGATCCTCTCAGTAGCTCTGCATTCAGCCTGACAGCCTGTCCTTCGAACTCCGGTTTGGCTCTGTTGGATGCAGTTCAGCCTGGCCTGGCCTGGTGTAACTCAGCACAGCAATTCTCGCAACTCTCCTATTCTACTCTCCTGTTGGTGCGCCTCTTTCCAACTGCCCAGCGTCTTCCTGGGCTTTTCATTTTATCTCTCCTGTCCCTCCCCTTTTTTGCTGGTCCTTATGGGCCTTGTAGTTGTGATCCATACTTAACTGTATGCAGTGTCCTCCTTTGAGACTATATTTCCCAGAATGCTCTGGGCAAAACATTGCCATCTTGTGCAATCTTGTGGGCAAATAGAGTTCTACATCTTGCCTGTTTTACTGTAACAAAGGCCAGTGTTACACCATGTTGAAGATGACATAGTTTTGACTTTTGGACCACATAAAAAGACCATTATTTAGGTATAATATGAATAAAATAAACAAAACAAACACTATATCCTTAAAAATAGCTGTGGCCTTTTATTTCAGTGTGCCAGTAGGTTGAATTACTGGTTAGTGAGATAGCTGCTGCCCCAGCCAGGAGGGAAACAGTTAACCTGTTTCCCACACTTTTTGCTGAGCTCTCTCCCTGTGCTGATAATAAAAGGGGCGGGGGCTCTGCCCAGACACACAAAGTCTACATGGGAAGGAAAAACACAGACAAGCCACAATATGCAATCTCCAGCTGCTTACAGAGAAGAGAGAAGAGGAAGCAGTTCTACCTCAGAGGGCTAGCCTGCCTGCTGTCACATCCACCATGTAGGGGGATTGCTGGGAACTGCAGTCCTCCTTGAATAACACCAGTTCTAGAGATCTTCCACCGTGGACTCAGCTTTGTATGGACTCTTGCCTGTGCAGGTATTCTGGGGGCAGCCACAAGCCTGAGATATGTATTTGTTTAGGGAAAAGACTGTGCACTTTGTTTTTTGAACTGTTATGCTGAGAGTTTCCAGTAAAGCTTTTAAAACTTTGTCCATGCCTGGTGTGAAGTTACTCAAGGGGTGTAATTCAAGTAACATAGTTTTCAGCGTGGGTCAGCTAAGCACATTGGGGTATGAAGACAACATTGTAAGAGTTATCATTGTGAAGATACAAATGGTTACCAAGGGTGACAGAGATTTCTCTAGCAGCCTGACGCAAGTTTGTACATGTGGCAGGTGGGACAGCTTCTTGCAGAAGGAGTTGTTGGCACTCTCTCCGTGAGCAGGTCTGTCTCCCATTGCAACGGGAGCAGATCAGCGCTGCAGAGGTGTGGAAGAGGAAGAGTTAACTAAGTGCATGCATGGAGTCCAGTTTATTTGTTCAAGTGTCTAAGTTCACCTTAAGGTTGAGTTATCCCCAAGAGTGGCCTCTGCCTTGATCAGGGGCATGATGAGCACGATACAAGTAAAGGAACCCTATGTATAGGGTGAGTGACCCAGTCTATGGTGCCTAGTGTAGCCTCCTTACAAGTTTTAATTCACAGATAAACATTTAGCCAACCCAAAATTGTTAGGCAACCGCCGGTGTTCTGCCGAGAAAGTTCCGCTCGGCGGATAGGTTCCCCCCTCTACTGCGCAGGCGCTGCGCCTGCGCAGTAGGATCCGGCGGAAATAGCCGAAGCGGAATAGCTGAAAATCAGCTGTACACGGCGCCTGTAAGAGGGCCCCTCGCGGGCTCGCTTCGCTCGCCACGCTTCAGGCACGGCCTCGCTTCGCTCGGCTCTTTTAGATTCCCCCTCTAGGTCCACTTGGATGGTGGGGAAGGAACCTGGACCTATGGCGCAGGCCCTGTGTACAGCTGATTGAAGAGTTTGAGCTTCGGCTATCTCCGGTGGCTGACAGTAGTTCGTACTGCGCAGGCGCTGCGCAGTACAGGGGGCCGTATTTGGCCAAAGCCAGGGTGGCTTTGGCCAATTATGGCTCAGGGGGTTTAGTACACGCCCCACACTATATAAGGCCGCCTGCGTGGCGGCCTTGTGTAGTGTGTTGCGGCGGCAGAGAGAAATAGACAGAGAGACAGTGTAATTTGATCTAGGTTAGAGTAGGCAGGCGAGTCAGTTAGCTGCACTTACAGTGTATTGTGTGTGTGTGTATATATGTGTGTATGTATATATATATATATATATATATATATATATATATATATATATATATGCGCATCCTAGGTGTTGTGTATATACAGTAGGGACGGAAAGTATTCAGACCCCCTTAAATTTTTCACTCTTTGTTATATTGCAGCCATTTGCTAAAATCATTTAAGTTCATTTTTTTTCCTCAATAATGTACACACAGCACCCCATATTGACAGAAAAACACAGAATTGTTGACATTTTTGCAGATTTATTAAAAAAGAAAAACTGAAATATCACATGGTCCTAAGTATTCAGACCCTTTGCTCAGTATATAGTAGAAGATCCCTTTTGATCTAATACAGCCATGAGTCTTTTTGGGAAAGATGCAACAAGTTTTTCACACCTGGATTTGGGGATCCTCTGCCATTCCTCCTTGCAGATCCTCTCCAGGTCTGTCAGGTGGGATGGTAAACGTTGGTGGACAGCCATATTTAGGTCTCTCCAGAGATGCTCAATTGGGTTTAAGTCAGGGCTCTGGCTGGGCCATTCAAGAACAGTCACGGAGTTGTTGTGAAGCCACTCCTTCGTTATTTTAGCTGTGTGCTTAGGGTCATTGTCTTGTTGGAAGGTAAACCTTCGGCCCAGTCTGAGGTCCTGAGCACTCTGGAGATGGTTTTTGTCCAGGATATCCCTGTACTTGGCCGCATTCATCTTTCCCTTGATTGCAACCAGTCGTCCTGTTCCTGCAGCTGAAAAATACCTCCACAGCATGATGCTGTCACCCCCATACTTCACTGTTGGGACTGTATTGGACAGGTGATGAGCAGTGCCTGGTTTTCTCCACACATACCGCTTAGAATTCAGGCCAAAAAGTTCTATCTTGGTCTCATCAGACCAGAGAATCTTATTTCTTACCATCTTGGAGTCCTTCAGGTGTTTTTTAGCAAACCTTATGCGGGCTTTCATGTGTCTTGCACTGAGGAGAGGCTTCCGTCGGGCCACTCTGCCATAAAGCCCTGTCTGGTGGAGGGCTGCAGTGATTAGTGACTTTCTACAACTTTCTCCCATCTCCCGACTGCATCTCTGGAGCTCAGCCACAGTGATCTTTGGGTTCTTCTTCACCTCTCTCACCAAGCCTCTTCTCCCCCGATAGCTCAGTTTGGCCGGTCAGCCAAAGGGTTCTGGTCATCCCAAACATCTTCCATTTAAGGATTATGGAGGCCACTGTGCTCTTAGGAACCTTAAGTGCAGCAGAATTTTTTTGTAACCTTGGCCGGATCTGTGCCTTGCCATAATTCTGTCTCTGAGCTCTTCAGGCAGTTCCGTTTGACCTCATGATTCTCATTTGCCCTGACATGCACTGTGAGCTGTAAGGTCTTATATAGACCAGTGTGTGGCTTTCCTAATCAAGTTCAATCAGGTGTAGAACCATCTCAAGGATGATCAGAAGAAATGGACAGCACCTGAGTTAAATATATGAGTGTCACAGCAAAGGGTCTGAATACTTAGGACCATGTGATATTTCATTTTTCTTTTTTAATAAATCTGCAAAAATGTCAACATTTCTGTGTTTTTCTGTCAATATAGGGTGCTGTGTGTACATTAATGAGGAAAAAAAATTAACCTAAATGATTTTAGCAAATGGCTGCAATATAACAAAGAGTGAAAAATTTAAGGGGGGTCTGAATACTTTCCGTCCCCACTGTGTGTGTGTGTGTGTATATATATATATATATATATATACTGTATTCAGTTTAGCTAGATCCGTTCCTGTTATTCTCTTCCTAATATACTGACAGGCAGGCAGGTGTTTTTACAGTATTTACAGTTAGTGTACTGTGTCCTTTGCACAGTGTGCACCTAAAGCTACCTGAAGAAAATTGCTGGTGTTCTTCTGATCCTATTAATACCACAGGCAGGCAGCTGCAGTATTTACAGTTGGTGTAATGTGTCCTTTGCACAGTGTGCACCTAAAGCTACCTGAAGACAATTGCTGGTGTTCTGATCCTATTAATACCACAGGCAGGCAGCTGTAGTATTTACAGTTAGTGTACTGTGTCCTCTTCACAGTGTGCACCTAAAGCTACCTGAAGACAATTGCTGGTGTTCTGATCCTATTAATACCACAGGCAGGCAGCTGCAGTATTTACAGTTAGTGTACTGTGTCCTCTGCACAGTGTGCGCCTAAAGCTACCTGAAGACAATTGCTGGTGTTCTGATCCTATTAATACCACAGGCAGGCAGCTGCAGTATTTACAGTTAGTGTACTGTGTCCTCTGCACAGTGTGCACCTAAAGCTACCTGAAGACAATGGTGTTCTCATACTAATAATACTACAGGCAGGCAGTTGATTCTGCTAGCTGCAGTATAATCAGTATATATATATATATATACCTCCCAGATTTGTGCAGCTACATCTCACTGCAGGCCATTAGTATGTCTGGAAGGCCAACAAGGAGAGGCAGACAGTCACAAGCCAATAAAAGAGGGCAAGCAGGCTCTGTGTCTAGAGGCAACAGTGCTGGTCGTGGACACGGTGCATCCCCATCAGCACATGGCCGTGGGACACTCTTGTCCTTTTTTCGGCAGCTGGCCGTGTTGAGCCGCAACATGCGGAAGACTTGGTAGAGTGGATGACCAAGCCATCCTCATCCCCCTCATCCTCTCTCACCCAGGCTCAGGGTACTTTGTCTGGCAAAGCAGCTGCCAACGCGGCCTCTTCCCTCAGCTCAATGGCATCAGTCACTCATTCCCTAACCCCACCATGTCCTCCTGAGGAGTCCCCCAAACTGTTTGACCACAGTGTTGGGTATATGCTCCAGGAAGATGCCCAGCATTTTGAAGCCTCCAATGAGGGTACCCAGCTAGCGGAACGCAGTAACGTGAGCCCAGAGAGAGGGGGTGCCCAAGAAGGACAGCAATCTGGCAGTCATGTTCCCCCAGCTGCAGCATACTGCCAGCTTTGCTCCAGTGATGAGGAGGGAGGGGATGTTGAGGAAGTCACTGACTCCACGTGGGTGCCTGATAGGAGAGAGGAGGAGGAGGCACATCTCCAACGAGGCAGGATGCCCTCCAGGGGCCAGCTTAAGGGCAGCACACCGACTACATCAGACCACAGAGCTCCGCATGTGCAGGGCGCTGCTGTCTCTGCGCGTTATTCCAAAAGTTCTTTGGTGTGGGCCTTTTTTGAGACGAGTGCATCAGATCGCACCGCTGCTATTTGCAACATATGTCTCAAGCGTATCTCGCGTGGCCAAAACATCACCCGCTTGGGCACCACATGCTTGACCAGACATATGTCGACCTGCCATGCAGTTCATTGGCAAGCATACCTAAAAGACCCACACCAAAGAACAAAGCGGACCTCTCCTTGCTCCTCATCAGCTGGGATCTCCAACCCCACTATACCTTCAATCCTCTATGAAACCTGCACTGAGAGGAATGAAGGTGTAGAATTAGGTGTGTCACAGCCAAGTACTTGCGGGCAATCTGCTATTGGTACACCAACGTCAGATTGTACCAGGCAAATTTCCCTGCCCCAGCTGCTGCACCGCCGAAAGAAGTTCGCTCCCAGCCATCTACATGCCCAGCGGTTGAATGCTAGCTTGGTTAAATTGCTAGCACTTCAACTCCTACCTTTTCAGTTGGTAGACTCTGCCCCCTTCCATGAGTTTGTGGAATGTGCGGTTCCTCAGTGGCAGGTTCCCAAATGCCACTTTTTCTCACGGAAGGCGATTCCGGCTCTCTACCGGCATGTCGAAGGCAATGTCTTGGCCTCACTGGACAGGGTGGTAAGGTGCATATTACCGCTGACTCATGGTCCAGCAGGCATGGACAGGGACGTTACCTATCTTTCAACGCGCACTGGGTGACTCTGCTGGCAGCTGGGAAGGATGCAGGACAGGGTGCAGTAGTGTTGGAGGTTGTTCTACCACCATGCCTCCAAAATTCTACTAGTGGTGATTCTGCCACACCTCTCTCCTCCACCCCCTCTTCTTCCTCCATGGCCTCTTCCTGTGCTGATTTGTCCTCGGAACCAGCGGTGCTCCGTAGGCATTCAAGGGGCTACGCAAGCACGCAGGCATAAAGATGCCATGCGGTGCTTGAGCTGGTGTGCTTGGGGGACAGGAGCCACACTGGGGCAGAGATTCTGTCAGCTCTGCAGCGGCAGGTTCAGAGGTGGTTGACGCCACGCCAGCTTAAGCCAGGAATGGTGGTTTGCGAAAATGGCACCAAACTCCTCTCCGTCCTCCGACAGGGACAATTGACCCATGTGCCCTGTTTGGCTCACGTCCTTAATGTGGTGGTGCAGCGGTTCTTGGGCAGGTACCCAGGCTTACAGGATGTCCTGAGGCAGGCCAGGAAAGTCTGTGTGCATTTCCGCAGATCATATAATGCCAGTGCTCAGCTGGCTGACCTCCAAAAGGAATCTAACCTGCCCAAGAACCGCCTAATCTGTGACATGCCCACCAGGTGGAACTCAACGTCGGCCATGCTGCTCCGGCTGCACACGCAGCAGAGGGTCATCAATGAGTACCTATGCGACTATGGCACCAGGACAGGGCCAGGGGAGCTTGGTTTTCCCCACGCCAGTGGGCTATGATCAGGGATGCATGCACTGTCCTGTCACCATTTGAGAAGGCCACGAGGATGGTGAGCAGTGACAGTGCATGCATCAGTGACACTGTCCCTCTTGTCCACCTGTTGGAGCACACACTGTGTGGAATAATGGACAGGGCACTTGACGCAGAACAGAGGGAGGAAGAGGAGGACTTCCTTACCTCATAAGGCCCCCTTTATCCAGACAGTGTTCCTGCGTGCCCGCCGATCACACAGGAAGAGGACGAGGAGGAGGAGGATTATGTCAGCATAGAGGTGGAGTCTGGCACTCAGCATCAGCAGCAGTCTTCAAGGGATCATTTACAGTCCGAAGAAACCCATGGACTTGTACGTGGCTGGGAGGAGGTGGCTGCGGATCATGTCGTCCTTAGTGACCCAGAGGACTCTGGACCGAATGCCTCAGCAAACCTACACTGCATGGCCTCCCTTATCCTGCAAAGCCTGCGGAAGGATCCTCGTATTCGTGATATCAAGGGGAAGGATCATTACTGGTTGGCAACCCTCCTTGATCCACGTTACAAGGGTAAGGTTGTGGACCTTATCTTGCCGTCGCAGAGGGAGCAGAGGATGAAACATCTTCGGGAGGCCTTGCAGAAAGGTTTGTGCAACGTGTTTCCAAAGCCTGGGAGGTTACAATTTCCTGGTCCTCCTGGACAACGTGTTGCTGAGGCTTCGGTCAGTCACAGAAGGAGCGGTGGAGAAGGTGGCCATCTGACCGATGCGTTCAGACAATTTTTTAGTCCGCAGCCCCAAGGTATGATCGGTTCCAGCAACCATTGCCAGCGTCTGATTCACATGGTGCAGGAATACCTAGGGGCAAGATTAGACTTGGACACCTTTCCCCATGAAAATCCTCTGGGTTACTGGGTCTAGAGGATGGATCAATGGCCAGAGCTTGCACAGCATGCAGTTGAGCTACTGGCATGTCCTGCATCCAGCGTTCTTTTGGAACGCACATTCAGTGCTGCTGGAGGCTTTGTAACTGATCACAGGGTGCGCCTGTCCACCGAATCAGTCGATCGGCTGACCTTCATAAAAATAAATCAGTCTTGGATCACCAGCTACCAAGCACCTGATGCTGATGTAACCGAATATTTTTTTTTTTAATGTGAGATTCCTTCAAGACTGCCTATGCTGATGCTGAGTGACTATCCTGTTATGCTGAGTGACAATCCTCTTCCTCCTCAATTTTCATGCTGATAGCTTGTAAGAACATTTTTGGTTCTGGGCACTGCCACCAGTGGCTAAGGCTCAATTTTTCTGCCCCTGTTTAACAGGGGCATGTAATTACAATTTTTGATGCAATACTTTGCAGCAGGGCTCATTCCTGCACTCCAACTAGAGTATCTGTGAGGGGTTGCAGTGTTGTGGTGCCAGCACCAGTGCTCAAGGCCCCATTTTTCAGCCCCTGTTTAACAGGGGCGTATAATTACAATTTTGGATGCAATACTTTGCAGCAGGGCTCGTTTGTGCGCTCCAACTATAGCATCTGTGAGGGGGGCATCAGTGTTGTGGCACCAGTGCCTAAGGCCCAATTTTAATTACAATTCTTGATCTAATAATTCACAGCAGGGCCCATTCCTGCGCCCACCAAGAGTAACTGTGAGGGCTTACAGTGTTGTGGCAACACCACCACCAAAGGCCCAATTTTTCTGCCCCTGTTAAACAGGTGCATGTAATTACAATTCTTGATATAATATTTCACAGCAGGGTCCGTTCCAGCACCCACCAAGAGTAACTGTGAGGACTTACAGTGTTGTGGCACCAGCACCACCACCACCAAAGGCCCAATTTTTCTACAACTGTTCATCAATGGCATGTAATTACAATTCTTGATATAATATTTCACAGCAGGGCCCGTTCCTGCGCCCACCAAGAGCAAATGTGAGGGCTTACAGTGTTGTGGCAACACCAACACCTAAGGCCCCAATTTCTGCAGAGTATATAGGGCAGGCCCCTACTTTCAAACATCCAACTTACAAACGACTCCTACTTGCAAACGGAAGGAGACAACAGGAAGTGAGATGAAATCTACTCCTAGGAAGGGAAATTCTCTCCTGTAAGAGTTAATATGGGAAAAATGTGTCTCCTCTCCACTGATGCTTTATCACCAAACCTTGTTTCACTAAAAACCCCAAGTTTTCAAAAAACATTTGTCATTGGGACAGAAAGTGAGATGAAATCTTCTGAAGAGGTGCACAGACAGCAAAACAAATGTTACAGGGGTGATAACCCTTCCCTATGTTTTCCAAAAAGCTTAAAAATAGATTTATTGGCTGGAGCTACACTTTAAAAATGTACCAGTTCAAAATTACAAACAGATTCTACTTAACAACAAACCTACAGTCCCTGTCTTGTTTGCACCGCCTGTATACTGCTGTTCAGAGTATATAGGGCCTGGGGGCCCCACGCCTTTCCTTTTTTAAATTTGGGTGCGGGGTTCCCCTTAAAATGCCTACAAGTCCCAAAGGGCCTGGCAATGGACTGGGGGGGGTGGGGGTACCCATGCCATTTGTCTCACTGATTTTCATCCATTTTGCCGGGACCCAATATAACATTAAAGCCGCAAGCAGTTTTAAATAACTTTTATTCCTTTACAAATGTCATTTTGTGCAGGGACTGTTCTAAGCACAGGAAACACGCGCCACTTTACCGGCATACTATAGACACCCCCCGGGTACGATATTTAAAGGAATAGTTCACTTTTTTTTTTCACTTTAAGCATCATTAAAATCACTGCTCCCAAAAAAACAGCCGTGTTTAAAACTTTTTTTTGCATTGATACATGTCCCCTGGGGCAGGACCCGGTTCCCCAAACCCTTTTTTAGGACAATAACTTGCATATTAGCCTTTAAAATTATCACTTTTGATTTTGAATGTTCGAGTCCCATAGACTTTAACGGGGTTCTAAAGTTCAGCTCATCCCTACTTGGTAAGCTATTGCTAGATTTGCCAGGCTTTACAAGTTTGTTACACAATTGCAGCAAGTCCGCATTACATACAGACTCCATATGAACTTTCTTTGCAAACATTCTGCAAGTCTGCTGCAAGTTCTGGTACAGTTACAGTATGTTGTGCAATTGACATCCCACCATAGGGGTCACTGTGGGCAAATTTTTATACTGTAGACTTGCAGAGCTCTTGTCACTGCAACTTTGCACTTGCTAGAGACTTGCCACACAAATTTGCTACAAAGTGGAAAAGTGTCAAGTAGAACTTGTGCTTCAAGTCTTCTGCAAACGTACAACTTGCCAGTGAAAATGTGCAGCATGCTGTCTGGGAAGCCTGGACCACCCACCTATCTGACATAAGTGAAAGCAGGCTAAGGGGTTGGCAAGCTATGCTGAGAAAGCCAGCTACACGCCCACCTGCCTGCCCACAGAATGCATGCCAGCCAGCCTGCCCACCGAATGCATGCCAACCAGCCTGCCCACCGAATGCATGCCAGCCAGCCTGGAAGTTTGCATGCTTGAAAGCAAGCTCATCCTGCTTGCCCACCTGCATGCATACCAGCCACCCCAAGAAGCCTGCATGCTGGCATGCAGAAGTACATGTATCTTGATTGCTTTGCAATTAGCATTAACAATGATCCATCCAGGGGAGAGTGTGCAGTGTTTAAAAGGTGCACTGACACTAATCCTCGGAATATTTAGGTGCATTTACAAAAATCCTGATGGTATTTTGCTGCCCTGACAATAAACCTGTTTTTTTTTTTTTTTTTTTAACTGCACCAGCACTAATCCTGGGGAAATTTTGCTGCACTCACACCTCACAGATGAGGACTTCCCTAAAGTGGTGGACATATCTGTCCAACCTCAACAATCATCATTCAATAGTCCCCTCAGAAAAGAATATTATCACATATCAGACACCAGCTATCAGGGCTGGTGAGCACATCTATGGGACAATATTATGCAAGGACTTCTCTTCACACCATCATGTCTTCAAAATCCTAGAGATCGTAGTGGCTTTTTTCCCGCTCAGTCTCAACACTAAAGTGAATCTTCAGCTGGACAATCACACATGGATAATGTGTTTAAGGCATCAGGGTGGTACATACAGCAACAGGATGATGTTGAAGAACCAATAATGTCCCTGACCCAGACATGCCTGGAGGATTTAACAGCCTCACAGGTATCAGCAAATCATAATATTTAGGCATACCTCCTTAGCTGGGAGTGGAAAAATCTCAATGAATTGTCCTTGAGGGATCCAGACCATAACTCAGATCTGAGGAATTACAGAAGTGGATTGATGGGGGATTCCATAGTATGCCAAGCTCAACTACTTCCTGGCATACCACCCTTTTCCGGAGGTAGGTGTTGAGTAGAATTATAGGTGTCTGATAATGTTGAGTTATATATATATGTGTATAAAGCGACTGTCACTGTAAGAATTGATAATATACTTGATTTGTTTACTTTCCCTAGATGTTCTCCTTTTTCTTTGTTTCAGTTCCTTGGAAAACGAAACTGTTGGATATGTGACCACACAAACACTGATAAGAAACCCAGAAAGCTGCTCAAAATAGGTCTTTATACCAAAACCAGTCTGAACTGACCAGATACTGCTGAATCTATTTTTTTTGGTAGTCACATGATGTAACCACCCATTTAACTGTTCCCTTGCTACTAAGAAGATATGAATGCTGATTGGACTAAACTATACGATCACACCTATAACACGCCTAGTGCTTATGCATATTCATAAAGTATATATTGTTAAACTTGATGGTTTTTAAGTCAGAGACACTTCCTTTTTCGTTCGGCCTGGTAGTGCTGAATATCAGTGTGTTATGTCTCTCCACTGCAGTGAGTAAAAAGCACCTACTTATCTTAAGATCTGGACTCACTATCTCATCTAAATGTCTTGTTTGAAGACCCCTAAATCGGATTTAACAGAATGGCGCCTATGACTAGGATACAGTCCAGTGGGCTCCCAGCCAGAGAGACAAGAAACTCACGCTGAGCAGACAAGTGGCCACGGTAAGAAACTGTTATTCTTACTTATTCTGCTCTCCGTGGCGAGTAATTAGTCGGTGTCTGGGGTCCATTGGCTGAAGGAGTCTTATGCTGTTGATGAGATGGTGAGATTAAGGTAAAATTAAGTGTAAATTAGAGTAATGTTGATGTTACACAGTTTGACCCACATAACTCCTTTACTTTACCTGTTGCAGTAATAATAGAGCCAATAATAATTATCAATGTTGATGTTTTGTTTCTATGCTTGGGGTGTCAGTAGATTTATGAGACTTGTGAGAAGGTCTGACCAGAGGACTGTAATAGTGAGCCTGTGTGGCGAGTAATGCTCATGTGGCAAGTGTACAGGCCTGTGTGGCCAAGTGTAATAAATTGCCATTTGACGGCTACTGTGTGTAAAATATATATATATATATATATATATATATATATATATATATATATATATATATATACATACACACACACACACACACACACACACACACATTTTTTGGGTGACGACCCACAAATTGTTAGAGACTTGAGAGTGAGGACTCTAGAATGAGAGCATGATTCTTCTATGGACCTCTCGATACAGGGAGAGGTAAAAAAATGGCACAAGTAAGTCCTATGACTGACATGACAGACAGAAAGATATGGACAGTGGTTAAGAAATGACACCAAGACAAAACAGAGCTGATATAATACCAGAAGGAGTTATGATCAATTTGGGTTTCTGTGTATGTTAAATGCTATGGCAGATTGACAGAGTTGGACAAGGTGATTAAATGTGTACAATATTGGATTTTTGAAAGTATGCCATGTAATGAAACTTTAACTAGTTATGAGCCTGTCAAAGTTTTTATAATGCAAATGTTTAACAAATGTTTGAGAAGCAGAATGATAGCTACGTATTGCTGAATTGAAAAAAAAAAGGGTGAGAAATCATTTTGGGGATGAGAGAAGTTTGCTTGTCTCCTCACCCCCATCCTTTGTATTTCTGTGTAAGAAGGAGTGAAATGCACCTCCCCTTCACATTCCTGTTTAAAAATTGTGTATTTGTAGAAAAGAGAAACAAGCGGCTTGCAGATATTTTCTTAAAAAGATTGTTCCCATCTGAAGCCAGAGATTTTTTTTTTTTAAATCTAAGTACAGTAGAAAATTGTAAATGAGAAAATTGAACAATACAGAAGAGAAAAATCAGAAGGTTATTGATGGTTTAAAGAAGTAGATAGGAAAGATGAAAGTGAATTGCACTAGAAGAAAGTGTACAGAATGTTGTAGAATTATTAGTGGATCTGGCTGATCGCACTAACGTTACTGCCATAGGTTGTGAGAATGCTGTTGTGATGAGACTCAGAGAAGCATTGATGGCAGCAAAACCGGGATGGAAACAAGGATTTGAATGGGCTTTGCTAAGAGAAGTGTGCAGTAGCATTGAAGCCCAGAGAGAGGAGAGAAACGAGAATACAACAGACTTGATGTTTTTATAGCCCAAAATGATGATAAATATGTTAGTAAAGCAGCATGAACTTTTTGAGCACACAGAAGTTAATTTGTGCATCTCTGAGATGGATGGTAAAGACGCTTTTGTAACGTTACGCTTTCCACAACTAACGGATCAGGAAATGCTTAGTCGATTCTGGCTCTGCCTGGACTATAACTCAAAAGTCCGCCTACCAAAAGACACCCCCCTCTCAAGGAAACACCCCACATACAAATTGGAATTGGAAGCCACAATATGTTTCATAAGCTGCTTGTCTCTGACACTGTACCATGCTACCTATTGGGAAGAGACCTACTGAGTTACTTACAAGCCTGTGTACAGTATACACCCAACGGAGTAGGAGTACATGTTGGAGAATTGTATGAAGAAATTATATGTGGATTGACAGCAATTGAATTAGAGCAAGAGATTGGTGGTAATATTCCACCTGAAATTGTTGCTCAAATACCTGATATTCTCTGGGCCAAGGGAAAATATGTTTGTGTCTACAAGTGCCTCTGGTTAAAGGCAAATTTAAAGCAGGAGCTTAAATCCCATGCATACCACAGTATCCACTGTCACTAGATCAACTCGCTTGTGTACGAGTACAAATAAAAGAATTACTTGAAGCAGGTGTCATAAATAAAACAAAAAGTAGAGCACAGACGCCATTGTTTCCTGTAAAGAAAAAGGTCAAAAAGGGAGAAAAGATAGTATATTGAATGGTACATGATTTAAGGGCCATCAATCAAATCAAGAAAGAAGGCACTCCTGCTGTCCCAAATCCCAGTACTTTGGTCAATGACATACCTACAGGAACACGGGTGTACACCGTAATAGAACTGGCAAATGCTTTCTTCAGTGTCACCTTGAATGAAGAGAGCCAAGAACTCTTTGCTTTCGGTTTGAAGGAGCAAATGTTTATGCTCATCTGATGCTAGAGACCAGCAACATGAAGAAAAAGATTGTGACGAAGGTAAAGATGGGACTGGTGCCAGTACTTTAGCATTAAGTTCAACTGAGAGGTGTCCAATTTGTCTGAACAGTCTTTCTCTGGAGGCTGGCATTCCAGAAGTATGTTGTAACGTTTTCTGTATATCCTGCATTTTTAAATGGTGTGAAACCTCCTCATCCTGCCCTGTTGACCGCAAACCCTTTCAAACCGTGTATGAAATAGATCTGGTCGGTGGATGCACCAAGATCCATGTTGTGGCAAGAAAACACCAAGAAAACTGCAGCTGCAACCTGTGCCAGTGGTGCTGTACAAAATGGAAGATATGCTTTAGAACAGATGTTATGAAGAAATTTGCAAATTTTGCAATTAAATCTTGAAAAGAGCAAGGACAAAACATTTGTCATCAGCAAGGCTGAGCAAGTATGAAGCAATCCTGTTTGAATTAGGAGAAATAGAAGTGAAAAAATGTACTGCACTCAATCCTGCCAGCTTTTTCCTAGAGAGAGAAGACCTCGAAGAGGAGGGTGATGTCAGGGACATGTCGGTGGTCGTCGGGCAAACATGCGTGCACGCAGGTGCACGAGAGGCTTTTCCAGGGCAGTTCAGCTGAATTCCCCACTGGGGGGCGCTGGCACGCCCCTGCGCGCTAGCGCTGTTTGGCGCCAAAGACCCTTTAAAAGGGTGTCAGATGCTTCCATCAGGTGCTGTTCGTCTGCAGCTCTGCACCTGAGTTCCTGTATCCTGCCTGTTGTTACTATTTGCTATTGACCCGGCTACGTCTGACCATTCTACTGTCTCCTATCCTACCCGGCCTGCCTGACCTTGCTGATATCTTGTGACCTGTTGCCGAACACCTGCCTGCCTGACTATTCTGGGATCATCCCTTCTGCCATATACCTGCCTGATCTCCTGCCAATACGGACTGTTTGACTCTGCTTTGCTTGTGTCCTCTGACGCTGCTTACAACCTGCTCTTCCAGCTCCAGGTTCTGCTGCTGCAATATCTTCCACCTGCCTGCTTATGGATCCGCTTCAGCTTACCTGCTTCCGCAGTCCAGCTACTCTGGAAGAAGTCTCCTCAGCTCCTGTGTTGGCCACCTGTCAGGCCTCCGTCCGCCGGGCTTCAGGGCGCATGCGCGGTGGACTCGCGCTACGCCGCACACCCGTTCGCGGCCCGATGGTGCGGCGTGCGCAGGTGCACGGCGGTCCCCGTGTGCGTGCCATGGCCCGTGCGGGTGCCCGGTAGCGCGTCATGCTGACGCGCTCGCTGGAGGGCTACATCTGATGGCTCCAGCACCCAGTCGGGTTGCTGGTTTGTCGTCAGCTGTGCCCTGTTCCCTGTACCTCTGCTGTTTCCTGCAAATCCTATTAACCCTGTGCTGAACCTTTGCTTATACCTCGGATTACTCTGCCTGCCTGATACCCCTGACCTCTGCCTGTACCACGGATTACTCTGCCTGCCTGATACCCCTGACCTCTGCCTGTACCACGGATTACTCTGCCTGCCTGATACCCCTGACCTCTGCTTGATTAACGGACTCTGCTCTGCCTGATACCCCTATTCTGACCTCTGCTTGATTAACGGACTCTGCTCTGCCTGATACCCCGGTTCTGACCTCTGCTTGATTAACGGACTCTGCTCTGCCTGATACCCCGGTTCTGACCTTTGCTTGGTTAACGGACTATGCTCTGCCTGATACCCCGGTTCGGATCTAACTTCTTGCCTTTCAGTTCTTCAGTACCAAACGGCAATCCGGACTTCCATCAGGCTCTCCTGGAATCCTGCTTCTACCGGAAGCCCGTGCCTCCGTGTGCCCCCAACTCCCTGTATCACTTCCAGGGGTTCGAGTGCGCGTGGTCGTAAGGGCGAGCCGCTCTCGGCATCTTGGCCTCGGTGAGTATAGTCATGACACCACCGCAAGGACCCGCATTAGGCACTCCTACCCACTGTGCTCAGGAGACCACTGTTCCCACTCCAGTGGCTCCTGAACCAGCGCTTAAGAGAGGTCTCCTTCTACCAGTCGGGCTCAACTACCAGGTACCTAACAGGTGACCACATCTGCTTAGGACTTATGGAAAAAGAAATGCAGTAAATCTCCCCAGTAAAGGACACTCCTCTTGAAAGTTCTGATCTAATCCTGTTTGCAGAGGGTTCACGCCTGTACAAAGATGGTGTGCCCAAGAATGGCATATGTGGTGACAACATTGGAGGAAGTGATTGAGACCCAACTACTCCCTTCATCACTATCAGCGCAGGTTGCCAAAGTGGTAGCACTCACTGCAGTCTGTGAAGCCGCAAAGGATCAAACAGCCAACATCTACACTGATAGCAAGTATGCTCTCAAAGTAGTCCATGATTATGGACCCATAAGGAAGAACAGAAGATTTACAACTGCTGCAAGAGAACCAATGCAAAACTGGAAATATGTTCAAGAACTTTTTGAAGCAGTCACCCTCCCAAAGGAAGTAGCCATCCTGAAGGTCAAGGCATATACTGCCAGGAAGACTGCTGAAACACCAATGGAAGCAATCATGACCTTAATCACTGACTTTGCAAAGGAATAAGAAGCCTGTAACAGATTGAAGAAAAAGAAGAGAACAAATACTCAAAGTAAAAGAACCGATTAAGAAATTGCAAGAATCTGCACCTGATGATTGGAATGAAATCATGGAAAGGGACAGAGCAAAGAAGAACCAAGGAAAATGGAATATGTGTCCCACCTCAGACGGAGAAGATGATCATGCAACTAGCCCATGGCCCGAGTCATGTAGGCCCTAAGGTAATGGAGAGAAACATAAGCAAGACTGGATAGTTTATTCACTACTCCAGAAATTCATGTCAAGACTTTGTTGGGGGATGCATAATCTGTGCTAAAAATAACCCAGGAAAACAGACCAGAGTAACACAAGGATATTTGGCCAAGTCCAAAGACTTCAGATTGATTACATCCAATTGCCAAAATCAGGCCAATATCAATATGTTTTCTTGTGCCTAGACATGTTTTCAAGCTGAATGGAAGCCTGCCTGGTGGCTAAAGATGCCAAGACAACAGCAAAGAAGCTCCTTTCAGAATTAATATGCCGCTTTGGAGTCCCTGAAACCATACAGAGTGACAGAGGAACACTGGACAGATCATGCAAATTGTATGCAATGACTTGGCAATTGAGCAGGCCTTCCATGCCCCTACCATCTTCAGAGTTCAGGGCAGGTAGAAAAATATAGTGGAATCATTAAAGGAAGGCTAGCTAAATGAATGCAGGAATAGGAGGAAGGGTCAGTAAAGAAACAGTGGCCAGGACTGTTGCCTCTGGTTCTTTACAACATCAGGATTACCCCTACTTATAGGTTAGAGAACTCGAACCCTTATGAGATTTTGTTTGGGGGCCCACCTAAGACAGGGTTGTATTTTCCACATCAGACTGCTGTAATGTATAATGATTGTGTTTTGTTATGTAATTGTCTAATACAAGCAACTAACTGCGATGCACAAGTTTGTTTTTGATTCAATTCCAGATCCAGATCAAGCAACTGGAACACATGAATTACAGCCAGGTGATTGGGTCCTAGTAGACATGTGCACCTTGAAATATTTTGTTTTGGAATTTCGTTTTCGTCCGAAAAATACATTTATTTAGTTACTCCCGAAATTAGTTTTTATTTATTTTGTTTCGTTAAAAAATGCATTAGTCCGAAAATCCGAAATAATTAAGGTTGAATCTGTCATTGAAGGCTTATGGTGTCTGTCGAATGTTCTAAGAAGATTCGACGGAGCAGCTAAACTGTATGATGCCGCAATCGTACATTTCCGGTCGAATGTTCCGCCTACAAGCTATAGTAGAATTCTAATGTTGTATGACACTAGAAATAATTATATTTATTAATTATTATTACTAGTCAACCAACATTAGAATTCTTCTATAGCCTATGGGCAGGGCATTTGACCACGAATGTCCACTCGTAGCGACTGCTTCGTCGAATCTTCATGTCGAATCTTTTCTCTCTATGTCGAATAATCTTGGACTAATAGAGTTAGGTTAGGAACATTCAACCTTTTTTGCAATTGTCTCCATAATGTCGAATCTTTTCTCTCTATGTAGAATAATCTTGAACCAGTAGAGCTAAGGTTAGGCACATTCGACCACAGGTTCGATGGACACAGATCACTATTGTCAGCATCATGTCGAATCTCCTATCTATATCGAACTGTTGTCACAATGAAAACTAAAATAAAGCATTTGTTTATGTCGTTTCTTTCGGTTTTCTGATTCTGCGCGTTTGTTATCGTTTGTTAAAACGATAACGAAAATATCCAAAATTTGGACAAAAATGCATTTGGACGAAAACTAATGCACATGTCTAGGTCCTAGTAAAAGAACAAGTGAAAGTATCTTTGGGACTAAAGTTTGAAGGACCCTACCAAGTGTTCCTGACAACTGCTACAGCTGTAAAGTGATGTGGATACATGCCAGCCATTGCAAGAATTACAGCTAATTTCAAAAGATGAGTAAACTACTGTTATGCCTTTGCTTGATCTTAGCAGTCAAGGCTATGTGGGAAAATCACCTGTACAAATTACACATGCTAATAGGCATAAGAAGTAATTTGGAGTAAGAAGACCTTTACTCCACATAGATGTGAAATAGTACTGTGGAACCTCTGCTACCATACTAGATTGTTTACTTTCCCTAGATGTTCTCCTTTTTCTTTGTTTCAATTCCTTGGAAAACAAAACTGTTGGATATGTGATGACACAAACACTGATAAGAAACCCAGAAAGCTGTTCAAAATAGGCCTTCATACCAAAACCAGTCTGAACTGACCAGATACTGCTGAATCTATTTGTTTTGGTAGTCACATGATGTAACCACCAATTTAACTGTTCCCTTGCTACTAAGAAGGTATGAATGCTGATTGGACTAAACTATACAATCACACCTATAACACGCCTAGTGCTTATGCATATTCATAAAGATTATAATGTTAAACTTGATGTTTTCTAAGTCAGAGACACTTCCTTCTTCATTTGGCCTGGTAGTGCTGAATATCAGTGTGTTATGTCTCTCCACTGCAGTGAATAAAAAGCACCTACTTATCTTATCTTAAGATCTGGACTCACTATCTCATCTAAATGTCTTGTTTGAAGACCCCTAAATCAGATTTAACAGTGTGGATGATCTACTCCATCCCTGCCACTTCACTTTGGGCTATAGCTTCCTTCCCATACCAATGATCATGAGGCTCATCAAGTTGAGACATCTGACAAATCACCATTGCACATTACTGGCCACTGAGGACTTGGGAGTTGATTTATTAAAACTGGTGCACTCAGAATCTGGTGCACCTGTGCATGGTAGCCAATCAGCTTCTAACTTCAGCTTGTTCAATTTAGCTTTGATAATAAAACCTGGAAGCTGATTGGTTTCTATGCAGAGCTGTGCCAGATTGCACTCTCCAGTTTTAGTAAATACCCACCTTGATGTCGGTGTAGGAAAAGGTGGACCGGAGAAAAGATGGCGGCCGAGGAACCTGAGCTGCAGAAGTTGCAGTGTACTGATGGTGTGAATTGCCTCACATATGACAAAGCTATTATTGCCCAGCAGGACCGAATACAGCAAGAGATTGCTGGACAGACTCCACTACTCTCAGATCGGTTGGACCTTTCTGTACTGCATCAGGAATTTGGTCTGCTAGGTCTGCTAAAACACCACTGGAGCTGCCAGGATGTAGGAGATAACCTAGAGGCCATCAGCTTGATAACAGCACTAGGCAACCTCTTTTTTGATTCACACATTCATCACACTCTATAGAGTTGACCCAGCCTGCATCACCTCAGTCCAGCCTTCATTACTCCTGCTCTAACCTGCCTGAATACGACTACTATTGCATTCCTTCCCTGTGTGCATTTTATTCAGATACCACTATATGTTATCATTATTATTATACAGAATTTATATAGTGCCAACAGTTTGCACAGCGCTTTACAAAATGAATGCAGATATTACAGCTACAGTTTGGTACAAGAGGAATCAGAGAGCCCTGATCGATAGAGCTTATAATCTAAGAGGGAGGGTCAAGTGATACAAAGGTTATAGCTGTGGGGGATGAGCTGACGGAGAAAGTTAGGCTCCATTCACACTAGCGCGTTTTTTAATGCATTTTGCATTTTGCAGAAATGCACGGGAATTTTTTAACATGGGTTCCTATGGAACATGTTCACATCAATGCCTTTTTGTTTCTCTGCATTTTTGGAAAGGGTCGGGGACTTTTTTTCATGCAAAATGCAGCATTTTGCATGTAATGGATTTCAATGGACAAGCATCAAAAACGCAAGTGCACCGTTTTTGCAGCGTTTTGATGTGTTTTTGATGCGTTTTTTGATGCGTTTTTGATGCGTTTTTGCCGTTTTATTTATTTATTTATTTATTTATTTATTTATTTTTTTTTTTAGACTGTAAAAAAAAACTGTAAAAAAAAAAAAAAAAAAAAAAAAAAACGCAAAACGCAAATCGCGGCAAAATCGCAGCAAAATCGCGGCAAAAAGGCCGCAAAAACGCTGCTCAAAAACGTGGCAAGCATGAAAAAAAAACCTCCAAAAACGCCCAAAAGCAACATGCATAGGTGTGAATCGAGCCTAAGGCCTGATTCACACCTATGCATTTTTAGTGCTTTTTGCATTTTGCAGATTTGCACTACAGAACGTGTTATATAGGAAACCATGTTAAATGGACTGCAGTGCAAATCTGCAAAATGCAAAAAGCACTAAAAATGCATAGGTGTGAATCAGGCCTCAAACAGCGTGTTAGGAGCAGGATAGGCTTCTTTAAAGAGAAGGGTTTTCAGGGATCGTCTAAAGATGGATAGATTAGGAGACAGTCAGGCAGATTGGGGTACAAAGCTCCGATGGATAGGAGAAGCTCTGGAGAAATCCTGGAGGTGAGCATGGGAGGAGGTGACAAGGGAGCTAGAGAGCAGGAGGTCTTGGGAGGACCGAAGAGAATGGCTTGGTTGATATTTTGAGATCAGGCTAGTGATGTAGCTGGGGGCAGAGTTGTGGATGGCTTTGTAAGTTTTTGTTAATATTTTGAATTTGCCATAATTCTCCAGGAAATTGCAAGTTGTATACTCACTTTCAGTAATTTTCCTTTCCTGGTACATCTTCATGGCAGCATACATAGCGGGTACATACAAAATTCAAGTTATCTGAATTCAGTAATATTTGGCAGGGAGGAGGGCTATCCCAGGGCTGCTTTGTAATTGAAATGACAACCAATATATCTTTGCAGAAAACCAAACATGATGGTCTTGTCATTTGTTATCCCCCCAAGGATAGCCCTACAGACCTGTTTTTCAAACAAGGGTCATGCGTGATCCTAATTAGGGTGGTATTAAGCCATGCATGTCTGCCCTAAAGCCTGCCCAATCTTTCCTATTCTGATGCAAAACCACTTCTGCTTTACAAGCTCCTAACCTTCAGAAATTGGGACTATAATGTCAAAATGTGGACAACTGGGAGGTATGAGAAGGGTATGCTGATACTGACATACTGTTCCATACTGTGCAATAGAAAACATAACATTAAAAATAAATTTGCAATACTTTTTAAGCTCCCCTGCTAGACTCATCATTGCTAGTATATTTTAAAAATAATGTTAATGTAGATGTAGCCTAGGGCTTATCTGTGCCTTATCAGAACAAACATATTCAGTGCAGCATTTTACAAATTTTGTATTCATGAAATATGAGTGCTTGCAAAGACAAAATTGACTGTATTGCACTATGTAGAATAATAGGAGTACAAAATATCTGGCCACAACCATGCTAGCAATTTCTGTTAATGATATGTATTACACAAATAGGTGTGCTAAATTATAGAGTATGTAGCAATTAGGGTAGCACTGGTACTAGCTGTTTCCAGGCCCACAGCATTAATTGGCAAGTGAAGAAAAAAGACTGAATGCCGCTATTTGTTCAAAGTAGCAGAGATTGTTCTGCTTCAGACTTGCTCACTTGTGACTTACTATAGAGCAGGCATGGCCACACAAAGGATTGCATCTCTTTTAATTCTTCCATGGGTGTACAACTGTTATGCTGGCCACAAATACATCAGTTGGCATTGGTTTTTGTAAAATTTAAATTGTGTTTAAAAGCATTTTCTTTAAACAATTCTGATACAAAACCTTAAAGTATACATAAAGCCTGAACTTTTTTTTTAATTTTGGATAGGTGAGAGTAGGGGAGGGGTAAATTTGCTGGTTTTTTTTTGTCATTTGAGCCTCATTAACTGCTTGCCGTCCAGTGCACAACGCTATACGTCGGCAGAATGGCACGGCTGCACAAATGGGCGTACCGGTACGTCCCCTTTAAACCGCGGGCTAGCAGGCACGCACCTCGGGAGCGTGCCCGCGGGTCCCACGGGCTCGATGTTACGCGGAGAGGCAGAAGGGGGAGATGCCTATGTAAACAAGGCATTTCCCTGTTCTGCCTAGCAACATGACAGGGATCTACTGCTCGCAATGATCGGGAGCAGTGATCTCTGTTATGTTCTAATGAGCCCATCTCCCCTACAGTTAGAACACACTGAGGGAACACATTTAACCCCTTGATCGCCCCCTAGTGTTAACCCCTTCCCTGCCAGTGACATTTACACAGTAATCAGTGAATTTCTATAGCACTGATCGCTGTAATAATGTCAATGGACCCAAAATAGTGTCAGAAGTGTCCAATCTGTCCGCTGCAATGTCGCAGTCTTGATAAAAATCGCAGATCACCGTCATTACTAATAGAAAAAATGAATAATAAAAATGCCATAAATCTATCCCCTATTTTGTAGACACTATAACTTTTGTAAAAAACCAAAATCAATATACTCTTATTGCGATTTTTTTTTTTTACCAAAAATAAGTATAAGAATACAAAATGGCCTAAACTGAGGAAAATTTTTTTTTTATATATATATTTGGGGGGATATTTAGCAAAAAGTAAACAAATATTGCTTTTTTTCAAAATTGTCACTCTTTTTTTGTTTATAGCGCAAAAAATAAAAAAACGCAGAGGTGATCAAATACTGTCAAAAGAAAGCTCTATTTGTGGGGAAAAAAAGGACGTCAATTTTGTTCAGGTGCAACAATGCATGACCGCACAATTGTCAGTTAAAGCAATGCAGTGCCGAATCACAAAAAATGCTCTGGTCAGGAAGGGGGTAAAGCCTTCCGGGGCTGAAGTGGTATTAAAGAGGAACTATTCAACTATACTCTCCCAATCACTGACAATTTTGAATCCTTATGCTGCTTATATTAGTAAATATATAAGAACGCATATTATATTTATGTGTTTTGAAATCTCTTCAGTTATTTTCTGGTTTCCAGGTCTAGGCAAAAGATGTCATACATCCTAGGATTCTGGGGGGGTGGGGTGAGAAGAGGTTGCCTGAGCTAAGGGCAGATGGATTCCAGAAAGTAAATACTGCATTAATCATCTGCCCTTACTCAAGATGTCCACGGCTAGAAATGCTTGGGGGGGGGGGGGGGGGGGATTTTTCAAAGTGACCTCTCAACAAAATAAAGAATGGAGACATGAATAGACAGGTGAGTTTGCTTTGCAAAAAAATGAATTAAACGCTTTTGTTTTGTGGTGCTCAGATGCAGTGTAGTTCCACTTTAAGGAGGTTTTCCCTCACTGTCTGTCTTGTAGACTCAAAAGAAGTAAGATGACAACTTTCCAATGTAAGGGTGTTTCCCTTCTATTCTTGTTCTGGTGGCAAATCAAAATTTGGATTTAATCTCATATTCATTCTTAGTGACATTGGTGATCAGGACAACTAAAGAGAGAGAATCTTCCCAAGGGGAACACAGATTGCAATAAAAAAAAGCTGACAGGGGTTCCAACTCTTCACCGCTCTGTTTAAAAAAGTTTTGATTTTAGTTATTGTTCTATGTAAAATGCTGCTTTATGCATTGACATACCTCCATAGACCCAATCTTTTGGGACAGCATGTTAACCTGCTGACTTGGCACCATCCACAGGCAGCATAACTCTTCAAAAAGACACGGAAGTTTAAACCAGAGCAGTTAGACAAGTGCAGTATATATGATGTTTTTCTATTTTTTTAAGTGTAAGAAGACAATGGGGTTGACTTACTAAAGGCAAATAGACTCTGCACTTTGCAAATGAAGTTCTAGTCTGCAAGGGTCTCCAGTAAATGAGGTGAACCACTTTAAGCTGCTGTTTTGGTAAAATTTATTTTTTCTTCTTTTGTGTATTTATTCGGTATGTGTGTACTGTCAATTTACTTTTTTATTCTATTTTTGTTCCACTATTTATAGTTTTTTGTTCTGTGAAAAAAAAAAACATTAAAAAAATTAGCTTCCCCAATCATCAAAAACCATTTACAGATTACTATCACCTTGCTAATGTAGGCTAAAGTGACAGTGCCTTTTAAAAGTGCCTTCTCACATCAGTTACACTCACCTTACCAGCTCTCCATTAACACTTGTGCCTCTCTTGCAGGTGGAAACACAACCCAGTGCTTCCAGTTACGGGGGAACATGTGACCTTGTCTTACTCAAAGTGACAGTGGTTGGGTTGAACAGCCAATCACTAGGCCTGTTTACTGTCACAAGATTAGGGTGAAGTGACATCATCCCTCCTCTTTGCATCCGACATCTTGGATTTCTGTGCTGGACAAATCGGAGGCAGGAGCTGCAAGGGAACACTGGATGAGTACAACTGGGGTAGCATGGGGACCTTTTCACAAGCACTGTCATTTTGTCTTGCCTCATGTGCAAGGTGACATTGCCTCTATAGTACCCATAATACCCTTAAAGTGGTAGTAAAGCCCGCTTGGTGATTTTTACCTACAGGTAACCCTATAATAAGGCTTACCTGTAGGTAAAATCAATATCTCCTAAACGTACACTGTTCAAAAGATATTCACCCTGGATGCAGCCAGTTACGTCACAGGCGCATGCGCTCTGAAGGTCTGGCATACCTTGCTGGACCTTCAGGGCTCCGTGCCGGAACCAAGGGCTCCCACGCGCATGTGTGGGAGTGACGTCATCGTGGCTCCAGCCAATCACATAGTCGGAGTGCGCAAACCCAGAAGAAAAACCAGGGAAGATGTCAGCCCTCTCAGCGGTGACAGCGAGCCGCTGGAAGGCTTCTTTCCAACGTAAGTATTTCATAATGTGCTAGTATGCAATGCATACCAGCACATTATGCAATTGCCTTACAGGTGTTTTTTTTTTTAACCACTTCAGCCCCGGACGAATTTACCTCCTTCCTGCCATTTTTTGCGATACGGCACTGCATCGCTTGAACTGACAATTGCGCGTTTTTTATTTTTTGCGCTATAAACAAAAAAATAGCAACAATTTTGAAAAAACAATATTTTTTTTTTTTTTTTTTTAACAACAAGGCCGGTCTTTATTGGAGAAGACATCATTGTACATTTAACATTTACAATCAAGCTCTCATATACAATTCAAAAGTAAAAGGTTCAAAATACAAAAAGATTCATTTGTAAAACAACATAAAATGCGGAGTCCGATATAGGTAGGAAAAACTGTGCTAACTATTGCAGGTATCTCTGATATAGCTGTCCACGTGCATAGGATCTAGAGTGTCGGGTTTTAAGATATTGCTTATCTGGTGGGGGGGGATATTACGCCATCTTATGTTAATACCATAGAATCTACACACAGTGTCCCACTTATCACATTATGGGGTACTAGAACTGTTCAGTCCAAGGCAGCCATATTCGATCAAACTTCTGCGGACATCCTCTATTGGTGTAAGTCATCTTATATAGAGGTAGCACAGCATTGACAGTGGAGTCCCACGCCTCCACCCTGGGGGAAGATGGTGACGCCCACTTCTTAAGAATTTCCTTCTTGGCATAGAACAGCAGCAATGAAATCAGTATTTTCGTGTATTTGGGCCTCTGGTCATCACCATGGATGCCTAAGAGAGCCAGCTCGGGCGATACCGGCAACGTTAACTGTAGGCGGATATTAATACTTTCAAAAATGGCCGCCCAGAACTTCGCAATAAGAGGGCAGGTCCAGAACACATGTAAATATGTGCTGTCTGGGGATTGACATCTATTACAATTTGGTGATCTATTCGGGTAAATCTGGTGCAGTCTCTGTGGGGTGTAATATACCCGGTGTAAGAATTTTGTATGTAGCAACCTATCTCTAGATGAAATCATTAACTTGGACCCGTCTTCGAAGCATTCTTCCCAAGTCTTCCTGTCCAGGCTGGGAATATCAGTCTGCCATTTGGCCCATAATAAGTGCATCTTAGGTGAATCAGTTTCCAGTAGAGCAAGGTACAGGGTGGAAAGGGTCTTCTTAAGAATTTCTTGAGCTAGTGTTTCCTCAATGGGGTCTGGTTTTAGGTGTATAGGATTGGGAAATTGAGCTCTAGCTGCATGCCTCAACTGATAGTATCTGAATATCATTCTACTAGGGAGCCCAAATTTCTCTGCTAATTCCTCAAACGAGAGCAATGCCCCTGAGTGAATTATGTCCTTGAGGACCTTAATTCCAAATCTGGCCCACGGTTGTGGGTCTGGTATGGTTTTAAAGTGAGGGAGGGATGGGTTCCCCCAAAGTGGTGTAAAGGGGGAGTAGTGATATGGGCGCAGGAATCTCTTCCTAGCCACTGCCCATACTTTTAGGGTCGTCCTGGTGGGTCCTGGGAGCAGAGAGTAAGCCGATGGACCCCTATAAGCTATATTGCCCAGTTCCATAAATGAGCCTATGATAGCTGCCTCCAAACATGTGGCGGCATTAGACCTGGATTGTTCAAACCACCATCGCACAGTAACTAGTACCGCTGCCCAGTAGTAGATTAGAAGGTTAGGTAATGCAAGACCCCCACAGTGGACCGGAAGCTGCAGAGTTGACCTAGCCAATCTGGGGGAAGATCCCTTCCATAAAAATGAACCGATGCATCCATCCAGGTCCTTAAATAGGGAGCTAGGGAGCCACACAGGGCAATTCCTAAACACATAGTTGAATTTGGGTAGGTATAGCATTTTTAATATATTAATGCGTCCTAACAGGTTGAGTGGTAATTCCCTCCATTTAGAGCAATGCTCCATTAGTTTCGTGATAATGGGCTGGATATTAAGACGATGGAACGCCTGGAGATCCTTGGACACTACAATCCCTAAGTACTTAAATTCCCCTACCCACATCAGTGGAGTCAATGGCATCTCGTCACGGGCCTGGGAGTCTATAGGGAAGATGACCAATTTGGACCAGTTTATTTTAACCCCGGAGAACCTTCCATACCTATTAAAAATCTCCAGTGCTGCTTGTAACGAGGGTCCAGCGTCGTTGAGATACCGTAGTGCATCATCTGCATATAAGGAGATTTTCTCCTCCAGAGGGCCAACCCTAAACCCCCGCACAGCATTCGTTTCACGTATCAGGACAGCTAGTGGCTCGAGGGCCAAGGCAAAGAGGCTAGGCGATAACGGGCAACTCTGCCTCATGCCCCTCTGGAGGAGAAAATAGTCCGATAGGGTGTCATTTACACGAATCCTGGCCTTGGGCGAGTTATATAATAAGCCAATCCAATTTAGAAATTTTGGACCAAAACCAAATCTCTTTAATACCTCCCAGAGAAACCCCCATTCTACGGAGTCAAAGGCTTTCTCCGCGTCTAGGGAGGCAATGACTCTAGTGCCTGCATTGTCATGTGCTGCATCGAGATTAATGAAAAGTCTGCGTATATTAATATCGGTGCCCTTCCCCGGCATGAACCCCGTCTGGTCTTGATGAATCAGGTCTTCAATCACTGTGGCTAGCCTAAGAGCCAGAATTTTGGCCAGTAATTTGGCATCTGCATTTATGAGAGATATGGGCCTATAGGAAGCACATTCCTCAGGGTCCTTACTGGGTTTGGGCACCAACACCACCACCACCACCGCCTCAGACATAGATTCTGGAAGGGAGCCAAGGTCATAGAACTGTGAGAGGAGAGAAGTCAATCTGGGGGCCAACAGCTCCTGCTGTTGTGAGTAAAACTCTATGGGGATACCATCTGGGCCAGGGGCTTTTCCCGCCTGCATGCAACTCATGGCCTTTTGAACCTCCTCCAGGGTTATGTCTTCATCAAGGGCCTTACTTTGGTCTGAATCCAGTACAGGTAATGGTATGAGGCCTAAATAGTCAGAGAGGTCGGTTGCTGTATAGTCTACCCTAGTGGAGTATAGTTGTTGGTAGAATTGTAAAAATCTGTTACTAATCGCCCCAGGGGTGGTTAGAAGAGCACCATCCGCGTCCCTCAACCTACCCACATGCGTCGCTGTAAACTGTCCTTTCGCCAACCAGGCCAGAAGCCGGCCATTCTTGTCTCCGTATTCAAACACTCTTTGGGCACAGGCTAACATGGACTTTTTAGTGAGGTCCACTCTCAGCAGCGATAGTTCTCTGAGGGTATGCTGCCAGGAGATATAATTATTGGAATTCAGGGTGTTAACATACAATTGCTCCTTTTCTCGGGCCTGTACTTCCAACTGCCCAAGAGACTGCACCAATACCCTTTTTTTATTTGCAATTTTCCTAATACATTGACCTCTCAACCATGCCTTAAACGTATCCCACAGTACAAGTGGGCCTGATGAGTCGGCATTGTTCAACCAGAAGGTGCACAGCTCCTCTGGCATCTCCTCTTGGATCTCCGGGTCCTTTATCCAATATTTGGATAATCTCCACAGCCTCAGGCCCCCAGGAGGGACTGCCTGAACCGTGACTAGTAATGGAGCATGGTCCGAGATGCCTCGCGAGAGAATCTCCGTGGACACCGTCTCCCTAAGCAGATCAGACGAGGCAAAGGCCATATCTATACGTGATAGCGTCCGGAAGGTGGTGGATAAGCAAGTGAATTGAGTGTCCAAGGGGTGGAAATGGCGCCAGAGATCCGTCATATGTAAAGAGGATGCCCAAAGTGGCAGGCCGCTACTAGTGGAGGAAGAGGGTCGGAGCCTATCTAATTCGTCTGACATGACTAGATTGAAATCCCCCACTATCAGCACTTTACTAACATCATATTGTACTACAGTTTGCATCAGTGTGTGAGGCAAGGTAATATCAGAAGGAGGAGGCAGGTATACCCCTACAATTATGTATGGAGAACCAGCAATCAGTGCATGTATTAGAACATACCTGCCCCCTGGGTCAGTCTTAACATCTACTAATTGAAAAGAGAGGGATCTGTGTATCAGAACACTTACTCCTCTGGCGTAGTTGGAATATGAGGCATGATAATGGGCAGAGACCCAAGCTCTCTTTAACCCCATTATCCTGGCTCCCATTAAATAAGTTTCTTGTAAGATACATATTTTGGGGTTATGCTGCCGTATATATTTATGTACTAGGGACCGCTTGATTGCTGAGTTAAGACCCCTAACATTTCAGGACATCACTGTAAAATCAGCCATACTGCCTGTGCAACCATAAATGGAGGATATCTGTGTGTTGTGATTTGTGGACCTCATCCGAGGGCGTGCAGCCCCCCATCCCCCATTGCTGCTCAGGGCACGCCAAACCAATGGGGAATGGGAACACTACACTCCCGGACAGCCACATAGGGAACATAACAATGAGAGCACCTAGACCAACCATACACATTTGTGACCATATAGAAAGCATAACACATAACTTGGTGATGACAACGGTCATCCAACTCCCCCCCCCACCCCGTGTACCCTCTATCATCAAGGGACACATAATCCCAAACAAACTTATAAGTCCCAAATATTAAACATTTTTCTTATCGAGGAGCGTGAACCTGATTAGAGCATAGCAAAAATAGGAAATTGAGAAGAGAATAAAAACAAGAAAATAGCAGAAAAAAAATGAAAATGAAGAAACCTCACTATAGTGAGTTGCTGGAGAGTTAACACATGTGGTGAACATAATATGTTCCAGACCGGCATCAGAGTTGTGACAAGGCACATGTGGCAGGCTGCTGCATAGGGTCACCTTCTGAGGGTATAGCTCATGGAGGAACTTAGGCAGCATTAGCAGCTTATAAAGAAGCTTATAAGTACAGGATCTAAGGAACCTGAATCCCTGTCCGTGTAGATATGAACATCTGAAGTAAACAAAGCAGGATAGCGTCTGTACCTCTTCAATGCAGGATTCCTGATGATGATTGTTGCAGTCCAAGGAGGTGATCAGTAGAAGAGGGAACAAACAAGGATTGCAAGAAGAGATTCAGGCCCACATATCAGAATGTTTAGGGAGGCAGTGTTTCAAGCCAGGCATTGGCATCTTTGGGGCTGGTGAAGATCCGTACCGTTTCTCCATCCACCACACGAAGCTTAGCAGGGAACAGTATACTGTATCGAATCGCCTTGGCTCTGAGAGCTGCTTTCACCGCATCAAAGGATCTCCATCGTGTAGTCCGGGAACATCATCAGTTTCACATTACGGTAGGGGATGTCACCTGCTGCTCGGGCTGCTCTGAGAAACTCATCCCTATCTCTGTAGTTTAGCAGGCATAGAATTAGCGTGCGTGGAGGTGCCCCTTCTGGTCCCGGCCTCGGCGGGACTCGGTGAGCTCGTTCCACCGTGAAGAACGGGGATAGGTGCACTGCGGGGAGAACCGATCGCAGCAAATCTTCAGTGAAGGCAGTGGGATTATGCCCCTCAAGCCCCTCAGGGAGCCCAACAATCCGAAGGTTGTTCCTTCTACTACGATTTTCGGCATCCTCTGCCCGATACTCCAGCGCTCTCACCTTGTTTTGGAGTGTTCTAATGGAGGCCGCATGGTCGGTCACTGTATCCTCCGTGTCTCCAACCCGCTGTTCTACCGCTGTGATCCTGGTGCAGATTTTGTCCAGGTCTTGCCTCAGCAGCCCCACATCCAACTGCACAGCTTCGATTTTAGTCGTAAGCGCCATTTGGCATAAAGAAATAGCCGCCATCACCTCAGGAATGCCCGGTGGAGCAGTTTCCTCATGCTCCATCTGTGACGCCATGTTGCTGAGGCGCGCTGGCGTAGGCCGCGGGTATGGAGCTGGGCTCCTCTCCACCTCAATGTCAGGGGGAAATTTAAGCTTTTTGCCCCGTTTCGGGCCCCCGGGTGTTCTCGAAGGCATATAAGGGCTGTCAGACCAAGTAGATTGTGTTTATCCCAGCTACGGATATATAGACAGATTTTTCTCCAGCAGAGCTCAGTAAGGCACGTCTGCTCAGTCCACCATCCCGGCCACGCCCCGAAAAAACAATATTTTTTACATTTTTCTATAATAATAAATATCCCAAATTAAAAAAAAAAACAAAACAAAACAAAATTTTTTCTCAGTTTAGGCTGATATGTATTCTTCTACATATTTTTGGTAAAAAAATTGCAATAAGCGTATATTGATTTGGTTGGTTTGCGCAAAAGTTATAGTACCTATAAGATAGGTTATTGATTTATGGCATTTTTTTTGATTATTTATTTATTTTTATTTTTTTGCTAGTAATGGCGACGAGCTGTGATTTTTATTGGGACTGTGACTTTGCGGTGGATAGATTGGACACTTTTGACACATTTTTGAAACCATTGACATTTATACAGTGACATGAATAGCCATTGATTACTGTATAAATGTCACTGGCAGGGAAGGGGTTAACACTAGGGGGCGATCAAGGGGTTAAATGTGTTCCCTCACTGTGTGTTCTAACTGTGGGGGGATGGGACAGACTGGGGGAGGAGACCAATTGGTGTTCCTATATACTAGGAACACACAATATGTCTCCTTTCCCCTGACAGAACAAGGATTTGTGCGTTTACACACACACAGATCCACGTTCCTGCTCTGTCAGGAGCGATCGCCGGGCACACGCATTGGCTCCACAGTGACGCCATGGGCGCGCGCCCCCTATACCGACGGGAAGCGGAAGACTTCATATGACGCCCGCCCAGGATGTCATTTGACTATACGCCGGGAATGAAGGGGTTAAATAGCCGTGGTTTATTACCACTTGAAAGTGGTTTTAAACCTCAGACATGAAAAATGAACAAAGCAGATCCCTGTATAGTATGTACTTGTCAAGGGAGGAACCTTTTTTTTTTTTTAACAAGAAAAATAGTTTATTCAATGTTTACAATACAAGCGATGCATATACACAGTTGTACACAGAAGTATTATCACATAAGTTGTCACAAAACAAGTGAGCGACATCTTGAACAGTATATAAAAAAAAAAAAGTGCAGAGGTGTCTAGTTACATCACATTAGGAGATGAGATCAAAGACAATAGGTTCCAGGACTAATAGTTGAGAAGGTCTTGGAGAGAAAAAAAAAAGAAAAAAAAGGGGGGGGGAGAGAAGGGGGGGGAGAGAGGGGGGGGGGCGGGGAAGGACCACATCCATCTTGCTAGGTTCACAATACTCAAAGCAGGGTTAAACAATCAGAAAATTAAAATAGTGGTAAACCATTATCGGGCGGGTCCAACAGCCTCATCGCGGTGGTCATCCTCCCCCAATGTACCCCACGCATCTATCCAACCCGACCATATCTTGTCAAATTTGGCAGGACAGTTTCGGTTAGTATAGGTAAGTTTATACAATGGTAGCACCGAGTTCAATTTAAGGTGCCATAAGGATACTGTGGGTGGGGCATTGTCCTTCCAGTGAAGAAATATCTCTCTACGAGCGTAAAATGTGGCATAATTTAAAAATAGTCTAGTGTATTTACCCCTTACCCTAGAGTCAAAGACATTGAGCAGCATCAATTTGGGGTCTGTGACCAGTCCTAGAGAGGTAACCCGTCTAAGGGTGTCAGCTATCCCAAGCCAGTAATCCCCAAGGCGAGGACAGGACCATATCATATGAAAGAATGCAGCAGAACTCTGACCACACCTAGGACAGGCCACGGGAGTGTTAGGATTCATAAGTGTCAATCGCTTTGGAGTATAATAGGCCCTGTGGAGGAACTTGACCTGCATAAAACGGTCTCTGGCCGAGATCATATTAGTGACAAAGGATGATACACAGGACTCCCATTCCTCCTCTGTCAGATCTGGGATATCTACTTTCCATCTATCATGAGTTTTTTCAAGTTTTTTCAATGGAGCTACGGACAGATGAAAATATAGGGAGGAGAGGGGTCTATCTATGACCCTAGCAGTGAGTAGTCCCTCCACAGAGTCTGATTTCAATATAATTTGAGCTGGGAACTGTTTCTTGTACGCATGCCGGAGTTGATAGTACCTAAACAGCATCCATCCCGGGAGTGAGTAGGCACTTTTGAGATCCGCAAAGGATCTCAGTTTACCCCCCACCACAATATGTTTCAGTTTTACTATGCCCTTCCCTGCCCAAACCTGGGGATCTGGAACAGTATTCAGGTGTGGTAAGTTGGGATTACCCCATAAAGGAATATGGGGAGAAAATGTCTCGGGAGAGGCAAAGCGGGCCCTGGCCTTATGCCATACAGTAATGGTTGTACGCATCAAGTCCGTGATGCCGGGGTGAGACCTCACCCCCCTAAACACCACATTGCTGAGAGAGGAGTATGAACCCATTATGGCTGCCTCCAAGGTTACCGCCGGGTTGTCCTGTAGCTGTGAGAACCACCATCTGACCGTCACCAGAACGGCCGCCCAGAAATAGATCTGAAAATCTGGTAGGGACAGGCCGCCCTGGGTGACGGGCAGCTGGAGGGTAGTAATGGCCAGTCGCGGGGATCCGCCATTCCAAACAAAGGACGAAATTATACTTTTCACTCTTGCAAAGAATGAGGCCGGAGGGATTAAAGGGGCATTACGAAAGAGGTAAAGGAACTTGGGGAGATAAACCATTTTAATTAAATTTACCCTACCCACGGGTGATAGGGGAAGAGTCCTCCAAGCTGTACATTTTTGTGAAAAATTTTTAAGAAGTGGTTGAAGGTTCAGCTCATAATATGAGGACAATGGAGTCCCAACCCTCACACCCAGGTATTTGAACTCTGATGTCCAGTTTAGGGGGGTGCCTGTTGGTGGGTGGGGACTCGCTGGATTCAGCGAGAAAAGAAGGGATTTTCCCCAGTTAATTTTAATGCCCGAGAACGATCCGAATTCGTCTATTATTTGTAGCGCGGGTGGGAGGGAAGAAATATCTTTAAGGAAAAGGAGGGTATCGTCGGCGTATAAGGATATTTTATCTGTTATTACACCAACTTGGATTCCTTTTACTGAGGAAGCGGATCTAATACGAGCTGCCATGGGCTCCATGGCTAGCGCGAATAATCCAGGGGATAGTGGGCAGCCCTGTCTGGTACCCCTAGACAGGGGAAACGGTGGGGATAATGAATTGTTTGTGCGTATACGGGCCGTGGGATTAGAGTATAGCATCTGGACCCAACTAATAAAGCGAGGGCCAAATCCAAACTTGCGGAGGACCGCCCAGAGGTAGCGCCACTCAGCTGAATCAAAAGCCTTTTCGGCATCTAGAGAGGCGACAACCTCCGGGCCGTCCCCGCTCGCCCTGGACAGATGCGTTAAGAGACGCCGGATGTTTATGTCGGTCCCCCTGCCCGGCATAAAACCAGACTGATCCGCATGCACCAGTGCCGTAATCACAGTATTTAAGCGACCAGCCAAAACCTTGGCCAACAGCTTGGCATCCACATTAAGGAGAGAAACAGGACGATATGAAGAGCAGTGTTCGGGAGGCTTGCCTTGTTTAAGAATGACTACTATAACCGCCTCAGCCATTGTCGGGGGCAATGAATTCCCCTCCATGGCGTTTTGGAGCATTCTTTTGAACAATGGCAGTATTTCTTCTGCATATGTCTTAAAGAACTCGGCAGGTATCCCATCCGGGCCCGGCGTTTTGCCGTTTTGTAAGGAGGCCACTGCCTTCTGTACTTCCTCTAACAGGATAGGACCGTCCAAAGCCTCTCTAAACGTGGATGTCAGGCAAGGGAGCTCCATCCCGTCAAGATATGTTGCCAGTTCCGCGTCTGTACAATTCATTCTAGAACTGTATAGGTCCCTATAAAATGACGCAAATCTATCATTAATGGATGAAGGATCTGTTAGGGTCGTCCCGTCTAAGTCATAAATGGTGGAAATAGTGACTGGGGAGGAGCTTTCCCTCGCCAGCCATGCCAGCATACTACCAGTCTTTTCCCCGTGCTCAAAAATTCTTTGGGACTGATGCAGAAATTTAGTCTTAGTGGCTGATGTTCGTAGCAGGAGAACATCCCGCAGTGCTGCCTGAAAGTCAGAGTACGCTCTCGAAGTCCGAGACTCCGAGTATTCCTCCTCTAGTACTGCCACCTTCTCCTCAGCCTTTCGGGTCTCCTCTCTCAGGTCCTTACGGACCTTACGGATATGAGACTGCAGGTTACCTCTAGTGAAGGCCTTGAATGCGTCCCAGGATGTGGTCAGAGATATCGATTGGTCCAAATCCCGCCAATATTGTATTGCTTCAGATCTAAATGGTTCCGATATTCTGGAATCATCTAGCCAAAATCTGGACAATCTCCAGAGATTCTCACCCGGTGAACAGGACACACACAGCCTCAAGGCAAGCGGTGCGTGATCGGATACGCCACGGGGGAGAATGGTGATGTCCCTAACCCTGGGCAGCATAGACCCCCCCGCATAGGCCAGGTCTATGCGCGAGAAGGTCTTATGCGAGGCCGAATGACACGTGTAGGCCCTTCGGGAAGGGTTCCTCCATCTCCATACATCTGTCAGGTTAGAGGCTTCGGCCCACGAGATCAGGTCTGAAGAGGAGCCGGTTCCGGGCGAGAACCTGTCCATTCCAGGATCCGGGGCCATGTTAAAATCCCCCAACACCACCACATTATCCGTAGCATAGGTGGCAATTTTAGAGATAAGCTGATTAAGCAATCTCATGGAGGCCGGGGGGGGGAGGTACAAACCCACCACCACTAGTTCTAATCTATCTACCATGGCATGTAGTATAACAAAACGGCCCTCCGGATCTAGTTCCAGCGCCAACAGTTTAAACGGTAGAGACTTATGAATTAGAATGCTGACTCCCCTAGAGAAGTTGGTGTAAGTAGAGTGATATTGATGTCCCACCCATGGCCGTCTGAGGCTCAGAATTCTGCTGCCTGTCAAGTGAGTTTCTTGCAGTATACATATTTGGGGATGATAGGTTTTAAGTAATTGAAATACCAATGACCTTTTCACAGAAGAATTTAATCCCCTAGTGTTCCATGAGACAATAGTACAATCAGCCATAGTCATCTATAGGTACATTTCCCAGCTGTGGACCTCTACCCAAATTTAGGTGCAACGCTCGGACCACCATGTAAGTCAGGGCGTGGCACCCCAAACACTGAGTGACAATTATATTTGCATCGCTTGTGGAAGAAAAACATAAGAACCAAACATAACCAAATAAACCCAACCAACCCCCCCACCCCCCACCCCGCCAACCCCAGCCCCAACTTGGGGGAGGCTCAGGATCCCAATCTCGAACCAAGGCGAACGCGCCTGAAAAGGGGGAACGTGTGCAAAACGGCATCTGCAGTTCAGCAATTAGATCTCACATGTAGTCTCTTGCTGGAGACCGGACTGATAAAAGAGCAGGTGCAGGCTCCCGGCAGCCGCCGGGGGTACAAACTTGAAAAGTAACGTTACAAAGTGAATTCAAATGATTCAGTCATTACCAGAGGATTCACCATAGAGTGTTATTAGACCATGCAGGACAGGAGGCCCTAAAAGGGCCAATGTATAAGAGAGGCACGTCTTTAAGGCCACACATGGCTAAGGCAATCAGGGGCCAGATCCCATCCATAGAGATAGTGGTAACTGAGTAAATAATCAACATTTAGAACCGGTAATGGGCCTGGGTCCAGGACATGCAAAAAAGGGAAAGGGGAAGAAGGAGCATTAGGAACCGCCCTGGTACCACTATTGCAGTAATGAGGCCTCAAGAAGCCTCTCGGGGTCCATCCATCCGAGTCTCGAGAATTCAAAAGTAATAAGCCACAACATGTGGTGGGTGCCAGCAGGAAGACCCAGGCCAACGGATAGGAAAAGGCACGGTTCAGGAAGAACAGTAAACAGTAACAATCCGCTTAAGTGGGTAATTAGGAAGTTCACTCATCTGGGCGGAAGTGTATCAATCCAGGCAGAGGCCTCCTCTGGGGACACAAAGAACCGCGTAGACTCTCCGTCTTCCACCCTCAGCCTGGCCGGGAACAGCATGCTGTATTTAATATGAAGGGAGCGAAGCCTCGCTCTAACAGCATCAAAGGATTTTCGTTGCTTTTGTGTTTCCAGCGAGTAATCCGGGAATATGAGAAGCTTAGCATTTTCGAAGCGGAGTTCGCCTTGGGCTCTGGCCTCCCTCATCACAATATCTCTGTCCCGAAAATGAAGGAGTTTGAAAATAAAGGTACGGGGAGGTGCTCCCTGGGGTCCCCTGGCGGTGGGTATGCGGTGGGCCCTTTCCACTGTAAAAAACGGGGAGAAGCGTGCTGAAGGGAGCAGTTGTTGCAGTAGGCGTTCGGCGAAGGCCGTAGGATTCGTGCCCTCTGCCCCTTCAGGGAGTCCCAATATGCGTAAATTATTCCGTCGATTACGGTTCTCCGCATCTTCTGCGCGGGACTCAAGCGTTTTTACTCTGGCCTTAAGTGCATGAATGTCAGCCCCATGATCACGCACCGTATCCTCCGCCTGGGAGACCCTTTGCTCCACCTCAGATACTCGTCCCCTAAAGGCGTCAAAGTCCTTCCTAATAAACTCTACATTAGCTTGTATGTGATCCACCTTACCGGTCAAGGTAGTTATGGCCTGTAGAACCGCCTTAAAATCAGCCGCTGTGGCAGGCATCTTATCAGGATCTTCGGCCTGGTTCTCCATCTGGGGAAGAGTCTTAGGCGAGGTCCCGGCTGCGGCCTTGTCTGTGGTGTCGGGTTTTGTGGCCTTTTTCCTTGATCTAGACTGACTTTTTCGCCTTTGCATACCCCCAGGAAGGCACCAGGAGTGAGGAGGGACAGGGAGAGCCCGCAGGATCTGTGATTTATGGCGCCCGAACGGGCACCGCGCCGGCCGTGTGAGGCCGCGGGCAGGGCCTTCTAGGCGAGACCGCGGCTTCGGCCTAGTCCGCGCCGGCCGGCTCCGGTCCTTTTTTTATATTTCGGCCGGCTGATTCTCTGCCCCAGCAATCCGGACCTGTCCCCCAGGCAGTAGGGGTCTAAGTAGGCCAATATTATGGGGTCTGCACCCAGTAAAAAGGGGATAATTGATCCGGTCTCAGGGAGCTCAGACAAACACGTCTGCTCCCTCTGCCATCCTGGACACGCCCCCTCAAGGGAGGAACCTTGAACAGATTGGCAGTGCTAGCTCTGTTCCTGTGAGCTGTGTGAAGGAGGGTTTGTCTCTTCCCTATAATTAGCTCTTAGAACTCTCCTCACTTAGGTCTACAGTGTGTGATTTCAGCTCTCCGCCCCTTTTTTTGAACTCTCAGATAACCTTTATAAATTCAGCAAGTTGAATAGATTTAGAGAAGACAGCAGATAAACAGGTACAACTTACAGTATGTGGGAGGATTGTTTCATCTCTATGTATCACCTGAGGCCAATCACTTCACTGGGTATATGTAAGGATTTACAACCACTTTAAATACTACCCTATATTTTCCTTCCTCATTGGCTCCAAAACATTTAGTTAAAATGGCATAGCTCCCAACTGTCCCTGATTTCGAGGGACTGTCCCTGATTTGGAGCAATGTCCCTCTGTCCCTCATTCCTCCTCATTTGTCCCTCATTTTGCTCTGATCTATATAGTTGTATAGAAAATTCACTTTTTATCTATCAAAAAGTGTTTTCCAGCGCTAAACCTTTCATCTGATTGCTAAATTGCTGCATTTGTAAATTCCAAAAGCCAATATAAAGGAATAGTAGTGGTAAAAAAGCACTTGCGGGTTTAACCAATCTTGTTTTGTACAGTTTTCCTTTAAGGGGGCGTGGCAAGGGGTGTGTCCTATGCCTGCATACTTTTGCTGATAGGTGTCCCTCATTCCCATCTCAAAAAGTTGGGAGGTATGAAATGGTAATATTTAATTGAAATCAAATTTTTAATTCGACCCTATCATTGACCTGCAAAGCTAAAAAAGACAGCTGGAGCTCAAATGCCGGTAGATTTTATCAATGGCTAATTTGCTAAGAGAATATAATCATATAAAATAAGCCTGTCTGCTTGAAAGCATTGTCTGAGAATAAGATGTCAAAACTTTACTGGCGGAAAACAGCAGTTTACTGGATCAGCCCAGAACAATGATAGTTGTAAATTTTACTACTGAGGTTCCTTGGAGTCTCATAAATTCTAATGAATGACATGTTTTTCAGTAATATTCAGGCCAGTGAACACAGCCACCATAGTACTTAGTAATATAGTTATAGGAATACTTAGTGCTGAATTAGATAAATAGTTAGGTGGAAATAGGTTAATAGCTTGTCTAGCTGAATGGAATACAATAAAGGAAAACAGTGGAGGAAATAGGGCAGGAAAGACATATATTGATCTTTATGTCACTCTCTGCATTGTGCACACATGAATGGCCAGATATACATGTTAAAGAATTTTCTCCGGCACCTCCATCTTCTCCGGCTTTCTGAATGAGAAGCATTTTCCTTTGTTGTGTGCTGAGTGTCAATAGGATTATTTGCTGCTGTAAACATTTAATACAGATTTTGAAACTATAGTTAGGGCTTAACCAGCATGTCCGAAAAATGGAAGTCAACACGCTTTGGTACTTAAAGAGTAACTCTACTTTTGTTGAGAAAAAAACATCCCCTTTGGATGATCTACACTATATTGTCAAAAGTATTGGGACACCTGCCTTTATATGCACATGAACTTTAACGTCATCCCAATCTAATGCCCTGTACACGCGATCGCACATTCCGACAACAAAATCCATCGGATTTTTTCTGACAGATTTTGGCTCAAACTTGTCTTGCATACACACGGTCACGCAAAGTTGGTCGGAAATTCTGAACGTCAAGAACGCGGTGTCGTACAACGAGCCAAGAAAAATGAAGTTCAGTAGCCAGTGCTGCTCTTCTGCTTGATTCCGAGCATGCGTGGTACTTTGTGCGTCGGAATTGTCTACACACGATCGGAATTTACGCGAACAGATTTTGTTGTCGGAAAATTTTAGATCCAGCTCTAAAACCTTGTGTGTCGGAAATTCCGATCGAAAAAATCCGATGGAGCCTACAGACAGTCGGAATTTCCAACAACAAGCTCCGATCGCACATTTTCCATTGGAAAGTCCGACCGCGTGTACGCGGCATTAGGCCGTAGGGTGCAACATTGTGTTGGCCCACCCTTTGCAGCTATAACCGCTTCATCTCCTCTGGGAATACTGTCTACAAGGTTTAGGAGTGTGTCTATGGGAATGTTTGACCATTCTTCCAGAACCGCATTTGTGAGGTCAGGCACTGATGTTGGACGAGAAGGTCTGGCTCGCAGTCTCCGCTCTAATTCATCATAAAGGTGTTCTGTCAGGTTGGGGTCAGGACTCTGTGCAGGCCAGTCAAGTTCCTCCACCCCAAACTCACTCACCCATGTCTTTATGGACCTTGATTTGTACACTGGTGCACAGTCATGTTTGAACAGGAAGGGGCCATCCCCAAATTGTTCCCACAAAGTTGCGAGCATGAAATTGTCCAAAATGTCTTGGTATGCTGACGCCTTCAAAGTTCCCTAAGGGGCCAAGCCCAAACCCTGAAAAACAACCTCAAACCATAATCCCACCTCCACCAAAAGATTTGGTGATGATTTGGTTCTCTTTAAGTACCAAAACATGTTGACTTCCATTTTTTGGACATGCCGATTAAGCCCTAACCATCATTTAAAAATCTATATTAAATGTTTACAGCAGCAAATAATCCAATTGACACTCAGCACACAATAAAGGAAAATGCTTCAGAAAGCCGGAGAAGATGGAGGTGCCAGAGAAAATTCTTAGCATTATATCGGGCCATTCATGTGTGCACAATGCAGAGAGTAAAGATCAATATATGTCTTTCCTGCCCTATTTCCTCCACTGTTTTCCTTTATTGTATTCCATTCAACTAGACAAGCTATTAACCTATTTCTACCTAATTATTTATTTAATTCAGCCCTAAGTATTCCTATAACTATATTACTAAGTACTATGGTGGCTGTGTTCACTGGCCTGAATATTACTGAAAAACATGTCATTCATTAGAATTTATGAGATTTCTGCAGGGCATCAATGAGGAAAGCTGCTGGGCCGGCATCCCTTTTAGACATGATTCCCTATTGGGAGTATCTCACCAAAAATGACATTTCTGTTGCAGGGGATGCCTGAAATCTGACTTGTATCTTAGTGCAGACTTCTGAGAATATCATTGAGCCAATCACACAAGCAGGAAATGATGTTTCTGGGGGGTGTTGTGTACACAATGACAGTGACTGCAGGTTGAAAAGCAATCTTTAGTTTTTAATAACATTCAATCACAATATGACTTGTGTCGCAATTGTATACGCTATATTATTTTTTCTTTATTTGCAATTTTTTTTCCCACGAAAGTGGAGTTACCCTTTAAACGTTGCTCTATATTGTAGATATTGAATGATCATAGAAATAGTTTACAGAAATAGCACCACATATGTTGCAGGTCATGCGCTTCTGTAAGAAGGAAGGTGATATCTGTCAATAAGTCACTTTTTCAACAGCAATATAATATGAGTTTACAGACTGTAGAGGAGCAATTCCCTTGGAGGAGATATCCATATTACTGGACACCCTGATACCCACAACATCCTTGCATTTTATCCAGTTGATGGAGGCAGATGGTTCCAGGATGCTGGAAGAAGAGACACACTAAGGGGAAAGCTACTCTTTCCCTACTCATCAGGTACCTTTCCCTATCACTGTTCCTTCTTTCTTAACCAGTGGGCCTCTATTTCTGACCTACTCCCACACTGTGGGCACACCAAATGATGAAGATTGTGCCATTTCTATGTCAAGATGGCCACCCAAATTCAGCATCCGATAGGAGATGCTGGCCTCCCAAAATGCCCTCCTGGAGCCCATAATAGAGGACAATTTAGTCCCAGTGGTCTCCTGCCAGCCTAAAGAAATGGTACAGTGTCATCATCAGGTTGGTGGATAAATTGCAGCCCAACACCTGCCAATGCATTAAACATATTTGTACATATTATTTACCTGTAGAAGCCTCCCTTGTACAGATATCCAAAAGCTCTGAAACTGCTGCTGGATGATGCCATCTTTTATGTTATGCCAACAATCCCAGCAGATTCAGAGGTGCCATTTAAGTGATGCCCAAAACAAAAACTAGCATTCCTCCAGAGGTTTCTATGATTTCCTTGAGCAATGAGCAATTTCTGCCTCTCAGATATGGTCCCCTCTGATGTAATTGATTTTTTGGCTATCTGTAAGGAGGTAATTCTTACCAATGACCACAAGTGTAAGGAGCATTCTTCCCACTGACCATCACACTAATGTATCATGAGTTGTGAATATAATAATTGTTAGCAGGGGTTGCCAGAGACCAGAAAGTTATTTCAAGGGTTGCTCTGTGTTAAAAAGGTTGAAAAATACTGCCCTAAAGTATTCCCTTTCCTTCCTCTCCTGGCTTAGACATTATGTAGGGAAATAAAAGGAGGTGCAGAGTAGCTGGGTCAGCACTGACATTAATTAGACGTGCTCAGAAAAGGAGAAAGCTATGACACGAGCAAGGAAGGAGGGGGCTGTGCTTGAGAATTGACTTTTTCTAGAGTATTCACATTTTCTAGCAAGTTCAAAGGCACACTGCAAATAAGTAAAAAATAACTCATGGAAAGGAAAAACACTATAAGTAATCATTTAAAATATTTTATTTTGCTTTTACCTGTAAATTTTTATGTTGGTGACAGGATCCCTTTCGCTCTGTAGTCTCACTTTGTTTCTGACTTTCCTGACTTGCTTCACTTTATGAACCACTGGAATTCATAAACAGTGTTCTTGACACTCTTTAGAATTCTGTTGGGCCTTCACATCACAATTTTCTGTGTTTACGACAGATTCATGTACCTGCGGGCCCTTACATCTGTTACATGGAGCCTTGTACTGAGGTTGGAGTGTCCATATGGATGCATGGGAGCAGGTGTGAGGACAGCGGGAGAGAGTCAGCACGTCCAGGAGATCTGAAGAAGTCAGCCCGGGTGGGCTGGTGAGTGTGCAATCTGGGAGGACTGTGGTGGAGACATAGCCAGGTGGACTAGTAAAGGGGCAGCTGCAGCGAGGCGGGCTGGCAGTGCATGAATAGGTGGTGCTGGAATCAGTAACCACAGGGATGTAAGCCGGACACTGTAAGTTGCTACACAACCAAAGGGGCCTGGGGTCCCTGCTTGTAAAGGGCTTTTGCTTAAAATTCTGACTGTTGCCTTTTGGTCAGATGAACTATCAGTGTGCCAGGTAGGAATTCTGCAAGCAAGTATGCTGGAGGAAGCAGAGGAGTGTACATAGACTGTATATAAGACTGTAGACTGTATATAAGAGAGTTGTCCCTGAAGTTCTGTTAAAGTCAAGTGGGCAGCCCATAATACCCCTATTCCCTTTTCAAGTTTTATCCCCTCTAAAAATACAAAAACAAGTACTGGACTGTTTCTTGACTTTGAAGATTCAGTGTGCCTGGCTGTGCAGCGTGGGGGATCCTAGTTCACCAGTGGTATCTACGTGGGGTGTGCTACACACATATACTCAGGTATATATTTATAGAGATACCTCTGAGTGAATGTTGAAGCAAAGTCCATTTGCAGGGACCCCTGAGGATGATTGTGCTGTGGCGTTTGTCTTGGTGTTGGATATCTGAAGGCAAAATGTGCAGTAATGGGGAGCCCTCTAACCATTGTCCAACCAGCCTGGAATATAGCTTCTCAATCGCATAAACCATGGTGTGGTACTGGAACTCAGAGTCAGCCTATCTACTCAGTGTTTTAGTCCTTAGTAGTTTCTAATCTGACATGCAACCCAAAGTGGCCATCTGATGCCTAACCTGGCTCTTACATACTGTATGGTGGCTATTGAGCCCTGCGATAAAATTAACATATTATCCCAGACCAGAAGGGACAGAATTATCTAAAATAACAGGGAACTGCATATAAACTCTATTGCAATAAACAGGTTCAACTACTAATATACTGCAAGGTGACCACTACACACATTCGGTAGCACAGACTTAGCTATCTGGCACTATGCTAGTGAGATGGGAAAACAGAACAGAGAAGTCTGTCACAAGGATTTAGGTACACACTCAAGAAGCTGTGGGCAGCTGCAGTTTAACTTTTAGAACATAAGAATACTTGACTAATAGTCTCTGCTTCTGGTTTGGGTGAAAATACAGCAACAGTAACAACCCCTGTGTGTATAAGGTCATGTGGCTCATTTCTCTGTCACTCTCTACTTCCACCTTATGGGGCTACTGACCCAAACTCACAGAGACACGAAGTGATGTACATAAATAATCTCTGTGAACATTAAGCAACAGAGCCATTAACCCTTTAGGCAACAAAAACTTTTTTTCCCCTCTTGGGATAACGTTTTACATAAATGAATAAAAGCTAACTATTGTAAGTACCCCTGTCAGTGAAAATGGTTTGTCTCAAGCCTCTAACTGCCACATTTGCTGGACAACTTGGTCTGTTTTAAAAGATAACAGACTTACTAGCCAGATCAACAGATAAAAATAAAGGAAAAAAAAAGCCTAAGAAAGAGAGTTATTATACCGGCCACATCAAAGAATTTGGTAAGTTGCAATATAATGCATTTTTGTTTTTGGGTTTAATACCACTTTAAACACACACTAAACATACCCTCAATACCCATGATAACTCTGGCCTGTCTGTACACCAGCTTTGAATTGCTCTTACCTCCAGTTTTGCTATCTAAGAACTGGAGGTAATTCTTTAAGCGTTTGTCACAACCATAACATCACTTTGTGAAAGTAGTGTAAATAAGAACTATATGAATCTGTTGTACATGTTGGAACTGATAACAAAACTGTTGCAATGCTTTCATGAATTTGGTAGAAGACATAAAGGCTTTATACTGACAGAAAAATTTTGCAAATGCTTTGCTGAATTGCCCCCCCCCCCATGGTGATATGGAATGTGTAATGATTGTATTCACTATACAAATTCCTGTTTTAAATTTCAAATTCTTTATTTACAATTTTTCTGCATTTGCATGTAGACCAAACTGTCCAGCAAAAGTGGAAGTTACAGGGTTGGGCTAAACCATATTATACTGGTGGGTGTGTGTACAATAGTTAGCTCTTATTCTTAAGTAAGGATGAGCTCCGGCGTGTTCACACAGCCCACGTGCAGAGCTTGCCAGGAAGTTGGCGCTGCGCTAATCACAGGCGGTGAGACATTTCCTGATCTCTGCAGCCGCACATCGGGACAATGTCTCACTGCCTGTGATTAGCGCAGCGCAGTGCCGACTTCCTGGCGGGCTCTGCACGTGGGCTGTGCGAACACGCCGGAGCTCATCCTTATTCTTAAGGCTTAAACCTCAAAAGGAAGGAAGTGTAAAATGAATACATTTGGTGGCAGGATCAGCAGGCAACAAAGCTATGTTATGGACTTAAAATCAAAAATTGCTGTGTTGTTGCTAGTGACAGACTGCATCAAATGTAATTTTTTTATTTAGAGCATGTTGACATTTTTGGGAATAATTCAACTGCCATCTCCCTATCCATTCAGAATTATTATTATCTTATTGGCCACTGAACCACTCTCACTAGATAGGGAAATGGCAGTTTTTAGTACATGGCCCTGAAGTCAGGTAAAGTCCTGGTACTGAATTAAACCAATTTCAGAGAGGCATGCAGAGAGGAATGTTATCTTTTAAAGTAATATAAGCTCACTTGACTATGGCTGACATGTTTACTTAAAATAAAGTTTCAGTATTTAATATGCAGCTTATGGTGCTGACACTGTGTTTTTAAACAATCAGATCAGTTGCTTTAAAGAGTAAAAAAAAAATTCTCCTCTGGGTGATCTATGCACATTGCAGGGATTTTAATAAACTTTGTTAATTCCTACGTTTTGTTATTCTGAAGAGATAGCTGTTTGTTTATCTGTGTCCATGTGTGAAGTGAATCTAATGCAAATGATTTTATCATTATCAATCAGCTGCTGCTAATGAGGAAAATTGCAGGGTCCCTTTAGACATGTTTTGCCTTTGGAAAGTATCTCACGAAAACTGCCATTTTTTTTGCAGGGTATGCTCAAAATCTAATTTGTATGTTAGTGCAGACTTTTGGTAAAATCAGTAAGCCAATCACTCAAGCAGGAAATTACATTTTTGGGAGTGGCCTGTTCACCATCTGTGTAAAGAACACCTCCAGGAAGCCATGTTGCATTGCATTTTACCAAAAATCGCAGAGCTGCATGCTGAAAAGGAAAGGTCATTTTTTAATAACATTCAATTACAATATGACTTGTATAACAATTGTATATGCTATAACAATTTTTTTTATTTGCTATTTTTTTCCCACAAAAGTTACCCTTTAAGCAACAGGGACTGTTAGTTACCATTAATAAAAGAAACTCACCGTCACCAGTTACTATTGGGTAAAACTGATATTTTCCTTAAAATGGGCCTGCAGATTTAAATGTTTGTTTCGTTAATTGGAAGCAAGGTTTGAGGTATCTCAATATAATTTTCCTAAAATAGTCTCTTGCAAAGATACGAAGGAGAAACACCTGGCTGAGCTTATGGTGTCTAATCTAAAAAAAACTGACTTTCAAATCTCTTATAAGCTTTAAAATGATACTGTAGTTTCAAAGATTGTTTTTAGTATATTTAAATTAGTAGTTAAAAAAAAAAAAGAATACCCAGTGGCCCTGCTAGCAGGTCCTTGATTTCCTGATGTGGGTTGACAATGTTCCTCTCTCATGTTATGCCCCTGGATTGTCACCCAGTCACATGGGCTTCCAAATGGAGACTATAAGTTGCCATGTTAAGGCATATTAGGCAGGTATAATCTAGCACATGCATATAGACAGCACTGAGCTGCTACAAAGGATGGAGAAAATCTATTAATAAAATAAAAAATAGTTTTTGATACACAGTGGTTTAGTGACCAAAGTGCCATTTAGTTGGGGCTTACATCTACTTTATTTTTTTAAGCCTTCTGTCACTGTACCACTAGAGTTGAAGTTCCGGTTCGATGCTATCATGGGTTTGCAGCAAATATGGCATGTTTGAGGTCCACCAACCCTGTGAAATAATATAGAAATTCGCTATTGTAACCATAATTCACTCCCTGTCCTTTGAACTTTGCTCAGTAGTTTTAAAAAAGTCCGTAAGGGGGCTTTGGGTGAAGCCAACCCCCTTACTATAAAAGGGAGAGGTCACAGCAGCATATTCACATATACCTGACATATACCAGAGGTTGGATCCGAACGCATGCACGGATCCAACCTCCCACGCAGAGACTTCTTGCTTACATCTTCCTCCTGCGCCCTGTATCCAGCCCGGGACACCGGAACCCACAGACACCGCCGGGTACTGGGATCACTGCGCTCCACAGCTGCTGCCTTGGATCTCTGGCATGGTCTGGATGACTATATACCTAAGTGCCTAGAACCATCTTCTGTCTAGTGAGTGCATTACTTTTGAATAAATAATTTCTGTCAAGTTACTACACTCAGATCAGTGCTGCTCTCCTTTTTTCTAGCCTATAGGATAGAGCCATCCTCTCCTACCCCAGTAGCACCAAGACTTGTTCTTTTCTTGCCTAAATGACCACATATTCTTCCTCCTCCCTTCTCTTAGCCCACTACTCCCAGTGACCCACCTTTTTTCCCATGCACCTACCTTTGGTTGAGGGGACACTGGTCTCTCAGATAGTGGTAGCACAGGTGCAGTTTGGGGCATTCTCCTCTTCCTCCCCAGGGTCAGGTATTGGTGTACCTGGAATTTTTGCAAACATGCAGTGGCCCCACAGTCTATTCGTTGTTATGTGTAACCAGAAATCAGACATTTTGTAACTGCTTCCAGCTAGGGTTTCTGATACTATGATGTGACAGTTTCAGACAGTCCCTGATTGCCTGCAGTTAGAAAATGTTTGGTTACACATTACAGTGAATAAGTACCCTCTCTGCATAGCCATTCACTGTAATGGATAACCGGACTTTCTGTAACTGCATCCAATCAGGGATGGTCTGACACTATCACATGGCAGCATTAGACCTTCCCTGATTGGATGCAGTTACAGAATGATTGGCAACGCATTACAATGAATAAATTAGTATCTCCACTGAACTGTGCTTGCTGCAGCATTCCGGTAAATTTACTGATTTTGCTAATGATCCAGCAATTGGATCAAAATTCTGCCATTGCAAGGTTCATTCCTGTAAGTTCCCAGGTATTTCCATATTGATAATGTGCTTTAGCTGTGTTCAGTAAGCATAGGGAGTGTTGTTGACAAAATTAATTGGGAGAGATTAATGTAGGCCTTGTAAGCATTGACTGTTCTGTTACAGTTGGAGGAGGGTTTTTATCTTTTTTATCCTTTGTTGCATATGAATTCTACCGATGTCCCGCGGCTTCTTTACAGCCTGTCCCTTTACTACGGTGATAATGGGCTGCATGTGCTTTTTCACAGGACATATTTCCTAACTGTTGCTGACTGCTCAAAGGCCCTTTTTTTATAAAGCAGACTTTCCATGAAAACAGAAGGTCCACCCTAGTGAAAGACCCCAATCCCCAACATCAAATTGCCTGCAAAAGTGATTTAAAACTAAAGTTGTTCCCTAAAGGAAAAGAAAAAAAATACCTTAGCCTTGGCTTCTGATGCTTCTGGAAGGCACAGGTCATGTCAGCTTTGGTTCTAGGGATAGCTCGGTATTCAAAATCCCATGCATTCCAGGGGCGTATTTTCATTGAATTTTGAGTGCCCATCTATTCTAAGAGGCAGCATTGAGGCATGCTGATGTCACCCATACCAAGTTGAAGCAAAGGTAAGTATTTTTTTTGACTTTTGAAATACATATTTTTAAATCACCTTTGAGGGGTGTAGGGCTTTTATTGGAGTGGACCTTCCAATTTCATGTTGAAAACAGTGGAATATATTTGAACAATGTGCATCAGCACAAAGTTTATTGTTTCTTTTGGGAGAGTATGTGATAGGGTATTTTGTCAGCTGTTATTTTAAAGAAAGCTAGCAATTAAAATAAAAATAGGCTTTCGCAGTGATATTATCATGATAAAGCTTATACAGTATCTCACAAAAGTGATTACACCACTCACATTTTTATAAATATTTGATTATATCTTTTCATGTGACAACACTGAAGTTATGACACTTTGCTACAATGTAAAGTAGTGAGTGTACAGCTTGTATAAAAGTGTAAATTTGCTGTCCCCTCAAAATAACACACAGCCATTAATGTCTAAACAGCTGGCAACAAAAGTGAATACACCCCTAAGTGTAAATGTTCAAATTGGGCCCAAAGTGTCAATATTTTGTGTGGCCACCATTTTTTTCCAGCACTGCCATAACCCTCTTGGGCATGGAGTTCACCAGAGCTTCACAGGTTGCCACTGGAGTCCTCTTCCACTCCTCCATGATGACATCATAGAGCTGGTGGATGTTAGAGACCTTGCGCTCCCCCACCTTCCGTTTGAGGATGCCCCACAAATGCTTAATAGGGTTTAGGTCTGGAGACATGCTTGGGCAGTCCATCACCTTTACCCTCAGCTTCTTTAGTAAGGCAATGGTCGTCTTGGAGATGTGTTTGGGGTCGTTATCATGTTGGAATACTGCCCTGCGGCCCAGTATCCGAAGGGGGGGGATCATGCTCTGCTTCAATATGTCATAGTACATGTTGGCATTCATGATTCCCTCAATGACCTATAGCTCCCCAGTGCCGGCAACACTCATGCAGCCCCAGACCATGACACTCCCACCACCATGCTTGACTATAGGCAAGACACACTTGTCTTTGTACTCCTCACCTGGTTGCAGCGACACACGCTTGACACCATTTGAACCGAATAAGTTTATGTTGGTCTCATCAGACCACAGGACATGGTTCCAATAATTCATGTTCTTAGTCTGCTTGTCTTCAGCAAACTGCGGGCTTCCTTGTGCATCATCTTTAGAAGGGGCTTCCTTCTGGGATGACAGTCATGCAGACCAATTTGATGCAGTTGGCAGCCTATGGTCTGAGCACTGACAGGCTGACCCCCCACCACTTCAACCTCTGCAGCAATGCTGGCAGCACTCATACGTCTATTTCCCAAAGACAACCTCTGGATATGACTCTGAGCATGTGCACTCAACTTCTTTGGTCGACTATGGCGAGGCCTGTTCTGAGTGCAACCTGTCCTGGTAAACTGCTGTATGGTCTTGGCCACCGTGCTGCAGCACAATTTCAGGGTCTTAGCAATCTTCTTATAGCCTAGGCCATCTTCATGTAGAGTAACAAATCTTTTTTTCAGATCCTCAGAGAGTTCTTTGCCAGGAGGTGCCATGTTGAACTTCCAATGACCAGTATTAGAGAGTGAGCGATAACACCAAATTTAACAAACCTGCTCCCCATTCACACATGAGACCTTGTAACATTGACAAGTCACATGACACCGGGGAGGGAAGATGGCCAATTGGGCCCAATTTGGACATTTTCACTTAGGGGTGTACTCACTTTTGTTGCCAGTGGTTTAGACATTATGGCTGTGTGTTGAGTTATTTTGAGGGGACAACAAATTTACACTGTAATGCCCTGTACACACGATCGGACATTGATCGGACATTCCATCAACAAAATCCACAGATGTTGGCTCAAACTTGTCTTGCATACACACGGTCGCACAAAGTTGTCGGAAAATCCGATAGTTCTGAACGCGGTGACGTAAAACATGTAAGTCGGGACTATAAATGGGGCAGTAGCCAATAGCTTTCATCTCTTAATTTATTCTGAGCATGCGTGGCACTTTGTGCGTCGGATTTGTGTACACACGATCGGAATTTAACCGATCAGGTTTTGTTGTCGGAAAATTTTATAGCCTGCTCTCAAACTTTGTGTGTCGGAAATTCCGACGGAAAAAGTCCGATGGAGCCCACACACGATTGGAATTTCTGACAGCACAATCCAATTGCACTTTTTCTGTCGGAAAATCCGACCGTGTGTACAGGGCATTATACAAGCTGTACACTCACTACTTTACATTGTAGCAAAGTGTCATTTCTTCAGTGTTGTCACATGAAAAGATATTGTATGTATGGGGAAATTTGCGCCAACTCTTACAAAGTGAAGCAGCCAACACAACAACCTGACCCGTGTAAATGTGTGAAAAAATAATAAAGTGTGGCGCTAAAAAGTAATATCATCTAAGAAAAACTGGTAGTAGTATAAAAAATAAATAAAAGTGCACAATCCTGAGGTATGTGTAAATAGTGTTGGTATTGGTTTTGTAGGATGGATAAGGAGATGGTGACCTCCACGAATGTATATCAAATACACTAATGATAACCTAAGAGTATATAAAGGGGTAATGACCTCCCCATCCAAAATATCTCGTAAACAAAATCAGCAATGATAAAATTACGTGTGAAATGATATGACTACATCCATATACAAAATAAGTGAAAAAGGTGAGCTGATATCCAATATATCAACATTGGATGAAACAACTCCACTAATATCTGGAGATTCAACTACAAGGTATAAATATAAAAAAAAAAAAAAAAAGGAAAACAGTGAACAAATGAAAAGTAGTTAGGAATAACACAGTGATGTGTATTAAATAACCTGTAGGTTTAACTACAAGGCATAGGCATGAGAAAAACGTGAAAAGGAAACCAAAAAAATTTAGAAATGACACAGTGATGTGTGTTAAATAACCTATAACCCTAAGAATAGACCAGAATATAGAATCAGAAGTCCATCAGGGTAGTAAGTATAAAGGTATTTTAAAGTCCAACACCATATATTGAGATAATTCTGGATCGCTTCATAGCAATCTAGATGCAAACAATCCTTTTAAGTGTAGTGAGGCAGGAGCTGTTGGACATATCCCCGTATATAGGCAAATTCTTCCCTTAATGTGGTGAAATTGGCCCAAAGAAACAGATGCACAATGCCCTTACCAGACAAGATGGACTCACAGGCCCTTGGCGGTGAGTCAAACGAGCTTGTACTGTCAAGAGGTGTGGGGCTGTCAAACCGTACGGTGGTCCTGGATAGGATCTCCACTGATGTTACCGGATGGCACGTCTCTAGCCCAATGAAGCTCGGCAGATGTCATCTAATGGCGTATCCTCAGCTACAATCCAGGGTCGGCCTCAATCATCAGATGGAGAAAAGATTTCCTCAGCAATCGTTACCATATGGATAGGCAAAAAAAGGAAAAAGAGACCTCCACATAGTGTAAATCTTTCTCAAACGTACCACGTTTATTAAAAAAAGGGAGTACTTTTGAAATAAATCCAAAAATTGGGCGGTAAAAACTCGGCTCAAAGCAGTATGGAAAGTACAAAAATTAAAAAATTAAAAAATGTATTATATATACTGTAACTAACAATGATTTTTTTCATTATTAGTTACAGTATATATAAGCGCAGTAGATGGGGGGCAAATTTATACCCCAGCAGGTCTTTGAGGACGAAATGCGTCGGGTCTCTGTATATTTACCCCTACCATCACCTACTGCGCAAAATATTTTAATTTTTGTACTTTCCATACTGCTTTGAGCCGAGTTTTTACCGCCCAATTTTTGAATTTATTGCAAAAGTACTCCCTTTTTTTAATAAACGTGGTACGTTTGAGAAAGATTTCTCTTTTTCCTTTTTTTGCCTATCCATATGGTAACGATTGCTGAGGAAATCTTTTCTCCATCTGATGATTGAGGCCGACCCTGGATTGTAGCTGAGGATACGCCATTAGATGACATCTGCCGAGCTTCATTGGGCTAGAGACGTGCCATCCGGTAACATCAGTGGAGATCCTATCCAGGACCACCGTACGGGTTGACAGCCCCACACCTCTTGACGGTACAAGCTAGTTTGACTCACCGCCAAGGGCCTGTGAGTCCATCTTGTCTGGTAAGGGCATTGTGCATCTGTTTCTTTGGGCCAATTTCACCACATTAAGGGAAGAATTTGCCTATATACGGGGATATGTCCAACAGCTCCTGCCTCACTACACTTAAAAGGACTGTTTGCATCTAGATTGCTATGAAGCGATCCAGAATTATCTCAATATATGGTGTTGGACTTTAAAATACCTTTATACTTACTACCCTGATGAACTTCTGATTCTATATTCTGGTCTATTAGGGTTATAGGTTATTTAACACACATCACTGTGTCATTTCTAAATTTTTTTGGTTTCCTTTTCAATTTTTTCTCATGCCTATACCTTGTAGTTGAACCTACAGGTTATTTAATACACATCACTGTGTTATTCCTAACTACTTTTCATTTGTTCACTGTTTTCCTTTTTTTTTTTTTTATATTTATACCTTGTAGTTGAATCTCCAGGTATTAGTGGAGTTGTTTCATCCAATGTTGATATATTGGATATCAGCTCACCTTTTTCACTTATTTTGTATATGGATGTAGTCATATCATTTCACACGTAATTTTATCATTGCTGATTTTGTTTACGAGATATTTTGGATGGGGAGGTCATTACCCCTTTATATACTCTTAGGTTTATCATTAGTGTATTTGATATACATTCGTGGAGGTCACCATCTCCTTATCCATCCTACAAAACCAATACCAACACATGAAAAGATATAATCAAATATTTACAAAAATGTGAAAGGTGTACTCACTTTTGTGAGATACTGTATAAGATTTTGGTTTTTGGTTTTACATCTACTTTAACAAACTATGCTTGAGTTCTTTGAAATGCAGCCCTGGGGTACATTTACTTAAAGTGGATGTAAACCCGATTTATAAAATTTGAGCTAGGCACATATATCTGCAGTGTTTTCTTATCTCTCTTCAAAGCACTATGTCCCGTAGCTGTCTCTTGCTCCGTTCTTCTGTTATTAGCCTGATAACTTCTGACAAGTTCTCTGTCTACTGAGATAAAAGCAGCCTGAGTTTCGTGTTGGGGAGGATGCTATAAATAGATTAGCAGAGTGCTGAACTATTCAAGGAAGAGCTCTGAAAGTCTGTGGAGAGGAGAGGTGTACCTTTCCTCCAATTAGCTGTCACACAGTGTATGCCCAGGCTTTACTGCAGTGCTGAACAGGAAGAGAAAAACTCCTAACATGAACTTTCTAAAGAATATATAAAGATGAAGACAGCAGATATGCATGGTAAACTTTATGTAGGGAGATTTGTTTCCTCCCTGTGTATCATCTGAGGCTGCTCACTTCACTGGGTATATGTAAGGGTTTACATCCACTTTAAGTGCTGTGTGTGTGCCAACTAATTGATAGCTAGCTCTTTAACTATCAACACCTTAGCTACTGTTTTTATGTTCATTTCCCCCTTTTTTTAGCATATACATTTTAGCTTGGATTGCTTAGAGCACATCAGGTAGTTGTTGCTGCTGATAGTCTGCCCTTTTTCACAACAACTCAAAGAATTCTTTGAAAAAAAAATGTAAATCACTGTGCACCCAAAGCACCACACACCTCACCCCAGGTGCATCAAATTCCATTGCCATATCCCCATATACCAAAAAGTTTGGTCTTTTCTTAAAGTATATCAGATAAATTTATTCATTTTATCAATCACATCTGCACTGGTTGCTTGGTAGTCCTATGTGACATTCTCAGTCACACATTCTTACCCCCCACTGCCCCCTGTCTGACATTAAACATGCAGCAAAGCAGGCTAGTACCACAAGAGTCTACTGGGCCACCTCCAGAAAGTTCAAGACAATTAACTTTGGCAGGGACAACCTCGCTAAAAAAAAAAAAAAAAAAAAAAAACAACTAAAAAACCCAACAAAATTCCATAACCATTTCAGCCCCGGAAGGATTTACTCCCTTCCTGACCAGAGCACTTTTTGCGATTTGGCACTGCATCGCTTTAACTGACAATTGCGTGGTTGTGCGACTTGTAGTCAAACAAAATTGACATCCTTTTTTCCCCACAAATAGAGCTTTCTTTTGGTGGTATTTGATCACCTCTGCAGTTTTTATTTTTTGCACTATAAACAAAAAAAGCAAAAATTTTGAAAAAACGCATTATTTTTTACTTTTTGCTATAATAAATATCCCCCAAAAATATATAAAAAAACCTCTTTTTTTCCTCAGTTTAGGCCAATATGTATTCTTCTACATATTTTTGGTAAAAAAAAATCACAATAAACGTATATTGATTGGTTTGCGCAAAAGTTATAGCATCTACAAAATAGGGGATAGCTTTGTGGCATTTTTATTAAATTTTTTTTTTTTTATTAGTAATGGCAGTGATCTGCGATTTTTAATGGGACTGCTACATTATGGTGGACACATTGGACATTTTTGACACTATTTTGGGACTATTGTCATTTATACAGCGATCAGTGCTATAAAAATGCATTGATTACTGTGTAAATGACACTGGCAGTGAAGGGTTAACCACTAGGGGGCGATGAAGGGGTTAAGTGTGTCCTAGGGAGTGATTCTAACTGTGGGGGGAGGGGCTACAACACACATGACAGGGATCACTGCTCTCGATGACAGAGAGCAGTGATCTCTGTCCTGTCACTAGGCAGAACGGGGAAATGCTTTGTTTACAAAAGCATCTCCCCGTTCTATTTCCGTCAGTGACGCGATCGCGGGTACCCAGCGGACATCAAGTCTGTGGAATCCGCAGTCACGGTCACAGAGAACGAGACGCACGCCTGCAACGACGCTTTTTAAAGGGGACGTACCTGTACGCCCTTTTGCCCACCAGCGCCATTCTGCCGATGCATATTGATGTGCGCTGATCGGGAAGCAGTTAAAAAGTACACCTAATACATTTTTTCAAAAATTAAAATACATTAAAACATTGAGATGACAGGTGGATCTATCTTAATACACAATGTAAGACCACCCAGGCCATGAACTGAAGGAAGGGGCCTTTCCTCAATCCATAATCACATAGGTGTAGTATGCGGAGGAGGCAAAGGTGAAGGAGGAATAGGAAGAGAAATAGAGAAAGGAGAAAGTGAAGGAGAGGGAAGAAATTAGTAAGTAAGGAAGGAAAGGGAAGAGGAGTAGAAGAAGAAGGAGGTGAATGAGGGGAAGGAGAAGGAAGAGATCACACTAACAAGGCTTGCTATCCTACCTACATGTGGCAACCCTTCTACCTTTCATTTTAGGATTGGCTGTCTGGTTTTCTTTTTAGATGTTCATGATTTGGGGAAGGGCAGGCAGCATATAGTCATGGGGGTCTTTACTTAATTTTGCTGCTGGCTGTAGAACTTCCCCTCTCCATTTGCTGTCGACTGGCTCTCCACCTATGGAAAGGCAACAATTCACCTGCATGTAGATATAGTTGTAGAGGGGATGGTCTCTATATGGGTGCATTTTGATCTCTTCACATAATGCATTTATCTAAATCATTTAAGTCAATATTATGTACCTTACATATATATTTTTGTATTCCTGTTAGTATCCTGTATGCATATTTCCTGAAGAAGCCATACGGCAAAATGCATAGAGGATTCTGTTAATACCCTACAGTATACATTTTTCTTGTACAATTTTCTATGGATTTTAAAATGGATTTGTAATACATATTACTGGATTTTTTTTTTTTTTTTTTAATTCCTTTATTTTCACACTGAGTAGGTACAACCAGTTACATATTCATTTATAAAACAATGTCAGAATCAAGCACAAGAAATACAGATATAAGATAACAACCCGAGGTATCAAATTACTGGATTTTAACTTTTATGTTTGATTAATTGATGTAGCACCTTTACAATCCCACTCCTATCCAATGTCCTTTTTGTACTTTTTTTTTTTTTTTTTAGATGCTCATGATTTGGGGAAGGGCAGGGAGCAAATAGTCATGGAGTTCTACACTTAGTTTTGCTGCTGGTTGTAAAATTACCCCTCTATTTGCTGTTGGCTGCCCCTCCACCTGCAATATGGAAGGGCAGGCATTCACCAATAGCTATGCCTCCTATGCCCTGACTATAATATAAAAAAATATATCCAAAATAAATACAACTGGCTGCTGAGTGTCTGGGAAAAGAACAATTATGTTGGCAAAGTAGAGAAATTGCACAGCCATTGAACAGTGGTTAAACAGTGCAGCTCCAAATGGCAGCTGATGCCTGCTACCATCTGGAGCTACACTTTACTTGTGGCTTTTGTTTTCAAATAGTATACTCCAATTTCTATTTCAAGATAAAACCTGATTTGTCCTTCCTTTTTATGTTACTGCCTAACCAAGCTGCTTACATTCTGTCCAGCCACTGAACAATATTTATGGCTATTGTCTCTCAGATGGAACACTCACATCTTCATTGCAATACGAAACCTGTCTTGCCTCATTATATATTCACCTACTTAATTTCTCACATACTGTCCTAATGCCCCTTACACACGATCGGAAAATCGGACAACAGATCGTCCAATGTTTTTCGCTTACTAGTCGCAAGTAGAAATTGAATAGGTTACTAAAGTCACGAAAATTCTCGTATGACAGAATAAAAAATCAGAACCGATGTCATGTGTTGTAGTGTATTTGTATTGTATTTTCGGAAGACAACTGTACTGACTAAACAAAAATCGTACGATTTGGTATCGTACAAGAAAAATTTTGCGCTTGTCCGATCGAATAATGTCGGATGAACTGTCATGATTGGCTCTCGAAAGCTCTGTACTAACGATCCGATTAGCGTACGATCGCGTCGACAGTAGTATTTCTTGTCCGATTTTTAGATCGTGTGTATGGGTCATAACCCTAACCAGTTTAAACCAAACACATACCTGAAGTTTATATTTGAATCTTTAGGGAATAATTGGGCATACAGGAATGGGAGGTGGTTTGTGGTATGTGAGGTTCTTGTTTTTATGCACTCTGTTTTGAAAATGTATTAGGCATTGCAATGTGGTACTGAAAAAAAGAAGCACACAAAACTATGCTATTGAACTGTTTTGCTAGTGGCCAATTTGTATAAAGTTGAAAGCTTTAGCTTTCCTAAAGCCTTCAGATATGTTGCGACTGCTACTTTCACAGTTCAATTCAGGCCTATTATTGCTGGATCAAAATTCAGTTCTTAGGTGTGAAAAAAGCTTTTTTTCCTTGTCATTCCTGAAGTTGTATTGAAAGAATTTTCTCCCTACTGTACAGTTTAAAAAAAAATGTGTTTTGTTAAATTTCCCCATTGCAGTGACCAGCTTCTTATGCCCTTTTTTGACAGAAGGTTGCCTATTAGCCTTGAAAATGGCTAGACTTTAGTATCAAGATCTGCCCACCTACATTTTAGTTGAGTTTGCAGCTAAGTTTGGGTTGCACATATTTCAAATAGCATTGGAATATGCAAATTATATCCAGGAAGTTTCACTCATCCCTATATACCACAGCTCAGAGTGTCTTGTTCAAATGAGAACCTATGTGTTTATAACACTTTGATCAGGTAACAATGCGTGAAAAAAATAAAAAAGTATTATTCATGTTTAGCAGAAGTACAAAAAGTCTCATCATGCTTCAGTCCTCAGAGACTTGGGATGAGAGGCTGCATCTTGTAAATAATATAGAGATTCATTGCTCTGTTTATGCTGGGCTAGAGTGCAAAAATTTAATTTACTAGTGTGACAATGTAAACCGTGGGAGCTGAGAATGACTTATGTCTTGTGTGGAGCTGATCTCTATAATAATGATGCTTTAGGAGAGAAGGGGACATGAGAGGGAGAGAGAGATTGATGAAGAGAAAGTGGCAAATTCAAGATGGAGAGAGCCGTACGGAGAGCGGAGGTGATGGAATACAGAGGGGAGAACTCTCAGCATGGGCCCATGAAGCTGTGCAAAACATACACATCTGTCACCAGTTAGTTAGTACACAAGGGATGTGGTACTCAGCTGAGGTGAATGATCAACACCTGCAGAATGTCAGAATGAAAAATAAAGAAAACTTTGACAAAGAGGTTCTCTGTGCAAACGTTTAGTTTTAGTTTTGCTGTGAGGAAGACTAGGCATTAATGACAGTGTGTCTCACAAGATATATGGTCTGTGGCTGTACAGACTCAATGGCCACTGCTGCAGTGCTTGTCACTTATTGCAACCATCTTTCAGGGAAACTACATGTGCTTTGTTTGTACTTAAAGCGGGGTTCCACTCAAATTTTTAACTTAATCTTACCCCCTTCAGTTAATTGCATAGATGTTCAAATGCCGCACGAAATTTTTTTTTATCGCAGTAATTACCTTTATATTGTACTTTATTGTGGCACTTCCTGTCTCTCCTCCCATGGGAGTAGGCGTGTTTATTGCCTTTCCCCGGCGCCGCACTGTCTCCTGGGAGCTTAGTGTCAGGCTTCCCAAGATTCAGTGCGGGAACAATAATCATGCTTGTGAACAAGCTGTGAATGAACAGCATTTATCGCATCCAGGAAATCGATGCTTGTGGGCTTCACATGCCCACAAGCAAGATGGAAACAGCCAGCATCACATTTTTAAAGTTATTCTTCAGTACGAAAACAGACAGAGGCGGAAATATTACACCCAAACTGTGAGTATTATTTTGGGATTAGCAAAGTGTCTCAATGACCTAAAAAAAAAAAAAAAAAAGATTGGTCGCCGGACTCCCACTTTAAGTGACTCTAGGAATTATCCTCTAAATTAAGTCTCTATAATGAGGTCATTCCCAAAAGAGGAGAGGAGCAAGTGTAGTTCGAACAGGAAGAGGGCAATGCCAGATGAAAAAGCAAGGCAAATAGTCAGCATAGTTATGGACAAGCTAGTGGTCAACATAAGTCAGGCAGATATGGTACAAATGGTAGAAGATGAAGTAGAGTTGAACAACAAGTCAGCGGTTGGGTCCAGGGTGGCAGTCAAGCAAGGCACTGGAACTGGAGAACAAAGGACTGGTTCTTAACCTCCCTGGCGGTATGATTATTTCGGATTTTAGGTGCTGAAAGCGGTACAATTATTTTGCATGGAAATTTGGCGTTTTATATTGTAGGTCTGTAAATCTTAACAATAACACACTTAAATCTGTCCAAACCAGAGTCTAGTAGATATCCCGGGTATGATAAAGTTTGAAACACAAAAACATAAATTATAATATAATAAATAAAAATAAATAATTAAAAAAAAAAAAAAAAAATAGTAATAAAATAAATTTCCCCACAATTCACTATCGCTCAATTCTGCAAGTGTTCTAATTTACTATCGCTGTTTTCTAGCTGGTCTAAAGCCACTTTTGACGTAAAGGGACACTTTTTGGTTGCTATGGACAATCTCCAGTTTCCAGGCAGAAAGAACAGTGTATATCATGTAAAACTGCATGCAGGGCATAGGACAAAGCACTGGGGACAAAAGGGATGTGAAATCATTTCATACAGTACTGTAATCTGTAAGATTACAGTACTGTATGTGTTATGATTTTTACTTTTTTTTGAATTTGCCACCAGGCTCCGCCCCCGTGCGTCGCGCCGCTCGCAGGGAACGGAGCCTGGCACAGAGAGGCTTCAGAGGAGGACGGAGCCCTCGGACACTGCGGGGGACATCGCAGGACCCCGGGGACAAGGTAAGTAACGCCGCCCCAGGATCCTGCAATGCGATCCCAAGTGTGGCTCGGGGTTACCACTAATGGGACTGAATTTTAACCCCGAGCCACACTCGGGAAAACCGCCAGGGAGGCTACTCATCCAAAAGACCACTGATCAGCCAATAAGAGAAAAGTGGAGCTGAAGGCCACATACTCTTACTGTTGCTTGGTACCCCCTTTACCAATTGTTAAGGAAATTGTAAAATCTGCACACGGCACTAATAATGTTTTCATTACATATTTGCATTCTTTCGAATCCTGATTAGAATTTATGAAAAAATATATGTGTATAGTAAGTGCTAGGTATCCTAGTATAAATTCTCAGCGTTATCAATGTCCTTCCAGTCAAATTGATAAATGACCAAAACAACATTTTCATTCAAAATAAATGTCCACAATAACCATAATACATTATTGTAAACTCCAGTTGCGGGAAAGTGATTATTTGTATAACACTGAGAATGTATACTAGGATACATATCGCTTACTATACACATATATTTTTTCACACACAAATTTTTGGTCTGGCAGCAAGGGCATTATTCTGCACAGGAGTCCATTGGGGTAGAGGTAAAAGTTTTTCACAATGATTAGATTTTAGCCTGCCTATGTTATGCCCCTTGTTACCATAATAGTACAACTGTAATATTAATGGGATACCTACGGAGATATGTGTATAAAAAACTTCATTTGCACCAAATAAACAGTACAGTTATTTGGAAAAATGCTGAGTGTATTTTTGTCTCTGTTCCCTACAGCAGAAGTTATTAATTTGGAACTACTCTGATGTTTTAGCTACTCTCCCAGAGCCTCTCCACTATCTCCCTTGCCTAACACATACATGAAAACACAGACACAAACATGGACATGCATAAACCTAAGCATACACTTCCTCCTTTAAAAACCACCCTTAAGACAGTCCCTTAGAGGCAATGACTGGCTTTTCAACCAATGGCAGCCAGTCATTACGTGTGCCCCACATGAAGCCCACCCTCAGCTGTGGCAGATAGGCAGATGTAGCCGTGAGTGATTGGTGGTTAGAGTTAGATAATTCAATTGTAGGGCTGACTTTTCTTAGTGGCAGCAGCAGGGGCATAAGACCTAAAAATATTGGTAAATATTGGTTCCTGTGATTTAATTTCAAAAGCAAAAGTAAAATCCTTGAGGGTGGATTTACATTTTTCCCTGTGCATGCAATGAACACAGTAACCCACACATGTAGGTGTGAATGAACCCACAGAGTTGTTTGTTGTGTTTCAAACTAAACTGTAGTACATACTGTATATGCAAACCAACTGCATAGGAAAGAATAGGATTTCAACTTGCCATGAAAATCCAAGAGTTTTGTTCCATCAAAACGGGCAAGTGTGAAGAAGAGATTAAATACGTGATACGAACCACATTTTCATAATCTTAGATTAAAGGCCATTCAGAAATGCCATCTGAACAGGGAGAAAATTAAACCATTGGCAGCTCCTGATATGGACGTCTAGTCAGTGAGCTCCGTCCCACTCCAGCCGACCGAGGCCACTAGCTTCATGAGCACCCCCGCTCTTCGCACACATCGCCCCTCCCCTGCAGGCAGCGGACACCCCGCAAACTCCCCCGATGCACTCGGGGACAGTGAGGAGAAGCCTCAATCACTCTTTTGGGAACGAGAACGAGCGGGCCGCAAGTCCCAAGATGGCAGCTGCTCCATCTCACACAGCCCCAGATCGGCTGGCCGGCTCTCAGACCACAGCTCCATCCCACCCACAGCTGCTCGGCTTCACAGTGAGTACAGCTGCCCTGGGTCCTGTCTCTCCTGCCTCCACGGAGTCCCTGCTGGATCAGACCCTTGAGAAACTTGGTCTCTCCCGCATGGAAGCCGCCCCCCCCAGTCCAAGCAACAAATACAGGGGATTCGGGCCTAGTTCTGCCTGTGTCAGTGGCAGATATGTTCTCAAAATTTGCTGAGCTCCTGGACAGGGGCTTACACAATACAGCCACTAAGATCACAAAAGACATTAAAGCTGACCTCCACACCATAGGTTCCTGCATCGAGATAATTGAAAACCATTTGGAAACCACCATTGCAAGAACAAACCAAAATACTAGCTGCATCCAGACCTTTCAAGATCAACTCGAGACAGCGAATGCTAAAATCGATGACCTCGAGAACAGAAACAGGCGCTACAACTTTAGGGTTAGAGGCCTCCCAGAATCCTACAAAGATGTCGCTGACGCAATTCGCTCCTTTATTAAGGAACTTATTCCTGAGATCCCTTTCCACAGGCTGGAACTCCACCGAGCCCATAGGGCCCTGCGGCCACCAAGGTCTGACGGTCTCCCAAGGGATGTTGTGGTGAAGCCACACTTCTATACTGTTAAAGAAGAGGTGATGCGCAAATCACAAGCCTTGTTTAAGCTCTCATTCCAGGGCCATGAGCTCCAAATCTTTCCTGACTTGTCTCCGTCTACCATTCAAAAGAGAAGAGCCCTCAAACCACTGCTCAAGATCTTGATAGAAAAAGAAATCAAATATTGGTGGCTCTTCCCATTCCAACTCAAGCTCATCTACAAGGGCAAACCCTATACGTTTGCCTCCCTGCTGGAGGGAGAAAATCTTCTACTGAAACTAGGCCTCATCAGACAAGACCCGAATCTCTAGCCTTCTGGTTATGCTCCCAACTCATCGAAAAGACAGCTAGCTTCTAGCCCTCTACAGCCAGTCTGGGAAACCACCAGATCCAAGAAGTCCAAGGAAACCCCTCCATCCTGAGACGCTCGGGTCTCCTGGACCTCCTTTTTGTTTTTCCCAAAGTACAGGGACAGCTCAGACTCCTTTCAGATCTCACTGAGCTACACTGACCCCGTTTTCCCTTTCTTGCCTCAGTTTAGGCGGACCCATGCGGCCTCCGCCCCTAAGTGCTCATTATTTTGGTTTTCATCTGTTTCACCGAACATGACACTTTGACTTGAGGGGGGAGGATTGGTTCCATTTTACACTTTACTTGCACCTGATCACTTAGCTGGAGTTATCTGGCTTCAAGATCTTCTCTACCCCCCTCCCCTCTCCACCACCCCTCCCCCTGATTCTCCCTTCCCCATCGCTGCCCTTTCCCCTCCACCCATCCCTGCCTATTTCCCTCCCCCCATCCCTCTCTACCTTCTTCGTAGGACTCAGGAAGATTATCTGATATAGACTATGGTTTGTTTTTTGTTTTTGTCCTCCCCCTATTTTATTTATTTTTTTATTTATTTCTCTTTCCTTTAGTGTTATTGTCTCTATCGGTGCTCAATATGTTTGCGGGCACTAGGCCCGCTTTAACCAGTTATATGTATGTTTTGAATTGGCCTCATGGCTGGAGTAGTGCTCATGCACCCCATCCTGTCTTGTAGAACAGGTATTACACCCTTCTCTCGACAGGATTGCTCCCCTCTTTGCAGAGGGGATCCTTACTTTGATTCATCTTTAACGATGGAGGACTCTACATCCTCTACTCCACGGAAAACTCTCTTGTTTCTCCGCTCTCTCTACTCTCTCGTTTCTTCCTTCCACCTGTATCTTTCTAACAATTGTTCTTTTGACCGACTTGGGAAGGGCCCCATCACTCACACCAGCAAAGTTGGAGTCTTTTTGCAGAATGAATGTTTTGCAGCTTGTCGAGAGGTAATGGTAAGTGCCCTTGTTATACTAGTATGGTTCACCCCTCTGCTCTATGGCTGACAACCCCCCAGAGTTGCACCCCCTGAAGGTGGTGTCCCACAATGTTCAAGGCCTAAACTCCACGGTCAAAAGGCGAAAAGTCCTGCAATACCTTCATTCCCAAAAAATAGATGTATCCCTCCTACAAGAAACACACTTCCCTAAATGCTACTGCCCGACATTTCTACACTCCAAATTCCCTACTTTTTATCTGGCCAATGTGCATGACAAGACGAAAGGGGTGGGCATTCTCTTCTCCCACAAATGCAAATTTTCCCTTAAATCGGAACATAAAGACCCGAGGGCAGGTACATTTTGATTATTGGGGAGCTGGATAACCATACCTATTCTTTGCTTTTGTACTATGCCCCTAAGGGCCAACTCCTCTTTTTTCAATCTATGTTGAAGACCCTAACACCCTTCTTGGAAGGTACGGTAATACTTGGAGGAGACTCCAACACTGCTTTTGATAAGGGCCTAGACAAATCCCGCCCTCCAGGCAGATGCCTCACTAGACCCACTAAATAAAGTTTATGTATTGCTAAACTCATTTTTCATCATGGCCTTGTTGACATCTGGAGGAAAATCAACCCGACAATGCGAGATTACACTCATTACTCTAGCCCTCACAGCTCCTTTGCTCGGATAGACCACATGTTCATTCTCACCCCTACGGTCCCTCTGGCCTCCAAGTCATACATTAGAGACTCCGTCTGGTCGGATCACTCCATGGTCTTCCTAACTCTGCAGCGCCCCTTGGGCCAACGGTAACCCGGCCGCTGGAAACTAAATGAGTCCTTCTTGAGTGACCCGATCAGAACGAAAGAGAATTAAAGTGCAATCGAAAATTACTTTCTCACAAATGATGTCCCCGACACTACACCTTCCTGCCTCTGGGCGGCTCATAAAGCCGTAATCAGGGAAAAACTCATTCAAATAGCCTCCCAGATACACAGGGCTAGGAGACATGAAATAGCAAAATTAGAACAAGACTTTTCTACTATATCAGGAAAACATAAAGCGAATCCCAAATCTGTCCCTGTAGAACGTCTTAACTTGCACAGCCCTGAATTTGGCCTTAAAGTGGTGTTCCACCCTAAAAAAAAAAAAAGTCATGATTGTGCCTAAAAAAAAAATAAAAAAAAACATTTGGATATTTTTTTTTTTTTACTTACCTCTAAATGCCTGTTGCTAGGGGGTCCCTCGTAGACTGCCTCTTCCAGTGCCTGGGCTGGTGACATCACTTCCCCCTCGGCACAGGAAGGGCTCAGCTCTGCTCCCTCCCTCCTGTCAATCATCTGGGACCCATTACAGGTCCCAGGTGACTGAGCGGCCAATCACGGCGCGCGGCGCCGCTCGCGCATGCGCAGTGGGTGCCAGGCTGTGAAGCCACAGCCCGGCGCCCACAGTTGCAATGCCAGCGCCACTGAACGGAGGGGGAGACGAGCGGGGCTTCGATCCCCCGCATCGCTGGACCCTGGGACAGGTAAGTGTCCAATTAAAAGTCAGCAGCTGCAGTATTTGTAGCTGTTGACTTTTAATTTTTTTTTTTTTGACTGGCCCTCTTCTTTAACCACAAAAGCTGAGAAATGGTTGTGTTGGAATAGAGCCGGATTGTACTGCCAAGGAGATAGGATAAGATCCATGCTTGCAGGTAGGCTCACACCGAAACTTTGTTCCTTTGCTTTCCCCAAAATCAAAATAAATGGTGGCACTCTATCTCAGAACCCACAGCGAATTCCAATCCTTCTACAAATCGCTGTATAGCAGGGGCCCAAAACACAGTAGACAAGTTCCTGGATAATATCCAGCTTCCCAGATTAGAAGACAGACATCGCTTGAAATTAGAAGCCCCTATCTCGTCGGAAGAGGTATGCGAGGCTATTAAAAACCTAAAGTCACAATCTGCTCCTTGCTCGGATGGATTCTTTGTCCCTTATTACAAAACCCTCTCCACGACACTTGCACCCTATCTGGCACGCTTCTTCAATGCTCTGCGACGAGGAGACCCTCTAGACAACTCAAGTAACTCAGCTTATATTACTGCTCTCCCTAAACCAGGGAAAGACCCTAGTTCGGTATGTAACTACAGATCAATTTCCCTCATAAATAATGACCTGAAGATTCTGACTAAGATCCTTGCGGACCGCTTATCCTCAGCCTATATGTCAATAAGGACCAAATTGGCTTCATCCCTGGGAGACAGGGCCCAGACCAAATCCGTCGAGGGATTGACATTGTATACCTTCTCAACTCAAACTGGGACAACGGCTCTCCACGGCAGGGATGTCTCCTCTCCCTAGACCTCCAAAAAGCCTTTGACTCTGTCCAGTGGCCCTATATTTTTGCTACCCTGAAGCGCTGGGGATTTGGAGAATTCTTCACCAATACCTTACATGCCCTATATTCCACCCCAGAGTCCCAGGTGCGTCTGCAGGGATTTTACCCGGAATCTTTCCAAATATCCAGAGGCACCAGACAGTAGACATGTGCATTCGTTTTCGTCCAAATGCATTTTCGTCTGAATTTTAGGTATTTTCATTATCGTTTGTTAAAAGCAGAATCCGAAAAACGAAAGATCCGACATACACAAATGCTTTATTTTCATTTTCGTTGCTACAACAGTTCGATATAGATAGGAGATTCAACATAATGATGACAATAACAATCTGTGTTCATCAAACCTGTGGTCGAATGTGCCTAACCTTAACTCTATTAGTCCAAGATTATTCTACGTAGAGAGAAAAGATTCGACATAGAGAGAAAAGATTCGACGTAGGGGAGAAAGATTCGACGTAGGGGAGAAAAGATAAATAAAAATAATGATGATGATGAATGTTATTGGCTGATTGTAACCAAAGAGGAGGAGCAGTAAAATAGCTAGAACTAAGTACACACGTACTTTGGCTTATGGTGTCTGTTGAAAGTTCTAAGAAGATTCGACGGAGCAGGTAAACTATACAGCGTCGTATAGTTTAGCTGCTCCGTCGAATCTTCTTTGAACATTCGACAGACACCATAAGCCTTCAATGACAGATTCGACCTTAATTTGGATTTTCAGACGAATGCAATTTTTAACGAAAAAGGAAATAAATAAAAACGAATTTCGGGAGTAACTAAATAAATGTATTTTTCGGACAAAAACGAAATTCCGAAACGAAATATTTCAGTGTGCACATGTCTACCAGACAGGTATGTCCGCTCTCACACCTAATTTTCATCATAGCAATCGAAACTCTAGCTATAGCCATTAGAAATAATCGGGATATTCATGGCATTGAATGTGGTTCTCGGTCCCATAAATGTGCGCTATTCGCCAATGACATTCTCCTCTTCGTCTCTTCTCCCCTGATATCCCTCCCTAACATATGTCGGCTTTTAGATGACTTTGGGAAAGTTTCAGGGCTGTTAGTCAACTACAGTAAATTCCAGGCACTCAACATTAAAGAGGAGCTCCACCTTAAAAAAAAATTAATAAAAGCCAGCAGCTACAAATACTGCAGCTGCTGACTTTTAATAAATGGACACTTACCTGTCCCAGGGTCCAGCGATGTCAGCAGCCAAAGCCGATCGATCACTCATCTCTCAGCTGCCCCCGCCGCCATCCTCGGTCAGGGAATCGGGAAGTGAAGCGTTGCGGCTTCACTGCCCGGTTCCCTACTGCGCATGCGCGAGTCGCGCTGCACCTCTTCACTGGTCCCCGTTGTGTTCTGGGAACTGTGTGTTTCCTAGAACACAACGGGGAGGGGGGGGGGGGTAGGCATCTGCGGATATTCTGCGGCTATCTAAGCCCGGAAGTGGCTGCAGATACCGGTATTAGACAGGTATCTGCACCCCCCTCCCCCCTGAAAGGTGCCAATTGTGGCATCGGAGGGGGGGGAATCCGATGAGTGGAAGTTCCACTTTAGGGTGGAACTCCGCTTTAATATTCCAGATTCTCTGCTCACCAGGATTAGGGAGGGCTTCCGATTCACATGGAGCGACAAGTCCATCACGTACCTGGGGATTAAGCTGACCTCCAAGGTGGAACTCCTTTATCAAGCTAACTACCCCCTGCTATTCCAAAAACTAGAGACTGATCTCTCCAGGTGGTCGCAGTTATCTCTTTCCTAGCTGGGCAGAATCAATGCAATAAAAAATGACACTATTCCCACGCATTTTATGCTACTTTAGAGCACTGCCTATCCCCCTGGTCAAGGCTCATCTAAAACAATTCCAAAACAATATTATTAACTTTGTTTGGGGAGGAGGGGGCCATATGCTTTTGAAATCTGTCCTATTCCGGCCAAGGAAGGAGGGTGGCCTGGGCCTCCCGAACTTATTTCAGTATTTCCAGGCGGCTCAACTTGCTCAGATCTCGGCGGTTTACCCCCACTGGAAATTACCTGATTGGATACACATTAAACGCCAGGCGGTCCCACTCCACACCCTAGACTATCTATAGTGGTGAGATAAAAAATTGAGACCCAAAATATTGTCAACAACACTTTCCCGCTCTTTTGACCTCTAAAGGACAACGTGCAGCTGACATCACCCATTGCCCCACTAAAACACTTATTCCAAAACCCAGCATTCCCTCCAGGGCTAAATATAAAAGCTTTCAGATGGTGGATTGATAAAGGACTGTATAGAATAGGGCACTTCCTCAGACACATGGGCCATCACTCTAAAGAATATTATACTAATGAACTGGACATGCCTCAGTCGGAACTCTTTTGCTATGCCCAGATCTCAAACTTCCTACACAAACTATGGAAAGCACACACTGATAGTCCTCGAAATTACATCATACGAACAATGGTGCGGCCAGGCTGATGAGCAGAGGGGAGAAATCATGGTAATATACAGGGCACTTTCATCCACTTGCTCCAAGACTTTCTTCATGCTAGCATGGGAGGAGGATTTCTCCCAACAATGGAAATTGGAGACTTGGAATAGAAACTTTTTTCAGTCCTACAAGGACGTTCGTAACTCCAGCCTTGTGGAAGCTAGTATAAAGGTTCTCTCCAGATGGTATCTTGTTCCCACAAGATTAGCCAAGATGTACCCGATGACACCCCCCCTGTGCTTTCGGGGGTGTGACCTTCGGGGAGATATGTTACATGTGTGGTGGGGATGCCCCAGAATAAGGAGTTTCTGGAACAAAGTCTTCTCCTGGATACGTAAGATTACCAAAGCACCCATCCCAACATCTCCCCTAATTGCCCTTCTAAATTTTCTGGTCCTAGCAGTGTCCAGGAGTACGCAACGCTTGATTTTCTTCATCTTCTTAGGTGCAAAACTAACTCTTGCCAAAGCCTGGAAAAAAACAACTGTATCAGCACTACTAGCAAAGAGAAAAATTTCCTGGATTAGGACACCCGAGAAGATAGCAAGTGTACTTCTGGACCGCTCGGAGAAATTCGAACAGGTTTGGGATCCATGGGCCACCTTCATTAAGGTCCTGTTACATTCCGACTCCAACCCTACCTCTCTCCCTCCAGCTCTTCCCTAGTTGGTTTCTTTCTTCTCTTTCTCTTTTTCTTCCTTTCTTTACTTTTCTTCTTTCCTCTTCTTTCGCTCTCATCTCTCTGAAGAGGACGTGCTTAGGCCCACATCTTCGCAAACCCAACCAACTCTGAGGATGGGTCGCTTAACAATAATCGCCATGTCCTGTCCACACAGGTGGGATCGTTGTTAGTTAACACAAGGTGTTCCCCTTAACACCTATTCATCTACTGTGTGATATATGCCTTGGCATAACCTATGAGAGTATATACAGGTTTAATTAGACTGTATTAGAATGAGACCAAGTTTCACCTATTAGCCTTGAGCAAGGGGGGTAGGAACTTCAGCCGCAGTGTGCTCCTTTTTAGGGGTGTCTGGAATGCTCCCCAGGACTCCCGAGCCAGATTCTTTCTGTACAGTCTCAAAGGCTAAATAGCCATTAGCAATTGTATTTCATGCTAATTGTGAAGATATATATATATTTTCTTTATGTAATTGAATTGAATCCCATCTTTTCCTACAACTGTTATGCTTTTTTGCTACAAAAGTCCGACAGCCCGTCCGACAGACTTTCGACGGACATTTGGCGGACTTTTGGCGGACTTGAGGCAGACTTTCTAATGAACGGACTTGCCTACATACGATCACACAAAAGTCCGACGGATTCGTACGTGATGACATACACCGGACTAAAATAAGGAAGTTGATAGCCAGTAGCCAATAGCTGCCCTAGTTTTTGTCCGTCGGACTAGCATACAGACAAGCGGATTTCTGGGTCTGGCGTAGTTACGACGTAAAGATTTGAAGCATGTTTCAAATCTAAAGTCCGTCAGATTTGCGGCTGGAAAAGTCCGCTGAAAGTCCGGGGAAGCCCACACACGATCGGATTGTCAGCCAGCTTTAGTCCGTCGGCGTCCGTCGGACTTTTGTAGACGAAAAGTCCGACCGTGTGTATGCGGCATTAGATTAATGATTTTTGGCCATGTTGGCCTTGGCGGAATGAATGGTCCCACACTTTTTTCTGTTATGTGTATTCTCTTTCTGAAATAATAAAAATTTATTGAACAGGAAAATTAAACCATTGTGCAGGTAAAATATATAGCTTGAGTAAGTACCAATGCAAATATTTCAGGTTTGACTGGGGCTGTTCTTTTATGTATCTAAAACATGTGTATATAGTTATTATGTACATATAGAGGACAGCTGTGACAGTGACGTATAGGCAATACATTCAGCTAAAAGCTACTGTTTGCAATGCATAAGGCTATCTACGGTATGACAGGCTGCAGAATACCATTTCTTTCATACCGATCTTTAATGTCACTGCACATAATCCAGGGAAGATAAATTGTGACCTGTCATACTCCTTGCCTTGGCCTGTTTTTATTCCACCGTTTTGACAAAGGATTGAGAGGACCAAAAACTGCTTATCCATCTGCTGAAGAGGGGACAGGCTCAACACTTATTCACAGCCTTTCCAGACGGCAGTCTGCACCACACAACACATTAAAAATGAACCTCCCTTGAAAATAATTTACCTTTAATTGAGCTGAAATAATAGGAATTGTCTCAGGTGCAGCAGAATTTTGTTGGTACGGCGGCAGTTTTCTAATGTGCATTCCTGAATCATTGCAGTCATTTAAGGTAACATTTTCTTTTGTGACCGACCTCAATCAAGGTTTCTCATTATCGCCGCAGACAGAAAAACTGGGTTGTGTTCTGTAAGCTGTGAGCTGGCACTGCTGTGGAAATGACAGCCCATGCTTAGACTTGCAGTTCTGCAGTTGTCAAAGAACTGGCAGCATTGCTGTAGGAACCAGTGAGTCCCTAGTGACCCTTCACACTGACCTCTTTTTTTTGTACACAACAATATTGGATAGTTATGCAATAGGACAACAATAAAGTAAAAAAATGTAATATTTCAAGCAGTATATTTTCTAAGACCCCAGAAAAGAGCTAACTACAGAAACAAAATTCATATATATTTACTGTTTCAGCTGCCAAAGGATTTGTAGTTTTGTTCAGTCAGTCTTGTGATTTACGCAGTGCTGCCACACTGTAGAATTAGAATTAGGATGATCGCTCTTCTTCCTTGGGTTTAATACTTCTTGCCTGGGCTACCTCCCTGCTCATTGGACAGCGATGATCATGCTGTTTCTTTGCCCAATGAACAGACTGGAGGATTCCTAAAAAAGCTGAAGTAGGCAATAGGTTAGTTGTTGCCTGGCTGTGCAGTGCGGCAGGAGTGTGAGAATCGTAAGACTAGTGGAACATAATTACAAATCAGGTAAAACAGTAAAGTAAAAAACAAAATGAAAAGTGTATGCACTAGACTCTTATCCAGGCATGCTGTAGCACAACCATCCACCCAGTCCCTAGATTATAAAAGGCTGAATGGAGCCCCAGAGTCCAGGGGGCCCATGGTGGTGCTAAAAATGTTATGCATTTTAATGAAGGCCCCTCTGAGAGGGAGCCTTGACTGAAGGAAGCATGGCTATACAGTGGGTGTTGACCTAACACAGGGAGGTTAAAGTGGTTGTAAAGTAAGATTTACAAATAACTGGCATCCCCTCAGTTTTATGAAGATATAAAGTACTGTGTGTTGGTTTTTAGAAAATTATAATCCTAAATACATTTTTGCACAGCTTCGTTGTCACGTGACTTCCCTCCGCTCTCCTTCCCCGATGTAAGGAGAGCAGCGGGAGTGGCTGAGATTCCCCAGCTGGCCAGCAAAGGGAGATTATGTGACCGGGCAAGAAGGTATTTAGGATTGTAATTTTAGAAAACCTGACACAGTACTTTATATCTTCATACAACAGAGGGGATGCCAGTTATTTGTAAATCCTATTACTGGCCACAGTCCAGCTCCCCTAACATTTAAAGAACAGTAAACTGGTCCTTTGTTTATAAAGTTTGGAGACCCCTGCTCTAAAGGGAAAGAGGATTGTTCCTTGGTCAGAGAGAGGGATGTGAGGAGAACATTCTGAGAGGCAGACTGTGCATCTGGCTGCTCACAGGCTGCTTACAATGGCATCTGGGACAAAGAAAGGTGCAGCAGCAGACATTCCCTTGTACTGGAGAATGCCACTGACACGGACTGAGCCCACTGTCTAATTGTTGTGGAGGCTGAAGTAATGAGAAGATTCCCCTTTGGACTGAATGTGGGAACAGGAGTGCGAGGCGCAGGGCAGCACGGGTGCCTGGAACCTGGACAGCAGGTCCAGTAGAGATGATCTGCAGAGATGGTGGTAAATGCAGGTTGATGCAGGTAGGAGAAGACCTCATGATCCACAGTGGAACTGATAGTGTAAGAATGCAAAAAAAGAACCTGTTAGGTAGATTTGGTATGTAGAATAGCCAGGCTCTGGTGTGAGCGGGCAGAGAAACGTAGTCTGGAAGCTTGAGCCAAGGTCATACGCGGTCGATTTGGTCCCCAACGTTTTGGCCAGGAGGAGAGAGGGTTTATTATAGACTGTTGGACTGTTATTGTGGCATAACTCTCTTAAGGTAGAATTGCCCCTAGTATAGGGATTAGGGGTTACACTAGATTCCACTTGTTTGTTATTAATAATATATTATCTTTGACATTGTTTTTTCCTATTTGTTGCACATTTTCTGCTGTTTCTATTAATTTGGCTATTGGGGTACTGTTTACATATTAAATAAATATTCCCAAGTGCGCTACCCACATACAATGAATACAATATTAATCAATTAATTTCATAATAAGCAAAATAAAGTGAGGCCTCACACATGACGTCATTCAGCAAGCCAGGTTGAATCCTCCCACATGCTGGTTATTTGAATTACACATCATGCAGTTTGTAAGTGCATGTCTATTGTTTTATTAAATTTGGTTGGTAAAGTACTACGTGCAGGGCAGGCCTTATGGTGGTGGGGGTCCCTGGGCTTGAGTCACTTTCAGGCCCTACCCTTCTATACGTATGCACAGCTCTATAAAACAGAAATAGAAAAGGACAAGATGCGCCAGACTCAGTGCAGTATTAAAGAACTTCTGTTTAATTGGACAAGACAAAACAGCCAAATGGCTACTCACAAAAGTAGATAATATATAAGCGTATAAGTGGGGGCTACTGTACTGGTATTCGTCCTGGGTCCACGATTAATAAACGCAATAAAAATGGATAAAATGATAATTACCGTATTTATTGGCGTATAACACGCGCCCCAAGTTTAGGAGGGAATTTTAAGGAAAAAAACTTTTAGGAGGGAAGTTTAAGGAAAAACACTTACATTTAAATGCCCATCAATGCAGCCTTATCAGTGTCCATCTGCAGCCTTGTATGTGTCATTGGAGCCTTGCCCAGTGTCAGTGTAGCCTTGCCCCAATGTCATTTGCAGACTTGTCAGTGTAGCCTTGATCCAATGTCATTGCTGCCTTGTCATTGCAGCCTTTCAGTTTAAAAATGTCACCGCCGAGATACAGAGCAGGCTTTCGGCCGCTCTCGGCAGCTCTCGGCGGTTCTCGGCCGCTCTCGTCGGCTCTCGGCAGCTTTCGGCTGCTCTTGGTTGTATTTAAATCCCTTCCTTGGAGTTTATTCTGGCTTAGGAGTCCTGGGTGTCTCTGCACTGATAGGTGGCACTGATGAGCACTGATAGGTGACACTGATAGGCACTGGTAGGTGGCACTGGTGGGCACTGGTAGGTGGCACTGGTGGGCACTGCTTAGAAGCAGTGGGTCTGAAGTGTGCAGGACTGATGTCCCGTTTACTCCAGACAGTAATTAGCTTTTTATTTTTTTGTCCTCACGCTATGAGCATGAGGAAAAAAAAGCTGATTACCGGCTCTGTTTGCATCACGTGATCAGCTGTCATTGGTCACCCCTCCATCGTCATCCCCCTGATCAGCTATCCACCTCCACCAGAGCGCCCTTTCCTCCTCTCAGCTGTTATTTGCTGACAGCTGATAACGTGGTAAGGAGTCGGGCATGTTATTTTGCTTTTTATGAAATGAATTAATATTGCATTAATTGTATGTGGACAGTGCACGTGGGAATATTTATTTATTTAGTTGGTTACACATCCTACCCGGATAGGTGTTTTGATGCGGCAGTCCCTTATTTGTATTGCATTTTATTATAATTAATTTGTCAATTGTTTATTTTCATCATTTTTCAGCAAGCGCACAAATATATTTTGGTTTATAATATATATATATATATATATATATATATATATATATATATATATATATATATATATATATATATATATATATATTTTGGTTTACATATATTTGTGAAAAATATTCTCCCCTTCAGCCCAGGTGTGTCAAAGTGTGTAGTACTACTTAAACATGAAGCGGGCTGGGCTTTGTAGTGCTGCCTCTTTAAGCATCTGTGGGGTCACTTTGTAATGGGACTTCATGTCCCATAGTCCTCTGCTGCTGCTGTTTCATACTTGTCTCTCTCTCCCTGCCAATAGAGAGACAGGAGAGAGAGCAGAGTGGGTGGATGCCTGTGTGTGTTCTCCATCTCTGTCTGTGTGTGTGTGCAATATGGCGGTGGCCAGCTTGGTAAGACACCTGCTACATAGTAAAACCCCAACTCCAGGAAACGTATTTCTTGCAGCCAGCAAGTGTTAATTGCTTGTTTTGTCTAAGGGAGGAGAGAAGTACTTTTAATTATTTCATCCTTGTCTTCCCAGACCCCATTCCCCATGACTGAACTGTCGCTCTTCACTATCATGTCTAGTGCAGGGCTATGGGCCCTGCATTGATCTTAATGACATCAGGACTGGTGAAGAATGATAAATGGCAAGGTAAATCTTTTTTAATGTGTCACCTAGATCTAAACAATCAAGTAACTCCTGCACTGCTGGTGCAGCTCCACTGCAAGGGATAGTTTTCAAGTTTCCTGGAGCTTTGAGTGCTGCAGCCAATATTTTTTAGTAAGGAGGCCATAATTCTATTTTACCCATGAATACTAATCTTGTTCCTTTAGGGAAGGCAAAGTGAGCTCTCATTAGAGGTTACTGCCTGGAGCATAAGACTGAAGCTTCAACAACAAAGGCAAAATGTAATTGTGATTTAAACCAAAAATTGGAATTTGGGTTCATACTTGTGCACCGTTGTTCTACCATAGCAGTAATCTTTTCACCCATCAAGTTCCTCATTCATCTAATCTCTTTAATCCTTTGTGATAATCATTGTGCAGCTGTTAGGATTAATTCCCCTGGTCACATCCACCTCTCCATACCTAATTCCTGTATATTATCTCTTGTATATTCTGCACCTCTTGTCTCTCAATGCCACTTTCTAAGGTGTGACCTTCAGCTTGCTGTGTGAATTTTAAAAGCCAGCCATTAATTTAGCCTGTCAGCCTCACTAGTTTTAGCCAGCGCACCTCGTTACTCATTGTCGAGTGTTTGCTGTCAGCTCAGCGACTGAACACGTTGACTATGGATACACCTAAGATTGCGGTGCTCTTCATTGTCACCTGACTTATACGGACCTGCACTAATCCCTGCGGTGAAAGTCACAGTTCTCTGACCCGTGGTGGACTGGTGGTTAATGGGGGGGGGGGGGGAGGTGGCCAAAATTGAAAATTCTGCAATTAAGGAAAATACATTGACACTTTCTTTCTCATATTATTATTTTATTTGAGGTATTATAGCAGTGAACATATAATTCCGTTCTATATATTTGCACACATTCACCTGGTATATTATTTTTGAGTACTGCGCGGCACTAAGTTATATATTTTTTATATGTATCTCGCAATTGCTGTAGTGGGCTATCACTGGGGTCTCAGCTTTTCTCTGAGTGTGAGTGTCTGGGCCCATAACCCTGTTAGAAATTCTATATATATAGCCCTACAGAAGAGACAGCATGCAGTCCATATGGGCTTTGCTGCTTAACTGCAGACAGGAAACAGGAATTTTATTATACAAAGACATAGAGTTTACCATATACTGTAGCAGCTACAAACTAATAAGCACTGCCATCTACTGGCTGAAGAATATATCTCTACCGAATACTGATATTGATGTACCGAAGTACAGGTTTTACGTACCCTCACTTTAGGTACACTCGTGAGTACGGACACATTGGCGTCTATGAGTAATCTTGGTCAGCTTCACATGGTATTGCTCCCGGTCTTTAACACTGGTGTCTATGGGAAATCTTGGTCAGCTTAACATGGCACTGCCCCCGTTTTCTTTTTTTTTCAATCAAATTATTTTTATTACATTTTTTTCCATTATACAACAAAACTCAAGACATTGAAGAAAAAGAAGAGAAAAGAGCCCGGGTTTGATTGGCTAAGAGTGTTTGGAAAGTATGAGACCACACAACCCTACAAAAACAATTGCAAGAAGCAGAGATGTAAGAAATGGTGTGCTAAATAAAAAAATGCAGCAATGGATATCCAATATTCACAAATGCTACATTAAAGCAATAAACGCCCTTAAGAAAAACGAGGGCAATCTAAAACCATCCAAGTATCATGATTGATAAAATATTATGACAACCTTGTGGAATCAAATAATATATGAATACTCAAAGATAGCAAAGAATGACATGACGGTAAATCCTGGAAACCTGTCCAGCATGACAGCAAATATCTGTGCAAAAAATACCAAAAACGATAAATCACTAGTTCATGAATGAGAACATAAAAACAATGTAATTTAGTCATGAAAATGTGTGCTATCCCATTCACATGCTTGGCCAGTCCATCACCTTTAGCCTCAGCTTCTTTAGCAAGGCAGTGGTCATCTTAGAGGTGTGTTTGGGGTCTTTATCATGTTGGAATACTGCCCTGCGGCCCAGTCTCCGAAGGGAGGGGATCCTGCTCTGCTTCGGTATGTCACAGTACATGTTGGCATTCATGGTTCCCTCAATGAACTGTAGCTCCCCAGTGCCGGCAGCACTCATGCAGCCCTAGACCATGACACTCCCACCACCATGCTTGACTGTAGGCAAGACACACTTGTTTTTGTACTCCTCACCTGGTTGCCGCCACACACACTTGACACCATCTGAACCAAATAGGTTTATCTTGGTCTCATCAGACCACAGGGTATGGTTCCAGTAATCCCTGTCCTTAGTCTGCTTGTCTTCAGTAAGCTGTTTGCAGGCTTTATTGTGCATCATCTTTAGAAGAGGCTTCCTTCTGGGACGACAGCCATGCAGACCAATTTAATGCAGTGTGTGGCATATGGTCTGAGCACTGACAGGCTGACCCCCCACCCCTTCAACCTCTGCAGCAATGCTGGCAGCACTTATACATCTATTTCCCAAAGACAACCTCTGGATATGATGCTGAGCACATGCACTCAACTTCTTTGGTTGACCATGGCGAGGCCTGCTCTGAGTGGAACCTGTTCTGTTAAACCGCTGTATGGTCTTGGCCACCATGCTGCAGCTCAGTTTCAGGGTCTTGGCAATCTTCCTATAGCCTAGGCCATTTTTATGTAGAGCAAAAATTCTTTTTTTACAGATCCTTAGAAAGTTCTTTGCCATGAGGTGCCATGTTGAACTTCCAGTGACCAGTATGAGAGAGTGAGAGCAATTACACCAAATTTAACACACCTTCTCCCCATTCCCAGCTGAGACCTTGTAACACTAACGAGTCACATTACATCGGGGAGGGAAAATGGCTAATTGGGTCCAATTTGGACATTTTCACTTAGGGGTGTACTCACTTTTGTTGCCAGTGGTTTAGACATTAATGGCTGTGTGTTGCGTTATTTTGAGGGGACAGTAAATTTACACTGTTATACAAGCTGTACACTCACTACTTTACTTCGTAGGAAAGTGTAATTTCTTCAGTGTTGTCACATGAAAAGATATAATAAAATATTTACAAAAATGTGAGCGGTGTACTCACTTTTGTGAGATACTGTATATACTTATGCAATTATCCCCCTCCAAATATTTATCTCATTACTGACTTTCCTCAACATCATTAATATGCTCAACTGACTGTTCAGACAGTTTGGAGACTAGCAACCAAGACCAGATTTTCACAAATTTTTTAGGGCTCCTGCTATGTTTATATCTCAATTCCTGCCGCCTTAAGTTAAGATTAATCGCTTTGACCCATTGATCTATTGTTGCCAGATTATGTGATTTCCATTTTTGTAATATAAGTTTACGGGCTATATACATAGATCTCAGCCACATCACCTGCATTTCAATTGGGGGAGTGCCTTTCTGATACAATCCCTATCATAGGATAGCCTCCTCTCCCAGTCGATGCCTGTTTAGGAGAAACATACGTTGGGTGGAGCCAGAGGACCTGACGTCACCACACTCTCAGCTGATCGGCTTCGGCGTCGGCTGTGTTTTTTAATTGCTACGGTGTTTTACCCTGCCAATGCTTTGATGTCAGTTGTCCATTCATGGATTAAAGCATTTTAAACTACTGCACAATGAAGTGCCTCTTTTTCTTTTAAAATATACTATTTCCTGCTACGAGTGGTCTTGCTGGAGCAGCTAATGGAGGAGAGCGTTCCTGATTGCCGTCTCTGAAATTTCAACTACCAGGTGTGGAGGGAAGTCTGTCTCTACTCAAAGACCAGCTGTGTTCCTGACCCCGAGAGGAGTTTGTTCAGGCTCGTATGATCTCTGTGGTGGGGATCCATCAAATCTGGTAAGCAGCCCCCTTTTCCTATTTCTGCACTGTCTTAGAAGATCCATAGAAGATTTACTGAAGATTTAAAGAGGAATCACACCTCCGGTTTATGATACCATCATTTTCCATATGAACTATAATTTTTTCATATTCACATTATTATTTGAGTAGCACACTGAACTTTTTTCTTTATACTGTATAAAACCTCATGTTTAAGGTTTTTTAGTTGCAGCACTCAGGATTATTTATGTTTCATATATTTGCGATTTTGTGTGTTTTTAAGCACTTTTAAAATAGATTTTCACTAATTTAAATTTCACATTGGTTTATCACAGTTGGGGGTAGCGCGGAACGTTTACCATATATTGATCTATTGTTGCCAGATTATTTGATTTCTATTTTTGTAATATAAGTTTATGGGCTATATACATAGATCTCAGCCACATCACCTGCATTTCAATTGGGGGAGTGCCTTTCTGATACAATCCCTAGCAATGCTATTTTTGGATCAGGGTGAATCTCTGTAAAACATACAGTATTTAAAGTATCAAATACACACTCCCAATAGCGATGCAGTTTGGGGCATCGCCACAGCATATGTATAAGTGTACCTATATCAGTGGTACACCTTGGGCAATTTGATGTATTTGATTTAAGGGCGTGTAGTGGGATCTATGAATAATAAATAATTGAGATACCTTAAATAAATTCTTCAAAGCTTGCTCCCATTCCTTATCACTAAGTGTCTCCAAGTCTCTCATTATCAAAAAGTTGATAAAGGAGTAGAATGCCTGCCTTTTTCATAAATCAAATTTTCAAGTTTTGCTATCTCAGGTAGTTGCAGTTTGCAGTTCCCGGTTTTTAACATTTAACCTTGGCGTCTATGGGAAATCTTGGTTAGCTTGACATGGCACTGCTCCCAAAACCATAAGTGATAGGGACACCAAACTCGGGCAGCACCGAGAGGGGACCCAGGACTACAACATATTAGATTTTTGGGGTCAGCCAGCTTGCCTAGATAATCAGTTATGCCTGTAAATGACTATTGCATTGCAGTACATGCATTGAAAAGTGAAAAAAGGTATTGCTTGCCTTTAAGTATATTTTCATTTTACATGCATTTTTTACATGCATGCTCTGGTCCCATTGTGTACTTAAAAGTGGGGTATGCCTGTAGTAGATGTACAAAAATACATGAACAATGTATTCCAACAAAAACTTGTGAAGATCATACATATAAACATCAGATCATGGTGTGTATAGCTCCAGAAGGATACAGTACACGTTGAGAATGAAAATGGAGACTTAGCATGAAGAAAAATGGGAGGAATAACCACATAGAACATATCCAAGCTACAAGATTATTGATAGTATGTTAGCCCTTTACATACTATCAATAATCTTCCCTTTTTTCTACAATTGTAGGCATTCTGTGGACTGTTCCCTTTTCGCCCTTTATGACCCTCCATCCTAGTCTCCTGTGGGAAATTTTGGGGCTAGGTTCCTGTGCTTTGGGGGGTCTTCCAGGACAGGCTGTTGCCATAACTATTTTATGCTAGGATGCTGGCATATAGATGTAAGTGTAATACAAATGATTGCAATATGTGTTTAATTGTTAATATATACTTACTGTCAGGAGAGGCTTCGACAGATGCTGTTTCCAGGCGCACACATATGCGCATGCACCGGCCAAGAATGGGTCAAACAGATGTGGCCAAACATGCACATGTGCATGCACAAATTCGAGTGTGCATTCACGAGCGCGTAGCTGTCACCAAGGCTGGCGCCAAACGACCTTTTTAAACAGAGCTTCAGCACTGACTAATTGCTGTTTGGTCTACAGCGTTCTGTGTATGTTCCTGATTCCTGTGTTTGACCTCTGATCTTGACCCAGCATGCTCCCGATTATTATTCCTGTCTGCTGCTTGTCCTGACCCCTGGCTTCACCCCGGATTCTGTGTCTGCCTGCTGCTCCTGTTTGATCCTGCATCCAAGCCGGTCCGCCTTCTTCCAGCCATTCTACTGTTACGTCTGCCTCATGTCTCATCTGCCTGCTGTCAGCTACTCTTGGTTTCCTTTCCTTGGGTCTCCAGCTACTACCTGCACAGATTACTGGACTGATCATAGGTGCTCTTACCCCACCGTGCTCCAGCAGCTACTGTCTCACTATCAGTGGCCTTCAAGCCATAGCTGTATGAGAGGCCTTCCTTTGCACATCAGGCTCACCAACCAGGTACGTGACAATTACTCTTTGCATTGTTTTGACTATTACTATCGTGGTTGTTATCATCACAATACATTTATATGCTCTCATATTTGTACCTTGAAGAAGATTGTTGCAAATTGAAATGCGTTGGGACCTTGTGACTTGAATAGACATTCATTTCAATATGTAACAGGACTGTGTATGCCTATGGAGTAAGATTAATATCCTTGGGACACTTGTATAGAGACCAGCATCTTTTTCTGCCAAAAAGCTTTTATTGTTGTTTGTACAATAAAAAAAAATACTTTTTATATACAAAATACTTTTTCATTTTATTTGCTGCAGTAAAGTCCCAGACGAGACACCTTTTTCTATAACTTATATAGGTGTTTCATCTCTGTGTATCACCTGAGACCAGTCACATCACTGGGTATATGAGAGGGTTTACAACCACTCTAAATATCACACAACATAGCTACAACTAATGTCAATTGAGTATCATTATACTGAACACATCTACTGATTGGGGGATTCACCAATACTGGAGCAGACAGAATCTGGAACAGCTCTACAGATTAGCCAACCAGCATCTAGCTTCAGCTTGTTTGGCTAAGCTTTGAAAATGAAAGGGACTTGGAGAGGTAGGGATGGAAACTGCAGGGAGTTTGCAAGACTCAGTGAACTACCACAGCACTTAACAGCACCGTGGTAGTTCATTGAGAACTACAAGCCAACAGCCACTAAGGATGTCAGGGCTTGTAGTTCATTCACGCATACAGAGCTGTGTGAATGATGACATCTCCCCATGTTGCTGTCACAGGAACAGAAGGGAACAGCTGCAGCAGTGGGAAGAGGTTGCCTGTTCCACCCTAAAAATGGGTGGAACATGTAACATGTTACCAAAGGTGAACCTATCCTTTAAGTATATGTAGCACCCTGGAGTTTAGGCAGGGTTGCTCCTAAATTTACTTGCCAGGTATAGCTACCTTGGCTAATTGTTGAGGATCAATTGTTTTCACTCTAAGTCTGTAATTGCTGCACTTTTCTCTTTTGCCGCTAGGTGGCATTAGATATGAGAAGGGCACTGCAAGATCAGATTATGGGTATATGGGGTATGCCAGCTAATGGGCAGGGGTTTTCTTAAATCCCTTGGACTGCTGGGAGAATTTATATATTTGGGTGGAGTCAGGTGATCAGTGTTCTGTGCCACCTGGACGGCTGTCTGGGTGGACGTGTGTTGTATTGTCCGAGATTGGGTCTATCCTGGGCACATCTTGCTGCTAGGCTGTCTGAGGGTCTATCCAGAAGCAAGAGAGCAGCGCAGGGTTGGGATTGTGGCTTGCAGTCCAACCAGAAGTGACAGTTCTGCCGGCCGGAGAACCTGTTGTGGTTGGAGGTATAGGGAGGTATAGGGGGAAGCTGTCGCCACTAAGGAACCAACCGCCTTATTACCAGGGACCACAGTAAGTAACTGAAGCAAGTACTGGAGCAGTATTCTCACCAACTGGGGATGGTGAAGAATCGGGAAACTTCAGTGGGTATCAAGCCAGGCACCCAGCCAGTGGAGGTGACGCTTGCAGAGCAGCCTTGTGTGTCAAACTAGGGACCAAGCGGGCCAGTGGGGTGAAGCTTGAGGAGTATCTTGAGTGCCAAGCTAGGGAAGCGGGGGTGACGCTTGAGGAAGATAACAGTGAAGATTGGAAGAGCTCCAGGGATTCAGTGGCAGAGAATCATCCAGTCTAGTGAGAGAGACTGGGAGCTCAGTGATCTGAAGAACTACAAGAAGTGATTGTAGTGGAAGTGAAGGAACTGTTACAACTTGTGTTAGGAACTGTTAAAGACTGTTAAAGCCTTAAGAGACAGCACTCCTACACATGCAGAAGTGGTCTCTTGCTGGATGCCTTTCCCTGCATGGCTGTCCTCCATTTGAAGTCTCAGAGTCTGCCAATTAATCTTGCAACTACCCAAGGGTGTCCTGGCCCTAAACTTTTCTCCCAAAGTTCTATTAAAAGAAATTTCTTTTGCATTCAAGAAGTGTCTGGCGCCCAATGACTTTAATTACTTTGCACCCACTATGCCTCACAACCCACCATATACAGAAGAATGTCAACTGGCTCTGGAGGTTCTCATTAGACCGAAGGAGGCCTGGGACCTTGCTACATATAGATACTTTCCAGTTCACCTTTTCAGGTTGTAAAGGTACAACATAGTTTAACAACAAGAATAAGTACCACAGGTTCAGCTTACAGATCTTCAATGCCTACAGAGCACTGTAATTAACAAAAGAATGTAGGGGTGATTTGCTAAAATTGGTGCACGCAGAATCTGGTGCAGCTGTACATGGTAACCAGTCAGCTTCTAGGTTTTATTGAACAAGCTGAAGGTAAAAGCTGATTGGTTACTAAGCAGAGCTGCACCAGATTCTGTGTGCTCCAGTTTTAGTAAATCTCTCCCGGAGTCCCTTAAGCTCCAATTCCCCTAAGTACTGAGTAGTGAACTTCCCAAGTGACCACTCACAGTCCTTCAAAATGGGCTTCTCTAGGCACTTAGCATAGAAGGGGTGGTGTTTGCAACTTTAAATCTTTCTGTCACTACACTACACTTGGGTCCTTTTTTTAGGCTGTCTGAACCTCCTGGCTACCCAATCATCTACCTGAAGGGTGAAGTCCAATCTGGACCCTATCTGTCCCTGAAAAGTTGAGTTCCTGTCATTCTCTCACAGTTCCCAATTCAGGGCCCCTTGGTGACAAAGATCATGCTATTTATAGCACTTCTGCAGCCCAAAACAGCTTTTACATTTCATAGGAGTTCTGTATAAATAAGCAACAGAGCCAACTCCAATGGCACCCAGAGCCCGTGGCAGAGGGCATATTAATCCTATGGTGAGTTATCCCTAGTGCCAGGAGTAAGTAGTGGTTGCATGACTGCTCCGTTTACTACTAAATGAAAAGGGGAAAGTGAGTTAGCGATCATAGTGTAGCGCTACCCCCAGATGAGCCGCTGAATTGTTTTGTCATTTCTCTGCACACCTGTAGATGACACACCTCACCCGACTCTTACCAACACACCTTGAGGTATGTCAAAGAATTTATTAGACCAAGCATAGCCTAAAAGAAGAGAGGTCTAGTAAGTGTACATAAACAATCAGTAAGAAAACAACATTAATCTCAGAGTTATGGCTAAAAACCCATAGTATTCTGACTAACATTAATTAACAGAACTGAACTGCATTTACCTAGCAACAGTATAAAATGACAGCCCCAACTTGCTATAACAGTCCTATTTTTATCTCACTGGCCAGTGATTGATGAAAAAAAAAACATCGGTCGGGAAAGTTGAGGCCCTTGAAGAAAGCACAACAGTTCCCAGCAGACGACCAATTAACTTGTATTATGTTAGTCTCTTACCAGTCCCAGGGCACCCTCTAGGTCTCCTGACACATGCTCTGATTCAGTAAAAGTCCAGTTCAAGTCAAGTCAGACAGGAATAGAAGTTGCTGATGATCTCTCTTTTTTAATCCTGCTGAGACAGTCCATCTTTTACTTCCTAACGAGGTGGGAGTGCTCTCTAGTACAGTCTGATCTCACGGTTACTCAAATCAGATTCTCCCAGGGAGAAGGTTCTCAGTTTCATCGCTTCTAATAATCACCTGATTGTTGTCAGCTATGGCAGGGGGATCCATTCATCCAGCAGCAGCAGTAGCTCTGTCTCTTTTCCACACACCTGCATGATTCCAGGACCATCTCCTCACATGTAGCTTTGTAAAGAGTATGATAGAAGCAGCCCTCTTCTCCTGGACAGCACAGCATCAGATCCAGTAAACTCTAATCACACACCACTGTCCACCCTTTACTGCAACCATTTGATGCTCTCTCTTCGCTGCTCAGCACAGGAAATGGTTGCAGTAGCACAAGGCCTTCTCCCTGCTTTCTGCAGGCTGGTGGCACAACAGACAATGGTAACAGTAACTGTCAGTGCAAGGTACCATGTGAAAATACAATAAAATTAAAAGCTAATAAATAATAGTAATAAAAAATCACTATTACTGGGTCTGTTTTAAAAGGGGGATAATTGGTCCATAAATGCAATGGTGGTAGTCCAAGAATACAGATCATAATGGAGTAATAAGGGCGGCTGCTGTCCTCAGAGAGCTAGCTCTGTACACAGAAAGAAGGGGAGAGAACAAAGGAAGCGCCACCTACAGTGGAGCAAATAAGTATTTAGTTAGCCACCAATTGTGCAAGTTCTCCCACTTAAAAAGATGAGAGAGGCCTGTAATTGTCATCATAGGTATACCTCAACTATGAGAGACAAAATGTGGAAACAAATCCAGACAATCAATGTCTGATTTTTGAGAGAATTTATTTGCAAATTATAGTGGAAAATAAGTATTTGGTCAATATCAAAAGTTCATCCCAATACTTTGTTATATATCCTTTGTTGGCAATGACAGAGGTCAAACATTTTCTGTAAGTCTTCACAAGGTTGTCACACACTGTTGCTGGTATGTTGGAACATTCCTCCATGCAGATCTCCTCTAGAGCAGTGATGTTTTGGGGCTGTCGCTGGGCAACACGGACTTTCAACTCCCTCCAAAGATTTTCCATGGGGTTGAGATCTGGAGACTGGCTAGGCCACTCCAGGACCTTGAAATGTTTCTTACGAAGCCACTCCTTCGTTGCCCGGGCGGTGTGTTTGGGATCATTGTCATGCTGAAAGACCCAGCCACGTTTCATCTTCAATGCCCTTGCTGATGGGAAGAGGTTTGCACTCAAAATCTCACGATACATGGCCCCATTCATTCTTTCATGTACACAGATCAGTCATCCTGTTTCCTTTGCAGAGAAACAGCCCCAAAGCATGATGTTGCCACCCCCATGCTTCACAGTAGGTATGGTGTTCTTTGGTTGCAACTCAGCATTCTCTCTCCTCCAAACACGACGAGTTGTGTTTCTACCAAACAGTTCTACTTTGGTTTCATCTGACCATATGACATTCTCCCAATCTGGATCATCCAAGTGCTCTCTAGCAAACCTCAGACGGGCCCGGACATGTACTGGCTTAAGCAGGGGGACATGTCTGGCACTGCAGGATCTGAGTCCCTGGCGGCATAGTGTGTTACTGATGGTAGCCTTTGTTACATTGGTCCCAGCTCTCTGCAGGTCATTCACTAGGTCCCCCTGTGTGGTTTTGGGATTTTTGCTCACCGTTCTTGTGATCATTTTGACCCCACGGGGTGAGATCTTGCATGGAGCCCCAGATCGAGGGAGATTATCAGTGGTCTTGTATGTCTTCCATTTTCTAATTATTGCTCCCACAGTTGATTTCTTCACACCAAGCTGCTTGCCTATTGCAGATTCAGTCTTCCCAGCCTGGTGCAGGTCTACAATTTTGTTTCTGGTGTCCTTCAACAGCTCTTTGGTTTTCACTATAGTGGAGTTTGGAGTGTGACTGTTTGAGGTTGTGGACAGGTGTCCTTTATAATGATAACAAGTTCAAACAGGTGCCAATAATACAGGTAATGAGTGGAGGACAGATGAGCCTCTTAAAGAAGAAGATACAGGTCTGTGAGAGCCAGAAATCTTGCTTGTTTTTAGGTGACCAAATATTTATTTTCCACCATAAAGTAAATTCTTTCAAAAATCAGACAATGCGATTGTCTGGATTTGTTTCCACATTTTGTCTCTCATAGTTGAGGTATACCTATGATGACAATTACAGGCCTCTCTCATCTTTTTAAGTGGGAGAACTTGCACAATTGGTGGCTGACTAAATACTTTTTTGCCCCACTGTAAGTGCAGAATTAAAAGCTGATTTTTAATGGCACGGTATACATAAACACTCACAAGAAGTAGATAGGGTACAGGCTCATCTGAGTGTAAAGTCCCGGAGGCCCATTGGATCCGGAAATGATTCCTAGTGCGTGGTGTGTAGATTGCCGGTCCACTGCACGTCCTGTGGCCACAGGAGAGGAGCCAGAACCAGCGTGGAACGCACGGAAGTGATGTCACGGTTCATGGGGTCACATCAGCAGGCTACGCGCTCGGAGCTTCAGCTCCTTCTATTTGCCTGGCGTGGAATAGACTGAATGGTGCTATTAATGTGTCCGCGCTGTGAGACAACAAATCACAGCGCGGACTATCTCTGAGCGGCCACAGATTAAGTAAATAGTGCATCCTAATAGATTGTGGCATGGGATATAAAACGAATATACACCAACAAATATACCATAATAAAGAATCTATGCACATATTTAAAGCTAACAGGGTATGACAATGTATGAAGACAGCCAAAAGACTAACTTTGGGACGAATAAAGGTTATGTTGACCATATAGGTAAGGTTATGAGAAATAAGTTAAAAATAGTAATAATGGTAATAATAATAGAAAAAATGCAAATAAAAATAAGAAAAAAATAAAAATGAAATATAAATAAAAATAAAAATATATATTTCAAATATACAAAGTGCTAAAATTATTAAATCAATTTGTCATGGAAATGGCTCGCACAAAAGCAAATTTAAAAGAGAAACTAACTTGAACGTACCTAAACAACTAAGAGGAAGGAATGGTCATGCCTATATAGGGAAAAATATACAAAACTCCACAATCCATATGCATATGTGTGTACAAGAGCGTGCATAGCCATGCACGCGTATGCATGTGTAAATGCACATACACATATGTGCGCATCAAGCATGCGGAAAAAATGTGACACATTAAACACAATTAATTATCACTATGTGGGCCTTAACATTACTGTACTTACTATGTTGGTGGATCATGAGGCTCACAAGACTGTTAGAGGCTTACAGTCTTGTGAGCTTCTTCTGCCCCATGGATGGTCTCATGGGGAAGAAGAGGCTCACAAGACTGTGTGTACCTCAATGTCCTCATTCAACCCCCCTGGCGTCAAAGTACCTAAGGAATAAATCCATATTTATTTATAAATCCTGTATTATAAATCCTGTAATGTGTAATTTTAGAGGGATTTAGAAGGGACCTCCACGATTACAATTCCAAAAAAGTATTTAGTTGAAAACAGACTGGATATTTGCACCATGAAAACCACTCAGGCCCCACCCCCCTGATGTCCTGCCTCCCTTATAGAAACAACCTTGGACCTCATGCTAGATCCTATCCCCCATCTAGTACTATAACACCTCACCCTCCTTGCCATGTACCAAGGCCACCACATCCATCATGGCATACACCTCCGCCTCTTTTTAGGCCTGAACCACTTACCCCTAAGCCTAGGTGTTCTAGGATTAGACCCAGAAAAGATCAGGTAGGCCACACATCCAGCCAGCCACCCACTGTCAATAACAATACTACCACTCCAGTCTCTCTTTTTGCTACAGGACGGAGTCCACTCAATGATCCACACAACGCACCATGAGATCCCTGTGGATCTGTTAGTATTCAAGACAAGCAATCGTCATCCATGATGGAATTACCTTCCACATCTGAGTTGCCCCACAGCATTTCTGTGAAAATAAAAAGATCTTGCGCATCAAATTTATCACCTCAAACTGGGAAAAGTGACTAATCTATACAGTGTAACAAAAAGGAAAACAATTACACACTATTAAAATTAAAATGAATGTCCTGATAACGCGATGTTCAATGAATATTAAAGTATAAAATTCATCAGTGACAAGGTGGATAAGCTGGGATCAAATATGTAGAGAAAATATGTAGATATTTATAATAATCTTCATATAGAAAGTCCCGGTGTTATCAGGCTCTCAGAACTCTCACCTTAAGAGGAATAAGTTCAGGCATCAATGGGTGTCTTTGGTTGGCACTGTATGTTGTAGCGTAATGGTGATCTGGATTTAACATCTGTTGGTGGCTGAATTTATTGCCTTCTCAATCTTCATGTGAGGATGTACCTATTCAGAAACACTTTCCTTTTTTTTAACAAAAACAAAGGTGCTTTATTGTCAGAGAAGGTATAATTACACAATACCAATTTACACAATACACAGCTCTACATAAAAGATACACATGCTTTAACACGAGTATGCTCAATTCAGTGTGTATAACAAGATGGCATTTTAAAAAGAAATTTCAATACCAATAACCAAGTACTACTGTCTTTCCGTCCTCTAAATACACCCCCACCCACCAAATACACTAGGAAACAGGATATATTGTATGTCCCTAGGAAGCCATCCACGGAGCCCAAACTTTTTCAAATTTCCATGGGCACCCATGGTTTATATACGTCATTCTGTACATAGGTATAGCTGCTTCAATCTGTGCTTCCCAGGCCGTAACCGACGGAGGGGAAGAGTCAATCCACTTCATAAGGATTTCCTTTTTTGCAAAAAAAAGAAGATAGGAAATTAGGAGCTTGAGATGATAAGGTCTTTGTTCATCATCAAACACCCCCAACAGAGCTAGTGCAGGCAAAACCGGGAGAGATACTTGCAATCTGGAATTAATTTCTCCAAAAATCGCAGACCAAAATATCTCTATGATGGGGCACTCCCAGAACATATGAAGAAATGTACCAATTTGCAACTTGCATTTAGGACATAAGGGATCTCTCTCAGGGAATATGCGATGTAATCTCTGTGGGGTGTAATAAACCCTATGAATAAATTTGACCTGGATCAGTTTGTCTCTAGATGCTATCACTAATTTAGGGCCATATTCTAAACAATCATCCCAACCCTCCTTATCCAACGATGGAATGTCTGCCTGCCAGCTTTCCCACAGCTTTACTATTTTGGGGGAGTCCTTGCCTAAAAGCGCAGTATATAGAGAGGATAGAGGTTTCGAGAGATCGCCGGGGCACAAAAGTTCTTCAATGGGATCGGCTTGTAGGATTGGGGGTTGTAGGAACTGAGCCCTAGCCGCGTGTCTAAGCTGGAGATATCGAAATCTCATCCATTGTGGCAGCCCAAATTTAGCCGTCAACTCCTGAAAAGAGAGCAATTCTCCTCCAGCCATTATATGCTCCAGTGTTATGATACCGTATCTAGCTCAGACTTGAGGATCTGGAATTGTACGGAAATGGTGTAGTGCTGGGTTTCCCCACAATGGATGAGCCGAGGACAACTGCCCCGGCTTATGGAACCTCCGTCTAGCAGCCAAATAAACAAACTCACTAGCCGATCAATCTCCTTAAATAATGTAATAGGTACCCAAACCGGGCAGTTCCTGAACAAATAGTTAAACTTAGGTAATATCATCATTTTAAGGAGATTGATGCGTCCGAGAAGATTAAGTGGTAAGTTCTCCCAGGCAGAGCATTTTGTGCGTAGGGTATGCATGACAGAGGTTAGATTTTTGGCAATGAATTCAGAGGGGGTCTCTTGTGATCACAATCCCAAGATACCTAAACTCCTTTGCCAATTGCAACGGGGAGGATTGGGGTCCAGGGGTAACGCCTGCATCCAGCGGGAATATAACAGACTTTGTCCAATTTATTTTGACCCCCGACAGTCCACCAAAATTATCAAATATGCGCAGGGCAGCTTGCAGAGAGGGCCCGGCGTCGTTCAAGTATAGAAGTGCGTCGTCGGCATAGAGGGAGAGGCGCTTTTCCAACAAACCCACCCGCAAGCCCCGGACATCCGGAGAACCCCTAATAGCAATAGCCAAGGGCTCCAGCGCCAGGGCAAACAGGCTGGGGGAGAGCGGACATCCCTGCCTCGTACCACGATATAAATTGAAGGGGTCCGAGACCCAGTTATTAGTGCGTACGCAAGCTCTGGGGGTACGGTATAACAATTGTATACCATGGACAAATTTTGGACCAAATCCGAATCTACGCAAGGTTTCCCATAAGTAGTTCCATTCAACCGAATCGAACGCCTTTTCGGCGTCAAGAGAGGCAATAACCCTGGACCCCGGGTTGTCATGCGAGACAGTTAGAACAGGCGTCTAATATTTATGTCAGTTTCCTTACCCGGCATAAAACCCGCTTGATCAATACCAATCAGATCTTCAATAACATGCGATAGTCGGATAGCCAAGACCTTAGCAAAGATCTTGGCATCCACATTAATTAAAGATATGGGCCTGTAAGATGCACTGTCAAGTGGATCCTTACCGGGCTTAGGAACCAGCACAATAATTGCCTCGTTCATGGTATCAGGCAGTGTCTCTAGTGTCGTGAATTTAGAGAGTAACAAAGTTAATTTAGGTGCTAGGAGCTCAGAGAAATTGGAATAAAATTCAGACGGTAACCCATCCGCCCCAGGGGCCTTCCCTCCCCGGAGAAGCCCCATGGCCACCTGAATCTCCTCAAGTGTAATATCTGCCTCTAGGCCCTCCCTTGCCTCGTCAGATAAAACGGGAATGGATAGGGAATCAAATGAGGATATGGAGGAGTCAGAAGCAGTTGTTCTAGAGGAGTATACCTCCCGAAAGTAATCACGAAAGCGATCATTAATTCTACTGGGAGTTGTGAGAATTTGGTCCGAACCATCTTTAATGGAACCTATAGGGGTTGAGGGTATGTTTCCCTTAGCCAGCCATGCCAGCAACTTTCCATTCTTCCCCCCATGCTCAAACCGTTTGGGCCATCCTTTCGGTGGATAGAGCTCGTAAAGCTTGCTTCCACGCCCTATACCGTTCATCATCAGGAGCAGAGACATAGTCAGACTCCAACCTAGCTGCCTGCTCCTCAAGATTCTCCAGGGAGCGAGTGGATTCCCGTTTCAATCTAGTGATATTAACCCCGTATTCCCCCTCATCCAGGCTTTGAAGGAGTCCCAGAGAACAGGCGGGGGAACTGAACCCGCGTTGTCCGTCCAAAAATTGCAGATGGAGGCCGTGAGAGGTTCTTGTAATCTCTCATCATTGGCCCAAAATCTGGACAAGCGCCATAGGCGGGTCCCTGGGGGCACAGTCAACGCTAGTGTCAAACACAATGGGGCATGATCCGAGATTCCCCTGGGAATCACAGATAGGTCCTGAACAAATTGTAGTGCAGGGCCAGAAGCATAAACCAGGTCAATTCTTGATAGAGTTTTGTGTGTAGCTGAATGGCAGGTGAAGACTCTGGACTGCGGGCATATGTGCCTCCAGACGTCAGTGAGGGCGAACATGTCCGCCCACTGCCTGAGGTCCGGATTGTCACGAGCCGAGCAATGTAGTCGATCCAGCTCCACCGAGGGGACCATATTGAAATCCCCCATGAGATAAACCAAAGCGGTGTCAAATTGTACCACGATTTGCATAATCTCATGAAGGATTCTGCCAGTAGCCGGTGGTGGAACATAGACACCAACCAACACCACATTTTTATCGTAAATGTTAGCATGGACAATAACAAATCTCTCTTCCTTGTCAGTTCTGACTTCTAAAAGTCTAAACGGCAATGTCTTGTGGACCAGGATGCTGACCCCACGGGCATATGTGGAAAAAGTAGAGTGATAATTTGGGCCAACCCAGGCTTTCCTAAGGCAAAGTGTTCAATTGCTCTGCATATGTGTCTCCTGAAGGATGCAGATCTGTGGCCTATGTTTATACAGGAAGCGAAACACTAGGGAATGCTTTACTGCAGTATTAAGACCCCTCACGTTCCATGACACTATCCTAAACTCAGCCATTGAATACGGGGTAAGTAGGAAATATAAATATGGGCCAATCCGTGAGGGCAGCACCCGAGTCCAGCAACACACATACTATTATGCATAGTACTATGTCATTAGATCCCAACAGCAAAATAGACAATTTTAAGCACCTGAAAAGAAAAAAAACGGTTAACAAAAACAACCCATCAACCAATCCCCCCCCCCTCCCTGCATCCCCCACCCCAACACAGGAATGCTTTGTTCCCCAAACATCAAAAACCCCATGGTCAGGGAGCGTGGACCAGTGGGTGCAAACTCTTAGTGGAAAACACGTCCACGTAAGGCGATGAGAAGCCCCGCCGCCAATAAAATGTAGGAGATGAAATTCCAACCAACGGAAAAAAAAAAAAAAAAATTTGGTTTATCAGACTGTTCCATGTCTTGTCAGTGTGCACTCCCTCCTAATTATGAGGAGCACTAGATTGTGTAAGGTACCTTACGGATGAACAAGGTTCCCAGACAACATGTCCTGAAGGAAAGCAGTCGTCTAAGCAGTAGTGATCAACTTGCAAATATAAGAGGTGGAAGGATTAAGCTCGCAGTACCCCACATAAGCACTAGAGTTCGCCAGTGCCAAGTCTAGGGAGTCAGTAAGGCCCCTTTCACACTGGGGCGGTGGGGGCGTCGACGGTACAACAGCGCTGTAGCGCTGCTGTACCGTCGTTCTTGCAGCTGTATTCGGCCGCTAGTGGTGCGGTTTTAACCCCCGCTGGCGGCCGAAAAAGGGTTAAAATCACTCGTACAGCGCGGCTATAGCCGCGGGATTGCCGCGGTATAGCCGCGCTGTCCCATTGATTTCAATGGGCAGGAGCGGTGAAGGAGCGGTGAATACACCGCTCCTTCACCGCTCCAAAGAAGCGGTTTGCAGGACTTTTTTCAGCGTCCTGCCAGCGCACCGCTTCAGTGTGAAAGCCCTCAGGCTTTCACACTGAACAAACAGCGGAGGCTGTTTAGGGGCGGTTTGCAGGCGGTATTTTTAGCGCAATACCGCCTGCAAACCGCCTCAGTGTGAAAGGGGCCTTAGTCCAGGTATGGTGTAGAACTGAGAAGGAGAAAACATAATCTCAATATTATAGCAGGCTATCACTGTTTCTTCTCTCCCTTCATCCCAATCCCACAGTCACCCAGATCTCAGGATGGCAAAGTATACCACAGAAAAAAAACATAAAGTGGCAGGCTTAGAGGCATAATTCACCTGGCATAACCAGGGGCACAGTACTTAAGTTCTTGCAGGCAGTCTTTGCAAGGAAAAAAGGCACAACAGGTGCAACATTAGTCCACCTAGCATTACAAGGTACACATTCTACAGAGCATTGAATAGTAATGCAACAGATCCATCCAGCAGCATTCAGTGATTAGGAGGCAATGACTCCAGCCAAGCAGTAGCATCCCTGGGGGACGTAAAAAACTTAGTTGCTTAGGAGGTATCTGATGCGCCCGTTCGACGGCATAAAATGGCGAAAATTGGACCTCAGGGAGAAGATTCCGGAGAAGCTCCTCAATAAATTCAGTCGGACGCTGACCCTCTGACCCCTCTGCTAGGCCTACAATACAAAGATTGTTCCTCCTATTACGGTTTTCCGCATCCTCGGATTTATATTCCAGGGCTCTGATTTTAGTATGGAGGGCGCGCAGATCAGCCCCATGACTTTCCACAGTGTCTTCCACATGCCCCAAGCGCTGCTCAGCATCAGACAATCTGGTGCGGATTTTGTCCATATCCAGTCTTATTAGCCCCACATCTATCTGCACCACGTCCACCTTAGTGGTTAGGGCGGTGAGCGAGGCCTAACAATTGCCTATGGCAGCCAGCACCTCAGCCAGGCCTGTCTGTGAGGAGGAGGATTGCTCTGGCTGCAGTGTTTGAGTAGCCATAGTGGTGAGAGCGCGCCGCTCGGTCCCCACGCGGTCTGTACAGGCCGCCGCTGCTTCCTCAGTCACAGGGGGGAATTTTAGTTTCTTACCCCTTCCTTTTGGTGTCCGGGATGAGCGGCGGTACATGTATAGGGTTCTGCCGGCGTTCGGTGCCTCTCAGCCGCCTATTAGAGGAAAACAGTCCCAGATTACAGTGGAGCTCTCACAGACACGTCCGCTCACAGCGCCATCTTGGCCACGCCCCAGAAACACTTTCCACCTGCAATGACACAAACACATGACCTTCAGACTGATAGACTGGGTGGCAACTGCTATTGTATTCCCACCAGAAACAAAGGTCAGTCTTTTGGTTCCACAGCATTTCTACCATCCACAGCAGCCTAGTTCAGAATCTTGCTAATGATTTTTTAGTAGTAAGCCCCTCGCTAAACCTCACCAAGCGAAAATGCAGAGACAAGGACGGCGAGGGGGCAGAGGAAGAAGGAAGCATAGGGAAAATGCGGAAACTGTAAAGATTTTTAACCTCTCCCGCACCACTCTGACCCCATATGACACACATGGGAGTAAGTCACACATGTGCAAGTCACAAGCAAGTCTCAAGTCTTAACCTTCAAGTCACAAGCAAGTCCCAAGTTACTGTGGCGAAAAGCAAGCAAGTCAAGTCGAGTCCCTGCTAGAAGTCAAGCAAGTCAAGTCAAGTCATTTATTTTGGTCAAGTCACAAATTAAGTCAAAATACCAATCTTCCCCGAAGCCGGGACTCGGGGGGAGCTTTCTTTTGGGGGGGGGGGCTTTTGCCTAGGCCAAGACACAGCACTGGTGGTGCCAAGTCATTGCAAGTCAAATAGCCCAAGTCTAAGTCAAGTCGCAAGTCATTAGTGGCAAGTCAAAGTCAAGTCGAGTCATTTATTTAATTTTGTCAAGCAAGTCGCAAGTCCTCAAACAGGTGACTCGAGTCTGACTCGAGTCAAGTCATGTGACTCGAGTCCCCCACCTCTGCCATATGATATCTCTCTTCTCAGCAGAGGCCTTACATTCGCCCCCTATCACACAACCCAACCCCTTTACCTTATTTAAAGATCTCAATAAATTCACCAGAGACCTCACAGTGCAGAGGTTCTTTAATATCCAATCCTCTAAGAACGCACCATCACCAAAGATTAATAGTCAAATACACTCTTCATTGGACGCAATTTCTTTAGATGACACGGATCTTCCTATGCTTGTCTACCTAGAGGAGCTGTATGCAGAGAACTGCTATGCAGATTTAGAGTGGCTCACTTAACACTGCCCTACCTCACCCCCTATTAGACACACAACACTTCGTCCTAAATCTATTTTTAATCCCACACACAATAAAGGCCCGTACCTTCAGACTTTTTATCAGGTAGTCTACTCTGACTTAATAAAAATGTGTCAATCTGACTCTCTGGACACCCATCCCAAATCCAATCTCCGTCCGTGGGAACACAAGGCCCTTGAGCAGTTGACTCATAATGAGTCTATTGTTATTAAACCAGCCGACAAAGGTGGCAGTATAGTGGTTCAGGACAAAGATGACTATGTCCTAGAATCATGTAGGTTATTATCAGATAAGATTACCTATCAAATCCTTCCTAGTGATCCGACTTTGCAGTTTTCAGTAGAAGCTAATACACTCATACAAAAAGCCCTCGATGATGAGATAATCTCTAAAATTGAAGCATCTTTTCTAAAAAAAAAAAGCTTCTATAAAATGCCATATTTTTACCACCTACCCAAAGTCCACAAGGACCTTACCAACCCCCGAGGCCACCCTATTGTGGCAGCCATGGCTAGTGTCACAAGCGGTTTTTCAGTTTACATCGATCAATTTCTTCAACCCTTGGCACATCTACCCTCATACATATGGGATGGACCCCACTTAATAGACATGTTCAAACCATATATATGGGAGCACACCTACTGGTGGCTCTCTTTAGATGCGTCATCTTTATACACATCCATCCCCCATGAAGTAGGGCTACAAGCCGTTGAACATTTTTTAGCTAATGACCCTTATACCAATTCCCGGCAAGCCCACTTCATTTTGGAGGCTTTACAGTTTTGTCTTCAATACAGTTTTTTCAAATCAGATGGTACCCATTTTTTACAGATCAATGGCAAAGCTATGGGGGCAAACTTTGCCCCCATCTATGCCAACCTTACGATGGGTATTTGGGAACACATGTATCTTACTGCCAATCATCCCTTGTTACATTGACGACATAGTGATCATATGAGATGGTTCATCTCAGGACATTAATGCCTTTGTGCAATACTGCAATCAAAACTCTTTGGGCCAATCATTTACTCAATACCCTAGCCTTTTTGGATTTGTATGACAATGGAGCTATATACGCAAAAAATTTTACCAAACCCACAGCAGGGAATTCCTTTATTCACTTTAATAGCTCACATCATCCCAGATGGATCAGTAACATCCCGCGTAGCCAATTCTGTCGGCTTTGCCGTAATTGCACTAGAGATATAGATTACGAACCATCATGGCCAACTTCTTTCAAAAAAATTTACTGACAAAGGATACCCGATCTCATTAGTAAATCAGACTTTTGAGAATTATCGTAGCCTGCCGACCGATTCCCGTACACCATCATCACCAACTGCTAAACAACCCACAAGATTTATTACACAATTTCATACCAAATATAAGAAAATGGAAACAATTCTAGCCGCACATTGGTCTATTCTACTTGAAGATCCTCATCTGAAGACTGCTTGCCAACAAACCCAAAATAGCATATAAGAAGGCGAGAAATATTAAAAGTCGAATCGACTAGTCTTTGCTAGTAAAATCAGGCCCACCCAATCTATTTCAGCACCACCGGTTCTCATCCCACTAGTGAAGATGTATCAGTGTAAAAAACCTCTTTGTCTGACATGTAAATTTATTCACCATGGCCAAAAATCTTTTACAGTACAAGGGGAAAAACCACACACTAAAAGAATTCTACAACTGTTCAACGGACTATGTTGTATATTGTCTCACATGTCCGTGTGGACTATTTTATTTCAGGAGAACCATTAGGGCCCTTTGAGCACGATTTGGTGAGCACAGGCGCTTTATTGAAAAGGACCGTTACCACCATAGGGTTTCTAAACATTTTCTAATACACCACAACCAATCCACAGTTGGGCTCAGGGTATGGGTCATTGAGTCTATTCCAGGGTCATATCCTGCAGCCGAACGATATAAACGCCAGTGTCAGCAGGAAACGTTTTGGATTTATTCCTTAGGTACTTTGACGCCAGGGGGGTTGAATGAGGACATTGAGGTATACACAGTCTTGTGACCTCTTTTGCCCCATGAGACCCTCCATGTACACATGTTTGCATATGTACAGTATCTCAGAAAAGTGAGTACACCCCTCAACTTTTTGTAAATTATTTATTATATATTTTCATGTGAAAACACTGAAGAAATGACACTTTGCTACAATGTAAAGTAGTGAGTTTACAGCTTGTATAACAGTATAAATTTGCTGTCCCCTCAAAATAACTCAGCTCACAGCCATTAATGTCTAAACCGCTGGCAACAAAAGTGAGTACACCCCTAATTGAAAATGTCCAAATTGGGCCCAAAGAGTCAATATTTTGTGTGGCCACCATTATTTTACGGGACTGCCTTAACCCTCTTGGGCATGGCGTTCACCAGAGCTACACAGGTTGCCACTGGAGTCCTCTTCCACTCCTCCATGAGGACATCACAGAGCTGGTGGATGTTAGAGACCTTGCGCTCCTCCACCATCCATTTGAGGATACCCCACAGATGCTCAATAGGGCCATCTTTATGTAGAGCAACAATTCTTTTTTCAGATCCTCCAGAGAGTTCTTTCCCAGAAGGTGCCATGGTGAACTTCCAGTGACCAAATTTAACACACCTGCTCCCCATTCACACCTGAGACACTAACACTAATGAGTCACATGACACCAGGGAGGGAAAATGGCTAATTGGGCCCAATTTGGACATTTTCACTTAGGGGTGTACTCACTTTTGTTGCCAGCGGTTTAAACATTAATGGCCGCGTGTTGAGTTATTTGGAGGGGACAGTAAATTTACACTGTTATACAAGCTGTACACTCACTACTTTACATTGTAGGAAAGTGTAATTTCTTCAGTGTTGTCACATGAAAAGATATAATAAAATATTTACAAAAATGTGAGGGGTGTACTCACTTTTGTGAGATACTGTATGTGTATGTGTGTATATATGTACATGCATGTGTATTTTTCCTCTCTAACTAATACCACTATGTAATTTTTCTTGTAACAGACCCATTCCATCTATATTACAAACATGATCCACCACCATAGTAAATACAGTAATGTTGAGTCCCACATAGTGATAATCAAAAGCCATATACTTTCTCTCTCATTGCTGAGTGATGATATCCATCCATTTTGTGGTACAAAATTCACATATGTGCGTCCATTCCGTATGAAGGTCTGGGTCGAGGAAGGCACACTGTTTGAGGACTCTGAAGCCCCTAGGGGAGATCTTGTGGGATACGTATGATTGGAGAAATAACTTATCCCACCACTGTTGGTTAGCAGTGGAAATTAGGTCCTCTAACCTTCTAAAATGGGTGCAAAGGTCTGGGATGGGTATTTTTGAACCAGTAATAGGGCATTTCGTTTCAAAAAAGGTGACGGGGAAGAGAGTATAAAATTCTTCCAAAATAATATGCTTATTATTCTCAATAGTAGTTAAAAGTTCCATAACAACAATGATACATTATCCAAGGAAAAAATTCAATAAGATAAAGCATTGGGATAAAACAATAAAACACTGGTATGCAGCTCAGTTTCAAACTTATAACAGTAACTGTCAGGTACAGTGTGAAAAGTGAATAAAATTTAAATGAAAAGGTATTAAATAATAGTAATAAAAAATCACTATTACTGGGTCTGTTTTAAAAGGGGGCTCATTGGTCCATAAATGCAACGGTGGTAGTCTAAGAATACAGATGATAATGGAGTAATTAGGGCAGCTTCTGTCCTCAGAGAGTTGGCTCTGTACACAATACAGGATTTATAATACAGGATTTATAAATAAATGTGGATTTATTCCTTAGGTACTTTGACGCCAGGGGGGTTGAATGAGGACATTGAGGTACACACAGTCTTGTGAGCCTCTTCTGCCCCATGAGACCCTCCATGTACACATGTTTGCATATGTATGTTTTTGTGTGTATTTATGTACATATATGTGCATGTGTATTTTCCCTCTCTAACTAATACCACTATGTTATTTTTCTTGTAGTAGACCCATTCCATCTATATTACAACCATGATCCACCACCATAGTAAGTACAATAATGTTAAGGCCCACATAGTGATAATTAATTGTGTTTAATGTGTCACATTTTTTCCGGATGCTTGATGCGCGCATATATGTATGTGCGTTTACACATGCATAAGTGTGCATGGCCATGCACACCCTTGTACACACATATGCATATGTGCGTATAGATTGTGGAGTTTTGTATATTTTTCCCTATATAGGCATGACCATTCCTTCTATTTAGTTGTTTAAATACATTCAAGTTAATTTCTCTTTTAAATTCGCTTTTGTGCGAACCATTTCCATGACAAATTGATTTCATAATTTTAGCACTTTGTTCATTGCACAATTTATATAGGAATTTTTATGTATATTAATATGTATTTTGAATGTATATTTTAAATATATTTTTTATTTTTATTTATATTTATTTTTATTTTTATTCTTATTTTTATTTGCATTTTTTCTATTATTATTACCATTATTACTATTTTTAACTAATTTCTCATAATCTTACCTATATGGTCTGCATAACCTTTATTCCTCCCAAAGTTGGTCTTTTGGTTGTCTTCATACATTGTCATACCCTGTTAGCCTTAACCACTTCCCATCCGGGCCAATTCTGACATTTCTCTCCTACACGTAAAATTCATCATTTTTTTGCTAGAAAATTACATAGAACCCCCAAACATTATATATATATATATATATGTTTTTTTAGCAAAGACCCTAGAGAATACAGTGGCAGTCATTGCAACTTTTTATCTTGCACGGTATGTGGTATATGATCATTCTTGTGGTTTAGGTTTCAGATATACCCCCGCAAAGTCAAGGACGTCCCTGGATGTACCTTGGGTGGGAAGTAGTTAAATATGTACATAGATTCTTTATTATGGTACAGTATATTTGTTGGTGTATATTCGTTTTATATTCCATGCCACAATCTATTAGGATGCACTATTTACTTAATTTGTGGCCATTCAGAGATAGTCCACGCTGTGATTTGTTGTCCCACAGCGCAGACACATAAATAGCACCATTCAGTCTATTCCACTCCAGGCAAACAGAAGGAACTGAAGCTCCAAGCGCGTAGCCTGCTAGTGTCCTTTCCTTACTGTGACTAGCTCCCCCGGATGAGACCCCGTGACCTGTGACTTCACTTCCGTGCGTTCCACACTGGTTCCGGCTCCTCTCTTGTGGCCACAGGACGTGCTGCGGACCGGCAATCTACACACCATGCACCAGGAATCATTTCTGGATCCAAGGAGCCTCCAGGACTTTACACACAGATGAGCCTGCAACCTATCTACTTCTTGTGAGTGTTTATGTGTACAGTGCCATTAAAAATCAGCTTTTAATACTGCACTTAGGTGGCGCTTCCTTTGTTCTCTCCCCTACTTGATGGCACAAAAGAGCTCCTTTTCTCCAGCAGCCCAGTTTACTCTCTCCTTGTTCTGTTGCATCAGCCAAATACGATCCTCCAGACCCTGTCAATATGACTGCCCCCTGCACCGGAGACCATTGACAAGCATTTTAAAATGGTCTTCTTAAAGATGGCTGCTACATTTCTGCATTAATGAATATTTAGTTTAACTCCATCCACACTGCAGAAGTATAAAACAGCAGAAAGAAAGGAAAAAGTTCCACAGATCAAAGTTATCAGCTATAGCCCAGTATTCAATAGCATTGCTGTATCACTCTCCAGCACAGTTAACCGAATAGAGTGATACCATAGCTTCTTTGATACTTTGGTATAAAAGAGGAAGCACTTGACCCCACCTGTCTACATTTCCCCCCAGCTTAAGCAATGCAGTCCTTGTCATTTTATTACACAAACAAAACATTTCTACAGTACAAAATCAGAATACTTGGCAGGCATGGGGACTGGTAGGAGGGCTATTCGCTCATTTCTGATACTGCTAGCAGGGACTGAGCTACTGAAAGCAGGACATTAAGTGTACCCAATCCATACAGCACCCATACTGTACTCTATACCGCACTTATTCCAAACCTTGACTGCACCTATACCAAATCTAGAAGAAATGCTGGCACTTTGGTAGAATCCACAGACAGATAACTTAAATTGTGTTATTACCATTGTTAATCAATTTTATGCTTACCTAGTTACCGGCCATATTGGGCGACAATATATGAAGTTTGTCTTTACTACCTGGTTTAGTGCCTGCTTTCCTTCATATAGCACTACTATTGGGTACTAAGTATTACTTCTAATGATTTCCGTTTATATTGTTTGTTTGTGTGTACACTCAACCTGGTCAGGGACTGAGGTTCTTGAGAAGTTCAAGGCAAAAAACAGAGGACCCATCTTATCCAGCAGCTCTTACTGGGGTAGCACCACATGAGCCAATTAACATTGCTCAAATGTCCCTAACTTAGAAGTTCTTAACTAGGCCAGGAGCTTATCTTCTGTGAAAAGGTTCACTTGACCCCCGAGCATTATTCTGTGAATTTCTCAATCACAGCCCACATAACAGCTAATAATTCAAGCCTTAAGGAGCTGTAATTAGCTGGATTACATTCTATGGCTGCAAGCTTCTGCTGGTGTAGGCAATTACTTTTTCTGTTCCATCTTACTCTTGAGGCAAAGCCCAGAGCTTCCAACAGAAAAGGACAGTGCTAGACCAAGGGACAGGTTAGGTACCACATCTTATCCCTGCACCTATGGACTAAAGGAGCATTTAACCCTTGCAATGCAGGGGCCCACTGCAAGGGTAGATTCTATCTAATTCCTTGAGTTCAGCTTTATCATTTGGAAATAAAGGAAAGTGAAGTTTTTCCTTTTAAATATGTTGAATACAGCAGCTTAATGCGTGGGATAGCAATCATATAAAATTTCAAATATATCATTGATAGAAACCCATTAGCCCCAAAATGGTTTCTTATTATAGCACACCTGTATCCCAAAATGGCACCTGAAAACTTGTGGAAGCTCTGTTTACCGTGTTTACAACTGAAATAAAGGGGAAAGTGACTTAGTGATTATAGGATTGCTGTATCACTTCCTGGTACAGATAACCCAACAGAGCAATACGAGAGCTCCTCGGGTATAGCAGAAGCTGCACTTGACCCCACCTGCCTACATTTCCCCTGAGCTTAAGGAAAGCTTTCCTTGGCATTATGTTACACAAACAGAATATATTTTCAGTACATAATCAGAATACTTAGCAGTCATAAATTCTTGGGCAGACGGCTTGGAGAAGTGATCATCAATGTTCAATGTCCAATCATCCTCATTGGAAGGAGGTGGGCTAACTGGAGCTTCAGCAACTTGGGTAAAGCAGAGGCCACACTCTACCCACCTGCCTACAAGCCATACAATTCATGAATCTGATTGTTTGATTCCTGACTTTGCAGATCATACAGCTCTACACTATATGTACATAATCAGGCAAATCAAACATTTACAAATCATTGATTCTTATGGTTTGATCATCTTTATTAGCATATCAAGGCAAATAGTATGTACATAGATTTATCTACTGTTTTTGTATGTAAATGGGGTAAAATTACATTAAAATTACAGAAAATATGAATAGGCATGATTCAACCATTCATATTTTCTGTAATAAATATATAGGACATTATCTGCTGCTTACAGAGACAAATGATATAATATTGAAGAAAAGAGCTGAACACAAGAGCCATAAATTACACTTTACAATATGATATCTGTAGAGATATGTTAATGTCAGATTCGTTTTTTGGTTCTTTATCAGATAGATAGAAGCTCCCATTACTATTTCCCGAAGGGCTGGAAGAAGACCTCCAGACTCAGCTTCACAGATGTCTTAGTGACAGAGGGATGCAGTCCTACGAGTATAACAAGGATATGACAGTGTCACTATTATAGATGGAAAGTAACTAGGGAGTAAAAACCACTGTTACTGGTCCTACTGGATTTTCAAAGTGATATTATATGATGCATGCCCTTCATTGAGGGGAATCAGATGATAGGAATGCCATTGGAACTGGAAGTGAGGAGACACAGACAGTAATAAGAACCCCTTCCCACTCCTTCCAAAATAAAATTAAAAAAATGATTTGAGCGGGAGTTCTGCTAAAACAATTCCTTATCATGCTGAATGGATGTGTATGCTTCTGTGAATTTGAATGCTTTGTTATGACAACATAAGCTTCTACTAGGCCTCCACTGGTGACCAGGTCTGAGGAGTGAAAACAATTGAAAAGCAATACATAAAAATTCCATAAGAGGTACTGAGTCCACTGAGTGAATAGCACTTGTTATAGAGGAAGGCCAGGGGTTGAAAGCGTCTCCTGCACAGGTGTCAAGCTGGTGGCTCTCCGGCTGTTGCAGAACTACAAGTTTCATGAGGCATTGAAAGGCTGTCAGTTACAAGCATGACTCCCGCAGGCAGAGGCATGATGGGACTTGTAGTTATGCTACAGCTGGAGGGCCGCCAGTTTGACACCCCTGGTCTACTGGCTACCCATTCAACCCAAAACTGGCAATATGGAAAACCCCATGAGTCCATTAACCACATGGTGAGGATTGATTCCATACATCACAGCACAGAAATGATAGTTGTAATGTTGTGATTCATTTATATCTGTTTGATATGCACTAAACTACAGCAGCATATATAGTGCAGTGACCCCTGGACAGAAATACATTTTTGGCTTTTTATTTCTTCTATATGCACTCAGAATCTTGCCAGAGTACCAATGTACTTTATGAACCTATGATTTTAACTTGAACGGGTACATCTGCTGAAGGGCCTAGATTACTTTTGGTCAACTTACTAAATACAGTGTATGGGGGCCTCAAATATGTGAGACCCACAACGTCACCAAGGTACCAGCTATAAAACTAATTTTATGTAATGCTACAGGCAACTGTCAAAGACAGCAGACATGCTACATGTACAACGTAATTGGAGACTGGATACATGTTGCAAGAGGCATTTGGAGACTGGAGACATGTTATATTAGATCACTTTAATTACAGTACCTTTAATATTTTGATGCCCTTACTCCCAGCAATTGTACACGTTGATTCCTTGGTATCATATGCAGTATTTATTATATACAGGAAATACAGTCCCAAAGTGTGCAATGTTCTCATGCTGGCTTCAAAATCTTCTATGTTCTGGTAGTTGATGAGTTAGTTAAACCATGTATCACATTAGTTTTCTATCCTCTGTTGTTTGAAAGAATAAATCCCATTGATCTCCTGGTAAGAGGGATCAATAGCAGTGATTGAAGAGGAGAAATGTTTAGTGACTGATCTACTTATTTCCGAGTCAGCTAGCTCTATAGGATTATAATATAGTGCCTTAATTCATGTACTAATAGTTAGCGTAGGATGATATTGACACATACGCTCCAAAGGAGCTCAAAATAGTCTCAAGCTCTCTTATTCTAATAATGCCATCACAGGTTGGTTGACATCACTAACAAGGCTGACAGACCCTTGTCATTCTTTTATGCTTTCATAGTAGCAATGCATCCAGCTAGCAACACCACTTAAAGCCCAAAACTGGCCTAAGAGGCCCACCCCTTCACCAGAGGACCCCCTCCTTACTTTGTGGATCCCCAGTGTATATTTAATTCTTTTTGTTTTTTTACTTACATTTTCCAGATGTCTATAGGGCAGTCATGTGATAGACATGGTCTTCTCTTCCTCCTGGAACTCCTCACGATGGTGGGCGCTCTTTGAAGATAAAGATGGTGGCACTGGTGTGGTGACATCAGTGCCGTTATCTGCCCCATTACGCTGTGATTGCAGAGGGACTGACTTGGTTTGTCCTCCTTTTTCCAGGTTGAATGACACTGGGTGGTACAAAAGGGGTATTATGGTGGACCGAGCTGAAGAACAGTTGAGTATTGCAGCCCAAGCTGTTTTTTTAAACCTCCAGGGGGATTTTTTTTTTTAAATTCTGAAATTGGGCTTTAAAGAGTAGGATATGCATACAAATTATAATATATAGAAACTTTACTTGCAGACACAGAATTGCTGGGAACTGATTATATCTGGCCTCATCTCACAGTCCCACTCCATAGGTATGGTTAGTAATAATAATCAGGGCTGTATTCAGATGTCAAGGTACCCTAGTTACACTTGAATGATGAAGCACTTTTGTACAACCTCCTGCCCTTATACAATGTGATTACTGTAGAAACTACTAAAATGTGCTCTTAGAGGCAGCATGAGGTTTACATTATATCTTCAGCTACATCTTAGCAGTGACAGACAAAAACCAAAAAAACCAAAAAAACTGGGGGTTGCAGAGAAGAAAGAATGAAATGTAAAGAGTTTTCTCACTCTTCTGAACATTCCCTGCAACCCATTCATTTAAAAAATGTAAATGATGAGGCTTTGGGCTGCCCACGCTAACCTTGCAGCCCTAGGCCTTGGTTCAGGAGTAGTAAGTACAGCCCTGATAATAAGCATGCCAAGCAGCAATTGTGCAGTACAACATTTAAAGGCTTCAATGATACAAACAAAAAATCCCAACTGGGAGGCTTCACTAAAAGTAACCCTGCAAAATCCTAACCCTCATTTCAACCCTCAACCTATTATGAAATCTAACTCTACAATGAAAGACTTAGAAACAGTTAAGGGAAAAGGACCATTAGGTAGGGAAACACATTTGTCTCGTGTCTGTGAAGCCTCTCATTTATCCAGGTCATGGTATTGATATAGATTGTTACATATAACTGGATGTTTTCTGTAATGTGGAAGGAATACAGAACAAGTCCAGTTGAATGTGACTACTGCTAGCCATGGATGAGCTTTCAGTTCAGTCCAAACATGTGATCACACTTAACTTTGTTTGGTTGGGCATTTGTCCGAATGCCAGACTTGCAGACCATTCAGCAGGAGCCAAACATCAAATAAAGTAGTGTATTTTTCTCTTGCTGCTATACTGAATATGACAGCTTCTTTCTTCAGCTGTCAATGATACCTCCTTATTGCTAAAGGGGGCTTCCAGATTCTGATAAGCCTCCTGCCTGCAAACCCCCACAACCATTGGGCCAGAATTGTCATCAATATGAAGACAAGGTGCTTTGTCAGGGGGATCCTCTCTCGAAAGGTACCCCATTATGTTAAGGACATGTGGCCTGGTATGGTGCAGGAGGAGGCTTCACACTCTTTCTTCCTTATATGGTTAAAATCTATACCAGACCCTCATCTAGGATAAGGGTCTGATATAGATGAGGGTAAAAACCCCAGCCATTTGTTAGCAAAGAGAATAAGTGTCTGAAGCTGTCAATTGCGGTAATTTTGTTATTTTCTTTGTAATAGTCAGCTTTGGAGTATTAGGTCGTATACATCATTCAGATGTCACTTCACAGGCAAGTTAAGGACATGCTTTAGGCAGGTTTTTTAAATAAACTTAGCATTTTGTAATATTTTACTTTAAGCATTAATAAAGTTGCTACACTCACTGAACGGATTTTTATATTTTATTTTTATTTTTTGCTTTGGAACATACCATTTGTTTGACCATCTTTTGCATATTGGAATAGAAAATGGTCTGGATTGATTTTTAACATTCAGCCCAAAACTTCATTAATGTTCACCAAACCTGCCTCCAATTGAACTCAGGTGTGTTCGGCTCATCTCTACTATTGGCTACATTTGTCTGATACCACAACTAGAGGACATCTCCTAAAACTGAATTCATTCCATGTCCCATGGTAAAAAACTTCCAATTTAGAGATTGTACACTTGGCCTCAGCAGATGCTTTTCCAGCAGTGCCCAACCTAAAAAAAATGCAAAGGAATGTGCAAAAAAAAAATTAATTATACATCTATTTTTAGGCTATATACTGTAAATACAATCTTTGTTCTACAAATAATTATTTCATACATGATAAAGGAATCCCAGAGCAATAACAGTTAGCTAAAAAGTTAGCACAGCTGTAAATACTAGTTCTAAATTAAACCACACAATGAGCTTGATCACTGTACTGACTCATTAATGTGTGTATGTAAATTAATTAGCTAATGCGGTGTGTAAACAAAGCTTTATTCATCCAGAGGTACTGTAAGAAAAATACAAGCTATTAATATGCAATATTTCATACTTGCCTATGCCTAATAAAAACACATTTCTTTTTCAAGAAACAATGTCACTTTTCCCATCCATGTGTTTTCAGATATGGTGTAGCAAATTATCTTGTTTCATGATGAAGTGGTTGGAGTGAGTTTTGTTTTTGATGTTAATTTTTTTCTGTGCATATTAGATTAAGTATCTAAGTTAACAGTGTTGCAATTTTAAGTTATGGGGAAAGGTTATGTTATCAGAGTTCATATTCCAAATAAATATGCTCTTTTCCAATTTTATTATAGCAGCTCTATTGTAATATGCAATATTAAAAAGTTTTCCTCTAGTGTAGCTAAATCCTCAGAGCAGTGCCATTCTAGAACACTGGGTGAAATCTGGCGCAGCCTATGTTTAAGTTGCTAGGGGGTCATTTACTACAGCGCCAAAAAATGATCCTACAGTCCCAGAAAATAGCGGCCAATTAAGGCCAATTAAGACTTCAACTCTCAGAAACTGGGTGCTAATGCAAATGGAAAGCAGCACTATTGCCGGCGAACATGCGTGTCAGACCACGTATGTGGAAATAGTGGAAGTCGATGGGGCTGGAACCTGCAAAATCCAAAGTTCTCACTGAAGGCTTATATGCAAGTTCTCTGCCATAAAAAGTGTATGGGGACCTGGGTCCTGCCCCAGGGGACATGTATCAATTGGAAAAAATGTTTTTAAAACGGCAGTTTTTTCAGGAGCAGTGATTTTAATAATGCTTAAAGTGAAACAATAAAAATTAAAAATTCCTTTAAATATCGTGACGGGGGTTGTCTATAGTATGTCTGTAAAGTAGTGCACCTTTTCCATGTTTATTACAGTACCGCAGCAAAATGACATTTCTAAAGGAAAAAACTTTATGTAATATGTTCGCGGCTGTAATGAATTGCCAGTTCCCGGCAATATAGACTAAAAATCAAAGAAAAAAAGGCGTAGGTTCCCCCACCAGTCCATACCAGGTCCTTCGAGTCTGGTATGGATATTAAGGGGAACTCGACTCCAAGATTTAAAAAAAAAAAGGCTTAGGGCCCCCCCCCAATCCATAGCAGCCTGGCAGGTCAGGAAAGAGAGGGGGCGAGTGAGCGCCCCCCCTGAACCCATACCAGGCCACATGCCCTCAACATGGGGAGGATGCTTTGGGGTCCCCCCAATGCACCTTGTTCCCATGTTGATGGGGACAAGGGCCTCATCCCCACAACCCTTACCCAGTGGTTGTGGGGATCTGCTTATTGGAGTCTGGAAGCCCCCTTGTTAAAGGGGGCTTCCAGATCCGGGCCCCCCTACGTGAATGGGTATCGGGTACATTGTACCCCTACACATTGATCAAAAAAGCAGTGAAATGTGTCAAAAGACAATAGCCGGTTTTTGACAATTCCTTTATTAATAATGTCTTCTTCTTCTTTCCCCTGCTTCTTCCTCCATCCTCCTCCTTCCTCCAGCTTATTCTTCCCCCGCTTCTTCCTCCATCTGCCGCCGCTTCTTCCTCCGGTCTTCTCCATCTTCCTCCGGCTTCTTTTTCCCCCGGTCTGTCTTCCCGTCTTTCTCCTCCGCCGCTGCTCCCGCTGAAAATTCAAAACACGAACCTCCTCCGATGCTGCGATGGGGTGGATGAAGTCACTCCGAGACCCCACTCCTTTTGACTTCCCCGCCTGGGGCATGATGGGTCAGTGATGTCACAAGGGGGCGGGTTCTCCTGCTGATGTCATCTGGCAGCCACGCTCCATAGTTATATATGATATGTGTGCTATGGAATTGAGCAGATCGGCTGGCCGCAGCGTCGGAGGAGGTTTGTTGTTTTCATGTTCAACAGGTCGGTGGCGGGAGCAGCAGAGGAGAAAGACCAGAGGACAAAGTGGGGAAGAAGAAGCTGGAGGAAGATGGAGAAGACCGGAGGAAGAAGCTGAGGAAGATGGATGAAGAAGCGGGGGAAGAAGAAACTGGAGGAAGAAGGAGAAAACCGAAGAAAGACTGGAGAAAGATAGAGGAAGAAGTGGGGGAAAGAAGACATTTTCAATAAAGGAATTGTCAAAAACCGGCTATTGTCTTTTGTAACATTTCACTGCTTTTTTTGGTGAATGTGTAGGGGTACAATGTACCCGATACCCATTCATATGGGGGGGCGGGATCTGGGGCCCCCTTGTTAAAGGGGGGTTCCAGATTCCGATAAGCCCCTCGCCCGCTGACCCCTCACAACCACCGGGCAAGGGTTGTGGAGATGAGGCCCTTGTCCCCATCAACCTTCCCCATGTTCAGGGAATGTGGTCTGGTATGGTTCAGGAGGGGGGGCGCTCACTTGTCCTCCCCCTTTCCTGACCTGCCAGGTTGCGTGCTTGCATAAGGGTCTGGTATGGATTTTGGGGGAGATCCCTACGTCAATTTTTTAAAAATGTTGCCACAGGGTTCCCCTTAAAATCCATACCAGACCTGAAGGGCCTGGTATGGATTTTGGGGGGCCCCATGCCAATTTCTTTTTTAAATTTGGGGGAACCCTGCGGCAAAATTTGAAAAAAGTGTCCCCCCCCAAAATCCATACCAGACCCTTATCCGAGCACACAACCTGGCAGGCCGCAGGAAAAGAGGGAGATGAGAGAGTGCCCCCTCTTGAACTGTACCAGGCCACATGCCCTCAACATGGGGAGGGTGCTTTGGGGGTCCCCCCAAAACACCTTGCCCCCATGTTGATGGGGACAAGGGCTTCATCCCCACAGCCCTTGAAAAAGCAGTGAAATGTGACAAAAACAATAGCCGGTTTTGACAATTCCTTTATTGTAAAATAGCTCTGAGTAGTCTTCTCCCCCGAGCCGTGTCTCTTGCCATCATCTTCTCCTGGTGCTGTCTCTCCTGTCATCTTCTGTCGCCGTCTTCTGTCGCCACAGCCTATTTCTCCCGCTGCTGTGTTCTTCCTCGCTGCCGTGTTCTTCCTCTCCGCCATCTTCCTCCGTTGTGTTGTCCCCCGCTGTCTGGCGTCTCTTACACAGCCATGGGACGTGACCATCTGTTGACGTCACACAGAGAGCCCCCTTTTGGAAAAAAGGGGGCAGGCTTTCTGTGTGACGTCAATGGATGATCACGCCCCATGGCTGTATAAGAGATGCCAGACAGTGGGGGAAAACACAATGGAGGAAGACGGCGGCGAGGAAGAACACGTCGGCAAGGAAGAACACAGCAGCGAGAGAGACGCCGACAGAAGACAACAACAGAAGATGACGGTGGGAGAGACAGCACCAGGAGAAGATGATGGCGAGAGACATGGGTCAGGGGAGAAAACCATTCAGAGCTATTTTACAATGAAGGAATTGTCAAAAAACGGCTATTGTTTTTTGTCACATTTCACTGCTTTTTTTGGTGAATGGGTAGGGGTACGTTGTACTCGATACCCATTCACATTGGGGGATGGGATCTGGGGGCCCCCTTGTTAATAAGCAGATTCCAGATTCTAATAAGCCCCTGCCCGCAGAACCCCACAACCACCGAGCAAGGGTTGTGGGGATGAGGCCCTTGTCCTCATCAACATGGGGGCAAGGTGTTTTGGGGGCCCCAAAGCACCATCCCCATGTTGAGGGCATGTGGCCTGGTACAGTTTAGGAGGGGGGGCGCTCTCTTGCCCCCCTCTATTCCTGCGACCTGCCAGGTTGCGTGCTCAGATAAGGGTCTGGTATGGATTTTGGGGGGGAGCCCCCAGCCATGTTTTTTACTTTCGGCGTGGGGGTCCCCTCCGGGTCCATACTAGACCCAAAGGGCCTGGTATAGACCTGGGGGGGACCCCCACGCCAATTTTGTAAAATTTTTGTGTGGGGGATCCCCTCCTAATACATACTAGACCTGAAGGGTCTTTTTGCGTTTTTTTTGGGGCTGGCATCTTTTTTTACTTTCAGTGGGGAAGCCGCTGACAGCTGATGACTCATTGGTTGTTAAGGACGTGGCGGCTAGCTTCCCGGCCCCCTGGTTAGCAACCAGCTTTATACAGTGTGAAAATAATAACCGCAAAACTCATCAAAAATCGCATCACAAACGCAACAGTTGCATTTCTGGTGAGCTTCCATTGAAATCTATTACCTGCAAATCACATGAAAAAAGTCCCAGACCATTTCCAAAAATGAACTGGCCGCAAAACGCATAGATGTAAACTAGTACCATAGGAAACCATGTTAAATGGACTAAAGAGTGTTTCTACAAACTGCAAAATGCACTAAAAAATGCATAGGTGTGAACCTAGAGTCAGCGCCAGTTCACACTGGAGCGATGCGGGAACCCTGCAAATCCAGTGCAGGTTCCCGCATAGCATACAACTCGCAGGCAGTTCACACTGCCATATGCGAACTGCTGGGAGTGTCAGTAGAAAGCTAATGACACCCCCAAATCAGTTCGCATATCACAGAGCGAACTTCAAATTCAGACAACACCCATGCGATCCGATTCTGCTGCGGACCAAAAAAAGGGTCCTGTGCGAGTTTGGTCCGAATGCGATTCAAATTCAACTATACAATCTGTATGGCTGAGTTTGCATTACACAGACATCGCATGTGATTTTCAGTGTGGGGCAGCAGTGTGAACCGGCCCTAAAGCCCCTTTCACACTTGTGCGACTTGTCCTGCGACTCCTGCGTCCATAGACCTCAAGGTTACACTGGCATTGCTTCAAATCACATCAAATTTGTGGCAAAAAGAGCTGCAAAATCGCTGGACTTTCAGGTCGCACAAGTGTGAAAGGGGCCTTATGGACCTCAAGTTATATGAAAAGTCGGCCAAGTGTGAAAGAAACCTAATGAGATCAGTCCTCACGTGGCTGATGTGCTGTGGCAGGTCACAGTGCAATGTGCTTCTTGGAGGCATCCAGGAGTTTTTCTACAGGAAATTCTTTGGACCTGACCTTTACATTTCAAGATTGTCATAAGTTTGTATAAAAATATAGTGACGATAGGAGGAGATGCTGAAACTTAAATAAATGTTAAAGTAAATGCCAAGTTTGCATTCAAGACAATTGTACAAACAGATTTCTACATTCTGCAAGTTTGCTAAGAGATTATTTTAAAGGGAAGAGACATCTAAAGTTACTCTGAATTAATAACTAGACTAAACTTTAAAGGACGAGTATAGTGTCTTTCTAGCCAGTACATTTTGAGTTATTGCATTGTTTACCTTGAAGTAGTTTTTTTACATGACCTTTATATTTAAAAATACTTTGTCTTGCATATATTTGATACTGTATTAAATTTAGAGAGTTGTTGATAAGCCTTGAGAAGGTGATTCAAATTACATTTAGAAAACCTGTAATATAATATGTGGGCTGCCATTGCTGACCTCCTTTAAAAATGTAAGTTACCTGGCTGCAGTGTTGATGCTTTGGCTTTATTACTTTCCGAGATGCTGACCTAGAACAAGTATTCAGATCAGGAATATCAGAGTGAAGTCCAAACTCCTAATCTGCAAAGTTGTTCCAGATCACTGTCTGAGGTAGCACTGAAGTCTTTGGATTAGCATAACAGTCAGTGAAGTAACATGTTGAGGAGGAAAGGTCAACAATGGCTCCACATTCCCTCTTTACAGCTTTCAATTAAACACACTTGACCAAAAAAAAAAAAAACAGCAGGAACGGCTTTGGCTGATTAGCTCCTCTCCTGCACAGTAATTCCTTTTCACTACTAGATGTCCTCTTTCTTCCAGGGTGAAAGATTGATGGCATCCTCTGAGTGAAGGGCCCCCAATGGTGCATCATCATGATGTAATCTATTTCTTCTTTTTTTTTAGCCATTCCTTTGTGGATTTTCTAGTGTGCTTCTTAATAAAATACTTATTTCTCTTCCAACTTTTGGATTGGTGGTCTCACATTCTCACCAAGCACACTTTGATCAAGCACAGTTTTTAGCTGTTGGGTTGAATTTGTTGGGCCAACATATTAACATACTGTTTGTTTGAAATCTACACCACTTATAGATTATTTTTCTTACAATGGAATGATTGTTTTTGAATCATTTAGCAATTTTTAAAAATCTTTTGCTAGACTCATGGGCATCCACCATTTTCTTTTAGAGGGCCTTGGGGAGCTCTGTTGATCTTGGCATGATGACATCACACATAACAATAGAAAAGGGAACATACTGTAGATGCCTGAGGTTTAAATAAAACAGCTTTCACCCCCAATTTCCATGGGGAGTACTTACTTTTTAACATGACTGTACACACATAGTTACCAGCTAAAGTAATAGCTCTAATAAGGATTTACTATATTTCATGAGGTCTCAGATTTTTGGCACCTGTTGTCAGCTCAGCGGTTGCTTCTCCCAGCAGCACCATTGGGTGGTCCTGTATGCTGCAGAGAATGGCGCTTATATAGCGACCAGCATCGTTCTCTGTAGCATTCTCATTTGAGGTCAGTGCAATGCAATGATACACCCCTAAGGTGTGCATCCATAACACCAAGCGCTCACGGAAAGTGGTTTGAATGACACTGGGCTGGGGTGCAGGACAGAGGGGGACACATTGAGCAGCACTGGTGCATGGAAAGTGGCTCAGTATTGAATGGCAACCTGTTGGTTGATACAATGATACACCCCTAGAGTGTGGATCCATGACACCAAGCACTCATGGGAAGTGGGTTGATTGACAATGGGCTGGGGTGTAGGACAGAGGAGGACACATTGAACAGCACTGGTGCATGAAGAGTGGCTGAGTATTGAATGGCAACCTGTGGGGGGCTATTTATTTTACATTTCCTCTGGAGATGGGCTTTATACAAAGCCTCTGTGGGAAAAAGACCCTTGGTGAAAAGAGTAAACTTTATTTATACATTGTCCCTGTCTTGTTCCAGACACTTCAGATGCTTCATGTGCCTTGCTGCTGTTGTAAGCTGTTTTATGATGGGCTAAATTTAGTTACTGATGAATTTGCTTTCTCTATAGGAGGTTCTACTTTTTCGAACAAGAATTAGCAAAAAAATCACAAGAAGAGAAATAGCTGTTCTGGGTTTTATGGCACACAATTTAGCTTATGTGATAATTCTAGCTTTTTAAATAAGAAAACATATGTAGCCGAAAAAAGCAGAGGGTAAGTTAGGTAAAAGGAATACATGAATACATAAATATATGAATGAACAAATGAGTTAACATCATCCAAAACCTTTTTTTCAGATACAGCGAAAAAGTGTTAGAAACTCTGCTAACTTTTAATTGCTGAGTGTCTCTATTTAAAAAATGTCTCTACATTTCCTGTCTATTTGACACGTGTGAGACCGTGGGACAGGAAATGTGGAGACATTTTTTAAATAGAGACATGAGTGAGACAGTGGGTGAAATTAGGGAAATATCCCCAATTGGGGACACAGGCAGCAATAACATATTTTCTAGTAGATTGAGAAGGCCAAGAAATTCTGTCTGGATTTTTTTGCTGCATGTGTTCCTATGAAGAAGACTTTCCCTTACTTCCTGCTCAGGTAACATGTATCATACAGAAGAGGATGAGAAGATACAGCTGCTCTATGAGAACGCAAGCAGCATTAAAATTGCACCAGAACCGCACCCCAGAAGGTGAAAATGTGCTATATTGTAGGGAACATGTAATTAATGTTAAATGTTTTGAACACCAAAAAATGTTAAGTGTTTGTCTTAAACGTCTCCTGAAAAATGACAACCATCAGCTTTGCTTTGTGTATCATTGTACCCCGTGCAGGGTGCCATAGTGATGGTCCTTAGGAGGTGGATACATGACACCCTGCACTCAAAATATTTTTTTAGTCTTCTGGGATAAATAATGGAGAACTGAGGAGACCTAGTATAGGAATGGAATCACAGTTGGTGACAGCATCAGAATGGAGGCGAGTATTGCATCCAGAGCATTATTTATTTTAAACACCTGCTAGGGGACTGTTTAAAATAAAAATTGTCTGAACATGGGCATTCCCAGTTCCCTTTGGTGCACTTGGAATTCAGAAAAGAAAAGCTTTTGCTTTGGCTGCGTGTAGGTAGGGGTCCTCTTTAACATGTGGCCATTCCCTATTGGTGGTGTGTCTTTGGAAGGACGAAGCCCGGTTCCTTTAAGTAGTAAAGGGTCTTCTATGCCAGCAGGAGAGATATAACTCTAGAGATAAAAATGTCCCCCCTTGAGCTTGGGGAGGTGGGTGGTAAGTGTAGAGGCCTATGGGCCTGGATAAGACAAGCATGAGATTTAATAGTGAGTAGCACCATAGCAACCCCCTATTCATTACTTAGTAGAGAGATATACTTTATTGTCATTGTATACATACAACAATTTTTTTTTTTTACGGGTATTCTTTACAGCAGCAATAAAACACTTCTCAACAAAACCACACATACATACTCCTAGCACATGCTCACATATCTATTTAAATATATCAAAATATAAAATGTTATTTAAAAATAAATAAATAAAAGAATATTAGAATTCCACATAAAATTCCTAAAACACTGTACCTGATCTGATTATGGACAATATGCCCTAGGGATAAAAATTATGCTTTAAGCGATTAATGTGCATCTTAAGTGTTCTATATCTTTTCCCTGATGGCAATGGGACAAACACACTCTAACCTGGGTGGGTTGGATCAATACTAATAGCTTTTGCCCGCTTTTTTAATCGGCTGGCATATGCTGTGTCCAAATTTGGTAGCTCTGTTCCTATGATCCGCTGTGCTATTTTCACCACACGAAACAGGCACTTCTTATCCTCCGTCCTGCAGCTGGCATACTACACTACAGCGCAGTGGAGAAGAATACTCTAAATCGTACAATGATATAAATTGACCAGAAGCCTTAGGGGCAATCCAGCCTGCTTCGGTCTCCGAAGGAAAAACAGTCTCTGCTGCGCTTTTATCACTAAAAAAAAAGTATTTTGAGTCCATGACAACTTCCTTGTAATATGCACTCCCAAAAATGTAATAGTGTCCACCCTTTTCACCTCCTCACCACCTATATAAACCGGGCAATGATTGATCTTTCTTGATCTCCTAGAATCCACTAGTATTTCTTTAGTTTTTGACTATTCTCACAATTTGTGGCCTGTTTGTTACAAAATCCATAATCCATGAGCGCAGCAATGGACATAGGCCCAAAGCTTTTAACTTTTTCACTAATTTGTCAGGGACTACTGTGTTAAATGCAGAGCTAAAATCAATGAATAACATCCTAACAAACGTGTTTGAGTGCTCAAGATGTGTCAAGGCAGTATGCAATGCAATAGCAATTGCATCACCTGTGCATCTATTTGCACGATAGGCAAACTGATACTTATCCAGATCAACAGGAATGCTTGCCTTAAGATTTGATAATACGAGCCTCTCAAAACATTTCATAATGATAGGAGCTAGGGCAACTGGGCGATAATCATTTAAGCATGATACCGCTGATTTTTTAGGTATTGGGACAATAGTAGTAGATTTAAAACAAGAAGGTACTACAGCCTGCTTCAATGACAAATTAAAAATATCAGTAAAAACACCTGCTAACTGGTCTGCACATCCCCTCAGTATACGGCCTGACACCTTGTCTGGTCCTGCTGCCTTTCTGATGTCAATCTTCCTCAAATTTGACCTGACCTCATGTATTTTTAATACCAATAAATGTCATCCTCCACTAGTTCTTTACTATGGGCTTCACATCTCATATTTTGACCCTCAAAGCGAGCAAAAAATTGTTTTAAGGTGTCAGAGAGCACTTTACAAACCCGTGTATTCCTAGATTTAAAATCTACCATTGTTTGAATCCCCTTCCACATGCTACAAGAATTTTGATTTTCAAAATACGATTCAATGCGCTGTTTATATCTACGCTTAGCCTCCTTAATGCCTTTCTTTAATTCATTCCGAGCTTTCCTATAGTTCATAGGGTCGCCCGATCTAAAGGCCATATCCCTTGCTCTAAGCTGAGCCCTTACTTTACTATCCAACCAAGGCTTTTGGTTTGGGAATACCTTAATAGTTTTTGTAACTAGAAACAACGCCATACAAAAGCGAATATAAGCTAGAACAGATGAAGCATATTCCTCTAAATTTGCATCCTGTCCAAATACATTCCAATCAGTTGATTCAAAGCACTCTTGCAGGAGTGAATTTGACTCCTCGCTCCAAACCTGTATAGTTTTAATATCTGGTTTTATTCTGCAAACAAGATGCTTAGAACATGGGATCATCGTTAAAGAGGTATGACCTGATAGACCAAGATGTGGCAACAAATTAGCTTTATATGCACTGGAAACATTTGTATATACCTGATCTAAAATATTGTTCTCCCTTGTTGGAAATCACAACCCCCTCTGGATGTGCATTCAGCTGAATGTTAATAGCATTGTATAATTCCTCCAGAGCCAGCTTAGAATTAACCTGTGGAGGTATGTACACAACCACAATTATAACATTAGTAAATTCTCTTGGTATAAAAAAAGGTCTATATTTTAACATAAGATATACCAAATCAGGTGAACAGTATGTCCCGACAATATTGATAGTTGTACTCCATTTATTGTTAACATATACACACAGACCACCACCTTTAGTCTTTCCGAAGTCCGCAGTCCTATCCACTCGATAGACAGAACAGCCTGCCAGCTCAATGGCCTCATCAGGTATAGAACCATCCAGCCAGGTCTCTGTGAGGACAGTCACACAGCTATTTAATTTGTATGTAATAAACCGCAGCCTGAGTTCATCCATCTTGTTTAAAAGAGATCGTCAATTACTAAGAAAAAGACTTGGCAACACAGGTCTATAAGGGTGAGTATCCAGTCTTAATCTTATACCTGCTCTCTTACCCCGTTTCTGTTTCCTATACCCTCGTTTCCTCCGGCGTCTCCCAAGAAAAACATCAGCACCTCCAACAGTTCCTTTGGATGCTTTAGTGGCAGCCTCAGCACATTCAGCTAAACATGAGCTCTCCAGGGGAAGTTTTAGTGTGCTGCACCTCCACTGCTTAGCTTGTTCCTCTGCCAAAACTTCAGCTGCTCCCACAGCCGCCCCAGTTGAAACAGCCCCAGCATGGTCACAGGAAGATTTTTGCTTGCTTTTCCTCCAGTGCTTTTCTTGTTTTCCTGACAGCACTTCTGCAGCTGCCATGGCATCAATTGCAGTCTCAGCACACTTCCCAAAGTGCTGAATCTCTGGCAAAGCTCCTAGCAGGGCACACAGTGTCAAGGCAGGTGGCTGAACAGGACATGAAACCAAAGGCACTGAAGCGTAGTCCTGGCCTCCCATAATACACACAGCATTTTCCTGCCTACAGCAAATAGTCAGCAGCTCCTCTCGCTCATACGGTAGCAAACAGTCCTCCTCTCACACTGCTGTACAGAGCACCCAGCCGCTGCATCTGCATGCGCCGCCATCTCCAGGACATGTTATTCTGAATACCAGGAATTGAATGTCGTTTGTATTATGATTTCTACCAATGTTTGAAATCTGTGTATACATTGTATACTAAATATTATGCCAACTTGTGGCCTGTTAATATTTTGTTGAACCTTTCAGTAAAGATTTAAGCAAAGTCACTCATTGCCTCATCCTTGTCCAAGTCGGTGAACTTAGTAGATTTGATCACTATGAGAAAATGTAAATGTGTTAAATGTGTATACCTGGTTGGCTCAGGGGCAGGTGGTGACTCAGGAAAGGGAGGGTCCTTTCTAGCGGTGAGAGTTGACCCCCTCATGAAACATGCAACAGGTGACTCGGGCCCCCATGTACCATGGGTGGTTGCCTGGGGCTCTAGTCAGAACCACGTTTAAGGGCAAGTCTGCATGAGAAGTGCTCCAAGCAAAAGAGATTATTGGGAAAGTGACCAGGAAGATGTGACAGTAGGGTTTCGGACCAACATCCGTAAATGTGAATGGGGTGTTGAGCTTGGAGACTTGAAATAATGGAGTGACACTACATTTTTGTAGGTGAGGCCTAGCAGCCTGCTTACAGGTGAGTCTGGGGGCACTGGACCCACTAATTCTTGGCAATCCTTTGGCAGACCTCCAACAAAGGATTGTTAGATTGCACCTATGGTAAGGCTCTCCAAAAGCCATACTGAGCAGTCAGTTCTGAGTTGATTGCAGTATCAGTGGCCTGTAGTCATTTGCCACTAGGTCATAACTTTGTTGCTCATTAGTGTTGATAAATTCTGTATACTAATTCACCTCCATCCAAGAAACATACTTTACTACAACCACTGGCCTTATTTTACCTGATCTTTGTCCTGAACCATCAACTTTAGTAAACATTGTTTTATTGTGTTACACTGTCTTCAATGTCTTTGTCTACAGCCAAACACCTTATTATGAGCCTGTACTGCATCGCAGAGAACCATCACCTCACTGAAAAGTGCGAAAATGAAAACAGACTCCTCTACTATGTGAAGTCAGTCAAGGTCAGCCTTGTCCACTTGCAGTAACTACATTGGGAAACATCACAATGCAGAGAATGATTCCTATTAATATAGACAAGGCTTTCAAATCGATACAACCTACAAATGACCATTGAGCTAATGATTCATAGAATTAATATGCCATAAGGTCACATTCTCTCTCTTGCCGACAGAAATAGTCTAGGAGCGCTCTAGTGGCTTGATATTAACAAAAAATGTATTGATAAAACATATATTTTCAGCAACCTCCCATTTCAAGCGCAATGAAGACTTATTACTCCAGTCACTGAAATACAAAAACCTATATCACGACTAGATGCTATCAACACTTTAGCAGGGATGAAAATTCCTTACAGGCTCACTTTACATGTTAAAGATTCAGATAGGGTTTAATTGTCAGGGTGTGATTTATTGTTAGTGATACTTTTAAGCTTGTTATAATTAGGGTAACTTTGTGATCTACATTGTTTTCTCCACACCTAACCAGTTGCCATTCACAGACCATATATATGGCCTGGACTTTAAGTGCTTAGTTGAATAATTGTTTATTAAAATAAAGTAGAGGAAGGATAGATGTACAACAATAATTATACAGTCTTGAAGACAAAGTACACTGGTTCACATGTACACACAGTCTTGTCTAAGATCAGGTAACAGGCAGTGACCTCTGAAAGTGTGGAGAAGTTAGAACAAACATACATAACAATTGGCCAAGCAGAGGGATAAAACTATACAAACATTTGAACTAATCAAGATAAGGAAACTTGTCCAACTAAGAAGCAGTTTCAATAGAAGAGAGAGAGGAGTAAGGAACAGAGGAGGGGATAAGGAGGGATAAGTATGAAAGAAGAGGGGAGATGGGGTGGGGGGACTAGGGGAAGGGTATGTGGTGGGGTAGATAGGGTTGTTGGCATGCATGTCATCACATTTAGAATAACTGAAACTAAACCTTTTGGGTCATGTGAGAAAAAGATAAATCATAGTCGGAAAATGATTTATCTATTAGGTGAAGGAATCAATTAGAGGTGTTTGAGTGGCAGTCTTGAGGGATCTTTGACATGATTTCTTTGTAGCAGGAGGTGGACATAAATTTTATCCAAGGGGCCCAAGTTAACATATGGCATTTAGATGTGTCTCTGGCATTGTGGGTAATGTCTTCCATGAGATGAACCTCGGCGACCTTTTACAGCCATTTCTTCATGGACGGGATTGTTGGTTGGCCCCAAAGAGTGGGTATTAGAGCCTTGGCCATGTTCAATAAGTGAGGAATTAGTGAGCGTTTGTAGATGCCAATGGGATCTTTAGTAACGTGGAAGAGGATGATCCATGGGTTGTTGGAGAGGTTAACGTCTGTGATCTTTAGTATTGGGTTGAGGATGTTGGTCCAGAAGGGACAGATGATTGGGCAGGTCCACCAAATGTGAGCATGAGTAGCTTTGCTCCCACAGTTCCTCCAGCACAATGGGAACTGGCGGGGAACATTTGATGTAGTTTGGATGGGGTGTAGTGCCACCTGGTGAGTAACTTGTAATTGACTTCCACCATTTTCGAAGCAAGGAGGGGACATGAGCTAATTGTAAGACTTTATCTTTTTGTTTGCTTGTGAGGGATGAATCAAGATCGGTTTCCCATTTAGCCAGAAAGGTCGGGTGTGAGGGGTTTTGAAGTTCGATAAGGGCTTTGTAGAATAGCGAAATGCAGTGCAAAGGTGGGTCCTTTTGGTTGAACACTTCTTCAATGCTATTGAGGTCTTGTAATCCTCTAGTAAAGGGAGAGACCGGAGGAAGCGTTACATTTGGTTGAATCTCCACTTGTCCATAAATGTGATTGGTTTAGAGTGAAGAATCTCAGATAGCGGTTTAAGGGTATTGGAGCGGAGAACATGATGCAACAAGAGGGGTTCTTCTGATGCCCAGGATTTAAATCCCGGATCCATTAATCCTGGTAAGAAGTGATTATGGTTGAGGAGAGGCATCAGGGGGGAGTCATATGCCCAAGAGAATTTCTTGTGTAGAGCATCCCATATATCTAGGGAGGGTGTGGTGAGTGACAAAGCTGTTTGGGCAAGATTCCTAGAGTAGCGGGGTATCCAGGGGGCAACAGAAAGGTCTATGCCACTTAAGGAGTGTTCTATTTGTACCCATAGTTTAGAGCCATTGGCATATTTCCAGTCTGCCAATCTTGACAATACAACAGCGTGGTAGTAGGTCTTAAGGTTTGGAAGGGCCAGTCCCCCGGAGCACTTGGAGCAAAATAACACCTCTCTAGATACTCTGGGGTGGCTATCCCTCCAAATAAAGTGGGAGATCATGTCTGCAGTATGGTAAAGAACCCTATAGGAACACCCAGTGTAATCATTTGAAAAATAAAGAGAATACGGGGCAGAATGTTCATTTTAATAATATTTACTTTGCTAACCAGGAATGAGATAAGCTAGACCATTTCCTTAGATCTTCTCTAACATTGTTTAATAGGGGAATATAGTTATGTTTAAAAAGGGAGTGGAGATTAGGAGTAAGATATATGCCTAGGTATTTCATGTTCTTTTGTTCCCAAATAAAAGCACAGTGGTGTAGTGGGTAGCACTCTCGCCTAGCAGTAAGAAGGGTCACTGGCTCGAATCCCGACCACGACACTACCTGCCTGGAGTTTGCATGTTCTCCCTGTGTCTGCGTGGGTTTCCTCCCACACTCCAAAGACACGCTGGTAGGTTAATTGGATCCTGTCTAAATTGTCCCTAGTATGTACGAATGTGAGTTAGGGACCTTAGATTGTAAGCTCCTTGAGGTTGTAGGGACTGATGTGAATGTATAATGTATATGTAAAGCACTGCGTAAATTGACGGCGCTATATAAGTACCTGAAATAAATAAATAAATAAATCTAAAAGGAAAGAGAGGTTTCAATGATGCCGCCTCTGAACTGGGGGGATTGATGTTCAGGATTTCAGATTTGGAGAGGTTTATTTTGAAGTTGGATATCGTTTGGAAGATAGAAAATGCTGACGTTAAGTTTGGGCGTGAGATGCGTAGTTGTTGGACAAAGAATAGGATGTCATCAGCATAAGCTGTGTATTTGTGAATTATATTGCTTACATGGATGCCATTTATATTAACAATATGTCTAATTGTGACCAAGAAGGGTTCCAAGGTAATGGCAAAGAGAAAGTGGGATAGGGAACAGCCCTGCCTAGAACCATTGTGTAGGGTAAAGGGGTGCCATTTATGCAAATTTGTGCAGTGGGGTTGGAGTAGAGGGAGGAAATACGATGATACATCCTAGGACCTAATCCAAAGTGATGTAAGGTCATCTTGAGATAGTCCCAATCCACCCGATCAAAAGCTTTTTCAGCATCGGTGGAAAGGAGTAGGGTGGGTTGGGCGCATCTATGTACGTATTGTATAGAGATATGGTTCGTAGGGAATTATCTTTGGCTTCTCTATTGGGTATAAAAACGGTTGGGTCTGCTGAAATCTATCTGGGTAGTAGGGGGAGTAGCCGATTTGCCATTACTTTGGCGTATAGCTTAACATCTATATTTAATAGTGAAATTGGCCTGTAGCTGCTACAAAGGGTGGAGTCCTTGGCAGGTTTGGGGATAACAGTAATGTGGGCTGAGAGGGATTCTGGACGTAAACCTGAAGAGTGGTAGATTGAATTGGCGTAAGCTGTGAGACGGGGGATTAAAATGTCGCTAAATGACCGTTTGTGGCGTTGTAAAGGTCTGCAAAGAATTCTCTAAAGGCTTTGGCAATGTGCGGGCTAGCATGTGCAAGCTCTCCTGTTGGTAGTTTAATTTTGGAGCTAAATGACTGAGACTTCTTTGCCCTATGGGATCTAGCAAGTCGTTTACCTGGTTTATTCCCCCATTCATAGAGTTTTTGTTATGTACTGGAATTTTCTTTTAGTGTCTAGATCAAGGGGGTTCTTCAGTTCCTCGCGTTTAAATGTGAGGGCTTCGAGGTGTGTGGTATGTAGAATGAGTTTGTGTTGCTTGTCAAGGTTGGTTATTTGTTGCAAAACCTGTTCAATCTGCTGACCCTGCTCCCTTTTTTTTCTCGCTCCAAGTTCGATAAGTCGACCTCTCATAGTGGCTTTATGAGCTTCCCACACAATTGAGGGAGAAGTTTCAGAGGGTTTATTCTCCTTGAAATATTGTGTCAGATGGGAGGATAACATAGAACATCTTTTTGGTTGGAAAGAAGAGAGTCATTAAGTTTCCAGTTGTTAGTGTGATGTGTTAAGGTGGGCATGGTCAAACGCATTGGTACAGGTGCGTGATCTGATATATTCACAGTGCCTGTATGGGTTGATCGCAGGAGAGGGAGGTGAAAGTGGTCTAGAAAGATATTGTCTATTCTGGAGTAAGATTGATGCGTTTTGGAAAAGTGGGAGGAATCTTTTTCTTTGGGGTGGAGCAGGCACCAGACATCCAGTAATTGAAGGTCTAGGAGCCTCTTTTTGACAAATGCCAAATGTTTGAATGAGATGTTGGAGCGGCCCTGGGATGTGTCTAGTGTGGGGTCAAGTGGCATGTTTATGTCACCTGCGAGGATAATTATTCCTTTGGCAAATTGTGATAATTTAGTGAGAGTTCGGGAGAAGAGGGTAGGTTGGTTATGGTTAGGACAGTAAACATTTGCTAGGGTGCACTGGGTGTTGCCTAGAAAGCCCCTAAGAAAGAGAAGGCGGCCATGGTCATCCACTAACATGTCTGAAAGGATACACTACCGCTGAACCCAATGGCCATGCCCTTGGCTTTGTTCGTGTCGGAAAGACTATAGTACCATTGTGGAAAGTGAGGCAAGGTCAATTTGACAGGCGTTGAGTGGGTTAAATGCGTTTCTTGAAGAAAGGCAATAGAGCACGTGGATTTCTTTAGTTCACGAAATACTTGATGCGACATTCAGACCCCTGACATTGTATGAGGTAATTGTTAGCGTAGCCATTATGACAGCGGAGTGTGACCCTTTAGCTTATTCATCCATGCATGCCAACAGGGAGGGGGAAGGGTGGGAGAGTAATGAACAGAGGTAGATTGGAGGAGAGAGAGAGAAGAAAAAGAACATATACAGAGGGTATATTCATGTATTGACATACTTGTGGGAATTACAAGAAAAACACAGAAATCTGCAGTGGTCCCTGTGGGGAGAGAGAGAGCGAGCAGCCATCCAAATCTCTAGAGAGAGATCGAATAGAGCACTATGTAGGCAGCTTGCACTCACCAACCCCAGGAGGAGGGGGCAGGGGACATATTGTGGAATAAGTGCGCAGGAGCAGTGTGCCCCGTCAGCACTCGGCCTCTAAGAAAAACTTAAAACCCTAGGAGACTAGCTCCAGCAAAAAATTTTTTTTTAGATAAGAAAACAAGAACACGTTAAATCTGGTGAAATAACGTGCAGTTAAACCGAACAAACATGATGATAACAAATGCAAAAGTACCCAATATGGTGGCCAGGCTGTGTCATCTAAGCAAATTCAGGTGAGGTTGAATAATGCCGTGTACAGACGATCTTAATTTCTGACAACCAAACCGTGGATTTATTTCTGATGGATGTTGGCTGAAACTTGTCTTGCATACACACGGTTGCACAAATGTTGTTGGAAATTCCGATCGGCTAGAATGCGCTGACGTACAACACGTATGACAGGACTAGAAAAAGGAAGTTCAATAGCCAGTACGCCACCCTTTGGGCTCCTTCTGTTAATCTCGTGTTAGTAGAAGTTTGGTGAGAGGCGATTCGCGCTTTTCAGCCTCGTGCTTTTCCGATTGCTACTGTCTTCAGTTTGTACTTGTGGGTTCATATATGGTTTTCAGTGCGTGTAGTCAGTTCACATCTGGTTTTCAGTGCGTGCTATTTCTAGTACGTATTTGATTACCAGTGCGTTCTTGTCCACTCGTTTCTGATTTTCAGCTCATTCTTCTCAGGTTCTTTATGATTTTCAGTGCATTCTGTAAGTTCGTTCTGACCAGCCGACCGTTTTGAAGCCATGTTGCGGTTACGTACTCGTCATAGAGTTCGTGCTGTGCTGGGGCTTGGTGTTGGGGTTCTTACTTTGACCCAAGCTCAGTCCATGAACAGGGTGGGGATGAGTTCATGGACGAAGAATTGGTTGCTCCACCATGACCAATTCTTGCACATGCCTTTGTTGTGGGTGATCCGTGAGAAAAATCCTGATGATTTCAGGAATTATCTCCGGATGACAGACCCCGTTTTTCACCATTTGTGTTTGTTGGCTTTGTTGTCCCCTTATATTACGAAGCAGGACACCTGCATGCGGCAAGCCATCACTCCTGAACAGAGGCTCGTCGCCACCTTGCGGTACTTGGCGATGGGGAGAAGTCTGCAGGACATCAGGTTCTCGACAGGCATCTCCCCCCAGGCTCTGGGGGTCATTATTCCAGAGACCTGTTCTGCCATCATTCAGGTCCTGCAGAAGGACTATATTAGGGTAAGTTTTCTCCTTTAACATCACATTCTATGTATTTAATGTTTGCTAATGTATTGTATTTCTTTCATCATTCCATAATTACCATGATTGTAATATGCTGTGAATGTCCCCTTTATCCTCATGCATGCTTGAATTTTTTAATGCTCCTTTTTTGTCCTTCATGCATATTTGCCTTCACTAACCTCCCCAGCATGCTATCCTGGGCCCATACACAACTAGCCTAGTCACTTAACAATGCATTTTGTCAGCTCCATTGTACTGTTTTACCCTAAACACCCCCTAAAATGTGTACAAATGTTATTTTTGTCCTTAAATTTAGGCAGAGTGCAAGAGGCTTTTTTTTTTGAGGCCCAAACACATTTGGAACTCCCAACTGCTAAGTCAACCGATACCAATACTCTGTCCGCTGACTTTGCCAAACCCATACACACTATACCTACCTCTTTTGTGGTCATATTTATGGATGAATTTACCAAAGCATGTAGTGAAAGGCCCTGCCTGAATACTTTCAAATGGTACTGTTTAAAGTTTTGTTCTCCTATTATCTTGATAGCTAATTGCAGAATGTAAAAATGTGCTTCAATTTGGACAGTGTGTATTCATATTTTTGGATTATGACACTTCTTACCTGTCCAGTGGGCTGCCAATAGTGTAAGTAAGGAGGGGCTGGCCAAAGTAACACATATTATGTATGCAATCAGCTCTCAATGAAGTGGAGAGGGTTACCTGTACAAAACATCTCCCCCCTAAAATTTTTAAATGGGCCATCAGAGGGGTGAGGAATCTGATACGTGAACCTTATATTTTTGTCTTTAAATATTACTTAAAATAAATGTTTTATACTTATGTTGGCCAAGAATGTTTGTGTCTAATCTGCTTTCAATGTTATGTGCAAAAGTACTAATTTATTTTTTTCTGGTTTGACTCCAGTTTCCTTCAACGCCAGATGAATGGCAGACTGTGGCTTCCCAATTTGCCCAGCGGTGGGACTTTCCCAACTGTGGAGGGGCAATTGATGGGAAACACGTCCACATCATGCCACCCCCCAACTCGGGGTCATACTATTATAATTACAAGGGGTTTAATAGTATTGTAATGTTGGCGGTGGTGTCAGCGACATACGAGTTTCTCTACGTAGGGAAGAATGGCTGGATGTCGGATGGTGGAGTCATCGCCCAGACCAAGTTCTATGGATGGCTCCAGAGTGGTGGCTTTGGCTTGCCATCTGCAGAAGACAACGTGGCTGGTCTACCATTCGTCTTTGTCTCTGATGAAGCATTTGGGCTGGGTGATCACCTGATGCGGCTGTTCCCGATGAGGACCCTCACCCCGGAGCAGAGGGTTTTTAACTACTGGCTGGCCAGAGCCAGAAGAGTGGTGGAGAATGCTTTTGGTATAATGGCCAGCCGGTTCCGCCTGTTCCTGACGCCAATCAACATGGCGGAATATAAACTAAACCATATAATACTTGCATGTTGCATTCTACACAACTTTCTCAGGAGAAATGCTACAAACTATGTGGCCTCAGTTGGGCCTGAGGCTGGATTTCCAGAACAAACAACAAGCTGTTGAAGCTGGCCATCCTGGCTTGCCCACCCAAAGTCTCCTAGGTTCTCCAATGGGCTTTTCTTTTGCCCATTTTCTTCAATAGTGGAAACGTAATTTAGTTGATACATGAGGTGACAATCTCTTCTTCAGCTAACTATTATGTTGTGGGTCTGCTACACACACACACATTGTTTTTGTTGTTAATGTATGTAATGCATTAATGATAAAAAACACATTCTTTTCAGCACCATGAATTAATTGTTTTGAGTCCCCAAACTGGCCTGATTGAGGCAAATTTTAGAGCACTGTGGGGGTAATTTACTAAAGGCAAATCCACTTTGCACTACAAGTGCACTGCATGTGCACTTGAAAGTGCACTGAAACGGCACTGAAAGTGCACTTGTAGTGCAAAGTGGATTTGCCTTTAGTAAATAGCCCCCATTGCCACTGTAACACCAAATTACTACAAGAACTGGTATTGAGTATTGAAAAAAGAAGCCACACTTTGTTGAGTAGAAAACATTTTACTCAAAGCACATTAACATGTGCGTTAGAAAAGGGTTTTTTAACAAGCCAACATGTTTGTTGTATAACATTTTTAGGTTTGACAGTACAAATAGCCTTTTTTGGGTTAAACAGGAATGTTTAAAACCATAAACATACACAATTCAGGAATTTATAAAGTTCAACTTTGACAAAGTGAAGGCAATATCAGACATTAGTATGTCCAAACTGTGTTGATATTGCCTTCATCAGATGGGGTGATATCACCTCTGTGAAACACAAACTGGGAGTGAAAACGTGTATTTCCCTCCTGATCCCATGCCTAATGTCAACATGTGCTAGCTCCCATCAAGGGGGATCAATGGACATGTTTTGGGGGTGCAACCCCTTCCTCTCATCTACTTTAGTTGTGAGGAAGGGGTTGCACCCACAAAACGCATACCTTGATATTCCGTGATGGCAGATAGCACATGTTGACACACTGTGTGCATCTTCCAAATTTGGCTTTCTAAAAAATATTTAAAATGTGTAAAAATCAGAAAAGTACAAACAAACTAGAATAATTTTGGGGTGTTTTAGATTCTGCCTAAAACATCAATGATGTTTTTGAGTCTTTTTTCCACGTCGTTGATGTCTTCCTTGATCTTCTGTAAATCACGATTGCACACCGTGATCTCCCCAATGAGGATGTATGCACTTGCACTTGTGAAATGCAATTCTTCTTCCACAACATCCACATCACCTAAAATAAAAAAAAACACCATGTATTATAAATATGCAGGCATACATCTATTACCTGAAGCTGTGGTCTCAGACACTTACCTGTTGTGTCACTATTTCGCCCACTTCATAAAGCTTTCCTTCCTCCACATTATGAGGTTGTGGTGTTGTGAGTTCCCCTTCTTTAGGAGGTTGGGGGTCCCTGGTGACCTCAGACGTCCCGAGTCTTTTCTCCCCTATGTGAATTAAAAAATAGGTATACTTAGCACACAGATATTTGAGGCCAGAAATAGGAATATGAAACATTGCTTGGAAGTGACGTACAATTGTCTGTTTTGGCAGAGTTCCAAGCTGAAGACATGATTTTTTTGCAATTCTAAAGCTGGGATAATTACTTTTTTTGTGCAAGTTTCACACATGGAGAGACCCCTAGTATCCACTGGAGCACCTTTGTGGGACACCCTAAAAAGTTTGTTCTGGTGTCCCTCACTAGTGTTCCTGCATCCAGATGTGTAAACAGCGACTGAGTGTCCTCTCCGTACACTGAATCAAGTTTGCATTTCATTCTAGTTACAAACCCATCTAGACAACAATGTAATAAATTTATTTTAATACAAATAGGCATGAACAAATGTAGTTAACCTGCATCTGCCAAAAACATCGTATTAGTGGGCGAACAAACGATGTTTACTACAAACGATTACTGTGCCCGCGAACCTGAAACTTGCCATTTTAAACTGTACAACAGTAAAGAAAAGCACATGGAGCAGCACGAATGTAATAATAATAATAGGAACACATGACAAAATACTTACTTTTTTGCAGCACTCTCTTGATTCTTCTGTACTAATCCTGCTCCCTCAATTTGAGGTCTGAGCATTGTTTCCTCAGTTGATCCTTGGATCGCCGTACCCCAAAATTCTTCTGCAGACTTTTCACAACTTTAGCCATGATCTTGGCCTTTCTCACATTTGGGTTTGGGTAAGGTCCATGCTTCCCATCATAGTCGCCCCTCTTGAAGATGTCCACCATCTCCACCATCTCTACAAAGGACATATTTGAGGCCTCAAAGCTCCTGGATCGGGACGTTTGTGGCTCCGGGCTTTCGTCGTCCTCCTCGTTGCTGCTCTCCTCTGCATGCACCTGCTCTTTCTTCACCATGTGCTCTCCCACTGCGCCGAAAGAGAAGGGGCGGGGAATATATTAGAAATAAGGTCAGGGGCGGGCGGAGTTTCACGCATGCGCAGTGTATATAAAGCATAACACGTGTGCATCAGACATACGATCTGTGAGCAGAGGACGGAGTAGCGTAAGCGCTGATCGTGATAACGAAGGTACAATTTGAACTTGGGGCATCAGTGGTCTATACTGCTTCTAGATTGAGGCCTATATTGGGACAAGATTAGGAGCGTTTAGCCCAGTGGTGTCCAAACTATGGCCCTCCAGTTGTTAAGGAACTACAACTCCCATCATGCCTAGTCATGTCTGTGAATGTCAGAGTTTTACAATGCCTCATGGGAAGTGTAGTTCCGCAACAGCTGGAGGGCCGTAGTTTGGACATCCCTGGTTTAGCCTGACATTAGGGTTTGCCTTGTGTTGTGTCTTGCAGATAAAATGGATGGATTCAATGATCACGACTTCCTCCCCCAATTCATTGATATGTACAGAGAGCTGCCATGTCTGTGGCAGGTAAAACACCCCTATACTAATAAAAGAAAGAGGCAGGCAGCGCTGGATCAATTGCTGGAATTGGTGAAGTCGCAGATCCCCATGGCAAACATCATGGTGGCCTGAGGAGAACATATAATAGGGAGCGCAAGAAGGTCCAGGATTCCATGAGATCCTGAGCAGCAGCAGATGACGTTTATGTCCCCAGACTCTGGTACTACGACAGACTGTGATTTCTGTCAGACCAGACTGAAATCAGGCCATCACTCTTAACTCTTCCTTCCACACTTCCTTCCACATCAGATGAGGCTTCAGAAGTCCAACCAGGCCTTCCACCCAGGAAGAAGATGTGGAGGAGCCCAGCTTGAGTCAGGTATAGCATTGTTTAACATATTTATCAAAATTGTGTTTGATTGATGAACAATAAACTAAAAATAGGTCCCATTTTCATACACAGGAAAGCCTCAGCCAGGAGGAGGCTGTGGAAAGTGGCAGCCAGGAGGTGGTGGGGGAAAGTGGCAGCCAGGAGGTGGCCGGGCCCAGTAGCCTGACCGAATCCCAGGTTCCTCCCCTCCGCCTTCCAATAAAAAGTACCAGGAATGGAAGGAACGTGCAGGAGTCAGCGCTTTCTTTGATTCAGGAGGCTACTGCGGCCTTCAGAACCAACCCCAATCTTGAAGAGGCCTATGCCTACATGGTAGCCAGCAAAATGCAGGAAATGGAGGTGGCCAACGCCTCTTTTGTGAGGAAGTGACCTATCTGGCCCTAAATATGGGGTTGAGGGGCGACCTCACAAGCAAAACCTACCTGTGTGAGCTGGACCATCCTCCTCTTCCTCCACCCCCTCCACCTCCGGCCACAACTCCAACACCAGAGCCACAGCCTGGAAGCAAGCGTGGAAACAAGTGTAGAAGGAAGACAAGAGAGTGATGGCCTGGGTTCAGTCTGGTCTGAAAAAAGACGTAGGCTGTTGTAAGACCACAGCCTCAGGACATACATGTCATCTGCTGCTGCTCCCAATCTCTCGGAGTCCTGGATGGTATTGTGCTCCCTATTGAATGGACTCATCAGGCTACCAATTTTGCCTGACAAATAATTGAAGTCTGCCCTGGGGTACAAAGGATTCACCAATTTCACCAGTTTATCCAGCGTTGCCTTTCTCTTTATTTTGTTATGACCCCTAATAAATGCCTATTTTATTTTCACAAATACTTGGCTATGTGTTTTAGTTCAAAAAGGACAGTTTGTTTGTGAGTAGGCAGGTACATTTCAAAAAGACAATGTCACATTAACAAGGGACACCAACCAATCTCTTTGAGGTTAAAAAATACAAGATAATAATGGTGTTGTGGTAACTTAACTTGACACACAAAACGAGAAAAAATATTATGGAGATCATTATAAAAAAAAATAAAAAAAATCAGGAGATCTTGATAAAAAAATAGAAAAAGTAGATCACTATAAAAAAAACATTATTCTGGAGATCTGCCAAAAAAAAAAATTATTCATGAGATCACGAGAAATAATAAAGAAATCAGTTTGTCAGAACTCTATGTGAATATCAGCAGCAAAACAACTTCATTATTCTAGCATTATAAAGAAGAAGAGAATGTGCTGCATTAAAAGATTAAAAACTTTGCAGCGTGACGAATGTGCTATCTCCATTACGAACGCTAGTTTTACCAGACCGAGCGCTTCCGTCTCGCACTTGATTCAGAGCATGCGTGGAATTTTGTGTGTTTGTCTACACACACTCAAAATTTACATCAATGGATTTTGTTGTTGGAAAATTTGAGAACCAGCTCTCAAATTTTGTGTCAGAAATTCCAATTAAAAATGTCCGATGGAGCCTACACACAGTCGGAATTTCCGACAACAAGCTCACATCGAACATTTGTTGTCAGAAATTCCGATCGTCTGTACACGGCATAAGTGTCTTAGAGGCCTGGTTGTGGCCTATTAGACACAGAAATGATAGGCACCCATATTATAAAAGGGAGTTTGGGTAGTTAAAATGTTCATCTCAGCCATGTTGTTGTGAGGAGCCTAGAATGGAGGGAGTTTTCCACCACTGGGGATCTAGGGGGACCAAGAATTTAGAGATGGGGTCCTGCCAGCCTGGGAGTTGCGATTTTCGAGATCCTTGAGTTTATACAGAGAGGCACGGTGAGCAAAGGCTAGCCATGTAACTGTCTCCTGCAATTCTTTTATGGCTGTTGCATGAGAGTCCTGCCGCTGCTCTGTCTCCTCTATTCTGACCAGAATGTGTGACATGTCTGCTCTCACTGCAATGATTTCTTTCTTAATAGATTTTTCTAGGCTGTGAAACATCCCTGCAAGCTCATTTTTAAGTCCACTCACCAATGTTGTCATTTCTGAGCCAGCAGGGGATCCGGTATCATCCATGAGATCCGAGCAGTAGGAGGAGGCAGGAGAGCTCTCTCTGATGGAGGCGGCGTGTGAGGAGGGAGAGATACTCGACCTCGAGGCTCTGGCCTGTCCACTTCGTGTGCCGGGGCTGGATCTTTCTGCAGCTACCGCTTGATGGAGCCAACGGCGGACGGGTGAGTCACCGATCCCTTCCCAGATCTTTTGCCAACCGTGGAGTGGGGTTTAGGTGTCTATATATTGTATATATATATTGTGTATGTGTAAATTTTCTATATGATTGATATATTGTTTGTATTATTTTATATTATATCCATTAGTTTGCTCATAATACAGTCTTGCGGTAAACGGAAGCATTTGTTTTTTAGTTACCCACGATAGATTATCCTCGTGTCTGTCTCTAGTGATACTGATTATTAATTTTATATTAATAAATACTTTATTTCTTTTTTGTACATGAGGGTGAGGTGTCCCTGGCCAGAGAATGGGTAATTTTTGTTCTGGCTCTAGGAGGACGTGAGAATGGTGTTTTACTTTATTATTGTAAGGTTACCATAGAGATGTTGGAAGCTATTTAACATAACTAGAAACTCTAAGCTCCACCTACTGAAGAAGCCCTATCATGTGGTGACACGCGTCTAGGAGAGGAGTAGAGCTGTGTGACGTTAAACATGCTTTTACAATTTACCTTTTGTAAGTGTGATATTTTAAACAGGGGTTTAAATATATATTGTATACGGAATAGACTATTCCTGTCCTTTCTGCTTTGATCTATATATGATTCGATAATAACTGTGCGGACGGGAGTCAATATTGCATTGAGGAGGAGAGAGGGAGTAGAGCCATTTAATTTGGCTGTGATGAGACAAACCTTTTTTTACCTACACGGAGGATTTGAGGATACCTGTGAGGATGGGAGTCTATATCTCATTGAGGAGGAGAGAAGGAGTGGAGCCATTCACCTGGGTTGTGATGAGACAAGCTGTTCTTTTACTTACACAGAGGTGCGCATGCAATTGGTAGATAATCACAGCACTTAAAGAGCAGGCATGGGGTGTATTGAAGGACAATACTATTGATTCACGGAGGACTTATTTTTGTGTATTACTTTTATCACATTCTACACTGTTTTGTATGTGATCACATGGTTATATCACGCTACACTGAATCTCATTTTGTATATGCAGTGAAATAACATCTTTACAGGATGTCTCCAACTTACAAGCTGACCTCAATGCACTGTTTAATTTGGCAACTATGTGGCATTTGAGGTTTAATGTTGATAAATGTAAAGTTATACACTTGGAGGCTAAGAATATGCATGCATCATACATACTAGGGGGAGTACAACTGGGGGAATCCATGGTGGAGAAGGATCTGGGGGTTTTGGTAGATCATAAGCTTAATAATAGCATTCAATGCCAAGCTGCGGGTTGCAAAGCGAGCAAAGTCCCTTCTTGTATTGAAAGAGGTATGGACTCCAGAGAGAGAGATATCTTTTTGCCCCTGTACAAATCATTAGTAAGACCTCATCTGGAATACGCAGTTCAGTTTTGGGCCCCAGTTCACAAGAAGGATATCGGGGAACTGGAGAAAGTGCAGAGGAGGGCAACCAAACTGATACGAGGCATGGAAGAGCTCAGCTATGAGGAAAGGTTATAGGAACTGAATTTATTTTCTCTTGGGAAGAGGAGATTGAGGGGGGATATGATCAACATGTACAAATACATAAGTGGTCCATGTAGTGAACTTGGTCTTGAGTTATTCACTTTAAGTTCATCACAGAGGACAAGGGGACACTCTTTACGCCTAGAGGAAAAGAGATTTAATCTCCAAATAGGGAAAGGCTTCTTCACAGTAATAGGGCGTACACACGGTCGGACTTTGTTCGGACATTCCGACAACAAAATCCTAGGATTTTTTCCGACGGATGTTGGCTCAAACTTGTTTTGCCTACACACGGTCGCACAAAGTTGTCGGAATTTCCGATCGGCAACCACGCGGTCACGTACACCACGTACGACGAGACTAGAAAAGGCCGGTTCAGAACCAAGCGCGGCACCCTTTGGGCTCCTTTTGCTAATCTCGTGTTAGTAAAAGTTTGGTGAGAGACGATTCGCGCTTTTTCAGACTCGTGGCTTTCAGATCGTTTTCTGCCGTTCAGTTTGTGCTTGTGGGTTTGTATCTGCTCTTCAGTGCGTGCAGTCAGTTCGTATCAGAGTTTTCTGTGTGATCTTGCCTGCTCGTTGCTGTTTTTCAGGTCGCTCTTCACAGGCCTTGCTGTTCTTCAGTGCGTTCTGTTACTTCGTTCTGAGCAGCTGACCGTTTTCTAGCCATGTTTCGTATGCGTACTCCTCGTAGAGTTCGTGCTGTGCGGGGGCTTGGTGTTGGGGTCCTGACCTTGACACAAGTCCAGTCCATGAACAGGGTGGGGAGGAGTTCATGGACCAAGAATTGGTTGCTTCAGCGTGACCAGTTCTCTCATATGCCTTTGCTCCGTGAGATCCGTGAGAATAATCCTGATGATTTCAGGAACTTTCTCAGGATGACGGACCCCGTGTTTCACCGTTTGTTGGCTTTGCTGACCCCCTATATCAGCAGGCAGGATACCTGCATGAGGCAAGCCATCACTCCGGAGCAGAGGTTGGTCGCTACCTTGCGGTATTTGGCCACAGGGAGACGTCTGCAGGACTTAAAGTTCTCGACAGGCATCTCCCCCCATTATCCCAGAGACCTGTTCTGCCATCATCCAGGTCCTACAGAAGGAGTATATGAAGGTAAGATTTTTATCCTTTTATATTACATTTCATTGTATTGAATGTTTGATAATATATTTTATTTCTCTCCTCATTCCCTAATTACCATGATTGTAATATGCTGTGAATGTCCCCTTTGTCCTCATGCATGCTGGATTTTTATGTAATTATTATTTTCGGTCCTTCATACATATTTGCCCTTCACTAACCTCCCCAGCATGGTGTCTCCTGGCCTATATTCACCTCATGTAGTCACTTAACAATGTATTTTATCAGCTCCATAGTAGTGCTTTACCCCAAACACCCCCTAAAATGTTTGGTAATGTTATTTTTGATTTAAATTCAGGCAGAGTGGCAGAGGCTTTTTTTTGTGGTGTCCCCAAATAATTTTTAGTAACCCTCCCTCCCCCAACTGCTAAGTCAGCTGATCCCAATTCTCTATCCTCAATCATCAATCTGCTGACTTTGCCAAACCCATACACACTATACCCACCTCTTTAGTGCTCAGATTTATGAATGAATTCCCCAAAGCATGTAGTGCAAGGGCCTGCCTGTATACTTTTCAATGGTACTGTTTAAAGTTTTTGTAATAGCAGAATGTCCAAATGTCCTCAAATGTGTACAGTGTGTATTTATATCTTTGTATTATGACACTTCTTACCTGTCCAGTGGGCTGCCAATAGTGTAACTAAGGAGGGGCTGTTCCAAGTAATACCCTGTATTTAGGCATTCATCTCTCAATGAAGAGGGTTACCTGTCCAAGAGTTCCCCCCCCTATAATGTTAGAAATGGCCCATGAGAGGGGGGGAGGGGGAATATGATAGGTGTACCTTATACTTTGGCGTTGTTAAATTCCCCTTAATAAATGCTATCTGAAGGTTGCCCCATAATGTTTGTGTATAATCTGCTTGCCATTTTTACTGTGAAAAAATAGTAATGTTTATTGTTTTTTCCTCAACAGTTTCCTTCCACGCCACAGGAATGGCAGACTGTGGCCTCCCACTTTGCCCAGCGGTGGGACTTTCCTAACTGCGGAAGGGCAATTGATGGGAAACACGTCCACATCATCCCACCACCCAACTCGGGGTCGTACTATTATAATTACAAGGGGTTTAATAGTATAGTGATGTTGGCGGTGGTGTCGGCTAATTACGACTTCTTGTATGTGGACGTGGGGAAGAATGGCCGGATGTCCGATGGTGGAGTGATCGCCCAGACGGAGTTCTACAGGCGTCTCCAGAATGGCAGCTTGGACTTGCCAACTCCAGAGGATAATGTGGAAGGTCTCCCATTTGTGTTCGTTGCTGATGAAGCGTTTGCGCTGGGGGACCACCTGATGCGGCCATTCCCGATGAGGACCCTCACCCCGGAACAGAGGGTTTTTAATTACCGGCTGGCCAGAGCCTGAAGAGTGGTGGAGAACACATTTGGAATCCTGGCCAGCCGGTTCCGACTATTTCTGACACCCATCCATATGGCGGAGTATAAACTGAACCATATAATACTGGCGTGCTGTGTTCTCCATAATTTTTTAAGAAAACATTCTGCCAACTATGCTGGCTCAGTTGGGCCTGAGGCTGGAATCCTACATCCAACAACACTGACGGCGCTTGAAAGTGGCCGTCCTGGCTTGCCCTCCCTGAGTGCCCGTGATGTCCGGTTACGATACCTGGAGTTCTTTGCGGGTAGGGGGGCTATCAATATGCCAGACAATATGTGAAGCCTTTTTCAAATAAAAAAAAAAAAGAAATTCTTTGTGGACATTTACTGCTTGTGTTTGTTTTAGCTGACCCTGACAGAAATGTGTGGAGTCCAGAAAATGTCGTGATTGTGTAACCTTATTATACAAAGCACTGTTGGCTGGTATTTCCTAAATGCAAAAACACATTTCACTCCAAGTGCACTTGCAACTGCACTGAACCTGCACTTGTAGTGCAAAGTGGATTTGCCCTTAGGAAATAACCCCCATTTTTGCATAAAACAGCAATTACATCACCCCAAAAGTGTTGTAGTGTTGAGACAATAATCCACACATTCTTGAGTAAGCCTCTTTTTTATACCTGCACAATCACATGTGCATTTACCAAAGGTTTTTAAAACAAACCAACATGTTTGTTGTATAACAATTTTTGCAGTAGCATTATCAAAAATCGAAATATCCATTTCAGATAAAACAGGCCTGTGTAAAACCAACAAGAAAGCCAAAAAACTTGAACTTACAAAGTTCACATTAGGTAAAAGCTGAAGGCTATATCAGACATCAGTATTTAGGAACTGGGTTTGATATAGCGTTCAGATGGGGGGAAATCACCCCTGGAAAAGCCAAATTTGGAAGATGCACACCAATTTACAAATGTCAACATGTGCTATCTGCCATCAGGGGGGATCAAGGGACGTGTTTTGGGGGAGCAAGCCCTTCCTCACCGCTACTTTATAATTGAGGAAGGGGTTGCACCCCCAAAACGCATCCATTGATCTCCCGTGATGGCAGATAGCACATGTTGGCACACTGTGTGCATCCTCCAAATTTGGCTTTTCAAAACATTGCAAAAAATTTTAAAAGATTGGACCACAATAAAACAAGTGATTTTGTGGGGTTTAAATTCACCCCAAAACATCAATGATGTTATTATTTTTTTTAATCACATCATTGATTTTTTGCTGGATGTTTTGCAGTTCGGCATTACATCCCATGATCTCCCCGATCAGGATCTGGGCACTTTCAGAAGTAAAGCGTTCTCTATCCCTCACATCACGATCACCTAAAAAGAGATAAAGAAAAAAAAAAAAGGTCTCAAAAATCTGCCACCATCCATCTCTTTTACCTGAGCCTGTGGTCGCAGACACTCACCTGTTGTGGTGCCAATCTCCACCACATCTTCTTCTTCCTCCTTCTCTTCTTCTTGGGTTTGGGGTATTTCACCTTCTTCCATAGGTGGGGGGTCTGTGGGATGAGGGGTGTCCTCCGAGTCTTTTCTCCCCTATGTAAAACAAAAATGGTAGAATTAGCACACAGATATTTGATGGCAGAACTAGAAATAGAAAACATTGCTTGGAAGTGGGGTACAATTGTCTATTTTAGCCGAGTTCCAAGATGTATATTTTTTATTGGCCTTTGTCAAGCTGCAATACTTTACCTGTTTGGTACAAGCTTCACAGATGGAGACCCCCCTATAGTATACACTGGAGCACCTGTGTGGCCCCCTAATAAAAATGGTGTTCTGGGGTCCCACACTAGTGCTCCAGTGTCCAGATGTGAAAACAGCTGCTCAGTGTCCTCTCCTTACACACAATCTAGTTGGCATTTCATTCTAGTAACAAACCCATCTACACAAACAAATATTTGGCATCCAAGTAGGCCCAAAAAAATGTGTGAAAATGCATATGGCCTAAACAATGGTGTTCTAGAGGCCGAAAGAAAAATGTTTGATACGAACGAATAATGGGCCCATGAACATTAAAGTTGCCCTTTTAAACGTTACAATTAATAAAAGCATATGGAGCAGAACGAACGGAATAAAGACAGAAAGAATAGGAACACAGCACAACTACTTACTTTTTTGCAGCACTCTCCGGATCTTTCGGTACTGCTCTGGCTCTCTCAACTTCAGGTCCGACCACCGCTTCCTGAGCTGATCTTTAGATCTTCGTACCCCGAAATTCCTGTGAAGGCTTTTGATCACTTTAGCAATGATTTTGGCCTTTCGGATGTTGGGGTGGGGGTAAGGCCCATATTTTCCGTCATAGTCGGACTTCCTCATGATGTCGACCATCTCCAACATCTCCCCAAAGGACATATTTGTGGCCTTAAAACGTCTCCTTCTGGATCGGGACGTGCCTGGATCCGGGCTTTCCTCCTCCTCCTCCTCGTTGCTATAATTAGCACACACCTGCTCTAAATCCGCCATCATGCTCTTCACCCACTGCGCCGAACGAAAGGGGCGGGGAATAGACTAGAAAGAACGTCAGGGGCGGGTGGAGTTACACGCATGCGCAGTGTGTATAAAGCGTAACACGCGTGCGTATTACGTACGATCTGTGAGTGGAGGAAGGAGCATTGGACGCGCCGATCGTAAGAACGAAGGTAAGAGACAAACTTGTGCCTATACTGCTTCTAGATTGAGGCCTATATTGTAACAAGATTAGGAGAGTTTTGTCTGACATTAGGCTTTGTCTTGTGTTGTGTCTGGCAGTGAACATGGATATGGTACTCAAAGATAATGACTTCATGTCAGTATTCATAGATATGCTAAGGGAGCTGCCCTGTCTGTGGGAGATTACCCACCCCCATTTCAAGAACCAAGCAAAGAGGAAGGCAGCACTGGAGCAATTGTGTGAAATTGTGAAGCAGGTGATGCCCACGGCAGACATCACCTATTTAAAGATATTAATTGGTTGCCTGAGGAGTACATATCTAAGGGAGCGCAAGAAGGTCCTGGATTCACAGAGATCCGGAGCAGCAGATGACATCTATGTCCCCAGGATGTTGTACTACGACAGGCTGCACTTTCTGGCAGGCCAGACTGAACCCAGGCCATCCCTCTCCAGTCTTCCTTCCACGCTTCCTTCCCCCCCGGTTGAGGCTTCTGACGCCCAACCTGGGCCTTCCAGGCCACATGTGGAGGAGCCCAGATTGAGCCAGGTATAGCATTCCTCTAAATATTTCTGCTTGTCCAATCAATGATGTTAACTAGATGTTAGTTGGGAGTAGTAATTTAGGATTGTGATTGATGAAGCAAAAACTAAAACCATGTCCCTTTTTCATACACAGGGAAGTCTCAGCCAGGAGGTGGCCGGGCCGAGCCGGCTGGCTGATCTGCAGGTCCCTCAACCCCCACTGAAAAGAGAAAGTGGCAGTAGGAGGAGTGCCCTAGAGGGGGCTGCTATAGGATTCTTTTGGAGGGCTACAGAGGTCCTGGGAGCACTCCACACCATGGAGGAGAACATTGCTGCCTTCATTGCATATAAAATGCAGAGGATGGAGGAGGGCCAAAAAGTCATGTGTGAGGCCCTCATATCGGAGGCTCTGGAGAAAGGTATGAGGGGCCAAATTACACCTCAGACACACCTTTGGGATGGTCCTCCTCCTCCTCCTGCAGGTCCTCCTCCTCCTCCCTCTCCTCCAGGTCCCCCCAGTCCTCCTCCAGGTCCCCCCAGTCCTCCTCCTCCTCCAGGTCCTACTCCTCCTCCTGCCACATCTCCAACTGCACAGCCACAGCCGGGAAGGAAGCGTGGAAGGAAGACCAGACAGTGATTGCCCTGGGTTCAGTCTGGTCGGCCAAAAAATGCAGCCTCTTGTGGTACCACAGCCTGGGAACATAGATGTCATCTGCTGCTATCTGGATCTCTGCGAATTCTGGACCAGACTGCCCTCCCTTAGATATGGACTCCTCAGGCCACCAATTTTGATGTTGAAGAATTGATGTCTGCCGTGGGGGTCCCAGGCTTCGCTAATTTCCCCTGTTGATCCAGTGTTGCCTTCCTCTTTGTTTGGTTCTGATCCCTTAATAAAGGATTTTTGTTTTGAATTATACTCTCCTATGTGTTTTACTTCAAAAATGACAGTTGGTTTGTGAGGATTCAGGTACATTTCAAATATACAATGTGAAATGAACAAGGGACACCAACACCAAACAATCTCCTGGAGATTAAATAATAAAAGATATCAATGGTGTTGGGGTAACTTGACACACAAAACACACACAAAAATATTCTGGAGTAAAAATAAAAATAACATTGAACAAAGATCAGCCTTGGAAAAAATCCAAACATTAAAGAAAAAAAAAGGCTGAAAAAAAAAAAAAAAAAAAAATGTCAGATGTGACAACTAATAACAATATATTCAGGGAATCCCACTAAAAAAACACAAATAAAAGTTTGTGAGAAGTGTGTGTGAATATGAGCAGCAAAACTACTTAATTCTTGTCACATTATAAAGAAGAAGAGAGTGCGCTGTATTAAACCATTTTGAACATTGCAGCGTGACGAAAGTGCTATATCCATTGCGAACGCTAAGTTTACCAGAACGAGCTGTCCCGTCTCAGAATTTCTTCTGAGCATGCGTGGCACTTTGTGCGTCGGAACAGGCCACACACGGTCGGAATTGACGTGATCGGATTTTGTTGTCGGAAATTTTATCTCCTGCTCTTCAACTTTTGGGTCGGAAAATCCGATGGAAAATGTCCGATGGCGCCCACACACGGTCGGAATTTCCGACAACACGCTCCGATCGGACATTGTCCATCGGAAAATCCGACCGTGTGTACGGGGCATAAGAGCTATGAAAATGTAGACTAGACTCCCTCCAGAAGTGGTTCTGTCCAGCTCAGTAGATTGCTTTAAGAAACTCCTAGATTCTTTCCTAGATACACATAATATAACTGGGTACTAACATTTATAGGTAAAGTTGATCCAGGGAATATTCGACTGCCTTTTGGGGGATCAGGAAGGATTTTTTCCCCTTGCTGTAGCAAATTGGATCATGCTTTGCCTTCCTTTGGATCAACTCTGGGTAAAGGATTGTGTATATGGGATTGTATGATTTTTTTTTCTATTGGTTGAACTAGATGGACTCTTTTTTCAACCTGACCAACCATGTAACTGTGCTGGGTTGACCTGGAACAAGCATGCAGGTTAGAGAATAAGAGTTAAAGATACTCAATCAGGGCAAAGTGACAGAATCTATTTTTTAGATGAACTCCATACAGATGTAAAAGACACAATGCAAGCATTGTAAGTACCTGACCCTGATCAGACTTCAGATTCTTGCAATCCGCTAAACAGAGCCCAGACTAGGAGAGGAAGGAACAGCACAAGGGGGTGATCAGTCGTGTTGCAGTGCTCATACGCTAACAAGGAACTAACCCACTTATACTCACCTTCTCCACACTCCATGAATAGTTAAAGTAACTCTTTGAAGTCCACAACTCCTGATCTGAATACATCTTACAGGAAGGTTGATGTTCTGTTGCACATATAGCCTCATGCAAAAGACAAACCTCTGAGACCTAGTTTGTATGCACAGTATTGACAATTGCTGATTTGACAAGATCCACAGGCAGTTTCCAAGTCACCAAGAAGATTCAGAAGTGCAATCCCATGTAGTATGTTAGCAATACATCAGATGTTTTTCTTGGATTTCTGTAGGTGAAAAGACTTTTCTGTTTCAAAAATGTTCATTCAAGTTTAAAAAGAACAATCAAGCATCAGTTCTGCCCACGCAGAGGCTAACTTTGAGATTTATAACAAAAGTTGACATATACAGTGGAAAAAGAAGGCAAAAATGAGATAGTGGAAGACAACAGATAGCTGACATAGCAGCGGTAACTGGTCATAACGTATAAGCCATAAAGGTCAAAAGGCCTTCAGGCCTGCTATTACCCAAGTGGTGGCACAATATACAGCCTATGTAATTACAAGAGAGTAAGGGAATAAGAAGAAACAGGAGAGGAAATAGACAAGAGTGTAGCACTGTAAGAAAACAAATCATACACATGTAAAGCATGAGGTAAAAGGGGAGACAAGAGGAAGGAGGCCAGAGGCGAGGAGGCAAGGTAAAAAAGTTCCCGGGAACATCAAGGCTGCCCATCAGAATAGGCCCAAGCTGGCTTGAGGGAGGGCAGGGAAGGCATACGCCAGCCACGGTTCCCGCATCTTAAGGAACTTAAGGCCCGCACGCGAAAATTGGATGAAAAAATTTGTACGATGAGCTGTCTGACGATTTTCGGATCGTTAGTATGGTGCTTTCGACAGCTGATTTAGCTTTTTTGTCAGACAAAAGCTGGATGTGCAGACTATAAAATTTTTGTCGGATGTGATCTCAACGTCTGATTGTTGTTTCATCAGTATGGTTTTCATATGAAAAAAATCGTGCAAAAGTGCATGCTCAGAAACAAAAGATTACATAAAAAATTATTCAACACATTACGTCACTTCTGACGTTGTATTCTGTCGTACGAAAATGTTCGTATTGTGAGTAACCTCTTCACTTTCGACACGAATGTTCGGTCATCCAAAAATGTAAGTGTGTTTACGAAGCTTTAGCATGTGAGTCGTTGCAGATGCTGGACATCTGTTTATTGAGCGCAAATGCAGTCATACAGTCTCAAACAGGGACCGAGGGTTTTTTCCAGGGTTCGGCAGTTGTTCTTTTAGCTTACAGGAAAATGTTAATAGCCAGCTTCCACTGATGAGCAAATAAACCTGGAATAGGGCAGTGTAATAAGAAAACTTGGCTTCTCTATGTATGGGTAGGCGAAACGGGGTAAATAGGAGGCCAAATATAAAGGACCAGACACTGGTTAATCTAGGACACCTCCATCATGTGTGCAAAACGTCACCCCGATGGCCACAACCCTGGAAACAGTGGTCACTATAGGTTGATTTGCAGGGACAATATGGCCAAGGACCTAGAAGTTGGATGTAGCAAAAGAACTCCGACTGTGGAATGTCATGGATCTCTCCTAGAGAGGCCTACGTGTGAAATGGCCTGGCTGCTAAGACGTGTTGAACATGTGTAAACCTGTGGCCGTGGGTAACCCACCAGGAAAACACCTGTGGTTGGTCCAGGCTTGGTGGAAAAAGGGGATTATTAGAAATAGGAGGTAGGGACAGGAAGGGCGACATGAGGCAGCTGGAGTACCGCACGGAATCCCATACTTGTAAGCTATGATGCATGGGTGGACTCAGGGCTGTCAGGGGAAGTTTATGAGGGAGCCAAAGGAGTATTGGCATAATGATAGGGGGTGCAATTAGGAAGTTTAAGAGTACCCACAGGGGAACATGCACAGATGCATTAAGCAAAGATAGTTTGGAAATCTGAGCGGCCAGATAGTATTTTGCAATAGTAGGAACCCTCAAGCCCACCTGTAGCCTGTGCACAAAAAGGGTCACTCTGGAGATCCTAGAGTGATTATTGGCCTAAAGGAAGCGTAAGATTCTGTTCTGGATCAGTTGAAGAAAATGCGTCAAAACCCACACAGACAGGGTGAGAAAGTACTATAAAAGTTTGGGCAGAATCGTCATTTTCACAGAGTTGTAACGGCCTATCTAGTACAAATGTGGGAACGTGAAAAGACTTTTCAATCACAAGGACTTGACACTCCTTATAAGCCACGGAAGATCTGGAGGGTCCATCTGGGTTGTTTAGAAGGGGTGCAGGGAACATACCAAGTAGAATACATAAATAAAAAAAACATAAAAAAAGGGAAAATTATGAGACTGTTTTGGCAGGACAATTTATAAAATAACATAAAATAGTACAAACTGTTCACATTGCAAAGTTAATAAGACAAATTTCTTTTTACTTCAATCATCCAACCACATGCAATAAACATTTTTTTTTTTAAATTTCACATAACTAGGTATTCAAAGTTAATACAGCTAAGTTAAATGGACATGGACTTAATGCTCTCTGCTGCTTTTGTAAATTAAAATTATTGAAGTTTATGGATCAGCATGACAGCCAAGCAACTAGCACATTCAAAAGAAGATGTCAGCATTGACAGCTACCATATTTTTTTTACTACTGGGTTCTTTTAAGACAACTGCTTCTTCTTTCTATAACCCATTTTCTCTCTCATGTCTCTATTTCCCTTTTGGACAAAGAAACATTTTGACATGTTTTATATGGTCTATAATGAGATAAACAAACCTGACAAGATTAGTTTTTAAACACAAACTATCTCTATAAACGAAAGAGAATTACTCACTGACTTGCCATGAATTGTTATTATATGAGAAGCTCAGTGGAATTTTCCGAGTTCTCTTCAGATGTAATCTGTTCAATTTACTCATTTTTCCCAATTCATGAATATTTCAGACCAGCCCGACTCTGTACATAGAACTGCAGAGAACAGCACACTGGATTGTTTCCTTTTTCTCTTACAATATCCATTCATTGCACTAAATTGGCAATATTTATTAGCTGACGGACAGTCTTCAGTACTCGAAAAGCACAACTGTATACAGAGTATAAATCTCACTTGCCACAAAAAATATAGTGAGAAAAAGTCAAAACAATATCATTATTAAATAGAGAAAATAGTGATTAAAGGATAACTCTACTTTTAGTAGAGTTATCCATAAAGTGGAACTAAAGGCAGCAAATACTCACATTTCCTTCAACGATCCTATCCCTCGCCAGCGCTGGCATCTTCTTCTGTGTGCTGGTTTTCGGTCATCTTCATTGGCTGGTGCAGGATAATGTCACTCTGGCACACAGGGATCAGGTCTGCCACTGGGGATCCCTACATGCAGGAGGCAGGCATTGCATGTCTCTTCTACAATAAAAAGCCTGTCTGCTCCCAGTGAATAATTTGTAACTCCACTTTTGTTGAGAAAAAAACAATGCTCTCTGGATAATCACTGTACATGTCCATGTAGGGGCGTAGCTAAATTGGTGGGCGGGGCAAGCTGTCAGAGAGAGGAGTTCTTCCTGGAGGTATGCACACGGCAGTGGCTAGAACCCGGTGTTCTGCCGAGAAAGTTCAGCTCGGCGTATAAGTTCCCTCCTCTACTGCGCCTGCGCAGTAGGTATCGGCGGAAATTGCCGAAGCAGAACAGCTGAAAATCAGCTGTACATGGCGCATGTAAGAGGGCCCCTCGCGGGCTCGCTTCGCTCGCCACGCTTCGGGCACGGCCTCACTGCGCTCGGCACTTTTAGATTCCCCCTCTAGGTCCACTTGGATGGTGGGGAAGGAACCTGGACCCAGAGCGCAGGCGCCGTGTACAGCTGATTGAAGCATTTGAGCTTCGGCTATCTCCGGCGGCTGACAGTAGTATGTACTGCGCAGGCGCTACGCCTGCGCAGTACAGGGGGGAACTTATTCGCCGAGGGAACATTCTCGGCAAGACACCGGCAGCTTGTTCAAAATGCTTTCTTGACTTCTGTTTATGTGCTGGCTTAATAAATTCCTTTGTTGTTTACAGAATTACACTATTGTGTCACCTTCCTTTCTTTATGAATCTCCCTACCAAGATGAGAATTATGGCATTCTGAAAGGGGATACCAGCAGTTCCGAAAAGTGAAAGATCAGTCCCATAAGGACTATATAAGCTGTTGTTTGCCAATCTGATATCAGAGAGGCAAATTGCTTTGGTTGATTGATTCTCACTTGAGAGGGGTTTCCTGTGCACCAAGTGAGCACAGATTTGAAAGTCAAATAAAGACACTGGGGAATTGGTGCTCTTAAAGTGGTTGTAAACCCTCACATATACCCAGTGAAGTGAACAGCCTCAGATGATACACAGAGATTAAACAAATCCTCCTACATATGTTTTACTTGTTTATCTGCAGTCTTTTCTTCCCTACACCCTGTCGCAATTGCAGCTCAGGTTAAAAAATCTTTCTTCATCAGCAGCACAGAGGAGTGGGAGGAGAGGCTGCAGTTGCAGTGTGTGAGAACTGATTGGAGGAAAGGAACACGCCCCCTTCACACAGCAGAAGAACTGTATTCTGAATAGACAAGCGCCATTCTGAGCCTCCCCCCCACCCTCCCTCCTGACACAAATGTATCTTATGTGTCAGGAAAACTTGTCAGAAGTGACTCATGCTGATACAGAGTAGTGAAGCACCAGAGAAAAATGACACTTAGGCAGCCCATACACGGTACAAATTCGGACAATTCCCCAATCAACATAGACAGTACTGACAAGGGAATCCCTCCTGCCAGGCCATTAGGTCCTACCAGACTCTCCCCTATGAAGTTGGTTCCACTGTATTTATGGCCTTCACAAGCGAAAGTGACATACCTGCAGGGGAAACTCTGTCCCAAATGACCCGACCTCTACAGCATCAGCCAATATTTTAAGGTAACAGTACACAGTAACAGTAAACATTAACGCAGTAAACATGATAAGCCACAATACAAAGTAGGCACGTGCCTACAGGTCTAATTGTAAAACATTTGTTGGACAAACGTCACACACATTTTGGCCGTAATTTCTCTAATTGATGAATAACTATAAAGAAATTATAAACTGCGCTAAAACAAAAATCCTAAAAATAAAGTGAGATGGTAGTATAACCTAACATCAGCAAATATTTGAAAATATTTAAAAATAATGATATAAAGTCCAACTCTTCAAAATGATAGGATGTTCAATTTGAATGTGAGTAATAATCCAAATGAGCTATGATTGCTCTTACCAGAAGTATTAGTAATATGAGCGGATGGCAAAACCCTGCCAGGGCCTTTAGAGTGGTGGACCAGTCAGCAGCGTCCGTCTTCAAATTAAAAACCCCTCAATGGATGCAGGAGAAAGAACAAACAAAAGAAAACTGGCCATAGTGTAGTATATCAAAATGTTAGGCATGGACAGACAGACATACCAAACACCCTGGTGTGCACATAACAACACCCAAAAAAAGAAGGGGAGGGAAGTGAAAAAACCCCACCACCGTGGCTGTAGAATGTGCTTACCAACTCACGGTGATAAGCAGGCTTTATATGAGTTGGAAGCGGATCAAAAGTAGGTAAGGAACACTTAGACTGAGCGGAGGGCAAGATGGTAATATGCCGGGTGCGGGAGCCACAGCTCTGTATTGGGAGCAGGTAATAAGCCGAGTGCTGGTATTAAGCAGACTTTGGGAGACACAGCTCTGCACTCCAGTGCAGAGCTGTGTCTCCCAAAGTCTGCTTAATACCAGCACTCGGCTTATTACCTGCTCCCAATACAGAGCTGTGGCTCCCGCACCCGGCATATTACCATCTTGCCCTCCGCTCAGTCTAAGTGTTCCTTACCTACTTTTGATCCGCTTCCAACTCATATAAAGCCTGCTTATCACCGTGAGTCGGTAAGCACATTCTACAGCCACGGTGGTGGGGTTTTTTCACTTCCCTCCCCTTCTTTTTTTGGGTGTTGTTATGTGCACACCAGGGTGTTTGGTATGTCTGTCTGTCCATGCCTAACATTTTGATATACTACACTATGGCCAGTTTTCTTTTGTTTGTTCTTTCTCCTGCATCCATTGAGGGGTTTTTAATTTGAAGACGGACGCTGCTGACTGGTCCACCACTCTAAAGGCCCTGGCAGGGTTTTGCCATCCTCTCATATTACTAATACTTCTGGTAAGAGCAATCATAGCTCATTTGGATTATTACTCACATTCAAATTGAACATCCTATCATTTTGAAGAATTGGACTTTATATCATTATTTTTAAATATTTTCAAATATTTGCTGATGTTAGGTTATACTACCATCTCACTTTATTTTTAGGATTTTTGTTTTAGCGCAGTTTATAATTTCTTTGTTCTGATTGGTGTTGTCGCACTGTTTACTGCTGCTTATCCCTATATGCTTCTAGCGCGGAATTTTTTGTTACTTGATGAATAACTATGATTGTCAGCTTTCTCTAGTGGCCAAAATTCAGTATTGTTTTTTAAATACCTCAATTAGAAAATATACTGAACTTTAAAACTTGATGTAGCTAATGATCATAGGGATTACTCTATTAAAAAAATACAGGAAAAATTAATGCAGCATGTACAAATGTGTTTGGCATTCGTGCAACAAATGTTTTATAGATAGACCTCTTATGCCACGTACACACGATCAGACTTTCCACCAACAAAACCGTGGATTTTTGTTTGAAGGTTGTTGGCTCAAACTTGTCTTGCATACACATGGTCACCCAAGTGTTGGCCAACAATTACGAACGTGGGAACCTGGTGACGTAAAACACGTACGACGAGCCGATAAAAAGGAAGTTCAATAGCCAGTGTGCCACCCTTTGGGCTCCTTCTGCTAATCTTGTGTTTATCTTGTGTTAGTAGAAGTTTGGTGAGAGACGATTCACGCTTTTCAGCCTCATGCTTTTCAGTTTGTTTCTGCTTTTCAGTTTGTGCTTGTCGGTTCGTATCTGTTCTTCAGTGCATTTTGTCAGTTCGTTCCTGTTTTCAGTGCCTTCTATTTATAGTTCACTTCTGAATTTCAGTGCCTTCTTGTCCGCTCGTTTCTGATTTTCAGCTCGTTCTTCTCAGGTCCTTTCTGATGTTGCAGTTACGTACTTGTAGTAGTGCTGTTGTTGGGCTTTGGTGTTGGAGTTATTGGTTTGACCCAAGTCCAGTCCATGAACAGGGGGGAGGAGGAGTTCTTGGACCAAGAATTGGTTATTTAATCGTGACCAATTCTCTCATATGCCTTTGTTGTGGGAGCTCCAGGAGAATAATCCTGATGATTTCAGGAACAATCTCCAGATGACGGACCCCGTCTTTCACCGTTTATTGGCTTTGCTGTCCCCCTATATTACGAAGCAGGATACCTGCATGCGGCAAGCCATCATTCCCGAACAAAGGCTCGTCGCCACCTTGCGGTACTTGTCGACGGGGAAGTCTCCAGGATATCAAGTTCGTGACTGGGATCTCCCCCCAGGCTCTGGGAATCATTATTCCAGAGACCTGTTCTGCCATCATTCAGGTCCTGCAGAAGGACTATATTAAGGTAAGTTTCATCCTTTAACATCACATTCTATTTATTTAATGTTTGCTAATGTATTGTATTTATTTCATCATTCCATAATTACCATGATTGTAATATGCTGTGAATGTCCTCTTTGTCCTCATGCATGCTTTAATTTTTAAAGCTCCTTTTTTGTCCTTCATGCATATTTGCCTTCACTAACCTCCCCAGTATGCTATCCTGGGACCATACACACCTAGCCTAGTCACTTAATGTATTTTGTCAGCTCCATTGTAGTGCTTACCTTAAACACCCCTAAAATGTGTACAAATGTTATTGTTGTCCTTAAATTCAGGCAGCGTGCAAGAGGTTTTTTTTTTTTGGGGCTCAAACTCATTTGGAACTCTCCCTCCCCCCAAACCGCTAAGTCAACTGATGCCAATACTCTATCTGCTGACTTTGCCAAACCCATACACACTATACCTACCTCTTTTGTGGTCATATTTATGGATGAATTCACCAAAGCATGTAGTGCAAGTGCCTGCCTGAATACTTTCAAATGGTACTGTTTCAAGTTTTGTTCTCCTATTATCTTGATACGTAATTGCAGAATGTAAAAATATGCTTCAATTTGGAGTGTGTATTCATATTTTTGGATTATGACACTTCTAACCTGTCCAACGGGTTGCCAATAGGGTAAGTAAGGAGGGGCTGGCCAAAGTAACACACATTATTTATGCATTCAGCTCTCAATGAAGTGGAGAGGGTTACCTGTCCAAAACATCCCCCCCCCCCACCATAAAATTTTTACAGTGGGCCATGAGAGAGGGTGAGGAATCTGATAAGTGGACCTTATACTTTTTCTTTAAATACTCATTTCAATAAATGTTCTACTTATGTTTGCCAAGAATGTTTGTGTCTAATCTGCTTGCAATGTTATGTGCAAAAGTACACATTTTTTTTTCTTGTTTGACTCCACAGTTATTATTATTATACAGGATTTATATAGCGCCAGCAGTTTGCACAGCGCTTTACAACATCGGGGAAGACAGTACAATTACAATGCAATTCAATACAGGAGGGATCAGAGGGTCCTGCTCATTAGAGCTTACAATCTAGAAGGGAGGGTCAAGTGGAACAAAGGGGAGTAGCTGTGGGGGATGATCAGATGGATAAAATAAAAATACAGTTGTTAGGTGTGGGTAGGATAGGCTTCTCTGAAGAGGAGGGTTTTCAGGGATTGTCTAAAAGCTAATATAGTAGGAGATAGACAGACAGATTGGGGTAAGGAGTTCCATAGGCAGTTTCCTTCCAACCCACAGGAATGGCAGACTGTGGCCTCCCAATTCGACCAGCAGTTGGACTTTCCCAACTGCGGTGGTGCAAAAGATGGGAAGCACGTCCAGATCATCCCACCCCCAAACTCAGGGTCATACTACTTTAATTACAAGGGGTACAGTAGTATTGTGAAGTTGGCGGTGGTGGCGGCGAATTATGAGTTCTTATATCTGGACGTGGGGAAGAATGGCCGTATGTCAGATGGTGGAGTCATCGCACAGACGGAATTTTACAGGCATCTCCAGAATGGCAGCTTGGGCTTGCCTCCTCCAGCAAATAACGTGGTGGGCATCCCGTTTGTTTTTGTGGCGGATGAGGCCTTTGCACTGGGGGAGCATTTGAAGAGGACATTCTCCGTGAGAACCCTGACCCCAGAGCAGAGGGTTTTTAATTACCGGTTGGCCCGTGTCAGAACAGTGGTCAAAAATGCTTTTGGCATAATGTCCAGCCGGTTCCAGATTTTCCAAATGGCCATCAATATGGCCAAATATGAATTCTTCCGCATAATTTCCTGCGGAAGAATGCAGCCAACTATCTGGCCTCAGTTGCGACTGAAGCTGACTCACCGGCACAAACAATGACGGCGCTTGAAAATGGCCATCCTGGCTTGCCCCCCCCCAAAGCGCCTGCGAAGTATGGCAAAGCTATGTGGAGTACTTCGTGGGTAGGGGGGCAATGATTTACCAGAAAAATTTAAATAAATAATAAATACATTTTTTTTTTAAAACTAAACTCATAGTTCATTTGATTTACTGCTTGTGTTTCTTATCTGTCTCCTAGGTTCTCCAATAGCCTTTTAGTTTTGGTATGTAATGCATTAACCACTAGGCGTCCGCGCTATAGCCGAAAGACGGCTACAGTGCGAACTCCAATTGCCGGGAGGGCGTCCCTGGACGTCCTCCCGTTTACTTTCGCGATGCGCGCTCCCGTGGACGCGCATCGGGGAAATTCTGTGCTGGCCATGTCCCTTGGACACAGCCAGTCACAGGTCGTTGTAAACGGCCAATCACAGCGGCCATTTACAGCTCCATCGAAACTTCCAATGAGAGATGATCTCAAGTGTAAACATAAGAGATCATCTCTCATTGTCGGCTTTCTCTCCTCACACAGAGACAGCATGTGAGGAGATCGAGGATCTGTGCTAAATCGTGAGTGCCAGCTGTTTTGTAAAAACACAATAAAAACACACATCAGAGCCCAACAGTGCCCATACAGTGCCACATCAGTGCCACAGTGCTCATTACTGTTGGTGTCACAGTGAAATCTGTCATCAGTGCCATCTGCCACATCAGTGCCACCTGCCAGTGTCACTTGCCACATCAGTGCCACCTGTCAGTGTCACCTGCCACATCAGTGCCACCTGTCAGTGTCACCTGCCACATCAGTGCCACGTGTCATCAGTTCCACATCAGTGCCACGTGTAATCAGTGCCACATATCAGTGCAATCTGCCAGTGTCACGTGTCATCAGTGCCACGTATCAGTGCCATCTGTCACGAGTGCCATCTGCTATTGTCACGTGTCATCAGTGCCATGCATCAGTGCCATCTGTCAGTGCCATCTGTCGTCAGTGCAATCTGTCATCAGTGCCACCTGTCATCAGTGCCATCTGTCAGTGTCACCTGCCACATCAGTGCCACCTGTCTGTCACCTGCCACATCAGTGTCACCTACCACATCAGTGTCACGTGTCATCAGTGCCACGTATCAGTGCCATCTGTCATCAGTGCCACCTGTCATCAGTGCCATCTGTCATTGTCACCTGCCACATCAGTGCCACCTGTCTGTCACCTGCCATATCAGTGCCACCTGTCTGTCACCTGCCACATCAGTGTAACCTGTCAGTGTCACCTACCACATCAGTGCCATTTGTCATCACTAAGAATGTCACAAGATTATTTTCAGCTGAGGAGGCATACAATATTCTTGCGGCCGACGAGAGCAACGGGGAGCTCTCCGCTTCGGATTCCTCCTCATATTCAGATTCTGAGTCTGACGTGGACTACAAGCCTGTCCTAAGCAGTGGTACAATGACAGCCTCAGAAGAGGAGGATGAGAGTCTGCCTGCCAGACGAAGGTGTACTGGTGAGGAGGCAGTGCCATCCACCAGCACCGCAATGCCATCCACCAGCACTGCAGTACCTCGGCAAAAGCCACGTACCAGTGGGGTGTCACCAAAGGGTTAGGTCCCATGCCAGCCTTCCCTATTCCCTTCAGAACCCCTTATGTCTTCCTCCTAATTCAGGAGAAGCTATCATTCCCCCTTTCACTGCCCAGCCAGGAGTCCAGGTGGACACAGAAAATTTTTCACCAATAGATTTTTTTCAACCTTATTTTTACTGAGGACATGCTTGCATCAATTGTGGCCCAGTGCAACCTATATGCCCAATAATTTATAGCAAGCAACCCAACGTCCTATTATGCCTGTCCCTATGAGTGGAGAGCCCTAACAGTGGAGGAGTTTAAAATTTTTTTGGGCCTCACATTCTGTATGGGACTTACCAAAAAACTCCCCATCCACCACATGCCCATCTTTTCTTCAGTAATGCCCAGGACCAGATATCTCATCATTATGAGATTCCTACACTACAATGATAATACCCAGTGCCCTCCCCGAAATGACCCAAATTTTGACAAACTTTATAAAATTCGGCCACTACTAAAATATTTTTCTGATATCTTCCCCCGGTTGTTTACCCCAGGCCAACACATATGCATGGATAAGTCCCTTGTCAAATTTACTGGCAGGCTGGGCATAAAACAATTTATTCCCACAAATAGGGCCCGCTATGGGGTGAAGATGTATAAATTGTGCGACCGAGCTACAGGCTGAACCTATGCCTCAGTGTTATACGAAGGGAAGGACACCCAGCAACATCCCCCCAATTGCCCAGAATACATTGGATCGAGTGGGAAAGTCGTTTGGGAACTCATAAACCCACTCTTTATCAAAACTTTATCACAGAAACTAAGAAAAATGCGTTTGTTTTCTAAATTTTCGGTCTTTTTTCATTTATAGCACAAAAAATAAAAAACCCAGAGGTGATCAAATACCACCAAAAGAAAGCTCTATGTGTATAAAAAAAGGACAGAAAATCAATTTGGGTACAGTATTACATGGCTGAGTAATTGTCATTCAAAGTGTGAAAGCACTGAAAGCTGAAAATTGGTCTGGTCACGAGGGGGGTTTAAGTGCCCAGTTCAGTAGCTTGTGTATAAAACTGCGCTTAGGACAGGCCTATAGGGCAAGAAACCACAGGTTGCTGCCCCCCTTACACAGAGTACCCTCGTTAGGTGCCCTGTCAATCGTATATCAAAAATAAAAAATGGGTTTAATTGGCGCTACCTAAAAACCTAAGTGTCGGGGCGTGGCCTGACCTCGGGAGAAGATGGCAGCTTAAATCTTCTGCTCCCGCTGACAGAGAGGATCTTCTAGCTAAAACGGAGGTTATTTGCCCGCCTTAACGCGAAAAAACCATGGGAACTTCATCCCGCAGCTCCTCCGCATCCAGATCAAGGTCCCCTCGCGACTTGACTGGTAGGAATAGCCACATTATACCAGAAATGTTCCGCTCACAGTCTGGCAACATGGCGCCCACACGAGGCCTGCCTCAGACAACAGGCCTACCGGAGGAAAATGGAGCAGTGATTCTAACGCCGAACTCCCAACCCAGCCTCCAAGACCTACACTCCGTAGCGCAGGATATAAAAAACACCCTCACGGCAGCTCTAACAGCGGCAATCACGGATCTCAAGATCGACATTCAAGCGATTGCAGGCAGAGTCCAGGAAGTGGAGAAGACGACCACGACCCACTCTACAGTGCTCCGCCGTACATGCCAGGCCCTGGATACACACACCCTACAACTGCGAGATATGAATCGACACTTGGAGGATTTGGACAATCGCGGCAGGCGCCACAATTTGCGGGTGAGAGGCCTGCCGGAATCGATTGAGGCTGACAGGCTCCAAGCAGAGATATCCAGCTTCTTTAACAGTCTCCTGGATAAACCACCAACCACCCCCATAGGTATGGAACGCATACACCGCGCCCTACGCCCACGGGGGAGAGAAGCTGACCCGCCTAGGGATGTGATTTGTCATATTATTGACTACCATCTGAAGGAAGAACTGCTTCGTAAGGCCCGTCTGGCTACAAAGCTCTCACACAATGGTGCCGACATACGCATTTTTCAAGATCTCTCCACAATAACACTACAGCGCCGGAGAGAACTGCGCCCCCTGCTGGAAGTACTTCGTTCCAAGGATATCGCATATAGGTGGAAATTTCCCTTCGGGTTGTCAGCATCCTACCAGGGCCGCACTGCACTGCTCAGAGTGCCGGAAGATTTACGCTATTTCTGCGAAACCCTTGACTTACCGTTCACGGATGTCCCCGAATGGTATGCGGAATTCCGCCCTCCGGCCTCCAGAAGACTCCCGCCTGACAGTGAACCAATGGACACTCAGCCGCACCGCTACAGACGGCAGCGATCCCCATCCGAAACAGGACAACGACTCCATGGACCTGGTACTGCCAGGGGCCCCAGCCCGCTAGACACACCGCAGACCAGACGAGCACGCCGGGACCGCTGATCAACGAAGATGGAGCGCACGACACACGGAGTCTCGATTCGCTAACTGTCTTTTGTCTCACGGGTTACAGTGAGTTCCGTTCCAGTTTGTTTTTTTTTTTTTTTCTTTTCTCCTTCTCTGGTTTATGTTACGTTTTGACCACGCCAGCCGCTAACCGCCAAGCCCCCTGCAGTCCTAACTGTCGGCTCAAGACTTAACCAATCCGCTCGAAACGTCACCCTATGAGTGAGAACACTGAAACCACAGGGACTGCTGAAGTAGAGAAGAATCAGGAACCCCGGATCAACACTATCTTCAACATAGGAAGAAACCAAGATCACACAAGATATGACATTTTAGATCACACGGCTTTGGTCACTCTCGCCAGCTATGTGCTCACAGGCACAGTATCCTTTCCGCCTCTGATCCCTTACTCACACGCACTTTGATCGGAGAGTGAGGGAGACCGGGTAGCTCTAAGAGCCAACTGAAACGTAAAAGCTCTCGTGCTAACACTAACCTTTTAATGTCTTACGCTAACCATTAATGCTTATTATCTCTAGTCTGGAATTGAATGGACAAGAATGGAGGGGGTGATGGTTCGCGGGAATGATATAAATGATCTCCTACATGATATTGCCAAATTTACACAATATAAGACCGATGCTTCATACACGAATTTATGTGCAATTTAATACAAGTTTGATCAGATTAATCTAGGATATTGCCCGATGCGTGGCACACGGTTATCTAGAACGATGATTACACTACCACTCCTCGGTCAGATATTACCCCGGCTACACCACTTGCAGCATGCAGGTGGGGGAGATTCGGTTCCCGCAAGTCATCACCTCCTATGCGGTATGGATGATACTTAGAATGTATGATGTGAAAGGCTTAGGTTTTGGTACCAACTTTTAAAAGCGATGAGCACATAATTGGTAGATCAGCATGCACATAAATTTATCCTATGCTCATGGGTGGAGGGGAGGGCCCCGGGGGCATCATGCTACCTACAACACACACTAATATACTGCTCTGTTCAAGTAATGAAGCAGGTTGCGCCAATCTAGACTAACCCTGGTTGCATGAAAACGTGACAAACAGGGTTCTTATTAACTTGGAAAATATCTCCACTAAACGCCAATCTACACAGATGGTTGAGGGGCTTGGTGACCTCGGCGTCCCATCTCATCATACCCAGCATAGGGTATGCTCAATGACGCATGCACTATTGACCTGTGGCGTGGGGGAGTGGTGTCTCTACGGGCCCCTACTCTATTCATGGCCACGTAAGATTTGAAACTCCACCCAGTATATAGAGGTTACGGAAGGTACTACACATCTAGACGTATCCTAGACATGACTGAGGGAAGGCCCATGTTCCCTCTTGATTAGAATTCCCGGTCTCCTACCCTCCAGCTGGTGACACAGCAGCTAGCCGCGACTTGTTATGGAAGACACGCACATCTCACTGCTACCGGTTAAACCAAAACATAGAGCTTAAACATACACGCCCAACATCGGGGGCAGTAGCCAACGCAATACACAATTGTTGGATCAAGGATGATAGCATGATAGGTTGGAGTCTCCACGGTTATGAGCTGTATTTGTCTTTAATCCAGCACCGATGGTCATTTTTAAGAAGTGTTTATGATTCCTGCCGATTTATGATAATCGAAACCTTAGTAACACTTACGAAACATACACTAGATTATTCTTGCCTAGACGGTACACTGAATAGAGATTATCACGGACCAGGGACATAAGAATCTAAACCTCAGACGGCACTCTTCCTCAGACATACAGGTAACTCCTCACAAATGTTTGGCACGCCTTTGTAACTAAACGAGCTCCTCGGCGCCCATTAGTTATTACTCCTCATATCTATTCATACATTACCCAGGTTCCCCTCCCCACTAGTTTACCATAATTTTACACCTCCCACATAGGCTTGTTCCACCTCCCTGTCAAGCGGGTAGCCTCTCCTATTCGAAAACACACCCCTTCATTCCGACGTCAGTCGCTCCTCACTTCAGTGGCGCCCATAAGCACTTAAGCTGATATATATCTCAGATCTCATTACACGCCACAGACTCACTCCGGTTCTACCTAACCTTAGGTAGTTTGTCCCTACGGACCAGCGAGCAGGATCTCGCTGATCACCGGAAACGACCACACCCATAAACGAAGTCACCCGACTGTTCACTCCCACTTACGCACTGCACTCTAGCATAATAGTATTGTATCCTCAGACCCCCATACATCTTCTAAAAACCCGGATAATTTTCGTAACCCCCTCCAGAGCCACAAATTCTCTGACACCTCTGTCTAATCCCCTCTACAACTCTTTTCTCGTCCTCCTCCGACAGAGACGCTCAGATATAAGGACTCTTCACGCTATCCTTACTCAGCTCATCCACAGTTCAAACCCGCCAGCAATATGCAGCACACACCATCACCCAACAACAAATCAATCAAAATAATATCTCTAAATGCAAGGGGACTTAACATCCCTGAAAAACGCTCTCAGTTGCTACTTTCCATGCATAAAAATAAAGCGGACATTGTCTTTCTCCAGGAGACACACTTTAGAACAAGCTCCATCCCCAAACTCTCCAACTATCGATTCCCAACTTCCATACACGCATCTAACAACTCTACAAAATCGAAAGGAGTCTCCCTCTTATTTGCTAAAAACTGCCCGTTTCACGTTACAGACACATGCATAGACTCAGAAGCGCGATATCTTTTTGTCAAGGGCACACTACACGGCAAAAGAATAACCCTAGCTAACATATATGCACCCAACACGAAACAAGTACCCTTCTTCAGGTCCACCTTAAGAAAACTCACTTTGTTCCAAGATGGCATTCTCATATTAGGAGGAGACTTCAACGTCCCGCTAAATCCACTACACGATACTTCAACCGGTTCATCCAGCTTACCATATAGCGCACTACGCGCAATTAAATCGCAATTGACAGAATTATCACTTCACGACTCCTGGCGCACTCTCCACCCGAACGAGAAGGATTTCACTTTTTTCTCGACTCCACACAACAGATACTCCCGATTAGACTACCTATTTATTTCACAAAGAGACCTGCCAATGCTAACGACGACCACCATAGACCCCATGTATCTCTCCGACCATCACCCTATTTCCATGACGCTAGCTTTCTCACACACTCAACCCAGACACCATATTTGGCGTCTGGACCCCTCGCTTCTCACGGACACAGCAACCATGACAGCCATACAACAACGCCTCCTGCTTTACTTTAAAGAAAATGACTCCCCGGAAATCTCCCCTATGATGAGATGGGAAGCACATAAAAGCACCATTCGAGGAGAATTAATTGCGCTTTCAGCAAAACGTAGGAAGGACAGACAGACACACATAAATACCTTGACCTCACGAATACAAGCCTTAGAAGCAGCACACAAATCATCCATGGCAGTGACGTCTCTCCCGGAATTGCTCCAAGCTAGATCCGAGCTTTTAGAAGCTCTTAACAAACAAACAAAACGCAATTATATACTTTCCCAAAAAATATTCTATGAGTATGGCAACAAATCAGGCAAATTCTTGGCCAGAGCTCTACATGCCAAAAAAGCAAAAACAACAATCCACTCAATAACGGATCCTACCGGGAATAGACTAGTTTCCAATGATCAAATAGCCGGACAATTTGTTAATTATTACTCCCAGCTTTACAACCTGCATCCCCACGACACACAGAAGGTTGACAACCACAGACGGAAAGCCATCCAGGACTTTCTCTCAAATTACTGCCCTCAACACATACCTATTGATGAAGCAAACAATCTAGAAAGACCCATAACCCCAGCTGAACTGGATGTGGTTTTAAAACAATTGAAACCTGGGAAGAGCCCTGGCCCAGATGGTTTAACGACCGGATATTACCAAACCTACATTGACATACTCAAACCACATTTCCTGCAGGCATTTAATTCCGTCTCCTCAGGTAATCCCCCACCTAGAGACCTACTTGCGGCACATGTAACGGTGATACCTAAACCCAACAAAGATGCGTCTATGGTAGCGAACTATCGACCTATATCCTTATTGAATGTCGATCTAAAAATATACGCCAAGATACTAGCCAATCGTCTCTTACCTCTCCTACCCAACCTCATCTCATTGGACCAGGTTGGTTTTATACCGGGCAGAGAGGCTAGAGACAACACTATTAAGGCCATCAACATACACAAATGGTTAACTTCACAACAACAGCAAGGATTCTTCTTGTCACTTGACGCGGAGAAGGCATTCGATAGGGTTGCGTGGGATTATATGGAGGAGGTACTCAAAAAGATCGGTATACGAGAACGTATGCTACAATTTATATTAGCCCTCTACGCCTCCCCCACCGCACAGGTACGTGTTAATGGACACCTGTCGAATGCCTTCTCCATGTCAAACGGGACACGTCAGGGATGCCCGCTTTCCCCGCTGATATTCATCCTTACCCTAGAACCACTCCTTCAACGCCTCAGAGCCAACCCGGACATCAAAGGAGTATCCATATCAGGGACTACATACAAGCTATCCGCATTCGCAGACGACATCCTTCTGTTTCTGACTGAACCCCACATTTCTCTACCTAACTTACTTAAAGACCTTAATACATTCAATCTCCTGACCAACCTACAAATTAACTTTAAAAAATCAGAAGCCCTGAACGTTTCTTTACAAACAGTGACCCTTGAAACATGTCAGTCTAATTTCCCCTTCAAGTGGACTCGTGAGGCGATTACCTACCTCGGGATACGTATACCAACACGCCTTTCTGACCTGTATATTAAAAACTACTTACCAATCCTCCAACAAATTCAAAAAGATCTTAAGTCCTGGTCAACGGGACTCTTTTCCTGGTTTGGGAGAACAGCAATACTTAAAATGAACATCCTCCCAAGAGTATTATATGTCATGCAAACAGTCCCTATACGATTACCAAAAGCCTTTTACGCTTCATACCGCAGGGCTTGCAACGAGTTTATTTGGGGAACAAACCGCCCCAGGCTTAGCTTCGAAAGACTGTCCCTGCCCAAGTTAAAAGGAGGATTGGCCCTCCCAGACATTGCAAAATACCACCAAGCATGCCAACTGTCCAGAATAGTTGACTGGTCTGTCCACTCCCACACTAAAGCCTGGACGCAAATTGAAAATGAATTCTCATTGACCCCCGTTAGATCACTACCCTGGACACCCACAAGACGGATTCCCCAGACATGCTCACAACATCCTTTAATTTCCTCCACACTTCAATCATTCAAATCAATGTGCCAAAAACACCACATTTCATCCAACCCAAGCCCCTTAACACCAATCCGAAATAATGCAGACTTTCCACCGGGTTTACACTGCACATTTCTCAAGGGATACTGGCCCCAAGACGACATACGCGCAAAACACTTCTTCTCAGGAAATACCTTCCAAGCAATCACAAACCTACCCGCACACGTGTCTGGAAAACCCTTCCCGTCTTGGATATATAACCAAATCAGACACTTTCTTGCCCACCCCCCCAAAAATACGGATTACTCTAGACAGCTCACTCCCTTTGAAGTGCTATGCTCCCAGACAGAACCGCAGAGACATGTAATCTCAGAATTATATGCTCTCCTTTTCTCGGAACACACACCTAAATCCAACATAGCCACACGTGCCTGGGAAAAAGACTTAGACTTAGATCTTTCAGACCAAGAATGGGAAAACATCTACTCCTATATACACAAAGGTACGATTAATGTGTCAGCACAAGAAAACGGATTTAAGATCTTTTCTAGGTGGTACAAAACCCCCCTTAAACTACACAAAATGTCCCCCTCCATACCTCCGACGTGCTGGAGATGCTCAGAGGCAGAGGGTTCCATGGTCCATTTATGGTGGTCATGCCCACTTATTCAACCCTTCTGGAAAGAAGTCCAACGTATCACTACTAACATAACCACCTATCCAATTGAATATACCCCTGCCCAAATGTTATTGCACCACTCCTCTATATCGAAAAAAGACTACCATCGCTCACTAGCACTACATATGTTAAATGCAGCCAAAATGTGCATCCCACCTCTCTGGAAATCTACTAAACCCCCGACTATTCCAGATTGGCTCAAGCGTATATCTAAAATAGCCGAAATGGAGGAACTGATCCACCAAGCCAAAGATACGTCCCCCAAATTCAGAACTATTTGGTCTTGCTGGCAACATTTCCAAACGACACCTGAATATAAAGATCTCCTGTCCTAAGAACTTACAACAATGCCTGGGACTCTGTCGGAGGAGGACTCCTAATACTCCTCTTCATTACACTTAAGACCTTCTCTTTCTTTTCATATCTTACATACACATACACTCTCCCTCCCATTGTATAGTTCACCCTACTTCATGTCTTCACGCTTAAAGCTTAGGACCCTTCTTACAGACCACCGAGTCACATTGCATACCATTATCTTACCCAAACCCTTCCTCACCTACTTCATACTCTGCTCCTCCCAACCTCCCTACCCCATCATGACAGGACTAATACCCCTGCTTTCCCAACTAAGATTAGGATTGCTTGTGGTCCGATGACCGCAATCCTATCACAAGCCAACAACCCAGAGGCAGATTACACGACAAAGCAATTCTTCACACGAAGATGTATCCAGGACGCTACTCTACAAACTGACAATTTGATAGTAATAAGGAGCGGACCCACGATTATATTCACACACGCTTGACAGATCTAAGCCGTTATCAATGCCCTTCTTAAGCTTCAGTTCTTAAGATAAGAGATAACTTACGTCCCACTCGATGGATCCAATTACACATTGCCCAAGTTCATCATTCGAATAATAAGAGGATATCTCTTGGTCCCCAATAGAACACATTTTCATAGATATGCCTCTGGGCACAGACCCGCATGTCTCTTTGTTTATATCTGATGTTTGGTTGTTCATTGTTTTATCATACATAAAAATGTATTATGTATCGTTCTTTCTGTATTTGCTCACAAAGCTGAATTGGATGTATTGTATTGAATGAGATGTTTTCTGAATCACATCTTTTACAACAACACAATCTTATGTATATGCCTGATGTTATGATGCTGTATAACTTGACTTTTCAAAGACAATAAACATGATTCTGCAAAAAAAAAAAAAACCTAAGTGTTAGGTCTGTACAGGGATAGCCTTGTGGATTAATTAAATCATTACACTCTTGTATATCTATATGGCATTAAATATCATGGATTCCATTCCCCATAAAGTTGTTAAATGTGGGGATGAAATGAATTATATGGGTGTAACCACACTGGTATAAAGACTATTTATGTGCAATATTGAGACCAGTATGAGTGTATAACAATATGCCCCAAAACGTAAAGTTACAAACAAGCAACCACTACTGGAGCTGGAGGCTATACCTCAATATGTGCACTAAAAAAATTCCATGTACTTCAAAACAACACCATACATAATTATCTGCATACATAAATAATTACATAACCGCACAGAGGTGTGCATCAGGGGGTGGAAGTTGCTCACAAACCACTATTGGTATTGCATATATTGCACCTGGATCAAACTGCCTTGCTCACAAAACACATGTACATCAATTTATGGAAGGAAATCGCATACATGCATAGCAGTTCATATTATTAGGAGTTGCAGCAGTTACATCTCAATAGAGAATATTAGTCCCATAAATTAACACTATGTCAAGTTAGGAGTTCCCAAGGGTGACTTTGGTGCAAAGACAGTTGCCTGGTGACTTTGGTGCTCCCCCTTGTGGTTGCCTACTCACCAGCTGCCGGAACCCCTGCAGGGGTAATACGCCTGTAGTATATTATGGATGGATCTCTCTGCTTGCTGCTTGCTGCTTGCTGCTTGCTGCGGTGGGTGTCTTCGGTGTAACCAGCTCCCCGGATCCCTTACAGGGGTAGTACACCTGCAGTAAGTTGTAGATGGAACTCTCCGCTTGCTGCTTTCTGCGATGGATGCCTCCTGTATATCCTAATTGGTGGAGGTATTGTAATCCCTCATACATCAAAAAATAAACAGAGCTTCCATAGCATAATAAAGTAAAGTCACTTTATTTTCCTTAAAAAACATGTATAAAACAAAAAAAATGTTCCAAACACTTGTGTATTCCTACCCAGTTTGAGGCTGGGATAGGGTACCAATAGTTCCTGACAGATAGACAAAGTTTAAAAAGTCACTAGTCCAGAGCATAGAGCGAGATGGGGGGTAGGACAGCCAGACGCTGATACAGCGTTCCACCCTCTTGTGTGCCCGGCGGTGACGTAAAAAGCCTGGTGCCGTCGTGCGCGCTTCGTCACATGATGTCCTCGGCGACGGTACCACACTCCTGCATATTGTGAAATTTATAAGGAGAGAGCGTCCATGTTTGCCCCGCCCCTCGGGATAGGAGCAGTTGTTTACATATATATCTCCTACTGGGCTGCTACTCAAATAGTATAATCCAGGATAGTTTCCCATCGGCCAGATTAAAAAATCTATGCGCCAGGTGTGTGTTCCCATTGTAGCAAAGATTATTAAAGTGAGATAGATCAAGAATCATGGAAGCACTCTCCACTAAGATATAACAAAAAGAATATTCATTCATAGTGTATGCAATTGAGGGAGCTACCCCTACTGGTCCACAGGTGGAAGAACATGTAAACCAGTCAGATATATTACCCAATGTGTAAGGGATAGACATGCAATACACCTGAGATATAATTAAAATTAAAATTAAAATGACATACAGTAAAATTAAGCACATATATTAGATAAAACATAAAATACAATTCCATGACCAAAACTGCAAAATAGAAGATAACATAATATCAGCAATATTGAGGCGTCCTTGGACACCTCCCAATAGTGCACATATACCAAGAATTTATAAATGTATTAATATAGATGTATTAATACCTATAGAATGGGGGACGTCTGGCCCTGAGGGAAGACATAAGGAGCCTAAAGAGGGGAGGGATATGGTGATGTCTATATCATATATGACTAACCGAATCTCCCTTTACCCCACAATATTACTGTCATGCATAGAAAATAGGTGAATATAGGTCCATGTATGGTGGATGCCTACTTCCAAGCCACCGCACATGAACCTAAAACTAAAAGAATATGAATCACACATTCCTACATAGGATCCACTCGATGGGTACCCTGTATAGTGAAAAATTGTACTCAATGGTAGAAAACACCTGTTGTGTGGTGGTGAGATCTCCAATATTACATCCTGCTTGGATATTACTGTACGTGACATTATCTATGTATATGTGTATGGGTGATGTAGGCGCTAACTACATGTGCCTATGTTAAGGTAAAAAACTCCATTACTAAACAACTAAGTGACATTTAATAAATTAAATAATCTTATATATATATTTTTTATAATTTTTTATTTTCAATAAGTTTTTCAACAAATATAAATCAGCATAACAAAAAGTCATGACAGTTTTCATAGAAACAATCAAAATAAAAGTAGTGCAAACATTGTAAAGAAGCATGATGAGGATATCTGTATAGATAGAAGTCAGCTTCTTCCCGAATTGGGTCATATATAGTAAGAAAGAAATAATTCCATACAGTATCTATGTTGCTATCTCAGTTACATGTTCAAAACACAAGGATGCTTAAGAGGACATGTAATTTGGAATCAAAAAGGAGCAGAAATGGAAGGTACAGAACAAAATTTAGAGTCATCCCAAGGTTTCCAAATTTTTTCAAATTGGGGAAATTTACCTTCAATTTTTGCTGTTAAATGTTCCATTTTACGCATATCTGCAACAATGGAAAGGACGTGGTGTAAGGTGGGAGCGTTTGTAGAGAGCCAAAGTCTAGGGATAGCTCTTTTTGCTGCCAAAAGTATAAAAGACCCTAGTCTCTGTAGTGATTTAGGGATACCCGGGAAGGGTAGACCTAACAGGAAATGTCTGGGTTTTAATGGAATAGATGTGGCGAAAAGTGATTGCAATATATTTTGTATCTCAATCCAATATGTACCTAAGACATGGCAATCCCAGAAAATGTGAAGGTGTGTACCTACGGACCGTCCACATCTCCAGCACAATCAGAAAGAGACGCATTTTGGGCATGTAGCAAATCTTATATATATTACCCTCAATAATGGGGTGTGTATCAGTGATATATACTAGTGCTACAGATAACCTATAGGGAAAACCTCAATGGCTATTGTAGATATGTGACATATACCCTGTGTGGTGTGAGTAAAAATATGCTAATATACATCAAATGCGATGACTCACAGTGATTAAAGATAAAATATATATATGTGTATGGGCTGGGTTGCCCCATATGCCCAAAGAAAGGGGGGGAAAAAAGGAGGAAATAAGGAGAAAAGAGGGGAGTAGGGCAAATTAACCCCCAAAAGTTATGGAATATCCTAGCCTATTCTGTATATCATGCATACTGCCCCACCTTTGGCCTAACGGTGCACAGTCATTGTACCCATATTCAGTATACTTGTGCCCCCAGGTGGCATATGTGCATGTAATTCTTAAAGTAAGGGGGGGGAATCCTCATGGGTTGGCTATAAAGCAGTTGAGATCTATATCTAGGTTAAGGCCCCTGGGGGCCAAGGACCTCAGCCTATAAATCCAGGCTGTCTCATTTTGTGAAATAAGGGTGGTTTTGTTACCTCCCCTCCAGTGTTCTTTGATGGAATCGATACCATAGAAGATTAAACCAGATGGATCTCTATTGTGCGCCTAAACAAAATGGCGTGACAAGTTATGTTTAGGGAATCCTTTTCTTATATTCTTAATGTGCTCACGTATTCGTACATATAGGGACCGAGTGGTTCTACCCACATACTGAAGGTGGCACGGACATTCTATAACATATGTCACATGAGTACTGTGGCACATGATCAAATTCCTGATCTTATATTCTTTCTGGTCAACCTTAGATTTAAAGGTTTCTCTTCTACGGGGTACCTTTTTGCTAACCCTACAGGGTAGGGGGATCTGCTTAGGGGGATTGATGACATTGTGGACCAGATGATCACGGAGATTCGGGGCTCTTCTGTAAATAAAGTTTGGTTTATTCGGCAGTATCTTGGCCAACACTCTGTCTTCCTTAAGGATAGGCCAGTATTTCCTAAAAATCTGTTGTAGGTTTTTATATTGGATGTTGAATCCTGTTATAAATGCTGTGTCCATTGGTTTGTCCTTTCTTGCGTTTTTTTCTGAACAAGTGGTTTCTGTCCATACTTGCTACATCAGCTTTTAATTGTACCAGCCTATCCTTATTGTAGCCTTTTTCATAAAATTGTTCAATCAGCCTGTCTGCTTGTACCAGGAAGTCCTCCATGGTGTCCCAATTTCTCTGTAATCTTAATAGCTGTCCTTTTGGAATGTTTCCTTTCCATTGGGGATGATGGCAGCTAGTGGTAGGTATGTATCCATTTTTATCAGTGGCCTTGAAATAAGTTTTTGTGTATAATCTGTCTCCGTTCTTGAAAATCCCTAAATCTAAGTACTCAATGTGTTGGTAGTTCCATTTGCCAGTAAAAGTGAGACCATATTTATTGATGTTCAGATTATTTAGAAATTGTTCAAACTCCTCAGATGTCCCTTCCCAGATTATAATAAGGTTGTCGATATATCTGCGATAGAATTTGAGGTGAGGAATGTTTCTTGCATATAAATACTCCTCCTCCCACATATTCATAAGCAGATTCGCTACGCTCGGTGCGTAGCGTGCCCCCATTGCGACTCCTTTCTGTTGGACATAATAATTGTGGTTATACCAGAAATAGTTACAGCTCATCGCGAGCTCTAGGTCCTCCAATATGTAGTCAATCTGTGATTGTCTCATCCCAGTATGTTCATGTAGGGCTTTCTCCACACCTAGTAGGCCATCTTTTTGCACAATACTGGTGTAGAGAGAATTGACATCAATTGTGGCAAGTATATAATTTTGAACTTCTCTTATTTCCCGTAGATCTTGTAGAAGTTGTGAGCTGTCACGTAAGTAGGATTTTCCTTTGCAGACCAATGGTTTTAAAAACTTATCCAAATATTCACCCAGCCTCGAGAAGATGGAGTTTATCCCGCTGACAATAGGTCTCCTGGGAGGCTTATCCAGCCTTTTGTGAATCTTAGGAGTGTAGTAAATTACTGGGGTCTTTGTGGAGTTGTGGTTGCTTGTTTGTAACTTTCCATTTTGGGGAATATTGTTATACACTCATACTGGTCTCAATATTGCACATAAATAGTCTTTATACCAGTGTGGTTACACCCATATAATTCATTTCATCCCCACATTTAACAACATTATGGGGAATGGAATCCATGATATTTAATGCCATATAGATATAAAAGAGTGTAATGATTTAATTAATCCACAAGGCTATCCCTGTACAGACCTAACACTTAGGTTTTTAGGTAGCGCCAATTAAACCCATTTTTTATTTTTGATTAAGTGCCCAGTTGTCAAGTGGTTAATGATAAAAATAATCATCCTTTTCAATCCCATGAATTGCTTGTAGTCCCCAAAATGGCCTGATTTTGGCCAATTTTACAGCGCAGTGGGGGTTATTTACTAAAGGCAAATCCACTTTGCACTACAAGTGCACTGCACGTGCACTTGAAAGTGCACGTGCAGTGCACTTGTAGCGCAAAGTGGATTTGCCTTTTAGTAAATACCCCCATTGTCACTGTAACTACAACAACTTACTAAAAAAAACCCGGTATTGAGCATTGAAAGAAGAAGCCACACATTGTTGAGTATTAAACATTTTACTACAAGCACATTCACATGTGCGTTATAAAAGGTTTTTTTTAACAAACCAACATCTTTCTTATATGACATGTATGTTTGACAGTATATAGCCTTTTTGGTGGCTAAACAGGCATGTTTAAGACCAGAACATACACATCCCCAACTCAGGAACTTACAAAGTTCAACTTTGCTGATGTGAAGGCCATATGAGACATTAGTATGTCAAAACTGTGTTGAGTTTGCCTTCATCAGATGGGGTGATCTCACCCCTGTAAAAGCCAAATTTTGAAGATGCACACAAATTGTGACTCAAAATGTGGATTTCCCTCATGATCCCATACCTAAAATGTGTGTCTTTTCCCTACATTTATTTTTCTAAAGCCACAAAACACACAGAGTGTCAACATGTGCTATCTGCCATTATGGGATATCAATGTACGCATTTTGTGGGTGCAACCCCTTTCTCCAAACTAAAGTAGATGAGAGGAAGGGGTTGCACCCCTGAAACACGATCATCGATGCCCCATGATGGGAGCTAGCACATGTTGACACACTGGGCAGAAAGGACAATCCACTTTGCCCTACAAGTGCACTTTCAAGCGCACTTGCATTGCGCTTATAGTGCAAAGTGGTTTTGCTTTTTAAATAAGCCACAGTGTGTCAGCATGTGCTAGCTCTCATCGTGGGGGATCAACCTCTGCATCCACATACTCAGATTCTGCATCCACATCCTCAGGTTGTGTGCTGAGTTCCCCTTCATCAGGAGGTTTGGGGTTCCTTTGGGGTTCCTGGTGTCCTCAGATGTCACGATTCTTTTCTCCCCTATGTGAATACAAAAATGGTATACTTAGCAGACAGATATTTGAGGCTAGAAATAGTAATATGAAACATTGCTTGGAAGAGTAGTCCAATTGTCTGTTTTGGCAGAGTTCCAAGCTGAAGGCATGATTTTTGCCCTTTCTAAAGCTGGAATACCTGTTTTGTGCAAGTTTCACACATAGAGAGATCCCTAGTATCCACTGGAGCACCTGCGTGGGACACCATAGAAAGGTTGTTATGGTGTCCCACACTAGTGCTCCTGTGTCCAGATGTGTAAACAGCTGCTGAGTGTCCTCTCCTTACACGGAATCAAGTTGTCATTTCATTCTAGTTTCAAACACATCTAGACAACAATGTAATAAACTTCTTTTAATCAAAATAGGCATGAACAAATGTAATTAACCTGCATCTGACAAAAATGTCATATTAGTTGATGAACGAACAATGTTTAATACGAATGATTATACTGTGCCCACGAACCTCAAATTTGGCGTTTTAAACTGTACAACAGTAAAGAAAAGCACATGTACCAGCATGAAAGTGATAATAATAATAGGAACACATGACAAATACTTACTGTCAGGAAAGGGTTCGCCCGTTGGTGGCGCTGTCGGTCTCTTGGATCGCAGTACCAGTGTCCACCAGCGGGTGTCTTCCAACACTCTGGATCTGTAGTGGAGGGATTTGCCTGTTGGTGGCACTGTTAGATCCTTTGGATGTAATACCGGTGTCCACCAGCGGGTGTTTCCCGGCACTGTGGAGCAGACAGCACCTCCTGCGTTCAGGTGTCACTTGAGGCTAATTACAGACATTCATATAAATACCCGGCTGATGATTGCGCTCATTGCCTGGTATCTTCCTTGTGCCGTGATCCGTACCTGCAACCTGTGAACCTGATTCTGCAACCTGTAACCTGTGTACCTGATCCTGTTACCCTGTGCATCTGATCCTGTCCCTCCTGTTACCTTGTATGCCTGCCCTGTAGCCTGATCCCTTTGCACCTTCCCCCATCTGCTGATTCCCTGTGTATGACCCCGGCCTGCCTTACATTTGTGATTCTGGAACTGCTCTTGTTTATCTGCTTGTCTCCTGTGAATGACCCTGGCCTGGCTACATTTAAGATTGTGGTACTTCCCTTATATTGTATATAGTTATTGTTGTTTGTGGGTCACTGTTTGGTTGGTTGTTCACTGTTTATTTTGGTGGTGTTTATATATGGTTATCACGTATCCATAAATAAACTTAATTATTCACTTACATGCATTTGTGGTTCTCTCTGTGCAATCCACACAGTCTGGTCATACCAATTCATGACAGTATACCAGGGCCATCTCTGACCAGAAGTAGCTGCACAGGGGAACCATCTCGGTTCTGTTTATGTTGCTGGGATGAATTCAGATATAATTGTTTATTATGCTCTGCTGGCATCGGAGAGTTCTGAATATCTCTGCCAGACATTGAAAGGGTGGTCCAGTGATCAGCTGCCGGAGATTATTCGTTTAGCTCACTCTATAGTTGATCAGAGCAGTATACTGTTTGAGGGTGTTCGGCCTTTGATTAAGATATGTACAGAGCTGGCTCTGCCCTGTATCCCAAAGGGCCGTGATCACTTTTCTCCCCCCTTCCGCATTAACCAGGTTGTGTCCTTAGTATGGCTGTTGGAGGATGACCCTGCATCCTTCTTGGAGCACTATTCAGTTTGTTCCAAACAGTTTTTAAAGGATTGTATAGATGCAGTGCAGTCCCTGGTCAGACAGAGGGTATGTGAGCCCACTTTTGTTCTACCTGTACTTCAGGCATGGTCAGACCTGTTATGCCCAGTTTCTGTCAGCTCTCCACAACCCAGACCTGCTACTATTACCTGCCTGCTCAGACATCTTTTCTCCCATCACCCATGGCAACCTCAGCTACAGTCCAATATGCCCTGCTTCCCACTAAGTATCAATACCCTGTTTCTACTTCCTGCACCTATCCTGCCTTTAACCCACCTGCCTCTTCTCTACTACCTACAGCTTCCCCACAGAAACTTCTTCTGGCCGCTGTTCCCCTTCCTTGCCAAATCTCAGACCTTCGCTTCAGTATGCCTCACCTCCTACCTACAGTCCTACAGCCACCTACAGATCTCCAGCAGTTAAGCCAAAGAAGAAACGGAAGTTCTTCCCCACTTACACTGCCAGTAATCCAACCTGCTTCCACACCAACCAACCTGCGTCAGTCTGCCTTCATGTCAGCTTAACCTGATGACCCACCTATTCCTGCGAACTCTTTGCCTGCTATCCAGCTTAAAGTTCCTGTGCCCCAGTCTGATGTTCCTGTGCCCATGTTCCAGTCCGATGTTCCAATACCTGCCGACCAGTCTGATGTGCCTACTGTTCAACCTGTTGTGCCAGTGCCTGCCGTTCAGCCTGTTGTGCCAGTGTCAGCTGTTCAGCCTGTTGTGCCAACACCTGTATCCGCTGTCCAGTCTGACTTCCCAGTGCCTGCTGACCAGTCTGACATCCCGGCGCCTATGTTCCAGCCTGATGTCCCTGTGCCCTTGTTCCAGCCTGATGATCCTGTGCCCATGTTCCAGTCTGAGGTGCCTGTGTCCCCGCTTGAAGTCCTGATGTCCCAGCCTGAAGTCCCGGTGCCTGCCTTCCAGTCTGATGTCCCGATGCCTGCCTTCCAGTCTGATGTCCCAGTGCCTGCCTTCCAGTATGATATCCCAGTGCCTGCCTTCCAATCTGATATCCTGGTGCTTGCCTTTTTAGTCTGATGTCCAAGTGCATGCTTTCCAGTCTGATGTCCCGGTGCCCGCTTTCCAGACTGATGTCCCGGTGCCCGCGTTCCAGTCTGATGTTGCGGTGCCCACCTTCCAGTCTGATGTCTCGGTTCCTGCCTTGCAGTCTGATGTCTCGGTATCTGCCCTTCAGTCTAATGTCTTGGTGCCTGCCTTCCAGTCTGATGTCTTGGTGCCTGCCTTTCAGTCTGATGTCCCGGTGCCCGCCTTCCAGTCTGATGTCCTGCCCGCCTTCCTGCCATGTATCTGGCAAGTCCAATGCAGGGACTACTCGAACAAGCAAAAGAGGAAGGCAGCGCTGGATAAACTGTTGGAATTGGTGAAGCCGGTGTATCCCATGGCAGACATCAACTATTTGAAGGCCAAAATTGGTAGCCTGAGGAGCACATATAATAGGGAGCTCAATAAGGTCCAGGATTCCCAGAGATCTGGAGGAGCAGCAGATGACGTATATATGTCCCCAGGCTGTGGTACTACGACAGACTGCGTTTTTTGTCAGACCAGATGGAATCCAGGCCATCACTATCAACACTTCTTTCAACACTTTTTTCCACATCAGCTGAGGCTCCTGAAGTCCAACCTGGGCCTTCCACCCAGGAAGAAGATGTGAAGGAGCCCATCTTGACCCAGGTATAGCATTTCTGAACATATTTCTTGTCAAAAATTGAATGCTTTTAACTAGATGTTATTGATCACAAATTTCTGATTTAACAAAGTGGTTTACATATCAATAGACAGTAGTAGCCAAAAATGATTGGGACAAGAATGAAAAATGCTGGGGTCAGAATGATAGTCTTTTCTATTTGTTAACATTCAATTTGCAACAGTCATGAGCTCAAAATTGTGTGTGATTGATGATCAAAAACCTAAAAGTATGTACCATTTTCATACACAGAAAAGTCTCAGCCAGGAGGAGGCCGTGGCAAGCAGCCTGACGAATCCCAGTTTCCTCCCCTGCGCCCTCCAACCAAAAGGACCAGGAAGGCAAGGAATCTTGAGGAGTCCGCGGCTGTTTTCCTCAAACAGGCTACTGTGGCACTTAACATGACCCCTGGTGTCAGGCATTTGGACTTGTCACTGCAAGCAAACTAAAAAACATGGAGGAGGGCCAATCTGTGAAGAACTAATTTTGAAGGTCCTAAACAAGGGGACGAGGGGCGAACTCACAACTCAAACCCACCTGTGTGAGTTGGACCATGCTCCTCCAACACCACCAACACCACAACCACCCAACCCACCACAGTGGCATGGAAGGAAGCGTAGAAGGAAGTGTTGAGAGTGATGGCCTGGATTTGGTGTGGTCCGGCAAAAAAATGCAGGCTGTTGTAAGACCACATCCTTGTGATATATATGTCATCTGCTGCTGCTCCAGATCTGACGGAGTCCTGGACCATATTGTGCTCCCTAATAAATTGACTCCTCAGGTTAACAATTTTGACAGTCAAATAATTGATGTCTGCCCTGGGGTACAAAGGCTTCACCAATACCAACTGTTTCTCCAGCATTGCCTTCCTCTTTATTTTGTTATGACCCCTATTAAATTTCAAATTTTGTTTTTGACAAATATTTGGCTATGTGTTTTACTTAAAAAAGGATGGTTTGTTTGTGAGTTGGCAGGTACATTTCAAAAATACAATGTCAAATTAACAAGGGACACCAACATAGTTGTATCTTTGAGGTTAAAAAATACAAGATAATAATGGTGTTGTGTTAACTTGACACACAAAACGAAAAAAAAAATTATGGAGATCACTAGAAAAAAAAAAGATTATTCCAGAGATCACGAGAAAAAAACCCAACAAAAACAAATATTATTCAGGAGATCACGAGAAATAATAAAAAATAAGTTTGGCAGAACACTGTGAATATCAGCAGCAAAGCAACTTCATTATTATAGCATTATAAAGAAGAAGAGAATGCGCTGCATTGAGAGATTTCATAATTTGCCGTGTGACGTTTGTGATATCTCAATTACGAACGCTAGTTTTACAAGACCGAGCGCTTCCGGCTCCTACTTGATTCCAAGTATGCGTAAACTTTTTTGCCATACTTGTGTACACGCGATCGGACTTTCCGACAACAAAGTTTTGTTGGCGGAAAATTTGAGAACCTGCTAGCCAACATTTATTGGCGGAAAGTCCGACAGCAAATATTCGATGGAGCATACACACGGTCGGACTTTCAGCCAACAAGCTCACATCCAACATTTCCTGTTGGAAAATCAGACCGCTTGTGCGTGGCATTAGTGTTATAATGAGAAAAGCTGCAGTGTCTTTATCCCTTTAGAAGTATGGAACCCTTGTAGAGTATCTCACAAAAACTAAAATTCCTGTTATGGGGGTTGCTAAAATCTGACTTGTATCTATCTTAGTGTAGACTTCTGGGAAAATCAGTGAGCCAATCAAACAAGCAGAAAATGATATTTATGAGGGTGTTCTGAACACCAACAGTGTACACAATGCCTCCAGGTTGCCATATTGCATCATATTTTGCAGAAACTGATTGAAAAGGAAAACTGATTTTTATTAACATTAAATTACAAGATGACTTGTGTAGAGATTGTATAATCTATATTATCATTATTACTTATTTCCTATATCTTTCTTTTTCACAAAAGTGGAGTTATCCTCTAATATGTCCCTTTCTCTACAAGCACCTCCAAGTGTTCCACTCAGTCTGTTACAATGAGATTGGTATTAAAGAGTAACCCTAGGTAACAACTAAAATAAATAGAATAAATACACTATGTTGTCAAAAATATTGGGATGCCTGCCTTTACACGCATATGTACTTTAATGGCATCCCTGTCTTAGTCCGTAGAGTTCAATATTGAGTTGGCCCACCCTTTGCAGCTATAACAGCTTCAACTCTTCTGTGAAGGCTGTCCACAAGGTTTAGGAGTGTGTCTATGGGAATGTTTGACCATTCTTCCAGAAGCGCATTTGTGAGGTCAGGCACTGATGTTGGACGAGAAGGCCTGGCCCGCAGTCTCCCCTCTAATTCATCCCAAAGGTGTTCTATGGGGTGGAGGTCAGGACTCTGTGCAGGCCAGTCAAGTTCCTCCACCTCAAACTTGCTCATCCATGTCTTTAGGGGCCTTGCTTTGTGCACTGGTACAAATCATTTGATGGAGGGGGGATTATGGTGTGGGGTTGTTTTTCAGGGGTTGCGCTTGGCCCCTTAGTTCCAGTGAAGTGAACTCTTAGGGCATTATTATACCAAGACATTTTGGACAATTTGATGCTCCCAACTTTGTAGGAACAGTTTGGGGATGGGCACTTCCTGTTCCAACATGACTGCACACCAGTGCACAAACAAGGTCCATAAAGACATGGATGAGCAAGTTTGGGGAGGAGTAACTTGACTGGCCTGCACAGAGTACTGATCTCAACCCGATAGAACATCTCTGGGGTGAATTAGAGCGGAGACTGCGAGCCAGGCCTTCTCATCCAACCTCAGTGCCTGACTTCACAAATGCGCTTCTGGAAGAATGGTCAAACATTCCCATAGACCCACTCCCAAACCTTGTGGACAACCTACCCAGAGGAGTTGAAGCTGTTATAACTGCAAAGGGTGGACCAACTCAAAATTGAACCCTACAGACTAAGACTGGGATGTCATTAAAGTTCATGTGCGTGTAAAGGCGGGCGTCTCAATACTTTTGAGAATATAGTGTAGCTAATGTTGCAGATTTGTAACTATGCTAAAGTCAGAATATTCACTCAGCTAACCCTGCATATGCTTTCATGGGATCCTACTACAGCTACACTCTTGATGCTTCTTACAGGGATTCTAGGTGGGATTTCAGTTGAAGAAGTAAAACCTAGCCTCTTAGGCCCCTTTCACACTGGGGCGGTTTGCAGGAGTTATTGCGCTAAAAATACCGCCTGCAAACTGCCCCAAAACAGCCTCCACTGTTTGTTCAGTGTGAAAGCCCGAGGGCTTTGACACTGAAGCGGTGCGCTGGCAGGAGAAGAAAAAATCTCCTGTCAGCCACATCTTTGGAGCGGTGACCCCTAAACCGCTCCTACCCATTGAAATCAATGGGACAGCGCGGCTATACCGATGGATACGATGGATTTAACCCTTTTTCGGCCGCCAGCGGGGGGTTAAAACTGCACCGCTAGCGGCCGAATACTGCGGTAAAACAGCGCTAAAAATAGCGATGTTTTACCGCCGACGCCCCCTACCGCCCCAGTGTGAAAGGGGCCTAACTGACAGTGGAGATGGCTGAGCAGACAGCAGAGGGGAACCTGGAGCAATGTAGGGGCAAAGGAGGAGGAGAGTGGAGGACTGTACAAGTGCTGTATAGGTGGCAGGGAGGAACAGGAGAATATGAGACTGGAGGACAGCCAATAGTGTATTGTAACATAGAACAAACTGGGCTGTCCTTCAGTAATGTAACGCATACCTTACAACTGTCCCTGATTTTGAGGGATTGTCCCTCTTTGCTCCTCATTTGCCCCTCATTTTGATCTGATCTATACAGTTGTATATAAAATGCACTTTTTATCTTTCAAAAAGTGTTTCCCAGTGCCAAACCTTTCATCCAATTTCTAATTGGCTGCATTTGTAAATTCCAAAAGCCGTTATAAAGAAACAGTATTGGTAAAAAAATCACCTGTGAGTTTGACCAATCATTTTCCTGTACAATTATCCTTTAAGGGGGGCTTGGCAGGGGTGTGTGTCCTATGCCTACATACTTTTCCTAATAGGTGTCCCCCATTCTTATTTCAGAAAGTTTGGAGGTATGTGTAATGTATTTTTTAATCTTCATGAAACTGTACCTAATCAAATACAATTTTTGCTTTTACAATTGAGTGTCTTGGTGGATCCCTACTGATGCTCTTACGTAGATGGAACCTACTATCGACCTAGAAAAATCTATCCCAGTCTTACCACAACTCCCATTAGTCAGAGACATTTTTTTAGATCTGATCTAGTCACAGATATCTCCTGCCTTGTGGAATTTGAAATATCTAATTAAAAAAAGAACAGTGATATAATGAAAGAAACGGTATATAGTCAGCATACTGTGTGCCTAAACCAGTTCACAGAATCTGTACTTGTTAACCAGGCGTTAACACCACAACCTGAGATGACCCACGGCTCTTATGTTTTCTTAAAGCAATTATTACTAGTATATCAGAGTCCTGCAGTCTCATCCTTGAAAGGATATAGAATCTGATACAGGTCAGCAATTGCATGTATTTTCATTACACTGTCTCTGCAGGTCCCTGAAGCTGCAAAGTATATAATCTGCAATAAATTAAATGTATGTTTACAAGACACAAGCTAGGGGCATACTTATTAAAGGAGACATTTACAGTATAAAAGTCAGCCAGCACATTTAGTTGATTGATACATTGTACAAAATTTGCGAGGTTAACTTTGGTCATGTCTTTGGTCCTGTTCAGGGTATTTATAATATGATATAAATAGTTTTTAAAGGGAAACTGCAAGGGGGTTATAAGTAAAAGAGGCTGGGAATCAAGCTACAGCAAGGATTCTTCACAGAGCTTCCCCTTGGGGGGAGAAGAAGAGCAGGACTTTTTGTATTGCTCACATTCCCTCTTAGGGATGGAGGACTCTGGACAACCCATTTTATGGTACTGGCTACTCCTTCACTCTCACTCTTTCTGCTTAACTTATTAACCAATACTTCTGTTTGCAGCCATCAAGTTGGACAAGGATGACTATAAGGATGTGATCAATTATTTAGTAAAGTAAAGCGCTGTATAAACTGTTGGCCCTATATAAATACTGTATAATAATAATAATAATAATAATAATAATAATAATAATAATAATAATAATAATAATAAAGCATTGAAAAGGCCTTCCTCATGTGGACTCTTCCTTTTCCTAAACTCCATTGGGGAAATCACCTAATAATGGAATTGTTTCAGTGAAGGCTGCTGTGGGACTCATAGCTGTAAGAAATGTAATGGGAATGTGAAAGTGTGGCTGGATAGTACTGCTCAGGCTAGGTTGGGTGTTGCTACAGCCTCATGCACCCTGAACATTTAGCCCTGGTGCATGGGATCCTGGCATTTTGGTGCAAGCTTATGGCACAGGCACATCACCCAGCCCCACTGCTGGGCCTGTAAAACTCTATGAGCTCCTGAAATATACTGTGCCTGGATGGGGCTGGACAGAATAATACTTACAAGTGCGTAAAGTGGGTGCTACAAAAATTGCAATAATGAATTATAGTAACATTCAGTGACACATATCACCATATGACATACTGTATATCAAATGGTAACCAGTCCAAACAAATATTATCCTGATCACTGTGCCTTTAAAAGATCACGTGCAATAATTCTTTTTATTCCAAAAAAGTGCATCACCACATGCAGATATAATACTTATTCACCAACCATAAATGACCATTAAAGGTCTGTATCGATTTTCATATAGAAGTAGAAGTATGGATGGAATGAATCCACAATCACCATGAACTCCAGCACAGATATTCTCTCATTGCCCAAGAAAGCCACAAGCACAATGACATAATAGTATCTGTAAGTTTAATAAAACTGGGGAAATTTAAAACACAAAAAATTGTGCACTCACATTTACAAGGTGCTTGAGAAGCACCAACACACGCAGCCTTTAAAAATGTCGGACCCCCGTGGCTCACATGGCGGAGCTGGCATGCATTCCAAGACACCGTATGTGACGTCAGGGACTAATCGGAAGTGATGATCGGGGTAGCAGTGGTGCATCCTCAATGAATTTTGCACTCAGTGCGCCCTTCAGGAAGCCTCCTGATGCTTAGGGGAACTACTTAATGTCCAGGAATGAATAGATTAAGAGTACATGAGGTGATCACACAGCCTAGTATATAGCACCCCATCATTACACAACAACACCACGACTTCCCTCGTCTCCATTAAATAGGGTGGGGGGCAGGCTAAAGTAGAGTATGACTAAGAACCGATTACATTGTTTGAAATTTCAGTTCTGTGCACAGGAAGTTACATGCACACTGGATGTCTGACAGAATCAATAAACATTTTTCTGTACTTGCAGGAAATGTGCTTAGTCTGAAAAAAGAAAACTAATGGTGCCCTCACATCTAAGGACTGGTAAGCTGGAAAATATTACATTTTGGTTCTGTATTTAGATATAGTTTAATCCTTTGTGAAGCACGTATCTGGAGGCATGTCAGGGGTGTGTAATTTTCTTACATATTTTGTACTAAAAGGTGTCCCACTTTCCCATCTGAGACAGTTGGGAGCTATGTGGCTACACTACAACACAGTATTTGTAAAATGCAGGCCAGGCCATTAGGCCTTTACAAACAGACATGAAGTCAGACTTTGGATATCAGCATTCTGTAGCACAGAATGGCAGCTTCGCTGTCTTTTGAATCGGAGGTTGGCTGACCCTTTTTGTATCAGTTGATGTAATAGCTTCAACGTATTCTCACAAATGGCCCTCAGGGCAAATCCGGAGCAGACTCGAGACATTTAAAATGAGTAAAGCTAAACGGTAATATTTGTAAAGTCCATATGTATATGTAGCATACGTGATTTTTTTTTTTTGGACTTATATTTTTATTACATATGTTTTTTCGAAAGTTATTAACATTAAATATTACATTAAATATTCAGATATTATTCCACGAATGTCTTAGGCTTTCTCTACCCATAGCACACTTGGGGCAAATTCTGATGTGCCATAATGGAACCTGGAAAATCTTGAATGGGTGTAATGTGCCACGGGCGAGATAAATACTTGTATTCTCCAATCTCCAGGAAAGCACAAGACCTGTGCTGGGCTTATCAGCGCCTGCAGCCATGTGCTGTCTGTTATTGCAATTATGTTCCAGGGTCACCAATCCCTGCAAGGCAGGGTGACCTCAGATGCTCAGTGCTGTGTAATTATACTATACATGTGTGAAATAGGTTTTTATGGGTCTCGTCGTAGTCATGCGGTGAGGAGAATGAGGAGAAGATTAGAAGAGGGGGGCTTGACACAAAACTGGCCTCTCAATAAATTGTCGTTATCTTGTGTATGCTACCATGTGTGTTCCCAGCAATATGTCCAGTATCTGTATGTCACTTTTTTTCTTTTTTTTTTTTTTTTTTAAATTTCCTATCTACAGTCCAGTATTTATTATCCATTGTAGGCTTGTATTGTGTAACCACAGTCTTTCCTATTTCTTAGTTGTTCTTTAGTTGTACTCCAACCATAAAAAAATAAATAGTTTTGAAAAGAGTGCAAAGCCTTAAATTGTTATTTCACGTGTCCAGAAAAAGCGAACCAACACCCTACACCCTCATCACCCCCCCCTCCGGTACCCACTGCACTTACTTCCCATGAGTGATATGCTGTCAGTGCCCATGCGGCCGTTTTAGCTGTCTGGGAATTTAAAATCCCTGGCCCTCTCTCTCTTCATTTTCTCTTCACCCATGGGAAGTAAGTAATAGACAATGTTACCTTCAACAACAGTTCAGCAGAATTTGCCACTTATTTCTCCAGTGCAGCGCTGCTTTGAAGAAATTACGTTATGAATATTGTGCCTCGGTGATGTTAGGTAGAGACAACAAACAGTAATGTTCAGGCTAAATTTACTGTATGAATGCAAAATTGACAATGCCTATACATGGTATATTGTAGTACAAAGCTGCCTAGGAGTTGTTCCCATAAAGGCCGCTAAGTGGCAGCAACATACAGATTAATAGTATATACAAGAACAGAGTATAAGAAGAACTCACTAATAATACAAAGCACAATAAAATTCAGTTTACTGCAGTTAATTGTGGCTCCCTGAATGGGGGGAGGGGGTTTTGACCTGTGTCACAAATGTAACTGGTAGAACAGGTGGTCAACCATAGGGGTCTCCAGGTAGGTTCCACAGAGGGGAGGCAAAATAAGTCTCTGGTCTGGATGTTAAAGCGGGGTTCCACCCAAATTTTGAAGATTATCTCTATGCATTCTCTTCCTTGCCTAGATGCTGACATGCTGTGTAAAAAAATTTAAATCGCCGTAATTACCTTTTTTTTCTAATCTTCTTAGCACTTCCTGGTTTTCCTCCCATGGGAGTAGGCATGTTTCTAGCCTCTCCCAGACCTCCCACAGTCCCCTGGGAGCTAGTCTCAGGCTTCCCAGCATGCATTGTGCAACAGCGTCATCACAACATCTCGGTGAATGCTGGGAGCACAGCATTCACCACATCCAGGAAATACATGCTTGTGGGCTTCAAATGCCCACAATGAAGATGGAAACTGCCTTCAGTGAATTTTATAAGTTATTCTTTACAACGAAATCGGACACAGGCGGACTTATTACACAGAACATGTGAGTAGATAATCATGAGAAGAAAAGTTTGTGAATGAACTCCAAAAAAAAAAAAAAAAACGATAGATAGGTGGACCCCCGCTTTAAGGTGGTGGCATAATTCCCAGGGATCATTATACAAAGAGGATACAGGGCCATCCCACTGGAAAGACACTTCATATTCTTGATATGTGTCTGCGGTACCATGTACTTGTATGAGGAAGTATCCTGTTCTCTTTGTATTGCTTCCTTTGTGTGAAATCCCTGGTGTTCCTGCTAGCCCCTTGCTTTCCTAATAAAAACTGACCACACTAAGCAGGAAAACACACCGTTGTCACTGCTCTAGCTATGCTTGTTTACAATCACTTTAAGATGAAGCTGCATTTTCTTGCTCTTTCATCTGTGGCCAAAACGCTGGGGACAATGAAGGAGTACCCCACATCTGTTGACATTTTACATACCCAGTCACTGTTGCCCATCATGCACAGTCTTTCTGAGCACCTGTGTTTGGGAAACAGTGACATTTATATCTCCTGGGTGTGTCCAGGAGTCCTGGGATTTATGGAAGTCCAATAGACTGTGGGAAATGGAAGAGTCCTGCACCTATTGTTGGACAAAGAGAGTAAAGAGGGCCTCAACTACAGAGATGCAAATGCTTTTAAAGTGGCAGTCCTAGAGCATGTTAAATTATAACGATATGGTCCTCCAGACAAACAGCACTGACTTCACAATGCACAGGCAAAACAATGGTAGCTCTGAGACTATGTAGACTACAAACAGGCAAACCTGATAAAACCTGGGCAATGACTGGGCAATTATAACACTATTGGAGCAAGGAAAATGCAAATAATACACGGGAAGCAAACAGGTCTTCAGAACATGCAGACAACAAACTGCTGATCGTTAAAACATGTGGGCAACAAATGCACAATTGTTACAAAATGCATGCAACAAACTGGCAATTGTAACAAAACACGGGCAACAAATGTACATCTGTGACAATATGTGGGCAACAAACAAGCAATTGTCGTAATACATTTGCAACAGACTGGTTATTGCTACAATACAAAGGCAGCAATCAGGAAATCGTAAAAATACATGGACAACAGAAAGGCAGTGGTTACATTACTCAGGTAACAAATGTGCAATTGTTACAATATGTGCGCAACAAACGTGCAATGTACTTATACGGCACATTGTGGTCTGTGTGTGTTAATGTACATTAGAACAAGTGTGAATGTCTGCACAAACACACAGGCTATAGTGTGAAAGAGCCCTAATGTTTGCTATAAGTTTCCAAATCTTTTACTGCCTTATACAAGCAAACAGGCATCAGACACCAGGGGCCAGCATTTATATGCATTAGCTGTAATAGACTATGCAAAAGAAAAAAAAGAAAGATTGCCTATTAAGTAACTGTAAATGAAAAGAACTCTGTCTGCTTTAAACAGCAAGCTCAGCAACCATTTTCAGGCCAGCTAAGGGAAAATAAACCAAACCATTTTTTTCCAATAAACATAATGAGTCCGTCCGCTATATTACCAGGGATCCTGATGTGTAGTTATTTAAAATGGGATATGCCTGCTATGAATTCCCCATGAAACCTTTTCACCCAGGGCCTGTTAAATGCTTCCAGTGGAGCTCTCACTACACTGAGACATATGGCAGCAGCATGCATGGCCACACCAAAGGGATGAAAAAAATCATAAACATAATATAAACTTTGTTTTGTTTAAAAGGGAAAACCACTTTTTTCTTTGTAAGATGAACTATTTTTTAGATGATCACCATATACTCATATGTTTTATTCATACTTTTTATAAATGTTTTTTAGACTTACACTAATTTGCATATGATTTTATGTTTATAATGCACGCTAGCACATTTCTGTGGTTGGGATTTTGCATAGAAACACACTTCAGATATCCCTAGGTGCAGAGATCCTTCATATTGCAATGGTATAGAAACAAGTTGTTCATGCAAATGGGAACCGGCATACCTGAGAATTTACTGGATTTTGCTAGGTTGCCAATTGTGATTACCGGAAACGTTACATCTTTTGAACTTCTGTTCCAGAGATATAAACAAAGCGCAGCATGCATGCTGCATTCATGTGGTTGTCAGGAGAAGAGGAGTTGCTGTTCAGGTGCAAAGTGATTGCGGCAGGAGCGAGATCCCCCTCAGGGTGAAAGCATATACTGTATGAAGCCGCATCAACTAGGTTTTTCTATCAGCAGGAGCAGGGACATGAGAAGCTGAAGATGCCAGCAATACCACCAAAGTGTTTGATTGTGTATGTACTGTATGTGTATGCAATGTATATGTATTATGTGTATGCAGTGTGTATATATGATTGTGCGTGTATGTGTATACAGTGTGTATGTATGTTACCTACATTACCCACCCCAGATCCCTGCAGTATGTACGCTACCCACAGTGGTCCCTTGCACTGTGTATGCTACCCACACCTGCTCCTGACTCCAGCACTATATATGTTACCCCCTCTCCGAACCCCTGCACTATATACGTTACCCACCCTGGACCCCTGCACTATGTATGTTACACACTTTGGACCCCTGTACTATATGCTGTACCCACCTTGCACCCCTGCAATCTGTTCATTACCCACCCTGGATCTCTGAACTATTACTTTATAGACCCTGAAGCCCTGCACTATGTATGTTACCCCAATGCCTCTTTGCTGAAGTTTTGTGTTTGGGGAAATATGTTGTATGCACATGCAATACAAAGAAGCATTGCTGTTTACAAGAGTATGGCAACATACAGCCATTTACTTGTATGGCAGGATGTACGCAGCATTTGGGGCTCCCCTGGCATGGGACAGGGATGGGAAATTTAAGTTCTCACAATCCACCATGTGTAAGAACCCTTAAAGTGTATGGAAACCCTGTACTGAAAATCCCCTTTTTGCTCCTGTTTGGTTTGATTGGCTAAATTTATTATTAAAGTGTTTTGTTATATCTATTTGAATTGAAATCCAATGAGCTGATAACTTTAAAAAAACAAAAGCAATTTTTTGTGGGATTTTTAGGGTGCCAGCCAAAGACAATGCATAAATGTGTAAAACTAAACAATTTTTATTAGACACTTCCATAAAATCAGGTCAACATAATAAAATCATCCTAAAATGATACAAACATATTTCATGATTTCTATAATTCATACAATGCTTTAGTAAATGCCATAGAGAAAGTTGCCAGGTATAGTTATTGTGACATATTTCTCCTTAAACATGGCTTCCCCCAGAGAATACACTACAACATGCATACAGGCTGCATCAGAAATCTGAACAAAAAGATACAAAAATGTTATATAATGAATAATGCAATGCGTATTACAGTATATTGAATAAAAAAAATAGTAAATGGAGTTTCACGAAAGGTGTTTCACCATGACAATTGTATACCAAAATATGAAAAGGATAATGAAAGAATCAACCAATCCAAAGTCACCACAGCAACGAGTTCCAGATGGTATATACATATATACAGTATAAGGAAATACAGTATCCTACAAAAGTGAGTACACCCCTCAAATTTTTGTAAATATTTTATTATATCTTTTCATGTGACAACACTGAAGTAATTACACTTTGCTACAATGTAAAGTAGTTAGTGTACAGCTTGTATAACAGTGTGAATTTGCTGTTCCCTCAAAATAACTCAACACACAGTCATTAATGTCTAAACCGCTGGCAACAAAAGTGAGTACACCCCTAAGTGAAAATGTCCAAATTGGACCCAAAGTGTCAACATTTTGTGTGGCCACCATTATTTTCCAGCACTGCCTTAACTTTCTTGGGCATGGAGTTCACCAGATCTTCACAGGTTGCCACTGGAGTCCTCTTCCACTCCTCCATGATGAAATCACGGAGCTGGGGGATGTTAGAGACCTTGTGCTCCTCCACCTTCCGTTTGAGGATGCCCCACAGATGCTCAAGGTCTGCAGACATGCTTGGCCAGTCCATCACCTTTACCCTCAGCTTCTTTAGCAAGGCAGTGGTCATCTTGAAGGTGTGTTTGGGGTTGTTATCATGTTGGAATACTGCCCTCCAAAGGGAGGGGATCATGCTCTGCTTCAGTTTGTCACAGTACTTGTTGGCATTCATGGTTCCCTCAATGAACTGTAGCTCCCAAGTGCCAGCAGCACGTATGCAGGCCTAGACCGTGACACTCCCACCACCATGCTTGACTGTAGGCAAGACACACTTGTCTTTGTACTCCTCACCTGGTTGCCGCCACACATGCTAGACACCATCTGAACCAAATAAGTTTATCTTGGTCTCATCAGACCACAGGACATGGTTCCAGTAATCCATGTCCTTAGTCTGCTTGTCTTCAGCAAACTGTTTGCGGGCTTTCTTGTGCCTCATCTTTAGATGAGGCTTCCTTCTGGGACAACAGCCATGCAGACCAATTTGATGCAGTGTGCGGCGTATGGTCTGAGCACTGACAGGCTGACCCCGCACCCCTTTAATCTCTGCAGCAATGCAGGCAGCACTCATACATCTATTTCCCAAACAAAACCCCTGGATATGATGCCGAGCACGTGCACTCAACTTCTTTGGTCGACCATGGCGAGGCCTGTTCTGAGTGGAACCTGTCCCGTTAAACCACTGTATGGTCTTGGTCACCGTGCTGCAATTCAGTTTTAGGGTTTTGGCAATCCTCTTATAGCCTAGGCCATCTTTATGTAGAGCAACATTTTTTTTTTCAGATCCTCAGAGAGTTCTTTGCCATAAGGTGCCATGTTGAACTCCCAGTGACCAGTATGAGAGAGTGAGAGCGTTAACACCAAATTTAACACACCTGCTCCCCATTCACACCTGGGACATTGTAACACTAATGTGTCACATGACACCGGGGAGGAAAAATGGGCCCAATTTGGGCATTTTCACTTAGGGGGTACTGACTTTTGTTGCCAGCGGTTTAGACATTAATGGCTGTGTGTTGAGTTATTTTGAGGGAACAGCAAATCGACACTGTTATACAAGCTGTACACTCACTACTTTACATTGTAGCAAAGTGTCTATTCTTCAGTGTTGTCACATGAAAATATATAATAAAATATTTTACAAAAATGTGAGGGGTGTACTCACTTTTGTAAGATACTGTATATAGAATATAAGGAAAAGAAGAATAAACGATGGGTAAGTTGTAAAAAACAATATGTTTGTTTAGATACTCTTTAAGGGGGCAAAACCCAGGATAAATGAGAAGGGGACATAGGGCAGTATGTTACAACAAAGGCAAATATCACAAGCTCTGACAGATCATAAGATTTGATATCTCATGTGGAGATTTGGAAGGACAGAAATCAGTTGTACCATCTAGATTACAGTATAACACTTGTCACTCACCTGCGTCATGGGGACTCACCTATCCCAGTAAGTCCATGGATGCAAATACAGTGCATGGGGACCAAACACATAAACTGTACTAAAAATAGACCAGCCCAAACATATACAGTACACTCAACATATTCACTTTAAATGATGGAGTTCTAAAAAAAAAAAACACTCTAACATATTATTTTGACCACATACTCCCATCTGTCCTGTGGAACTGCCAAGGGTTGCCTTTCATCCCATGTCTCATGTAGAGTGTTATGGTAACCACAGATACATGGCTTGGAGGCAGGGATGCTGCAGGGAACTGGAAATGAGTAAGAAAATGACGGGGATTGGTCTGACAAAGTAGTTTGGGTTCAATGGTCAGGTAGAGGCCATGCTACTACATGATCATCCTACTACAAAGGAGGGCCGCAGGACTCCAAACACCGAGGGTAGATGGCAGAGGTTCAGGAATAATTCAAAACACTGCTGGAGAGGATGAATCAATATGCTGCATTCCATGCAGGTTAATCCTTTCATATAAAAGGATGCCACTTTTTTGCCATAGTTTATTAGCTCGAAATTCTAAATTATGGTTTCACTTCCTTTGTATCGCTAATTGAAAAATAATCTGTCCAAAAAGTAAGCAATTGTGTGCAGTTTACTTTAACTTGTATTTCTCTTGTTACATGTTGACCTTGGCTGTATTTATAAATGATGATGGTTTTGCTGTTAGGCTAGTCATGCTAAAAAAAATGATTTGGCTGATAGAGTAGCCAATAATTGTATATCCAAGTGTTGGCGCTCCAGTAGAGGAATTTGGAAATTAAGGCATTAGTATTTTAGTGTTAGGTTGAGTTGCCTTTTTAGGTTTTCCTGGTAGCTATCAGGCCTGAGTGTTGAGGACTGTTTGGATTGTTCATCATTCTTGTTCCTGATGCCAGCAGAACATATTCCTTGTGCCCACATCAATTTATGAGCATGCCGGTGTTAATTTTCTGCTATATTGTTTCACTGCTGAGGTGGAAGAAAATGAGGACAAAAAAGAAAGTTTTTCTCAATTATAATATCATATAGGCAGACATTATCATTTAAATGCCCTTTAAACAGTTAAGGACCAGCTGCCGCAGTTTTACTGTGGCAATGTGGCTGCTTCCCACAAAACACCGTCATTGTATGTCGGCTCGTACATGACGATTTGTGACCATGTGTCCACTGGCCAGCAGGGGAGCCAATCAGCGGGTGATGCGGACTCGATGTGCTGCCGCAGTTGTACTGTGGCAATGTGGCTGCTTCCCACAAAACACCGTCATTGTATGTCGGCTCGTACATGACGATCTGTGACAGTGTGTCCACTGGCCAGCGGGGGAGCCAATCAGCGGGTGATGCGGACTCGATGTGCGCCAGCCACCCGCGATCATTCCCAGTGACAGAATGGGGATCTGCCTGTGTAAACAAGGCAAATCTCCATTCTGACAGGGGAAATCATACAGATCCTGTCTTTCTGCTATGCAGGAAGATGGATCTGTGTGTTTCCCCAGTCACACAGTCCCCCATACAGTTAGAAAACACACTGAGGAAACACATTTAACCCTTTGATCGCCCCTGATGTTAACCCCTTTCCTGCCAGTGTCATTAGTACAATAACAGTGCATATTTTTAGCACTGATTACTGTAATAATGTCACTGGTTCCCAAAAAAGTGTCAAAAATGTCAGTTAGGTGTCCGATCTGTCAACTGCAATGTCGCAGTCCCGCTAAAAATCACTGATCGCTGCCATTACTAGTAAAAAATTAATAAATGATAAAAATGCCATAAATCTATCCCGTATTTTGTAGACGCTATAACTTTTGCACAAACCAATCAATATACACTTATTGCGATTTCTTTTTACCAAAAAAATGTAGAAGAACACATATTGGCCTAAACTGGTGAAAAAATTATTTTTTTTTACATTTGTTTGGGGATATTTATTATAGCAAAAAATAAAAAATAAAATATTTTTTTCAAAATTGTTGCTCTTTTTTTGTTTATAGCGCAAAAAACAAAAACCGCAGAGGTGATCAAATACCACCAAAAGAAAGCTCTATTTGTGGGAAAAAAGGACATCAATTTTGTTTGGGTAAAGCGTCGCACGACCGCGCAATTATCAGTTAAAGCAATGCAGTGCCGTATTGCAAAAAATGGCCTGGTCATTAAGGGGGAAAATCTTTCGGTCCTTCATACCCCTTGAAGTTTTCCACATTTTGTCATGTTACAATCAAAAACACATATAACAATGTATTTTATTGGGATTTTTTGTGATAGACCAACACAAAGTGGCACATAATTGTGAAATGGAAAGAAAATGATAAATGTTTTTCAATTTTCTTTACAAATAAATATCTGAAAAGTGTGGTGTGGATTTGTATTCGCCCCCCCCCCCCCCCCCAAGTCAATACTTTGTAGAACCACCTTTTGCTGCAATTACAGCTGCAAGTCTTTTTGGGGATGTCTCTACTAGCTAGAGAGTAACATTTTTGCCCATTCTTTCAAGCAAAACAGCTCAAGCTCTGTCAGATTTGATGAAGAGCATCTGTGAACAGCAATTTTCAAATCCTGCCACAAATTCTCAATTGTTCTGGGCTTTGACTGGGCCATTTTAACACATGACTATGCTTTGATCTAAACCATTCCATTGTAGCTCTGGCTGTATGTTTAGAGTCGTTGTCCTGCTGGAAGGTGAACCTCCTCCCCAGTCTCAAGTCTTTTGCAGACTCATACAGGTTTTCTTCTAAGATTGCCCTGTATTTGGCTCCATCAATCTTCCCATCAACTTTGATCAGCTTCCCTGTCCCTGCTGAAGAAAAACATCCCTACAACATGATGCTGCCATCACCATATTTCACGGTGGGGATGGTGTGCTCAGGGTGATGTGTAGTGCTAGTTTTCCGCCACACATAGCGTTTTGCTTTTAGGCCAAAAAGTTCAATTTTGGTCTCATCTGACCAGAGTACCTTCTTCCACATGTTTGCTGTGTCCCCAACATGGCTTCCTGCAAACTGCAAACAGGACTTCTTATGGCTTTCTTTCAACAATGGCTTTCTTCTTGCCACTTCCATAAATGCCAATTTTGTGGAGTGCACGACTAATAGTTGTCCTGTGGACAGATTCTCCCACCTGAGCTGTGGATCTCTACAGCTCCTTCAGAGTTACCATGGGCCTCTTGGCTGCTTCTCTGATTAATGCTCTCCTTGACCGGCCTCTCAGTTTAGGTGGACAGCAATGTCTTGGTAGGTTTCAGTTGTGCCATACTATTTCCATTTTCGGATGATGGATTGAACAGTGCTCCATGAGATCTTCAAAGCTTGGGATATTTTTTTATAACCTAACTCTGCTTTAAACTTCTCCACAACTTTATCCCTGACCTGTCTGGTGTGTTCCTTGGCCTTCATGATGCTTTTTGTTCACTAAAGTTCTCTAACAAACCTCTGAGGACTTCACAGAAAAGCTGTATTTGTACTGAGATTAAATTATACACGGGTGGACTCTATTTACTCATTAGATGACTTCTGAAGGCAAATGGTTCCACTAGATTTTAGTTAGGGGTATCAGAGTAAAGGGGGCTGAATATGCATGCCACACTTTTCAGATATTTATTTGTAAAAAAATTTGGAAAACCATTTATCATTTTCCTTCCACTTCACAATTATGTGCCACTTTGTGTTGATCTATCATATAAAATCCCAATAAAATACATTTGCGTTTTTCGTTGTAACCTGACAAAATGTGGAAAATTTCAAGGGGTATGAATACTTTTTCAAGGCACTGTATATTGCATGTTAAAATGTTCTTTAAATCTACCAACACAGGTGTGTGCCACGGGCCAGATTGTATCCAATTTGGATTGTTTGGATAGGCCATTACATTAAATGACCTTGGAAAATCTAAAGAAGAATGTACAGGGATTGCACAATCAGGATACAACCTTTATGGCCTTTATTCAAAGGCATGTTTACAAAGCACGCATGAAATTAGTGAGACCTTTGAAAAATAAGAAGAGCCTGATCCACAACAAGACACAAAGAAGCAGGACAATGTAAGGGAAAATATAACTTGGAACATAATACATTTACAGCAGTAAGGTAATGGGTAGAATAGTAAAATGTCAACCTGGGTTTTAAACAGATTAACTAAGATAACAACAATATTGAGATTTTTCATGAAAAGTATGTTAATTTTCTGCTAAATTCATTAAATTTCTGCCGCAATGTCAGAGATGTATATATATATATATATATATATATATATATATATATATATATATATAAAGCCATTCTCAGCTAAGATCAACATCCAGAACAAAAAGGGGACTTTAATTCTGCATTTACCAGCTGTGTCCTGGCTCATGGCTCAATGGTTTAAACGTGCCTCGTAGATTGGCGCCAGAAGCCAGTCACTTCCTAATGCATTCCAAGCTCCAGCACCATTTATCCAGTGACCCATCGCGGCAGGTTACATTTCACCCTGGTGTTTTGTGACGGGCTTCTCCTAACCCCAGAGTCTGATGAGTAATGGTGCAGTCCTTCGGCTTTATCCATCAGAATAAAATCATGTTATGTCTCCAGATCTGAGCAAATTTCACAAGTGGTAGCAAAGCACACTGGGCTATGGCTTTTTATAGAGAGAGCAGGGACAAGAAAATTACTTGTGTGAGCGCGAACGTGGAGATAGAAATCGTGTCAGGATGATGAATAAACTTGGAAAACGACTAATGGATTTTGCAGTTAATCCAGAAAAAATACAGGCTGCGTCTGTACATATCTATAAAGCAAATGTAAAACTAATAGCTCTCGTGTTATATATGGATGTAATGACAGGGACATGTTACACAAATTCTGTGTCGGCTCATTGTTGGAGTGACAACTATGGAATACCAAATGGGTTAAAGGGGAAAGGTGTTTTTTATCATGGGGCCTATTTATACCGATGCAAAAATATTTGCAGCATACATGAAACACATTCACCATCTGCAATCTACAATTCGAGTCACATTTTGAGACGCAAAATCTAACATCTACCACACAAGCATATGAATTTAAGTAAACAACTCATGTATGTGGATTTTTTTTTTTTTGCATCTGTGTTGCTTTCTTTTTGCATACAGTAATTTACAAATAAACAATCCAGGCTATGGCAGTAACATGGGGCTGTACTGAAAACTGTAATAATTGCACCTGCAACAGAATAACTAATTGGCCAAATAAAAAGACAGAGAGTAAATGGGACATACAATTTACTCAAAAGGGGCAAAGTTAGAATCAGTAATTCAAAACAGGTTTAGGATGGCAAGGAGCATGCATAAATTGCAGAATAATACAAAACAAATTTAGGAAAGCTTCACAAACATGGACTTCCCAGCTATGTGGCTCAGTCAGGGTAACACGCAAAGTCTCTAAAATACTCTATAACAACAAAGGGGGGAACTAACACAAAGCCTGCACCCATTTTCTAAACTGAGAAAATAAAGCAGATACAGGTAGCAATAACGGCACAGTTATTATGCCTTAAAGTGATTGTAAAGTCTAGTTTTTTGCTCTATGCAGTTGGTTTTGCACAGAGCAACTGAATCCTCCTTTTCTTGGGTCCCTCTTCGCTGCTCCTGGCCTCTCTCTCCTGTCAAGTCCCCCCACAGCAAGCAGCTTGCTATGGGGGCACCCGAGTCCAACTACAGCTCTGTGTGTCCATTCAAACACGGAGCTGCCATTCAACCCCATCCCCTCTCTCCCCTGATTGGATAACTGAGTTTGATTGACAGACACGGGAGCCAATGGCGCCGCTGCTGTGTCTCAGCCAATCAGGAGGGAAAGTCTCAGATGGCAGAGAGATTCCTGGACATCGCTGGACAGAGATGAGGCTCAGGTAAGTATTAGGGGGTGCTGGGGAGGCTGCTACACACAGAAGGCTTTTTATCCTAATGCATAGAATGCATTAAGATAAAAAACTTCTGCCTTTACAGCTCCTTGAAACCATATGTACAGTTGCCTCAGTGTGCAGCAGGTGTATGTAAAATTGCCAAACAAGTGGTGATCTGATATCTTTACAAAAAAAGGAATGGTACCAAAGGGGATCTGTGAGGACATGAAACCCACTCTGGGGAACAGATGCGCCTTTTTATTCTACAGCCAAAAGTGGGTGGTTAAATTCAAATGTAAGAAAAGGCCTAAAGATGACCCTCACTTTGCATTTTTACAGCCAAAGAAATAGCCCCACTACCAGAACAAAAGTCGAGGCTCTGCAGAAAAATCTCACAGATGAGTAGATATGGGAAGGCCTGAAAAAAATGAAAAAATTGGGAAAAAAAGAAGAAGTGTGGAATATGTTCTAATACAATGATATCTATAACATGATATTCAAACTATATAACATGAAGACCTTAATGAAAGATTTCTGAGACTTTATGTAAAGTTTTAAATTATTGCAAGTTCTCTCTAAAGACAAGCAAATCCTGAAACACAATTCAAGTAACACTGCACTTCTCTATGCAGTTCTCATACAAAATAAATGTGCATTTCTGCCACTAGGAGGCACTGCAGGGGAAGGGCTCCAGTTTAGTAAGCTTGTGGGCTCCATCTTGTACCTCCTACCGTTGGGTGATTGTTGGGATACAGTATATGATAGTTTCAATCCTCTCAAGCCTTACTTGACAGGTAAAGGGTTAAATTTGCCTGTCAAAATTAGTTTATCTTATTTAACATTTAAATGATTCCTATTAATGTTCTCCACCATCACAGCATAATGTTTCCCTATAGCCTCATCAGTAAATTGTTTTTTCTTTTTCGACTCTCAGTAAAATGGTGAGACCAATATCTAGAGTTTGGAAACATTTCCAAAGTGTAATTTCTGCTGAGAGCAAAGCTGCAATTTGCAAATGTTTTGAGAGGAAATATTCTTTGCCAAATGCTACAAGGATGACACAATGCATCCTTGCATGCCAGAGGTGCCCTAAAGACATCAACAAATACTTTATGGAATGAAATGATGAGGACCAGAATGAAAGTGCGAGGAGCTTTTCCATCCAGAGTTCTCATACCAGTAACACTTTTTCTGCTGCTTCTGGGTCATCACCAGTGGCGTCTGGTGAAGTTTTAGGATGGGGGGGCGCCAGGCCCCGCCCTTCCTTTTTGACCCCTCCCACTTGGTGAAAATGGGCGTGGTTTTAGCTAAACAGTGGGCGTGGCTCTAAGGTGGTGCGGTTAGTGTCTGATTTGAACAAGGGATGGAGGGACAGCAGGCCCAAATCCTACACAACAATAGAAATATGTGTATTCTAGAAAGTTTAACAATCAGCAGATAAAGATACTCCAAACTCCAAAACTCCAATACTCCTGGTGTTAGCACTTCAATCATCCCGGCACCATGGTTGCTATGGTGTCAGGATGATTGAAGCGCATTATTTCTATTATTACATTGTAATATAAAATGAAATCATTCAACTCACCATAATGCAGAATCAGTGGGAGCCCCGAGCGTGTCACTAGCCATGTCACCTGCCACCAGATGCCATCAGGTGTCCCCAGCAGAGTCCCTCCTTACATCAGGTGCCCCCAGCAGAGTCCCTCCTTACATGCAGCCTGTGTCACATAAAATGCAGCCTGTGTAACCATCAAATTGCAGCAGCATGTGTCACCACCAAATTGCAGCAGCCTGTGTCACCAAATTGCAGCAGCCTGTGTAACAACCAAATTGCAGCAGCAGGTGTCACCACCAAATAGCAGCAGCATGTGTCACCAAATTGCAGCAGCATGTGTCACCAAATTGCAGCAGTATGTGTCCCCAAATTGCAGCAGTGTCACCAAATTGCAGCAGTATGTGTCCCCAAATTGCAGCAGTGTCACCAAATTGCAGCAGTATGTGTCACCAAATTGCAGCAGTATGTGTCCCCAAATTGCAGCAGTGTGTGTCCCCAAATTGCAGCAGCGTGTGTCCCCAAAATGCAGCAGTATGTGTCCCCAAATTGCAGCAGTGCGTGTCCCCAAATTGCAGCAGTATGTGTCCCCAAATTGCAGCAGCGTTTGTCCCCAAATTGCAGCAGTATGTGTCCCCAAATTGCAGCAGCGTTTGTCCCCAAATTGCAGCAGTGTGTGTCCCCAAATTGCAGCAGCGTGTGTCACCACCAAACCCCCCTCCCCCCGTTACTTACCTTGCTATGTGTTTTCCTCTCCAGCGTTGTGTCTCTTGTGGAGAGCTCCGTTCTTCTCATACTTCCTGTTTCCTCTCTCTCTCTCTCTCTCTCTCTCTCTCTCGAGAGAGAGAGAGAGAGAGAGAGAGAGAGAAGCAGGAAGTGACATCATACTCAGATGTCAATCAAACCGCCTGGCCATAGTAATAGATACTAGTGCCGGGTGGAAGCTACTCTGCGCTTCACAAAGCGCCGCAAGGTGAGCTAAGCGCCTGCAAAAGCAGCGCCACGTCTGCAATCTCGTGATTGCATAGACGTGGCGCTTCCCATAAGTTCACTGTGTCTGGCGTCGCACTGTGTCCGGTGTCGGAACACAGTGCACTTAAGGACTGTTTTTTTTTTTTAAAGGGCCAGCTTTAATTTTTTTTTTTCTTTTTTACTGCTTGGAGGGGGGGGGGCCCCAGGCACCCCCTGTAGACGGGCCGCCACTGGTCATCACAAAGTGTTTCTTCACCAGCAGTATCTTCAAATTAAGAAGTGTTGCAAACCACGGCCTTCCAAAAATACATAATCCCTTCATTTATAGAAAAAATTACACCTGAAAACCAGGAAAAATTTATCAAGCTCTTCATAGAGCAATATATGCTTCTGAATCAGCATCGTCAAAAACTGAAAATGCATATTGTCAGGAAGCTTTTAAATTATTATGAGGAAAGGGGATGGTTACTTTTTCTCATGTATAGTTGGAATCTTCTTAACATATACAGTCCTTGTTATTCCATTTGTAATAAAAAAATAGTTTAGTTTTTTTTAATGAATAAGCTGTACTTGTAGTTATTATATAACTTTGAATACACACTGCATTTCACCTTCCCGTATAACAAAATTGCTTTCAATGTGTAACTACTCCTCACTGATTTTTTTTTTAAATTTCCGAAAATTTAAATTTTTAAATTTTTTTCCAGGAAAATAACAGGGGAAAAAAATATTTTTTTCCATAGCTTCATAATTTCGGCAAATTTTACATCTCTACGGGTGAGTTCTATATATTCTGTAGTATTCTTGTATAAATAAGTTGGCATCACACTGTTGTTTAGAAATGGTGAGTACAGTTAGCAATGGAGAAAGTTATCAAAAGAACATTTACAGTAGAGCTGTAAGATGCCAATCCCGATGCTTTTGCTGCCCACTTATAACTATGAGCGAGACACGGGTTTACCACTTTCAAGTCAGTAGGGCAGTGGATGGTGTCATTTGTGATCTGCTGAGGAAGACCATTCAGAGGTCGATACATGTGCAGAGGAGAGGATCCGAGCCTGTGAAGTTGCGCAGCCACAGTGGTGATCGAGCGGAGGCTCTAAATACATGTAACAAGCGAATTTTGTTTTTATATCTAATAAGTGTGCTCTTTTAGCGGGGTTTTAACCAGTTGCCGACCGCCGCACGCCGATGTACGTCGGCACAATGGCACGGGCAGGCATAAGGGCTTACCTGTACATCCCTGCCTGCCCGCGGGCGGGGGGTTCAATTGGACCCCCCCCGGTGCCTGCGGCGGTCAGATTAGCTCCAGGAGCAATCTGTGCTGAGGGGGAGGCCACTGATTCATGTCCACCCCCTCGCGATTGGAGAATGCTTCCTCTGCTTCTGAACTGTAAACAAGCAGAGGAAGTGATGTCATCGCTCCTCCTGAAGCCTTTTCGTTCCGGCTTCCGAGGAGAGAGGACATCCAAGTAAGTGCACCAACACTACACTTACAGTAGAACACGCAGGCACACTAATCACCCCCCGATCACCCCACACACCCCCTGTCACAGTGACACCAATAGCAGTTTTTTTTTTTTAACTGATTACTGCATTGGTGTCATTTGTGACTGTTATAAGTGGTAGGGCAGTTAGTGGTTGGCCCCTTTAGGTCTAGGGTACCCCCAACCCAGCCTAATAAAGGTTTAACCCCTTGATCACCCCCCAGTTAACCCCTGTTGTCAGTGTCACTAAGCGATCTTTTTTCTGATGGCCGTATTAGTGTCACAGGTGACGCTAGTTAGCCAGGTAAGTATTTAGGTTCAGCAGTTTTTATAGCGTCAGGTACCCCCATATACTACCTAGTAAAGGTTTTAACCCTCTGATTGCCCCCTAGTTAACCCTTTCACCAGTGATCACTGTATAACTGTTACGGGTGACGCTGGTTAGTTAGTTTGATTTTTATAGTGTCAGGGCACCCGCCGTTTATTACCTAATACAGATTTAACCCCCTAATCCCCTGACGGGTGATATAAGTTAGGTTTTAGGATCAGATAGGGTCTGCGTCGCCCCAGGCAGCATCAGGTTAGTGCCAGTACCACTAACACCCATGCACGCAGCATACATCTCCCTTAGTGATATAGTATCTGAACGGATCAATATTTGATCTGATCAGATCTATACTAGCATCCCCAGCAGTTTAGGGTTCCCAAAAACGCAGTGTTAGCGGGATCAGCCCAGATACCTGCTAGCACCTGCGTTTTGCCCCTTTGCCAAGCCCAGCCCACCCAAGTGCAGTATCGATCGATCACTGTCACTTACAAAGCACTAAACACATAACTTCAGCGTTTGCAGAGTCAGGCCTGATCCCTGCGATCGCTAACAGTTTTTTTGGTAGCGTTTTGATACAGTCGCTGACAGTCAGGAGCTTTTTTACCTGTGTACCACTAAATTTAGAGCCCAAAATGGCAAATCGAAGGTACAGTAGTGAAGAGGCCTACACGTTTCTGAGCATGACAGATAGTGAAGAGGAAGTCACTCATCTGTCAGATTCAGGCTCAGAATACAAACCTGTAGACAGCAGCGGCTCCATGACAGATAGCTCTGATGACGGAGTTGTGGTCCCTGCCAAGGTCAGGCATACCAGACCCCAATCTTCTTCTGCTGTTGAGGTGCAAGAACCGCAGGGCTCTCTTATGTGACAGAGAAGTACTAGCGCCGCTATTCCTTCTGGTGAACTGGCAAGTACCAGCGGCCAAGTACACCCTGGTCATAAATCCAGCACTGCAGTAACACTTGGTGACGTGTCGAGCCCCATAAGTGCAGTTCAAGCTGGCGAGGTGGCAAGCACAAGTAGTGTCCCACTGCCACCAAGAAGACAAAGACAGGTCCGTCGAGCCCATAGTGCCCTTCCTACTGCATTTGCCAATCCTAATTGGGAACCCACCACTTCTGCAGCACCCATACTTAACCCATTCACTGGCCAACCCGGCATTCAGGTGGAAACAGTTGATTTTACGTCACTTGATTTTTTATTCACTGTTTTTCACCGAAGATCTCTATAGATCTATTGTGGACCAAAGCAATTTGTATGCTGGTCAATATATTGCCACTAATCCCCAGTCCTCCCTTGCCAGAGGTTGGAAACCAATTACGGTTTCCGAATTTAAGATCTTTTTGGGCCTATCCCTCCTCATGGGCATAACCAAAAAGAGAGTTGCGGTCATATTGGTCCACTGACCCAATTCACCATATGCCCATGTTCCCTGCTTCCATGGCCAGGGCTAGGGATGAGCCGAACACCCCCCGGTTCGGTTCGCATCAGAACCTGCGAACAGACCGAAAATTCGCACGAACTTTAGAACCCCATTGACGTCTATGGGACTCGAACGTTCAAAATCAAATGTGCTCATTTTAAAGGCTAATTTGCATGGTATTGTCCTAAAAAGGGTTTGGGGACCCGGGTCCCTGCCCCAGGGGACATGAACCAATGCTAAAAAAAACTTTTAAAAACGGCCGTTTTTTGGGAGCAGTGATTTTAATGATGCTTAAAGTTAAAAAAAAAAAAAAGTGAAATCTTCCTTTAAATATCGTACCTGGGGGGTGTCTATAGAATGCCTGTAAAGTGGCGCGTGTTTCCCGTGCTTAGAACAGTCCCTGCACAAAATGTCATTTTTAAAGGGAAAAAAGTCATTTAAAACTGCTTGCGGCTTTAATGTAATGTCAGGTCCTGGCAATATGGATGAAAATCAGTGAGACAAACAGCATGGGTACCCCCCAGTCCATTACCAGGCCCTTTGGGTCTTGTATGGATATTAAGGGGAACCCCGCACCTAAATTAAAAAAAGGAAAGGCGTGGGGCCACCAGGCCCTATATACTCTGAACAGCAGTATACAGGCGTTGCAAACAGGACAGGGACTATAGGTTTGTTGTTAAGTAGAATCTGTTTGTAATTTTGAACTGGTACATTTTTAACGTGTTTAGCTCCAGCCAAAAAATCTATTGTAAGCTTTTTGGAAAACATAGGGAAGGGTTATCACCCCTATGACATTTGTTTTGCTGTCTATGCGCCTCTTCAGAAGATTTCACCTCATTTTTTGTCCCAATGACAAATGTTTTTTGAAAATTTGGGGTTTTTTGTGAAACAAGGATTGGTGATAAAGCATCAGTGGAAAGGAGAAACGTTTTTCCCATATTAACTCTTACAGGAGAGAATTTCACTTCCTAGGGGTAGATTTCATCTCACTTCCTGTTGTCTCCTTCCGTTTGCAAGTAGGAGTCGTTTGTAAGTTGAATGTTTGAAAGTAGGGGCCTGCCCTATATACTCAGCAAAATTTTGGGCCTTAAGTGTTGTTGTGGCCACAACACTGTAAGCCCTCACAGGACCCTGCTGTGAAATATTAGATCAAGAATTGTAATTACATGCCCCTGTTTAACAGGGGCAGAAAAATTGAGCCTTTGGTGGGGGTGGTGCTAGTGCCACAACACTGTAAGTCCTCACTTGCTCTTGGTGGGCGCAGAAACGGGCCTTGCTGTGAAATATTAGATCAAGAATTGTAATTACATGCCCCTGTTGCACAGGGGCTGAAAAATTGGGCCTTAGGCACTGGTGCTGGTGCCACAACACTGCAACCCCTCAGAGATACTCTAGTTGGAATGCAGAAACGAGCCCTGCTGCAAAGTATTGCATCAAAAATTGTAATTACACGCTCCTGTTAAACAAATTGGGCCTTAGGCACTGGTGCTGGTGCCACAACACTGCAACCCCTCACAGATACTCTATTTGGAACGCAGAAACGAGCAGAAGGAAGAGGATAATTACTCAGGATAGTCACTCAGCATCAGCATAGGCAGTCTTTGAAGGGATCTAAAATTTCAAAAAAAATTATTCGGTTACATCAGCATCAGGTGCTTGGTAGCTGGTTGTGATCCAAGACTGATTTATTTTTATGAAGGTCAGTCGATGGACCGAGTCGGTGGACAGACGCACCCTGTGATCAGTTACAAAGCCTCCAGCAGCACTGAATGAGTGTTCCGAAAGAACGCTGGATGCAGGACAGGCCAGTAGCTCAATTGCATACTGTGCAAGCTCTGGCCAGTGATCCATCCTCAAGACCCAGTAACCCAGAGGATTTTCGGTGGGAAAGGTGTCCAAGTCAGATCTTGCCCCTAGGTATTCCTGCACCATGTAAAACAGACGCTGGCGATGGTTGCTGGAAACGATCATACCTTGGGGCTGCAGACCAAAAAATTGTCTGAACACATCGGTCAGACGGCCACCTTCTCCACCGCTCCTTCTTTGACTGACCGAAGCCTCAGCAACACGTTGTCCAGAAACAGGAGTTTGTAACCTCCCAGTCTCTGGGAACGCATTGCACAGACCTTTCTGCAAGGCCTCCCGAAGATGTTTCATCCTCTGCTCCCTCTGCGATGGTAAGATAAGGTCCGCAACCTTACCCTTGTAATGTGGATCAAGGAGGGTTGCCAGCCAGTATTGGTTCTTCTCCTTGATACCACGAATACGAGGATCCTTACGCAGGCTTTGCAGGATCAGGGAGGCAATGCAGCGTAGGTTTGCTGAGGCATTCGGTCCGGAGTCCTCTGGGTCACTAAGGACGACATGGTCTGCAGCCACCTCCTCCCAGCCACGTACAAGTCCATGTGTTTCTTGGGACTGATCCCTTAAAGACGGCTGCTGATGCTGAGTGCCAGGCTCCACCTCCATACTGACACAATCCTCCTCCTCCTCGTCCTCTTCCTGTGTGATCGACTGTCTGGATAAAGGGGGCCTTGAGAGCTAAGGAAGTCCTCCTCTTCCTGCCTCTGTTCTGCCGCAAGTGCCCTGTCCATTATTCCACGCAGCGTGTGCTCCAACAGATGGACAAGGGGGACAGTGTCACTGATGCATGCACTGTCACTGCTCACCATCCTCGTGGCCTCCTCAAATGGTGACAGGACAGTGCATGCATCCCTGATCATGGCCCACTGGCGTGGGGAAAAAAAAACAAGCTCCCCTGACCCTGTCCTGGTGCTATAGTCGCACAGGTACTCATTGATGGCCCTCTGCTGCGTGTGCAGCCGCTGCAGCATGGCCAACGTTGAGTTCCACCTGGTGGGCATGTCACAGATTAGGCGGTTCTTGGGCAGGTTAAACTCCTTTTGGAGGTTTGCCAGCCGAGCACTGGCATTATATGACCGGCGGAAATGCACACAGACTTTTCTGGCCTGCCTCAGGACATCCTGTAAGCCCAGGTACCTGCCCAAGAACCGCTGCACCACCAAGTTAAGGACGTAAGCCAAACAGGCCACATGGGTCATTTGTCCCTGTCGGAGGGCAGAGAGGAGGTTGGTGCCATTGTCACAAACCACCATTCCTGCCATAAGTTGGCGTGGCGTCAACCACCTCTGAACCTGCCCCTGCAGAGCTGACAGAACCTCTGCCCCAGTGTGGCTCCTGTCTCCCAAGCACACCAGCTCAAGCACCGCATGGCATCTTTTGGACTGCATACTTGCGTAGCCCCTTGAATGGCTACGGAGCACCGCTGGTTCCGAGGACAAAGCACAGGAAGAGGCCATAGAGAAAGAAGAAGAGGAGGGGGTGGAGGAGAGAGGTGTGTCACAATCATTAGTAGTGGCATTTTGGAGGTGTGGTGGCGGAACAACCTCCAACACTACTGCACCTTGTCCTGCATCCTTTCCAGCTGCCAGCAGAGTCACCCAATGCACGGTGAAACTTAGGTAACGTCCCTGTCCATGCCTGCTAGACCATGAGTCAGCGGTAATATGCACCTTACCGCTGACCGCCCTGTCCAGCGAGGCCAAGACATTGCCTTCCACATACTGGTAGAGAGCCGGAATCGCCTTCTGTGAGAAAAAGTGGCGTTTGGGTACCTGCCACTGAGGAACCGCACATTCCACAAACTCACGGAAGGGGCAGAGTCTACCAACTGAAAAGGCAGCAGTTGAAGTGCTAGCAATTTTGCCAAGCTAGCATTCAACCGCTGGGCATGTGGATGGCTGGGAGCGAACTTCTTTCGGGGGTGCAGCAGCTGGGGCAGGGAAATTTGCCTGGTACAATCTGATGTCGGTGTACCGAAAGCAGATTGCCCACAAGTACTTGGCTGTGACACACCTAATTCTACACCTTCATTCCTCTCAGTGCAGGTCTCAGAGAGGACTGAAGGTATAGTGGGGTTGGAGATCTCAGCTGATGAGGAGCAAGGAGAGGTCCTCTTTGTTCTTTGGTGTGGGTCTTTTAGATACGCTTGCCAACGAACTGCATGGCAGGTCAACATATGTCTGGTCAAGCATGTGGTGCCCAAGCGGGAGATGTTTTGGCCACGCAAGATACGCTTGAGACATATGTTGCAAATAGCAGCGGTGCGATCTGATGCACTCGACTCAAAAAAGGCCCACATCAAAGAACTTTTTGAATAACGCGCAGAGACTGCAGCGCCATGCACATGCGGAGCTTTGGGGCGTGATGCAGTCAGTGTGCTGCCCTTAGGCTGGCGCCTGGAGGGCATCCTGCCTCGTTGGTGATATGCCGCCTCCTCCTCCTCCTCCTCTCTCCTATCAGGCACCCACGTTGAGTCAGTGACCTCATCATCCCCTCCATCCTCATCACTGGAGCAAACCTGGCAGTATGCTGCAGCAGGGGGAGCATGACTGCCAGATTGCTGTCCTTCTTGGGCACCCCCTTTGTCCGTGCTCACGTTACTGCCTTCTTCTAGCTCAGTATCATCATCAGAGCCTTCCAAACGCTGGGCATCCTCCTGGAGCATGTACCCAACACTGTGGTCAAACAGTTCGAGGGACTCCTCAGGAGGACATGGAGGGGCTAGGGAAGGAGTCACTGATGACATTGAGCCGAGGGAAGAGGCCGCTGCTTTGCCAGACAAAGTACCCTGAGCATGGGCGAGAGAGGATGAGGAGGATGAGGACGGCTTGGTCATCCACTCGACCAAGTCTTCCGCATGTTGCGGCTCAACGCGGCCAGCTGCCGAAAAAAGGCCAAGCGTGTCCCACGGCCACGTGCTGACGAGGATGCACCGTCTCCACGACCAGCACTGTTGCCTCTAGACACAGAGCCTGCTTGCCCTCTTTTATTGGCTTGTGACTGTCTGCCTCTCCTTGTTGGCTTTCCAGACATACTAATGGCCTGTAGCTGCACTAAGCTGGGATATATATATATATACTGCAGCTAGCAAAATCAACTGCCTGCCTGTAGTATGAGAGCACCACCAACCTTCTACAGGTAGCTTTAGCTGAACACCGTGCAGAGCTCGCAAAAAACTAACTTGTAGCTTATTTAGCTGCCTGCGGTAGTGATAGAATCAGGAAAACACCACCAACCTTCTACAGGTAGCTTTAGGTGAACACTGTGCAGAGCTCGCCAAAAAATAACTTGTAGCTTATTTAGCTGCCTGCGGTAGTGATAGGATCAGGAAAACACCACCAACCTTCTACAGGTAGCTTTAGGTGAACACTGTGCAGAGCTCGCAAAAAAATAACTTGTAGGTTTAGCTGAACACTGTGAGGAGGACGCACTACACTAACTTGTAGCTTTAGCTGAACACTGTGCAGAGGTCGCACTACACTAACTTGTAGTTTTAGCTGAACACTGTGAGCAGGATGCACTACACGAACTTGTAGCTTTAGCTGAACACTGTGCAGAGGTCTCACTACACTAACTTGTAGCTTTAGCTGAACACTGTGCAGAGGTCGCACTACACTAACTTGTAGTTTTAGCTGAACACTGTGAGCAGGACGCACTACACTAACTTGTAGCTTTAGCTGAACACTGTGCAGAGGTCTCACTACACTAACTTGTAGTTTTTGCTGAACACTGTGAGGAGGATGCACTACCCTAACTTGTAGCTTTAGCTGAACACTGTGCAGAGGTCACACTAAACTAACTTGTAGCTTTAGATGAACACTGTGAGGAGGACGCACTACCCTAACTTATAGCTTTAGCTGAACATTGTGCACTACACTAACTTGTAGTTTTAGCTGAACACTGTGCAGAGGTCACACTAAACTAACTTGTAGCTTTAACTGAACACTGTGAGGAGGAAGCACTACACTAACTGTAAATAGTCTAGCTGCCTGACTGTGGTACTAATAGGATCAAAAGAACACCAGCAACTTTCTTCAGGTAGCTGTAAATACTGTAACAAGACAAGCCTGCCTGTCAGTAGGAAGATAACAGGAACGGATCTAGCTAAACTGAATACAGTGTATATATATATATATATATATATATATATATATATATATATATGCAACACCTGGGATATATATATATATATATATACACAATACACTGTAAGTGCAGCTAACTCACTGACTGTCCTGCCTAATCTAGCTAACTCAAATTAAATGACACTGTCTCTCTCTCCATCTCTCAGCACGCCGGAACACACTACACAGGGCCGCCGTGCAGGCGGCCTTATATAGTGTGGGACGTGTTCTAAACCCCCTGAGCCATAATTGGCCAAAGCCACCCTGGCTTTGGCCAATTACAGCTCTCTCTACCGACGGCGCTGTGATTGGCCAAGCATGTGGGTCATAGTGCATGCTTGGCCAATCATCAGCCAGTAATGCACTGCGATGCCGCAGTGAATTATGGGCCGTGACGCACCACACGAATTTAGCGCGAACGGCCCATAACGTTCGCAATTCGGCGAACGATCGAACAGCCGATGTTCGAGTCAAACGTGGGTTCGACTCGAACGTGAAGCTCATCCCTAGCCAGGGCACGATACAAGCAGATTTTGCGGTTCATGCACTTCAACAACAATGAACTCTGTCGTCCTCGTGGAGACCCTGGATACGATCGGCTCTACAAAATTCGGCCCCTCGTAAACCACTTCAACCAACGTTTTGCAGACTTGTTTACTCCCCATCAAGTTGTCTGCGTTGATGGGTCCCTGATTAAGTTTTCTGGCCGCTTGTCTTTCAAATAGTACCTTCCCAGCAAACGTGCCAGATGCGGGGTCAAGATATGTAAGCTCTGTGACAGGGCCACAGGCTATACATGTAGTTTTATGGCTTACGAGGGAAGAGATAGTCATATAGAGCCGACAAACTGCCCTGACTACATAGGAAGCGCTGGCAAGATTGTGTGGGACTTGGTGTCACCCTTATTCGGAAAGGGGTACCACTTGTACGTGGACAATTATTACATGAGCGTGACACTTTTTAATCACTTGTTTGATCATCAGATTGGAGCATGTGGCACCGTGCGATCTAATCATCGGGGCTTTCCCCAGTGGCTTGTAGATTCCTGTCTTAGGCTGGGGGAGAGAGCCTGCTTGAAGTGTAATAACTTGCTTGCTATGAAGTGAAGGGATAATAAGAATGTTTTCATTCTTACCTCCCTTCATGCAGACACGACGATCCAAATTACTATGGTGAGAGGTGTTGTGGAGAAACCCCTCTGTGTCCACGAATATAACCAAAATATGGGAGGGGTGGACCTCAACGACCAGTTGTTGGTGCCATACCTAGTTGCCCGTAAGGCCAGACGCTGGTATAAAAAAGTGTCTGTATACTTATTTCAAGTGGCTTTGCTGAACGCTCATGTGCTATACAGAGCTTCAGGATGGACTGGATCCTTCCTTAAATTCCAGGAAGAGATTGTCAGAGCCCTTCTGTTTCCAGACGGTGCTCCGCCTCACCTTCCCCAACTAAATGCAGTAAGCCGGCTGCATGAGAGGCATTTTTCTTATGTCCCCCCGAGTACCCCTACCCAAGGAGCCCCCAAAGAAAATGTTGTGTCTTTAGAAAGCGCGGCTATAGGCGCGACAACCACTATTATTGTCCCTCCTGTCCTGAAAATCCTGGTCTTTGCATTTGTGAATGTTTTGAGCTCTACCATACACGAGTTTTAGCCTAGGGTACAGCATTGTACAGACTAGGCACACTTTCACAGGGTCTCCCAAGATGCCATCGCATTTTGAGAGACCCGAACCTGGAACCGAACCGTTACAGTTATGCCCTGTACACACGATAGGATTTTCTGATGGAAAATGTGTGATAGGACCTTGTTGTCGGAAATTCTGACCGTGTGTAGGCACCATCACACATTTTCCATAGGAATTTCCGACACACAAAGTTTGAGAGCTTGCTATAAAATTTTCCGACAACAAAATCCGTTGTCGGAAATTCCGATAGTTCGTACACAAATCCGATGCACAAAGTGCCACGCATGCTCAGAATAAATTAAGAGACGAAAGCTATTGGCTACTGCCCCATTTATAGTCCCGACTTACGTGTTTTAGGTCACCGCATTCAGAACGATTGGATTTTCTCACAACTTTGTGCGACCGTGTGTATGCAAGACAAGTTTGAGCCAACATCCGTCGGAAAAAATCCATGGATTTTGTTGTTGCAATGTCCGATCAATGTCCAACCGTGTGTACAGGGCATAACAGTTACAAATAAAATTGTAAAAAAAAAACAAAAAAACAAAAAAAAAAAAACAAAAGTAAAAAATAAAAAATACACCAAAAAAAAATAAATAAAAAAAACAAAAATAGTTGTTTTATTGTTCTCTCTCTCTATTCTCTCTCTATTGTTCTGCTCTTTTTTACTGTATTCTATTCTACAATGTTTTATTGTTATTATGTTTTATCATGTTTGCTTTCAGGTATTTAATTTTTTTATACTTTACTGTTTACTGTGTTTTATTGTTAACCATTTTTTGTTTTCAGGTACGCCATTCAACTGCAGCGCGGATTTATTTATCTTGACAGCAACAGCGTTTGCTCTCACGATAACATAAAGCCGTGACTCCAGCACCGTCGGAGGTGATTTCACCACCACAGTTAAAAAAAAAAGGGCATATATGCTGAAGCATGGGGGCAGCAGGGGTGGAGGAGCAATTTGCTCCTAACTTTTGGGACGGATGCCCCCATACTTCAGCATATATATATTTTAGACACAGGTTGCGTTAAAAAATGTTTTATTTTTTACTATTTTTTTTGTATTTGCTTTGCAGGTATGGTATGTCTTACGGTTATACTGTAATGTTACTTTATTTTATTGTTAACCATCATTTGCTTAGCAGGTACGCCATTGGGCTGCAGCGTGGATTTTGTTATCTTGACAGCAACAGCGTTTGCTCTCACGATACATAAAGCCATGACTCCAGAGCTGTCAGAGGTGATTTCACCACCACAGTAAAAAAAAAGAGCATATATGCCGAAGCATGGGGGCAGCAGGGGTGGAGGAGCGATTTGCTCCTAACTTATGGGATGGATGCCCCCATGCTTCGGCATATATAAAGGGTGCATGTAAGCGCCCATCATTAGAAGTGGGTGGATGAAGGGAGGTATTCTAATGGTGGGTATACCCACTGATTAATTTCTTTTTTTCATTCAGCCCACAGGCTGCATGAAAAAAAAGATTACAATATATGCCCAACAAGGACCAGCAACATACTGGTATGTTGCTGGGACTTTGAGTGGTTATACCAGAATGATGCCTGCAGGTTTAGGTATCATCTTGGTATCATTCTTTTCAGCCAGCGGTAAAAGCAATCCTAGCAGCTAATTAGCCTCTAGACTGCTTTTACAAGCAGTGGGAGGGAATGTCCCCCCCACTGTCTTCCATGGTTTTCTCTGGCTCTACTGTCCCAACAGGGAACCTGAGAATGCAGCCGGTGGTTCCGCTAGCTGATCATAGAGCTCATCAGAGACCAGAATGGCTCCAATCATCTCTATGGCCTAAGAAACTGGAAGCTATGAGCATTTCATGACTTAGATTTCACCGGATATAAACAGCGCCATTGGGAAATTGGGAAAGCATTTTATCACATCGATCTTGGTATGGTCAGATGCTTTGAGGGCAGAGGAGAGATCTAGGGTCTAATAGACCCCAATTTTTTCAAAAAAGAGTACCTGTCACTACCTATTGCTATCATAGGGGATATTTACCTGAGATAACAATAAAAATGATAAAAAAATATATATAAATGAAAGGAACAGTTTAAAAATAAACTGTTGTCTGTTTCTCCGTCGCAACAGGCTTCGCACCTCCTCCTACTGCATAGAGCCTACTACACCCCAAAAAGATTACACAAATTTGGTAATAGACTAGATGATAAATGCCCCAGGTGTCTAGACACTGGTGACCTTGTACACATGATGTGGCGGTGCCCAAAACTAGCAAGATATTGGGGAGTGATAGTAAAGACTGTAGAAGCTAGGTGGAAAATTAGCCTAGCGTTGGAGGCTAAGGTATGTATCCTCGGCCTGACAGGGGAGAATATAGGGAGCAATGATATTAGGATCGCTGTAGGGAGGTGCCTCTACCAGGCAAGGAAATTGATAGCCCAAGTGTGGCTCTCGGCCACACCTCCAACTCCGGAGGAGTGGACCGAAGTGATGAATAAGCTGGTGTGGATGGAAAAAACAACATATATTAGAAGGGGTAGCTATGGTAAATTTGTAAAGATCTGGAGACCATGGTTAACCTGGATGGGCATTTCACCTTGAGATGCAGAGGAATTGGTATCTTATGTATGCGAGATCATAGTTTACAGAAGCAAGGTGTTGTGAGGAAAGGGATTTGGGATAGAGTACTAGTCAGATTGACAATACTTCCTGTTAAACTCCCTGCTTGGATGGGGTGGGGGGTGGGTAATCTTGGGTGGGGTGAGAGTGGGTGGGGGATGGGTAGATGTAATATAAGGGAGTGTTGGGAGGGGGAATAAAGAAAGTAAGGGGCGAAAAGGAAATGAAAACTCTTCCTATGGATACCTATAGCAGTATTTATTATTAATTTATATGTTTCTGTAAATGTGCCTGCATTGGTATATGTGCACTGTACCACAATTTATTAATAAAGAACATAAAAAAGCAAAATAAATCATTTTGTGACAAAAAGCAAGATCTTCAAAATACTCACGATGCCTCTCAGCAAATAGCTTGGGGTGTCTACTTTCCAAAATGGGGTCATTTGGGGGCAGTGGCGGAACTACCGCCATAGTGACCCACGCGGGTGCTATGGGGCCCCGCAGCTGAGTAGGGCCCCATGAGTCGACGTGCAAGTGAGCGGGTGTCAGGTGAGCCGCCGAGCTGCCTGTCCATTCGGCGCTCGTACAGTCACACTGACTGTGCGAGTGGACGCAGCTGGGCAGCTTGGTGGGCAGTTGAGGGAATGTATGGGACGCTGCCAGCTGGGAAGCTTGGTGGGTGGACTGGCCAATCAGCGGGTGGCGGAGAGGACATCATCTCTGACTGCCCGGGGCCCGCCCTGCATCCCGGCAGTTCCGCCCTCACTCACTGTGCAGGCAGCAGAAGGATTACATCATCTATCTGCTGCCTGACTCAGACTGGGAAACAGGAAGTGTCAATCCCCATTCCCCACCTTAGCAGGAAAGTGACAATCTGCAACTTGTGGCAAGTGAAGTGACAATCTGCAACTTGTGGCAAGTGGACAATCCGCAACTTGTGGCAGGTAACGTGGCAAGTGGATAATCCACAATGTGTGGCAGGTGACGTGGCAAGTGGGCAATTTGCAACGCGTGGCAGGTGAAGTGGCAATCCGCAACTTGTGGCAAGTGGACAATCTGCAACATGTGGCAGGTGACGTGGCAAGTGGACAATCCGCAATGTGTGGCAGGTGACGTGGCAAATGGATAATTTGCAACGTGTGGCAGGTGACGTGGCAAGTGGACAATCCGCAATGTGTGGCAGGTGACGTGGCAAGTGGACAATTTGCAATGTGTGGCAGGTGACGTGGCAAGTGACAATCTGCAATTTGAGGCAAGTGATGTGGCAAGAGGACAATCCGCAATGTGTGGCAGGTGACGTGGCAAGTGGACAATCCGCAATGTGTGGCAGGTGACGTGGCAAGTGGACAATCCACAATGTGTGGCAGGTGATGTGGCAAGTGGACAACCCGCAATGTGTGGCAGGTGACGTGGCAAGTGGACAATCCGCAATGTGTAGCAGGTGACGTGGCAAGTGGGCAATTTGCAATGTGTGGCAGGTGACGTGGCAAGTCACAATTTGCAACTTGTGGTAGTTGACAATCCACAACTTGTGGCAGGTGACGTGGCAAGTGGACAATTTGCAACGTGTGGCAGGTGACGTGGCAAATGACAATCCGCAACTTGTGGCAGGTGACGTGGCAAGTGGACAATTTTCAACGCGTGGCAGGTGATGTGGCAAGTGGACAATCCGCAATGTGTGGCAGGTGATGTGGCAAGTGGACAATCCGCAACTTGTAGCAAGTTACAATCCGCAACTTGCGGCAGGTAACGTTGGCAAGTGACACGCTCAGGGCTCCCACTGATTCTGCATTATGGTGAGTTGAACTATTTCATTTTATATAACAATGTAATAATAGAAATAATGTGTTTCAATCATCCTGACACCATACCAACCATGGTGCCGTGATGATTGAAGAGCCAACATTCATTGTTCATTTTTTTTGTGGGGGGGGACCCATACAACATTTTGCTATGGGGCCCTGTGATTTCTAGTTACGCCCCTGTTTGGGGGGGGTTGTGCTATCTGGGCATTTTATGGCCTTTGAAACTGTGATAGGTAGTGAGGAGTGAAATCAAAAATTTACGCCCTTAGAAATCCTAAAGGCGGTGATTGGTTTTTGGGGCTAGGCTCCCAAAAAGTTCCACACATGTGGTATCCCCGTACTCGGGAGAAGCAGCAGAATTTATTTTGGGGTGTAATTCCACATATGCCCATGGCATGTGTGAGCAATATATCGTTTAATGACAACTTTATGCAAAAAAAAAAAAAAAAAAGTTTGTCATTTTCCCGCAACTTGTGTCACAATATAAAATATTCCATGGACTCAACATGCCTCTCAGCAAATAGCTTGAAGTGTCTACTTTCCAAAATGGGGTCATTTGGGGGGGGGGGGGTTTGTGCCATCTTGGCATTTTATGGCCTTCAAAACTGTGATAGGTAGTGAGGAGTGAAATCAAAAATTTACGCCCTTAGAAATCCTGAAGGCGGTGCTTGGTTTCGGGGCCCCGTACACGGCTAGGCTCCCAAAAAGTCCCACACATGTGGTATCCCTGTACTCAGCAAAATGTATTTTGGGGGTGCAATTCCACATATAACCATGGCATGTGTGAGCAATATATCATTTAGTGACAACTTTTTGTAAAAAAAAAAAAATATTTTTTTTTTGTCATTATTCAATCACTTGGGACAAAAAAAATAAAAAATATTCAATGGGCTCAACATGCCTCTTAGCAATTTCCTTAGGGTGTCTACTTTCCAAAATTCCCTGCCATTTTAGCACCTCAAGAAATTACATAGGCAGTCATAAACTAAAAGCTGTGTAAATTCCAGAAAATGTACCCTAGTTTGTAGACGCTATAACTTTTGAGCAAACCAATAAATATATACGCTTATTGACATTTTTTTTTACCAAAGACATGTGGCTGAATACATTTTGGCCTAAATATATGACTAAAATTGAGTTTATTGGATTTTTCTTATAGCAAAAATTAGAAAATATCATTTTGTTTCAAAATTTTCGGTCTTTTTCCGTTTATATGGCAAAAAATAAAAATCGCAGAGGCAATCAAATACCATCAAAAGAAAGCTCTATTTGTGGGAAAAAAGGACGCAAAGTTAATGTGCCAAATTGTAAAAAGTCCTCTGGTCTTTGGCCAGCCAAATGGTCCGGGGCTGAAGTGGTTAAATAAAAGTTTGATAGCAGAGAGCACTATGTCAGCTGTGTTTTTGATTACATGATACATGAGTCCCTTGAAGTGGAGAAACAGCTGAATAATCTCGGAGATCAACCCCCCCCCATCTGTGAGGGACACATTGGGTGGAGTGGAGATTGTGAAAGGGAGAAATTGAACAGCTGAGTCCTGAGAGAAAGAAAAGACGTTTGGGGAGTGAAAATAAAGAGTTAATTTAAGTCTTCCTGACTCATCCTTGAGGTGAGCAGATTAAATAGCTGGTGGTGTGCACAAGCAATAAGCATTTTTGAGAAGCACGGTGATATAATAACACTGGAGCACTACATCACTACTATCAAGATTGATATTGATTTATGGGACATTTATTATGAATTTTTTATGAATTTTGAATTTTATTGCATGTATAAATAGCACTAAACGTAGCATTGAATCATCACTGTAGTAATACTGCACTGTGTGTATGTGTGTGCCTTTTGGTACACATACACATATACATCTATATATATATATATATATATAGGTTTTTAAAGTGTAGTGATTTCACTTAAAGTGTATAGCGGCTGCAACTTTGCACTTGATCAATTATTAGGGTGGATGCTGATTGTTTCACACATAAGTATAAACAGCTGTTCAATGGCTGCAAAGGAATGACACCACCTAGGCAAGGGATGAGGAAAGAGGTGTTGCTCCATGGTGATATTGCTCCAGCCTATACTCAGTGGATGTGTTCCCTTGGACTTTTTCTTATTCACAAAACTGAAAAAATACTGAGCTGGAAACCAATTTGCCCTTGGTAGATGATGTCATGGTAGCTGTGGAATCTTACGTGAGATCTAAAAACAAAGGTTCTCTTCCAAAAAGATCAGAAGTTTGAAGCATTGCTGGATAAAGTGTGTGGAGTCAAGAATGACTATGTACCGTACTGCCACTCTCTCTCTCCTTGTCATGGTGAGGCGTACAATTTTTTAGTAGATTCCCATGATTTTCACTGTAAATAAATATATATCTATATATATCTATCTATATATATATAGATAGATAGAGATATACAGTATCTCTTTGTTAAAGAAGCTGAGGGTAAAGGTGATGGACTGGCCAAGCATGTCTCCAGACCTAAGCCCTATTGAGCATCTCCGGGGCATCCTCAAATGGAAAGTGGAGGAGCGCAAGGTCTCTAACATCCACCAGCTCTGTGATGTCGTCATGGAGGAGTGGAAGAGGACTCCAGTGGCAACCTGTGAAGCTCTGGTGAACTCTATGCCGAAGAGGGTTAAGGTAGTGCTGGAAAATAATGGTGGCCACACAAAATATTGACACTTCGGGCCCAATTTGGACATTTTCACTTAGGGGTGTACTCGCTTTTGTTGCCAGCGGTTTAGACATTAATGGCTGTGTGTTGAGTTATTTTGAAGGGACAGCAAAATTACACTGTTATACAAGCTGTACACTCACTACTTTACATTGTAGCAAAGTGCAATTTCTTCAGTGTTGTCACATGAAAAAAAAGATATAATAAAATATTTTGTGAGATACTGTATATATATATATATATATATATATATATATATATATATATATATATATATCATCTCTTTAAACAGAGTATTCAGAATGCCACACAAAAGCAGCATAATCACTGTAGACACTGCATGGCGGTATTTGAGTAAATACAAAGTTTGTCTAAAAAGCGTTACACTTAGATACACTAGCCTGGTGGCAGTGTCCCTGGAAACTATTTCTAAATGTTGACATCTACGCCTGAGGCAATGAACAAGGCTGTGTGGAGGATATTAAATAAAAATAACGCTTAAACTGTGTGCTGGATACTTATGACTTAAATGCTGAACTTTGAGAGAATCGACAATCACTTGGTGCTGTGGGGAAAATATATAATATGACAGGATGATGAAATAAAGATGGGACAGTTTAGTAGTGAACTAAAAATAGGCAATGTGTAGATTTTACTGGGATTCACTATAACGACTCCTGCCGTCATTATACGTCGGCTGTTTGAAGAGGGATATCGTCGTTATGGCAGGAGCTAGCTACCATAACCCAGGTATCCTCTTCTTCAGCGGGCAGTCCGCTGTCAGATAAAACTGGTCTCTGTGGCAGATTCACCGCAAGATCACTTTTATTGGCGACGGGATAGGGCCCCCCTCCCGCCGCTCTCCGATGCCCTTAGTCGCTTACCGGAGCCGCCGGCAGTGGAGAAGGCGATCGCATCCTTCTCCCTGTTAGGTATGGAGATGAGTGAGGGGAAGATGGCCCCCACCCGTCTCTATACCATTGCAGGGCGGAAAAAGGCAACGTCAAAATGTCACTTCCAGCCATAGCTCTTAAAGCAACATTTTTTTTTTCTTCAAATGACATTTATTTATTTATTTTCTTGCATTTTAGTGTAAATATGAGATCTAAGTTCTTTTGGTCCCAGAACTAATATTTAAGAGGTCTTGTCATGCTTTTATTCTATTGCAAGGGATGTCTTGCTTCCTTGTAACAGGAATAAAAGTGACACAATTTTTTTTAAAGAACAGTGTAAAAATAAAAGGTAAAATAAATAAGAAAAAGCTCGCGTTCAGAAGCGAATGCAACCGCCAGTAGTGCCCAAATATGAAAACAGTGTTCACACCTCATGTGAGGTATCACCTCCATCGTTGGAGTGAGAGCAATAATTCTAGCCCTAAACCTTCTCTCAAAACATGCAACCTGTAGAATTTTTTAAAATGTTGCATATGGAGATTTTTAAGGGTAAAAGTTTGTCGCCATTCCATGAGCAGGCGCAACTTTGAAGCATGACATGTTGGTCCTCCCTGTTGAAAGAAGATAAAAAAATTAGGTACAAAAATAAAGAAAAGAACAAAAACAGAACCAAAAAAGATTGTTCATATCTGCTTTCTATTTTACTTCATCTTTAAAATAACAATTCAGACAAAGATTATAGAAAACATTATATATAATTCTCTTGAGCTACTTGGAGAAAGCACATATACAGACAGCTAATCCAAATCTTGCTTACTTTTTTTGCTGATCTTATGTATGGACTCCATCTGGTCTTGCTCACAAGGTTCGAGATTAGACCATCGTTTTCTGATTTGGTCCTTTGTTCGTGTCACTGAAAATTCGCCCTGCAAAACGGCAATGACCTTCTCCAAAATGCCGTGCTTTCGGCTGTTGGGCCTTTCGTAATTGTGCAGCTTGCAGCCATAGTCGTGCTTCTCGAGGATGCGTGCCATCTCCAGTATCTCATCCTTGCTCATGGGGGTTGCTTTGTGCCTCCTATGAGCTCCACCATGTTGTCCCTCCCAATTGTTCCGCCATTTGTGTCGCATGCAGAAGAGAGCTGGTCATGCCACAGCATCATGATGCACTGAGAGCGGAGTTTCACGCATGCTCAGTGTATATAAGGCCATAACGCACGGTGGAACGATCTTGGAGTGGAGGACGAACGATCACCATCGCCAACACACGAAAGGAGCCAGAAAACAAAGGGACAATTGGAAATTTGGGCATAGGTGGTAAGTGGCCTATAGTGCTTATATTTTTGGCCTAGATTGGGAGCAGCTTATGAGTTAAGCCAGACATGATGTTTTGTCTTGTGTTCTGTCTTGCAGGCATCATATCATGATGGATAAATTTACCTCGCCAGATTTTTTGCCCCAATTCATTGACCTGTACCGGGAGCCGCCCTGTCTCTGGAAGGTCAAGAGTCAAGACTACTCAAATAAAATATTGAGGAGATTGGAACGTTGGAGAAAATGCTTGAGTTGGTGAAGCCAGTGTACCCCAGGTCAGACATCAACTATGTGAAGACAAAAATCTCAAACCTGAGGAGTACAGGAGCATTAGCAGATGACATATATGTCCCCAGGCTGTGGTATTACAACAGCCTGCGGTTTTTGTCTGACCAGACAGAAGCCAGGCCATCGCTGTCTACACTTCCTTCAACGTCTGGTGAGGCTACAGCTCCAGAGGTCCACACAGGTCCTGCTGCACAGGATGAAGATGTGGGGGAGCCCAGCTTGACCCACGTATAGCATTGTTGAACGTATTTGTATCCAAAAATAAAATGATGATAACTAGACGTTATTGTTAAAATATTTCTGCCTTAACAAAGTGGTTTCCATATCAATAGACAGTAGTGACCAAAAATGATTCGTACAAGAATAAAAAATGCTAGGGTCAGAATGATAGTCTTTTTTATTTGTCCACATTCAATTTGCAACAGTGAGGAGATCAAAACTGTGTGTGATTGATGAACAAACCCTAAAAAAGATTTTAATTATGTCCCATTTTCATACACAGGAAAGTGTCAGTCAGGAGGAGCCCGTGGCCAGCAGCCAGACGAAGTCCCAGATCCCTCTCCTACGCCCTCCTGCTAAAAGGGCCAGGAAGAGCAGGAATCTGCCCGAGGCCACAGCTACCTTCCTCAGCCAGGCCACAACTGCACTCAGAACAGGCCCAGATAAGGCTGAGGGATTTGCCGTGCTGACTGCCAATAAATTAAGGCAGATGGATGGTGAGCAAAGGAGCAGGTGTGAGGAACTAATCCTGCAGCTCCTCAACAAAGGGGTGAGGAGCCAAATCTCTGAAAACACACACCTGTGTGATTTTGTGGCCACACATCCACCACCTCCACAACAGTCTGTCATCACACAATTCCCAGACAAAAATCAGATCGTGTGTACAAGGCTTTAGAAGCCAGCAGCAATCATTGTAGTAGCTGTGCATACTACAGTGATTTCCATCTTCCAGGGGAATCCCACGGGTATAGAATATACATACTTACATTGGTCTAAGCTGGACCAATGTAACTATGTAAAATTTGCCATACCTGGAATTCAACTTTAACTTGGTATCAGCCTATTGCGATCCACTATACAACACAGCTTTGACTTGAAATTAGAGAAATAGCGTAAGGAACCAATCTTTGTGCTGCACCCCTCATGTGCTAAGAAGGCACATGCTGACAAGAGGTGAGAGCAAAGTGAAAGAAAGATGTTCTTATCAGTATGCTTCCTCTCATTTCACTATCTAATTACAGGCTGGGGACAGGGGCAAGACCTAGTTGTGTTTCTTAACTAAAGCAGAGGAAAATCAGGCTTTCAGACTAGCTTTTCTATCTAGCTAGGATGTTGAACCCTCAGGATTGGGTGGACATAAGTAAAAATGTGGTAAATTTGGCAAATTCACATTTGGCAGGTAAAACAGGTATGATTTATGTATTTCTTCTATATATTTAGTCGTTTGCATGAAGTTCAGCCTTAATATGAACAGTTCAGCTTCAAACATAAGCCTGAGAAGAGCTCTAGGTAAAGTCACTAAAATTTAGTAACTGTCCATTTGTTATATGCATTATTTTCTATTCCAATCCATAAAAGAACACTGCATTGTATCACAATAATTATGTAAGTACCCATCACAGCATTATATCACAACATCCTCCGATATACCGCTAGAAACTGACAGCTATTTATATTTAGAAAAAACAACACAAAAAGAAAACAAGACACAAAGTAATTACGGTGTCTGTTGCTGCTTTACGTTTTGGGCTTCCTACCCTAATGATTTCCATAGCAGTTGCATGTTGTTAACACTGAATTAAAGCAAGAGGGACCATAATGAATGCACATTTAGGATTTAACACCTATCTGTAAAACTCCAAAATCCACAAGCAAACACAGCTTTAATTAGCAATCTGCTACTAATCCCTCCCTGGAGCTCTTCAGTCCTCGTTTAACCTTTATACAAACAAGACAGAAACAGGTTTGTTAGGAAAATTAGTTCTTGTTTTTAAACGAAAATGAACAGGTTATTAGCGATTCCTCGAAAAATAGTAGTGGAAATGTACAGATCTAGTAACAGTCTGCAAAATGGACACTTTCCAGGCGCTGACTATGCTGGAAGCTGGCATGAGATTCATAAAGGGCAACTCCACCTAAAGTAGTTAAATATGTCATAGGTGCATGCAGGAGGGTTCAGCAACTAATTGCTCATTGATTACAAAATTTACATAAAAGTGTATGATTTATTGCTTTCTCAGCCTTATGCCCCATACACATGACTCGAAAATCAGACGACGGGTCGTCTGACTTTTTTTCGCTTACTAGTCGCAAGTAGAAATTGAATAGGTTACTAAAGTCACGAAAATTTTCGTACAACAGAAAAAAAAAATTGGAAGTAATTTCATGTGTTGTAGTGTATTGTATTTTCAGACAACAACTGTACTGACGAAACAAAAATTGTACGATCTGGTATCGTACGAGGAAAATTTTCGTGCACGTCCGATCTAATAATCATAATCGGCTCTCGGAAGCTCTGTATTAACAATCCGATTATCGTACGATCATGACGAAAGCGGTATTTTTCGTACAATTTTCGGTTCGTGTGTACAGGCCATAAACCTACATAGAGATCTTCCAGATCACGGGACAACAATCTAAGTGCCAGCATGTAGGAAAGGGGTAACGTTTGTTTCCATTAAATTTGGGTTACATCAGTAACCCAAATGTGTTGTAATGGTTACATTAGTAGCACTGCCCTTACTATCAGACTGGACAAGTAGAGGGTGAGTAGAATAGAGTAGAGCAGTAGTCAGCTTAGAGAATGATAGAAAATCGAGTAAGGAACATGTAGAGTGGCAGCAGCTGCAATCCTCCTCATGGGCCTCCCTATTTTATAATTTCTTTGTACCTTGCACTAAGTTCTAATCAGAATGGAACAACAGTCTCAGTATTATGCCAGAACATTTGGGTTCAAGCGCTATGATAAGAGAGGTAAAGCCCTTACAATTTACCTTTTTGTAACCTGCCATCATTTGGAAGTTGCAATGTTCTCCTACCTTAGTAAAAAGGAAAGACTTGGGTGACCTGGGCCCTCATGTCGCATGGGCTTCAGGTGTGGGAAAAAAAATCTTTCCTGATCACCTAAGAGGCAATTGGATATTTCCTGTGTCAATAATCGTGAGAGGTCCTCTGCGCTACTACCCAATGGCACAAAAGCTGCCGTGTACTGCAGAAAAAAATCAAACTATGTTGCTGCAAAACCTATAGTGTACACATAACCACTAGAAAATAAACAAATCAATCTGTGAATGATTTCGCGCAAAACACACAACTGCAGATGAATAAAAATGTGCTCAACGTGACCTGTGTAATAACAAATACTAAATCAGCCAGTGGGGCTAAAACTATAAGTGGTACAAGAAACGTACATTAAACAAATAGTCCATTAGTGCTGGTGTGTTGTAAAAAAATCAATGTATTGATGCTGAAAAAAGTTCGGTTTTTATAAAAAAATGTTGTTTTTATATATATTTTTTAATAAAAACCGAAGTTTTTATACTACACTATGGAGGCCCCCTTGTTTGTCTCTTCTGTTTTTCTGGCACAAGTTCCAGCATCCGGAGTACAATATATTGAGGATCAAGTAAGGACATCCACCCTAGCAAAGGCAATCACCGTCACCAGGCATCACTCGGAACACCCTCCTTCACCATCATCCAGCACTCTCCATAAGGCTTTAATTAAAGCCCTTAAAGGTAAGGGCAATGTGAGCGCATTTACATGCAGATCTGGCACGATCAATCACCTTTGCTCAACTATATATTTATGAATTTTTTTTTTTGAGTAAGAACACCACAGATGGTTTATGCACTGAAGATTTATTTAAAATATTGAACTTGCAGCTATCAGCATCAATAAATTGATTTTTTTACATCACACCATCACTAATGGACTATGTGTTTAATGTACGTTTCTTGTACCACTTATAGTTTTAGCCCCACTGGCTGATTTAGTATTTGTTATTACACAGGTCACGTTGAGCACATTTTTATTCATCTGCAGTTGTGTGTTTTGCGCGAAATCATTCACAGATTGATTTGTTTATTCCCTGTGTCAACTTTACCTATTAACAGGGCTGGCCCAAGACATTGTGCTGCCCAAAAAAAAATCACGCCCACCAAAAGGTCCCCCAATCTATTATAATATGATACTTAAAACTAAAATTAAATGGATGTCAGATTTACATGCAACAGCACCTTGCTATATGCAAAATGATATGACATACCACCATGTTACCACTCCCCCATCTTGACACCCTAGGGCATCCATGGGTGCAGTGTGTGCCAGCACAGTGGGCCCCCCCACCCCTCAGGGCCCATGTGCAGTGAACGCATTGCACCCATGAATGATATGCCACTGGGATAAAAAAAGTAAAAAGTTTTGCCAGCCGGCTTGCAGACACCCGTCTGCTTACAAGGTATACCGTGATGGCGTCAGCCTCCCGACATACGTTTTGACATAAAATTATGTCGTCTTGGGGACGTTACCCAAGACGATGTCATTTTATGACGAAACGTACGTCGGGAGGCTGTGTTATGGTAATGATTAAGAGCTCCAATCGAGCCCAAGGTTATCTGCTGCTGTCTCTAATTTGAAAGTGTTGATATGCATGCATATAAAAGTAAACACTCTGAGACACGCTCAGCTCCGTTACTTCTTACACTTCTAATTTATTCAAGGCGGTGCTAATGTTTTATACACACAAATACGTCATTGCTATGTTAGTCTAATAGGTACATCTCATTGGTTAAGATAGAAAAAGAAAATGGAGAATCTTCATAACGAGGTCTGGCTGATCTTGGTTTTATCTTCAGTTCCGCGTTCTTCTGATGTGTGGGATGTAGGGGGTACCCGCCATCTTGAGAAAATATACGAACAGAGCAAACCTGTATACTTATATAATGAGTAAGGAGAAAAATATGTATGCACATAAGAAAATAGACATTTTCAGATTACTATTATTATTATTTACATCACATTCCTTCACAATCCCCCCTAAAATGACTATTCTCTCTTTTCTGTCCCTAATACTAAAGGTCCCACTTTGGCCTGGCCCTTCTCCTCAGCAACTCTTTTAGGCTGTATATAGAATTGGGCAGCAACTGTTCACTTCCCTCCTCGATACAGCTGGAGAGGTGCAGTCAGGCGCTATCTATCCCTAAAACCCTATAGGATTGTGAGATTATGGACAGGGAGTGACTGTAGAGGAGTGAAGGGTTTGTTATCTTCCATCATAAGGGGGTCCTCTTCTTCTTGGTGGAGAAATGTAGGTGTGTTTATTGTCTACAGCCTTGCTCATTAACTTTTTACGAAAGGTAGAATACAGCATACAATCAGGGCTAAAAGAACCAGGATTATTAATACCCTTACCCGTATCTGGGCGAGCACCTTCTGCCACCCACTCATCCAGCTAAAATATTGGTCCCATGGGTCTGTGATACCTGAGTTCTTCTTCAACTCCAGTGACAGATCTTCTAATTTCTTTATAGCTAGAGTAACCTTACCATTTGGGCCAATATTATCAGGGATGTATGTGCAGCAAGTTCCTGTTTTTTTTTATGATTTTACAAAACACCTCCTTTCCCAGCTAGCACCATGTCTAAGGCCATCAGGTCCTGGAATGTCATGTAGGAAGTGGGGGCTAACTGGTCAGCTATTCGCTGGAGGGCATCTTTAGTGTAATTTACAAATCTCTGTTGGTTATAATATGTGTAGTGTCAGGTCACCTAGAGGCTGGGTGACAGATGCACACCGTTGGGATCAGGAGTGCACCGCAAGGTAGTGGACCCTACGGGTGACTGCTGCGGATTGAACCCTGGGAGGTTCGGGAAGCAGGTCTACTGGATCACTGACACAGATCCCACTGGGAGCTAGAGCATAGATTCCTCAGGGCGCGGAGTCTAAGAGCCAGCAGGTGTTCACCAGAGCCTTTAATGGTAAGGATGGACTGCGTTGCAGTCTGGCTCCAGGTCGCGGCCCCCAGGGTCTCACAGCTCACGCTCACGGTAGACTACAGGAGAAGAGGAAGGAGGCAGCAGGCTGGAACAACAAGGAAAGTAAGGTACAAGCCAAGGTCGGTAACAGGAATCAGATGTAGGAAACACAGCAAGTACACACAGAGGCTAACACACAGTGGTTGATCAGCACTGCTGGCTTGCGGTGCACAGGTTAATATAGGGTTCCTTGATAGGGCCTGGGGTGGGGCCATGCTTAGAGGGGAGGTTACAAAAGCAGTCAGGTGAGGGTCAGCTGGTCTCTAGAGATGAACACATGGAGACAGGTATGCTGATCGACAAACTCTATTGCATAACCATGACATGTAGTTAATCCAATCTACATTCTTGCTGACAGTTTTTATGGGGATCAGAGACTCAAAACCAGCTTTTACCTGGTCCCTGGCTTTAAATTCATCAGGTACCCCCCTTGGGACCCCCATGGCATCTATGTATACATGAGGGTCAAAGCTTCCGGAGAGAGCTGCTCGCTTCCTCCTCTGACTGTATGCTGGGTCAGTGTATGTATCAGGGGTATCTTTGGTTAGGATATGGGGGCTTTCTATTTTCATCTTTTTTGTCTAATGCACTCTGTGGTCGCCCAGTCTGGCCCTGTGTTCCAACCCACTGGCCCCCACAGAAACCACAACTCTGTCCCCAGTAACTGTCTGTGTGGCATACATATATGTCCTTACCGTCAGGGATATCACTGTACCAATGGCATCACCATGAAGGGTCAAACAGACAAGGTACTATGTCACAGTAATCTAAGGTAAAGGTGGTCACATGTGTACCTGAAGAGTTACACCAAAACGTAATTATGTTATCTTTTTTGTGATGGCCACCTCCTGGGCCCCTCCCCCCTAGATCAAACAGAAAAAGGATATGCAGCGCCCGAAAACACGCTCTCCTGCAGTGAAAAGCGTGCATTCAGGTGTTCTTCCTGGCCAACTTGACTGAGGTGGCTGTGGTCAGCAAAACTTGGAATGGACCATCATAACTTGGCTCAAGGATCTCCAGACAGTAGTTGGTGTGTTCCTGTATCTAATTCAGGATCTGGAATGGAAGAAAACACCTGGACATGCATTCAAGTTAATTCTCGTAATAATGTGGTTACATAATTAGTCAACACATCAGACTGCAACTGTAACTGTTGTGGAAAGTAACAACCAAGTCTGGGAGCTGAACCAAACAAAATGTCATAAGGGGATAGGGCATTTTTCCCCGGGGGGTGTGTCTGACACTGAACAGGGCAATGGGCCAACTCATGTTAGTCTCTTGGGCCATCTTTAACACCCTGTTTTTAGTGTCCCATTCATCCTTTCTACCTTCCCGCTACTTTGAGGGTGGTATGCTGTGTGTAGTGCCAACTGAACCCCCAGTGCTGCCCAAATCTCTTTAGTAAGGGTTGCTGTTAAGGTTGGGCCCTGATCTCTCAATATCACCTCTGGGACCCCAAATCTACATACTATCTCACTCAGTAGTTTCTTAGCTGTGGTCCTGGCAGTCATGACCACTTCCACTAGGGCGTATTCGAATCTGCCACTTCTTGGCACTTGAGAATTATCAATTTGCATCCTCTGGAATGGGGTATAGGGCTTTTGTCAGGTGCTTCTTCTGTGCTTCTTCTGTGCTTCTTCTGTGCATCCTGGGTTGCATTTGGTGCAGATAATGCATGATCTGCAGAAGTTGTCGGTCAGTGAAGTAACTCTTGGTGCAACACTTGTTGATAAGAGAGTTCATAAAAGTCTTTGTCAAGTGGGCAGCTCCATGTGCCCATTGCACCACAGCTGGGTACATACTCCTGGGTAGACAAGGCTTCTTGTTGCACTCGAATAGTCCATTTCTGAGAGTTGCTCCTCTCCGTTTCCAGCTTTCCTTCTTATCCGGACTTGTTGTTTCCTGTAGTTCTTTTAGATAAACTCTGTCCACTGGGAAAGTCTGTAAGGTAAGCACGGGGTGGTCTTCTTCTACCACCCTGCTGTCCACTTCCCGTGGACCACCAGCTGTCTGTTTGGCAGCTGAATTGGCTAGATGATTGCCTCAAGCTTCTTTTGAGTTCATTTTGTCGTGTGCTTTACTCAGAATAGTCACTTGGGTTGGGAGAAGCAAGGCATCAATTTTTCACAGGTGTTCCTGCAGCCGTCAGGAATCCTCTGTCCTAGATAACACCATTATCATGGGCAATGCTGAAAGCATATCTTGAGTCCATATGAATGTTAGCTCTTTTTCCCTCTGCCCATTTACATGCTGTAGTAAGTGCTTACAGCTCTGCCTCCTGTGCAGACATCACCGGTGGTAAGGCTTCAGCTTGTAGAACAATGTTTTCAGTGGTGACCGCGTGTCCTGTGTGGTCATGGGGTGACAAGTCAAGACTCTACTCCTCCTCCTCCTTTCCCCCCTCGAGAAGTGGAAGAAGGGTGGTAGGGTTCAGTGTTTGACAACTTAATAGAGTAATGCTGTCCAGTAGGAGGGAACACAGGAGTCTCAAGTGTCTGGTAGTGGACAAGTGTTTCGACTGGATCTTGGTTGAATATGGCAACAACGTCATGGGGGGCAAGCACAACGAGGCAGTGTCCGAGGACCAAGTTCAAAGTTTTGTCAAGCAAGGCTTGTGTAGCAAATCCAGCTCGCAGACACAATAGGCCTCCTCTTGCTACCGCATCCAGCCGACAGGAATAATATCCTATGGGGCGTAGGCTGATGCCGTGTGATTGGGTGAGTACACCTGCAGCATGTCCCAGACGTTCGGATACAAAGAGCTTGAGCGTTTTGCCGTAGGCTGGGAGCCCTAGCGCCTGAGATGGCACACTTGAGGGCCTCAAACTTAGATATTTCTTCAGGAGACATCTGGAAGGGTCTGATTGCAGAGCATCAGTAGGAAGGCTTCTGGAATCCATGCTCTGCACTAGGAAATTAGTCCAAGGAAAATGACAGGTGTTGAGCACCACTGCATTTTGGGCTTTGAGGCTCTGCAGCCCTGGTTGGCAAGATAGCACAACAGGCTTTCTGAGGTGACTTCAACAGGGGGTAAGTCAGCTGCACAAAGGAGAAGGTCATCAACATGTTGGAAGAGAATCACTTCCGGGTGTTCCTCCTGTCATGTGTCAAGGATGATAGCCATAGCTTTTGCAAACTGGCTTGGAAAGTTCTGTGCCCCTTGTGGCACAACTATTTAGGTATGTTGCCGTTTCTTTCCGTGGATGAATGCAAAAAGGTACCAGCAGGAGGGGTGAGGGTGGACACTGAAGAAAACGTTTGTAAGGTCCACCTCTGTGAGGTACTTTGCAGTCAAAGGCATCCACAGCAGGTACCTGGTTCTCCTTTAGGATTCTCTTCTTGGGGTTATTGTGGTTTCCGGGGCAATGAAGCGCCCTCTTTTAGCTTGACTGAAACTGGTGGCACCTTTAAGTGACCGTTGTCTTCCGGTCCTGTGGACCATAGGCACGCAGGGATTCTGTCAAGTACTTCCTGCAGTATTGACCTTGAAGTTTTTGCTTCATTAAGTGTCATCAGGAGAGGCAGAGAACACAAAGCAGATGAGTCTTCTAAAGATAGGGGAGTATGTAACTTCATCCCCCCTTCAGGCGTGTCCTGATTGAGGCCTGTAGTCTGGACAACACATCAGCTCCTAGTAGATTCAAGGGACATGTAGAGGACACCACAAATCTGGTAAGCAAATCAGGAAATGTCCCCACTTGGAGTGGCTCTACAAATGGACTGGAGCGGAGCACCCCATCCACTCCCACGCAGGAAACGTGTGTGTCTCTTTTCATAGAGGGAGAAACTCAGATCATCAAAGGCCTGTACGAGTTTAGTATGATACTTCTTCAGACTCCCCTTTACCTTGGGTAATATCTTGGATTGTGGTCTTCTGATCCGTTAACTTCTCCTTTGCCCAGTCGTGGAGTTGTGCACAGAACTCCACGCCTGAGGTGTAGGAAGTGGCACTTGTCAGGCTGGCATCATTGAAGGCCGTCTGCATGACTGGCCAAAAGACATATCCTGCTTTGATTTGGCATAGGCTGATCAAGTCTCTCCAGGCAGCTGAGTAAGTTTCTTGTATCTGCACTATCCTGTGGTAGAAGGGAATTGGCTGCTTCTCTGGGTCAGGCAGACTTGTCACTAAGGCCTCTGCTTGTGATGGAGTAAAAGCGACATACATCACTGGTGCCCCTTCTGGTAACCGAGACTGTTGTTGGGGCGGGGGCTGGCAAGAGGCACTGTTCCTTACGGTTGCCAGCATGTGTTTGAGATCCTCTCGGAACTGAGAGTCTGGAGCCGGATTGGGGGTTAAATCAGTGGGTGGCTTTGCTGCCTGCTGTTGGGCTTCCCACTCAGATGCTTCTTCATCATTAACATATCCGGCCTGGGAATGTGATGCTCCCGTATTGGGGAAGACAGGTGTGTGGTATGAACCATCTTGGTTTAAAACAGGGAGGGCTGGGTACAGGCTGTTTAAGCTTACTGGGTGTACCAAGATGGCCGCCGGCAGGAAGTGCACTGGGCTGGGTAGAAAGTGAAGGCATGGGTGCACTAAGATGGCCGCCGGGCTGAGTTGTCACAGTGGGTTGTGCTTGGGTGGTGAGAAAGGAGTGGTTGTTAGACGGAGGGCAGTGCTGTCCCTCCCCTCCTTTGTTTCAAGTTCCAACATATCATCAGCTCTGTGATACACATACATAATACAATCACCATCTTTCTTAACTTCCTTTATCCAATTTTCTTTATCACACAGGATTTTTCTCCCTGTTTCTTCAGCAACATAACTTTCGCCACTTCTTTCAACTTTGTTAACTATTTCAACATCTTTTCTCTCCTTCTTTACAATATCACTTTCTTTACAATCTCACTTTCTTTACAATATCACTTTCTGTTTCTCGCCTAACGGCTTGAGAGGAGAATACATACAACCAAGGGGTTAATATTTTTCTCAGCGTTCTTTATCAAAAATTCCTTCGGTGGGGGCACATACTGCGCTCCTAGCTTCTACTGTTTGCTATAACCCTGTAATGTACGGTTAATCTCAGAACAAGAACAAACACGTCAGGGGTAGTGAGGAGCAACGGCCCGCGACCCAACAGATCCCCCAGGCAGCCCCCCCTAGACCTTAACCACTCCCCAACCCCTCTCGTGTATAGCAAACAGTAAACCACAAATACACTCACGACAGGACATTACACCTGCCACTCTTCGAACTGCAAAATTTCAGCAGGCTAAGATAACCACAAGGGCAGACCACCCTGCAAAAATGAACCCGTTTATAGACTTTTTTTTTCCAGCTCTACACCAAGAGGCCGACAACTCTTCTTGGGGTGAGACTTCTGTAACACTTTCAGACTGCAAAACCAGCAGCTGAGATAACCCTCAAAGGTTCGTCGAACCCAGAGTAACCCGTCTATAAATGCTTGCTACAAGGGAAACCATCTCATACCAGAGGCCGAAAGCTCATCTGGAGATGAGACCACACATTCACACATGTAGCACTTTTAGACTGCTGAGTTTCGTAGCCCAAAGAATGGCAGACAGTGAACAAATACAGTCAGCAGAAACCCATTGACAGGTTCGTTAAAACAACCTCAGGCGAGGAAATACCTGCCTCTAAGACAGTCTCAGCATACCGACAGAATCCAGCCGTCAACCGAAAGATAAGAGAGTCGTACAGTGGTAAGAATATAAATCAAACTTACCGGTACTGTTAGGGCTGCGCAAACCCCACTCTCATCAATCAGTTAACGCCCGAATGCTTATCACGGTATAGCTTCGACTGTAGCCTGAGGTCCCGGGTTTCGGCACCATCTGTTATGGTAATGATTAAGAGCTCCAATCGAGCCCAAGGTTATCTGCTGCTGTCTCTAATTTGAAAGTGTTGATATGCATGCATATAAAAGTAAACACTCTGAGACACGCTCAGCTCCATTACTTCTTACACTTCTAATTTATTCAAGGCGGTGCTAATGTATTATACACACAAATACGTCATTGCTATGTTAGTCTAATAGGTACATCTCATTGGTTAAGATAGAAAAAGAAAATGGAGAATCTTCATAACGAGGTCTGGCTGATCTTGGTTTTATCTTCAGTTCCGCGTTCTTCTGATGTGTGGGATGTAGGGGGTACCCGCCATCTTGAGAAAATATAGGAACAGAGCAAACCTGTATACTTATATAATGAGTAAGGAGAAAAATATGTATGCACATAAGAAAATAGACATTTTCAGATTACTATTATTATTATTTACATCACATTCCTTCACAGCTGACATGCTGACGTCATTGCAGTGTACCTTGTGAACGGATGGGTGTCTGCAAGCCGGCCAGCAAAACTTTTTATTGATGCTTTTATCTTCGTTCTCCTGTAAGTGTAATCTTTAATTTCAAATAAATTTTATAGTAGTTGGATTTACACTATGGTGAGTTGTCTTTATTTTTGGGTATGTGTTTGATGCTCAACCCTGAATGTCCCATGACTTGAGCTTACCTGGTTTACCTTCTGCTCAACTCCTGCGAGCTGCTGCTGGATACAGGCCGTGATACTAATCACCATACAGGCTTGTTAATGCTTGCCTTTCGGTAAGCGCGCAATTCATGTGGTGGTGGTTCACATCTATTGGTGGTGTTTTGTTCAAGAGTTTACTTCACTTGCATGCAACCTGTGGAATATTCATGATTCTTTGAGGACAGTTTAATATTCAACATTTTGAGTGGTACACAGACTGTGTTTTTTCTTTTTACCATGATCACTTGCTCACTTTATATTATATTATTTTTTAGCACAGCTTTCTTTTCATTATTTGCAATTTGTATATGTGTGTATCTCACATTTGAGCTGCTGCTACTTTTTATTATTTTTAATTTAATTTTGTAGGTATAGCGCAGTATTTCTTTATATATATTCACAACCTCATCAGTGCCCGTCAGTGTAGCTTATCAGTGCACATCATTGCACCTCATCAATGTCAACCAGTATCCATCAGTGTCCATCAGTGCCACCTCATCAGTGTCCACCAGTGCAGCCTATCAGTGTTCATCAGTGCCACCTCATCAATGCCCATCAGTGCAGCTTATCAGTGCCCATCATTGCACTTTATCAGTGCCCGTCAGTGCAGCATATTAGTGCCCATCTGTGTCCGTCAGTGCCACCTCATCAGTGCCCACCAGTGTAGCCTATCAGTGTTTATTAGTGTCCATCAGTGCAGCCTCAGACAATCCACAGGCAGACCAGTTTAATTGCACATTGCATTGGGGGAAGGACCTACCTGCCAGTCAGCTCACTCCACACCTGATCCACACTCCGGGGATCTAAGCACTGCCGCTGCCACTCTGAACCCGTTACTTAGCTGCACCTGCAGCCCTGACCTTCTCCCAACCATACAGACTGCATCGGGGCAGGGGCTTGGGAGTCAGTGGCGCTCCTGGCCTCTGCTCTCTGTGGACTACCGCTGCCTCAATGCCAGTGGCTTTGTGGGGCGGCCCCCAATGGGCAGGCAGCATGGACTCCAGGGGCAGCTGTTTGGAGACCCAAAACAGTGACTGGGCCTGGGGCATTTGCCCTGTGTTAAAGAGGGCCCTGGCACTGTCCCTCTTAAAGTGCCGCCATGGTAGGGCCAGCCCTGCCTATGAATATTACTATCCAGTTATATTTTGTGCATTTAGGAAAGAATTCAGGCATTTTTTTTTTAATAATCTACTCAGCTGACCATGAGCAGCTGTTAAGTGAGTCTATTCCACATTTTCACAGCTCCTACTGTGAAGAAACCATTCCAAATATGGAGGTTAAATCTCTTTTTCTCCAGACATGAAGAGTGCCCTCTTGTCCTCTGTGATGACCTTAAGGTGAATAACACCGAGTTCACTAAATGGACCACTTATGTATTTATACATGTTGATCATATCACCCCTTGATCTTCTCTTCTAAAGGAGAATAAATTCGGTTCAGCTAATCTTTCCTCATAGCTGAGCTCCTCCATGACTCTTATCAGTTTGGTTGACCTTCTCTGCATTTTCTCCATTTCTCGAATATGCTTTTTCTGAGCTGGTGACCAAAGCTGAACTGCATATTCTAGATGTGGTATAACTAATGATGTGTACAGTGGCAAAATTATATCTCTATCTTTGCAGTCCATACCTCTTCTAATAAAGGATTTTGCTTGCTTTGGGAACCACAGCTGGGCATTGCATGCTATTATTAAGCTTATGATCTATCAAAACCCCCAGATCCTTCTCCACCATTGATTCCCCCTAGTATATATGTTGCATGCATATCTTTAGCCCCCACGTGTGTAACTTTACAGTTTTCAGCATTAAACCTCATTTGCCACACAATTGCCCAATTAAAGAGTGCATTGAGGTTGACTTGTAAGTTAGAGACATCCTGTAAGGACTTTATTCCACTGCATAGCTTGGTGTCATCTGCAAGAACTGAAATTGTACTTTTAATCCCAGACCATATATAATTTATAAATATGTTAAAAAGTAAGGGTCCCAACACTGAACCTCTCCACCACTAATAACCTTAGACCATTCAGATTGTGAATCATTAACCACTACTCTCTGAAAACGGTCTTTTAGCCAGTTTTCTATGAATTCACAAACTGATTTTTCCAAGCATGTAGGCTCTACCTTACACATTGGTCATGCGTGGGGATGTCGAATGCTTCTGCAAGATCAAAGTATACTACACTATATAACCAAAAGTATTGGGACGCCTACCTTTACACGCACATGAACTTTTATGGCATCCCAGTCTTAGTCCATAGGGTTCTATATTGAGTTGGCCCACCCTTTGCAGCTATAACAGCTTCAACTCTTCTAAGAAGGCTATCCACAATGTTTAGGAGTGCGTCTATGGGAATGCTTGACCATTCTTCGAGAAGCGCATTTGTGAGGTCAGGCTCTGATGTTGGAAAAAAAGGCCTGGCTCTCAGTCTGAGCTCTAATTCATCCCAAAGGTGTTCTATCGGGTTGAGGTCGGGACTCAGTGTGCAGGCCAGTAAAGCTCCTCCACCCCAAACTTGCTCATCAATGTCTTTATAGACCTTGCTTTGTGCACTGGTCCAAATCATTTGGTGGAGTGGGGATTAGGGTGTGGGGTTGTTTTTCAGGCATTGGGCTTGGCCCCTTAGTTCCAGTGAAGAGAACTCTTAAGGCGTCAGCATACCAAGACATTTTGGACAATTTCATGCTCCCAACTTTATGGGAACAGTTTGGGGATGGCCCCTTCCTGTTCCAACATGACTGCACACCAGTGTACAAACAAGGTCCATAAAGACATTGATGAGCTAAGCTCCGGGGATGAAGTGAAACACATGGGAGGTGTGGCCTGGTGGGAGCCCAGGCTGAGGTTGCCACTCTTATCACTACTACTAGACTTTGTGGATGTGCTGCACCAGGGAGTCTTTCCTCTTTACCTCCAGTGAATACAGGAGCTGGGATGAGCTCTATCTCTTGCCGGCACTCCTGATGCAGAATCCCCTAGATTACTCCCCATACTGATGGAGCCTGAGCAGCACACTAATCTATTGTTGTCCACATCAGTGACTGACCTCACAAATGCCCTTCTGGAAGAATGGTCAAACATTTCTATACACACACTCATAAACCTTGTGGACAGCCTTCCCAGAAGAGTTGAAGCTGTTATAGCTGCAAAGGGTGGGCCAACTGAATATTGAACCCTATGGACTAAGACTGGGATGCCATTAAAGTTCATGTGCGTGTAAAGGCAGGCGTCCCAATACTTTTGGTAATAGAGTGTATCTCCACAGGCACTCCTTTGTCTAAAAACAGCTTCCTTCTTCCTCTGTCAATAGTTTTCAAGGAAGCAGCAGGTGCTGGCACCTGTCACGTCCTTAGTGACATGGACATTCATTGTACTGTTCATTTAAGCACAAGAGAATCCATTTTGTTCTCACTGTTGAAATGTGTTCTGTAACCTTCACCTAACACACAGACACTTCTCCTACTAAACGCTCTCTACTCCCCCCCCCCTTTTCAAGGTTTTACTTTTGCAATTGTTCTATTCGCTAGTTTTTAATAATATATTTCTATTTGTTAGCTTTTAATAACATATTGCTATTTGTTACTTTTTAATAACATCTCACACCACCCCTTTCTTATCTATGTATAAAATAACATGTAATAATAAATTTTTCACTGAACGGACATTTTAAACACAGTGATTGAGTCCTGTGAATCTGTTCCTGCAGCTGCAGTATTAACTTTGTTTTAGAGTCCCAATCAGAAATCAGTCATATCAGTCTTGGCGAGCCAGCCAGGAGTTTGGCAGAGTCTCCAGAAGGAACCGCGCTTCGATCGGGATCATCGGGAAAAGCAGACCTCAAATGCCGGCTAGGTAAGCTGCCCTTAAGCTTGCTATATTTCTGCCTTTTCCTATGTATCCTATCTGTCGGTTCTCAAGGAAACCAGACCACTCTCGGACCTTTCTGGTTGGGTAACGTGTGTGTGTGTGTGAATGTGTTTGTGTCCCCCTTCACGGGTTGGACTGTGTGTGGATAGGGAAAATCCTCTGCAGTTCCCTGCGTTGACTCCTTGTGGGCGACCTGGGTCAGAGGCGCATGGTAGGGTCAGATAAAACTCACAGAGAAGAGAAGAGACGAGGAGGGTCTCTTAATGAGTGTTTTGTCTATTGTCATAAACCCCTTCTATCCACGTAGATAAGTGGAGACTATTCTTGTAAATCTGCAGATTTGCTGTACTATTTGTTTTAGAGGCAAGAGGGTATAGGCACAAGTAGAGAAGAGAGAAGACTGGCCAGTCATTATGGGCATTAAATTAATTAAGGGAATGAAGGGAGAGAGGCCTTCAGAAAATGCCCAGCGCATGATGAGCGCTAGAGAATATATGAACCGAAGGTACGGTTCTGCCTATACTGAGCCCCTAGATAAATGGGTAGAATGGACAAAGGGAACAGCTAAACCTTTAAAATCTGAAGGGACTTTTGATTTAAAAGTATGGCAAACTTTTCTGCACGATTATGGCCCACTACTGTGCAGTGAAGGAACGTGGAGAATAGCTTGCACATGGGAGACAGAAGCTAAAGTAGCAAATCAAACTGGCTTGACGGAGATATTTAATAAAAGTACTGCCCAAATTTACTACGTTTGGCCAGAAGACTCTGTAGAGGAGGACCCCCCACCTTATGTGGCTGCCAGTTTGGCTTTAAGGGGTCCACGCACAAAAGCAAAAGAATTAGATTACATGGAACACACAAAAGATGAGCTATGCAATATAGTAGAGAGCAGAGGTTTAACAGCCCCATATCAACCTACAAAGAGGGATTTGGCTCGTATCCTAGAAACAGATGATTGGCATAAATCAAAAGGCACATATGCAAACCTAGATCTCTCTGAACTTAAGGCTTTGGCCAGAGAAAGAGAGATAGAGTCTGAACTTCCAGAGCAAACCATAATTTCCAAATTGTGGCAGCAAGATGAAGAGAGAAGGAAGGGAGATGCCAGCCCTTCTGCCCCTGGCATAGAGAAATCTGTTGCAGTTTATCCTGTCAGAACCCAATTAGTTTTTGAAGGTGATGCTGTTGACAGTAAGTCTCAAATTAAATGGCATGTACCTTTTAGTCCCCAAGATATGAGAGCCATATTAGAAGGATTGGGAGATCCTAGAAAGAATCCAATTGGGTTTGCAAACAAACTTAGTGCTGCACAGGAAGCATATGAGGCTTCTGCTACTGACATTCATCAGCTTCTTATTAAAGCAGTGGGAAGCAACATGTCTGGCTATATACTTAAAGAATGTGGTGTAGACGTCAAAAATCTAGGTAAGATGGTTAGTGGACGGGAGGTTTGTGAGAAATTGAAGGAAAAATTGCCCCAAATATATGGACAAACCAGACATGCTGAATTTATGAATGCTAAGCAAGGGAAAGAGGAAGCAGCAGGGGCTTATTGGAGGCGGTTAAGTGAGATGGCTGAGGAAGCAGGCATTAAAATAGAGGAAGAGAAGGCGGGAGAAACTGCAAGTCCATCTACACAACTGGTGAAACAAAGGTTTCTTGATGGTTTAATACCCCAGTTGAAAGAAAAGTTGTTCACAGCAAGGCCTGAGGCAGGCAATATGTCTATTCGAGACGTCCTGCCTATCCTGTTGTCCATAGAAAACAGGATTAACCAAAAAGACAGCAAACCCAAGGTAATGTACATGGGGAAGCAGAGAGGAAAAGGAAGAGGTAGAGGCAAAGGCAATTTCAGAAATCATGGCAATCGGGGACCAATTATATGCTACAATTGTGATGGGGAAGGACACATAGCCAAATTCTGCCATCTTCCTGACCGTAGACTAGAAAAGAGCTTAGAGGCCCCTCATGCTGATCCCAGTTCTCTGCCAAAAGCAGTGGATCAGGCATAGGAAAATGGCATGCCAGTATCAATCATGTTAAATAGGGGAGACAATGGTCCCGAGGCCAGAGTAAAAGTATTTTTACAAGAACTCCCCTATCCTGGAGGAGAAACAGAATTAACCTGTTTAATTGATACTGGTGCAAGCCGAAGTGTTTTTAATATAGAGGACTTACCTCCAGGATTATTATCTACAAATGTTATCTCTGGTGTTGGCCTAACCGGGACCTCTACTGATTTGGTTGAGTCCAAGCCACTTAAACTCAGGCTAGGACAGCAAACAGAAATTGTCACTAAAGTGTTAGTTTCAGACACAGTTCCTACCAATCTTTTGGGAGCTGACATTTTGAACCAAATTCTAGCAAACATAGACTACACTCCTACAGGAGTCCAAGTGGTCAGTAGTCTATCAGGAGAAGTTTTAAATTCTGCCTGTGGAGTATTTTTAATCCAAGACTCCACTCTGCCATTTCCACCAGAATTGAAAGTGATTCCCACTGAATTATGGGCCACCAGCAAATATGATGTAGGTCTGCTGGATTGCACCCCAGTCATGATAAAAATTAAACCAGGAGCCCATCTCCCACAGATTAAACAGTACCCACTGAGTATTGCTCAGACTGAGGGGATAAAGGATCAAATCACTCAACTGAAAGCAGCAGGGGTTGTTGTACCAATTAAGTCCCAGGTCAATACACCCCTGTTCCCAATTGCAAAGAAGCCAGACAAGAAGGGTGGGCAGGTGACATATCGCATGGTGCATGATTTGAGAGCCATTAACAATATAATAGAGGCAGATACCCCAATCGTGCCCAACCCCCGCACTTTACTAAGTGGAATACCTGCCTCCAGCACCTGCTTTACAGTGATTGATCTTGCAAATGCTTTCTTTTCGGTGCCCCTGCACCCAGATTGCTGGCACCTTTTTTCATTTACCCATGATGCCCAAAAGTTAGCATGGACAAGATTGCCCCAAGGCTGTGTGAGTAGCCCCTCTGAATATAATACTGCGTTAAAGCAAGTATTGGACCAATGGTCCCCCTCACACCCAAACACAGTTTTGCTTCAGTACATAGACGATTTGCTTATTTGTTCTGATACAAAGGACATTTGTAGCAGAGAAACAGTAAGCCTTCTCCTGTTTCTCTATAACAGTAACAACAAAGTTAGCAAAGATAAGCTACAATACTGCCAAGAGAAAGTGATCTTCCTGGGTCACTGCATTTCACATGGAATCCGTCACCTAACCCCAGATCGAGTTAAAACTCTTGAAAACTTTGAAAAGCCAAAAAATGTACGGCAACTACGTGCCTTCCTGGGGTTAGTGGGATATTGTAGGGACTGGATTCCAAATGCATCAGAACTTATGGCTCCTCTATATGAGGCTACCACTAGAAACCCTTTCAAACTCACATGGGACAATGAATTGCAGATGAAGGAGCTTATTAAAATTTTGTCTGAAGCGCCCGCCATTGGACTTCCTGACTATACTAAGACTTTCTCGTTGTTCTGTCATGAAGTCAATGGATTTGCTGCAGGTGTACTCACCCAGCTACATGGAGACAAACAGAGGCCTGTGATGTATGTATCAGCCTCATTAGACCCTGTCATCAAAGGCTCCCCCAGTTGTATGCGAGCCATAGCAGCCTGCATTTTGCTGCTAGACAAAGTAACGGAGCTTGTACTAGATTCTGCTCTGATCCTTTATGTGCCACATGCAGTACAGGAAATCATGAATCAAGTAAATACTAGACATGTGTCTGCCAGTAGATTTGACAAGTACCAGTCTGCTCTTTTTGCTCCATCGAATTTAACAATCAAACGATGTGTTACTTTAAATCCGGCTACTCTTCTTCCTATAATTGATGAGGAAGATGCAACAAATGGTACTGATGTAGAACCTGAGAGTTTTTCTCATGATTGTATGGCTCTTATGGAGGTAGAAAGGGCCTCTGTCACACCAGCAAAAGATGAGCCCTTATCAGATTGTGACACACACTTATTCGTAGATGGTTCCAGATTTTACACTGACGATGGTCAGCCACACACAGGGTTTGCTGTAACCACTACAGACACCATTTTACATCAGGAAGCATTGAAACCCCAGATGTCAGCACAGGAAGCGGAGTTGTATGCTGTAGTCAAAGCATGTCATCTCCTAGAGAATCAAAGGGGAAATGTTTACACTGACAGCAGATATGCATTTGGAATAGCCCACGATTTTGGGCCTATCTGGAAAGCACGGCACTTTCTGACTAGTGCAGGGAAGCCAGTGAGACATGCAAAACTCATAGAGCGGCTATTTGAGGCCTTTCAGAAACCAGCAGAAGTTGCCATCTTGAAGGTAAAAGGGCATGCAAGGGGAAGTGACATGACAGCCAGAGGAAATGCTTTAGCGGACCAAGCGGCAAAGGATGCTGCCCTTATGGCATTTGGAGTCACATCCACTGTAGGGGTCGCCCAGGTAGCGGGGACAGATTCCCCTCATCAAGAGCAGTGGGATGTAGAAACTCTAATTGTCATTAGCAACCAGTGACATTCATTTGTTGGCTGGGAATTTCCAGCCATATAAACAAAATTGGTACTGGCTATATTAAGTCGATTATGTCAGCCGCTATCAGCACCCTTTTGTTTACATTTCAGATGACAGCTCCAGAGCAGTCATTAGTCTATGGGGGCTTCCAGATTCTGATAGGTAACCCCCATCTCTACAACCATCAGGACAGGGTTGTGGGGAAGATAAAGTGCTTTGCAAGGGCAGTTCCCCTAGCAAGGCACCCTCCCATTGTAGAGAGCATGTGGCCTAGTATGGGCAACATCTGTAAAAAAATGTAATTTTTTTGGGGGGGTGGGTCTCCATGCTGTTTTTTACAACAACAAAAAAGGAAGACAGCAAGGAAATGTCAATTGCCACAATTTAAATTAAATTTTTCCTTCTAAATATAATTTTTGCTGCAGTTCCTCTTACACATTGTACCGACATGCCCCTACTCAGATAGGTCTAGGAAACCCCCCTAATTTTTTATTGTATATGTCCACCCAGATACTCATGCCTGTTTTGGAAAATCCCTGGCCTATTAGCCTTGAAAATGGTTGAAATTGATTTGAAAGATTCGTCTTCTATTGACTTCAATTGGGTTTGGATTCAGCATTCAAACTTCAGCTTTGTACAGCAACCATCCCCTCTATCTGAACCCAGGATGTTCCACTCATCACTAGTAAGCACCAATGGTATTGTGTGTTTGGAGTTCCATTGAAAACAAATGGTACCATGCATTGCGCTTTGCTGTAATTTATGGTAAAAATGCATGTTTTACTGTGCTTAATGAAAACATAGATGTTCAGTCAGCCCTAGGAAAAGCAGTGATTTGTCCTTCAATTAATTCAGGCATACAACCCAAACCAGCTGGTGTAAACTTACAGTAGATAGTTGGCAAAACCTCCCAACAAAACTACAAAAATGACTGAAGTTAATAGCCAAGGTGTACAGTATTAGTGGAATCTAGCCCTGAATTTAGACCTTGTTAATGGAGCATACTGTATCACTGGAAACTAGCTCTGCCCCATGGCAGCATACTGTACCAGTGGAATCCAGCCCTGGGCTCATTTGTTCAATATTCCAAACTTGCTTCCCATTCTTATTTTTGGTGCAGCAGTGCTGTGTATTGACTCCTTCCTCACCTCATTCCTTTGACTGGCCAAGTTCTCCCCAAAATGCACTTTGTATATCATTTTTCTATTATCAGCAGCAGACCTCTCTGAAACTCCCATTGCTTCCTCTACTTCTATACTTGATGACCTAACCTTTCTTTCAATTCCATTTCTGAGCTTATATAACAAAGATCTTTTATAACCAAAGAGAAAATCTGTGTTCAAGTCGAGACACTATTGTAATCGCCCACTCAGCTCAAGAGTCTGAAAGATAATGAATCACCTACAACTCCCCCATTAGCTGTAATAAACAGGTCAGCTTGGTCTTTTGAAGGTTTTTTCTATTAGCGTAATAAACAATAAATACCGCTGGCTTAATCAGACAAATAGCACTAGCAAAAAAACATAATGGCCAATTATCTGTAGTAAATCTGACTTCAGTAGGCTACAATCTGATTGGTCGTGGCTATGGCATCTTGTGCATCATTGTGCTGTGCACTGGTTTATTGAATAATGCTTTTTGTAATTACAGACATTGGGCTTGGTATTTATAGGAGACTTATACTTAAAGGATATAGAGGCCGCTATTACAGCCCATCCTGCTATTGATTCAAGTTGGCTGGCTTCTATGCTGGTCCAATGACTTTACTACTTTTTGTATTACTAGCCCAGAGAAAGTATACAGATCAGATTTTCTATTTTTGTTGTAGTTATAGAAGGAGGCCAGCAATAACAGATTGCATGTAGTAGTAATTTCACTTTTAAATTGGGACTTTTAAATGTAATCCATGCCATTTAACATTACAGATCCAATTATAAAGTCTATCAAACAATCTATTAAAAACTGCAAATTTATTACAATGAAAAAAAAAAAACACACATCCAACATAAAAAAACAAAAGAAAAACCACTGGTAAATCTTCTGATGCTTTAATGGTTTCATCTCACAACATGGTTCATATGTTTCATCCTCTTTGTGTCATTTTATCATTTTCATGATTTTTTGTATGATATCCATACAAACAATCACTAACCTGATTCTTGAAGCATGGTCCACTTCATTAATTAAAGGTAAACCTTGCACTAGATATTATTAAAATGGGATAGCAGCAACTAAATCCTTTAGATTAATATCTAAACATGTGCAAAGTGTTAAATAAATTAACTATACGCAATTGCATACAAATGCATTTCATAAACTCATATGCACAACAAAATTTAATAAATGTACAAAATTAATGACCATATGATCAAAAAAATGATCATATGGTCATTATCATAATTATTAAATGAATATTTTTCCGGGTGCTTCAAAAAGTGCTTACTGCTCCAAACTCATATATGGTGCTCCAGTGCAAATAAAGTGCTCTTCCAGAATATATAAACTGTTGGACTCTTACCAGATGGTGAAGATCTCAAATTATAGAGATCAAACAGCATTTAACATATCTCCCAGATAGCCAATGCTCTCACCATGAGCCTAATGACTCCATCAGTAAGGAATAGCTGCAGTGTCCCCACTGCTGGAATATAGGTCTGGTATGTAATCCACGTCCACACAATTAATAGCCAGGCATATTAAACATAAAAAGCAGAAGCCACATAGTGTAATACAGTTAAAAGAAATCTCCTTTAATGAAATAATATGCGTTTACATGTGTCCAGAAGTAAGATCGCAATTCTACAAAACACGGCTGTGGGACCTTTTAAAAGGCTTGTGCAAATGACATCACACACTAAGTCTGCCCGACGTGTTTCCCCAAAACTGGTGTCCTCTGGGTCTGGTCCACTTCATTAGTTACTGTATATTTTACCCTGATGAAGTAGACCTTGCTCCAAGAAACCTTACAGACTGTGCTTTGTGAATGGAAAAGTACAGAGAGGTGGCATAGGTACAATGCCAGAACTTGTGTCTGCAATAGATGTCTCTCCGATGTGGTGGAGAGCTAGAGATACAGCCTTAGCTTTACTTCCCAGGAGCAGCTAAATACAGCATTGTGAGTAAATGTCACCATAGTGAACACTTGCATAAAGAACATACATACAAAATATTAGGGCATCTACAAGTATAAAAATCAAGGTGCCCAGGGTTGGGCTTTAATTAATACTTACAGGTCTTGTCCCTAGCCTGTGAATGGACAGTAAAAGGAGAAGCAGCAGACTGGTGAGTTCATCTCTCTGCCACTCCACTCTCTTCCCTATCAGCACGTTATTTGTTAGCACATGAGCAGTGAAGCACAACTGACATGCTCCTTGTGCTGCTTCTCTTTCAACACAGCAGCACACAGATCATTGTATTGGGCCAGTGCGGGTTCCATGTGATTGCTGTGACCAACCACAAAGATCACATGACAGTTGTACACAATGAATAACTTTCATTCACGGCCATTCATTGTGTACTGTTATGTTAATAACTGTGATTACATCCCAGATAGCAAGGATAACTTGGCACACATTTGTGACAGTATTGAATTGTAAGTCTTGTGAACTTGCTGCACATCTCCCCTGGCAAATTGTACACTTGCAGAGCACTTGAAGCACAAAGTTCTAGTTGACACTTTTCCAATTTGTAGCAAATTTGCATGGCAAGTCTCTAGCAAGAGCAAATTTGCAGTGGTAAGTCTACAGCAAGAGCCCTGCAAATCTATAGAAAGAGCCCCGCAAGTCTTTTAGCAAGAGTCCCGCAAGTCTATAGCCATAGTTATACAAGTCTCCATTTTTGGCAAGAAAAAAGAAGCAAACAGCGCAAATCTATAATCCCACAATCTGGTGATAGTGAACCCACTGCTTTTAACCTAATCCCTTACTGTACACATGTGAAATACATTCAATCCATTGCATAAAATAATTCATCTATCATACACAAATTATTTGTTTCTTTGAAAACAATTATGCCCCGTACACACGGTCGGACTTTGTTCGGACATTCCGACAACAAAATTCTAGGATTTTTTCCGACGGATGTTGGCTCAAACTTGTCTTGCATACACACGGTCACACAAAGTTGTCGGAAAATCCAATCGTTCTAAATGCGGTGACGTAAAACACGTACGTTGGGACTATAAACGGGGCAGTGGCCAATAGCTTTCATCTCTTTATTTATTCTGAGCATGCGTGGCACTTTGTCCGTCGGATTTGTGTACACGCGATCGGAATTTCCGACAACGGATTTTGTTGTCGGAAAATTTTATATCCTGCTCTCTAACTTTGTGTGTCGGAAAATCTGATGGAAAATGTGTGATGGAGCCTACACACGGTCGGAATTTCCGACAACAAGGTCTTATCACACATTTTCCGTCGGAAAATCCGACCGTGTGTACGGGGCATTAAAGTGCAAATGCTGTTAAAAAAAAAGTGCAAAAGAAAAAATGGTGTGCTGACACAGTGAACAAAAAGTGCTTAGTGCAAGAAAATATTATTCATTAGTAAAGTGCATGCATCAAAAATTCATGTGTTCACAATATTTTCAGTCCATTTTGCAGTCCCAGGAAAAATCCAAGATTATTATTATCACTTTATTGGATTTTTTTCTGGAATTGCAGAATGGACTTCAAATATTTTGAACACATATGATTTTTTTATGCATGCACTTCACCAATGAATAATATTTTCTTGCACTAAGTACTTTTTATTCACTGTGTCAGCACAGAGTTTTTTCTTTTGCACTTTTTTTTTAACAGCACATGCACTTGGTTTGTTTCATAGGAACAAATAATTTTTGTATGATAAATTAAGTATTTTATGCAATGACACAGAGTTTGTCATTATACATGATTGTTGGGTTGAATGCATTTCACATGTGTACAGTAAGGGATTAGGTTAATAGCAGTGGGTTCACTATCACAAGATTGTGGGATTATAGATTTGTGCTGCTTGCTTCTTTTTTCTTGCCAAATAACTGGTGATCATAGGCATACACAGGGGGTGTGCCAGGTGTGTCTGAGAACACCATAATCACCCCAAGTACATTAGCATTATCTCTGTGTGCAGGCAGGGAGATGGGAAATATCTCCCTCTGACCAGTTCTGCCATTCATTAAGTGCTACCGTACTTCTTTCACTGTACTGGCTCTATTTTTGCAAATATTTTATTATATCTTTTCATGTGACAGCACAGAAGTAATGATACTTTGCTACACTTTTGTTGCCAGCGGTTTAAACATTAATGGCTGTGTTTTGAGGGGACAGCAAATTTACACTGTTATACAAGCTGTACACTCACTATTTTACATTGTAGCAAAGTGTCATTTCTTCAGGGTTGTCACATGAAAAGATATAATAAAATATTTACAAAAATGTGAGGGGTGTACTCACTTGTGAGATACTGATTTTATATATCTCACACATACATATACATACACACTAGGGATGAGCCGAACACCCCCCGGTTCGGTTCGCATCCAGAACATGCGAACAGGCAAAAAATTTGTTCGAACACGTGAACACCGTTAAAGTCTATGGGACACAAACATGAATAATCAAAAGTGCTCATTTTAAAGGCTTATATGCAAGTTATTGTCATAAAAAGTGTTTGGGGACCTGGGTCCTGCCCCAGGAGACATGTATCAATGCAAAAAAAGTTTTAAAAACTGACGGTTTTTTGGAAGCAGTGATTTTAATAATGCTTAAAGTGAAACAATAATGCCCTGTACACATGGTTGGACTTTCCGATGGAAAATGTGCGATCAGAGCTTGTTGTCGGAAATTCCGACCGTGTTTGGGCTCCATCGGACTTTTTCCATCGGAATTTCCGACACACAAAGTTTGAGAGCAGGCTATAACAACAAAATCCGTTTGCGTAAATTCCAACCGTGTGTAGACAATTCAGACGCACAAAGTGCCACGCATGCTCAGAATAAATTCTGAGACGGAACTGCTCGGTCTGGTAAAATTAGCGTTCATAATGGATATAGCACTTTCGTCACGCTGCAATGTTTTAAATTGTTTAATGTAGCGCACTCTTTTCTTCTTTATAATGCTAGAAGAATGAAATTGTTTTGCTGCTCATATTCACACAGAGTTCTCACAAACATATTTTTTATATTATTTCTCGTGATTTCATGAATATAATATTTTTATTCGTTAGATCTACCGAAAAATTATTTTGGTTTTATGTTTTTATATTTTGTATTATTTGTTGTATGTTTTTTTTAATCAAGATCTCCTCCTGTTTATTTATTTTTTTTGTTTTTTTTAAAGATCTCCATCATTTTTGTCAAGTTACCACAACACCATTATTATCTTGTCTTTTTTAATCTCAAGGAGATTGGTTGGGGTTCGTGTCCCTTGTTAATTTCACATTGTATTTTGGAAATGTACCTGCCCACTCACAAACAAACTGTCCTTTTTGAAGGAAAACACACATAGGCAAGTATTAGTTAAAAAAAACCCTTTATTAAGGGGTCATAACCAAACAAAGAGGAAGGCAACGCTGGAGAAACAGCTGAAATTGGCGAAGCCTTTGTACCCCAGGGCAGACATCAACTATTTTAAGGCAAAATTGGTGGCCTGAGGAGTCCTTATATAAGGGAGTACAATCTGGTCCAGAAGTCCAAGAGATCATGAACACCAGCAGATGACATACATGTCCCCAGGCTGTGGTCATACAAGAGCCCGCATCTTTTGTCAGACCAGCCTGAACACAGGTCATCACTTTCTTGTCTTCCTTAGATGCTTCCTTCCAGGCTGTGGCTGTTGTTTTGGAGGATTTGGCAGGATCAGGAGGAGGAGAAGGATGCAACTCACACAGGTGGGTATTGGGTCTGATTTAGCCCCTCAACCCCTTTTTTAATGTTTTATAAATGATTTCCTCACACATGAGGCGTTGGCCCTCCTGCATGTCCTGCAGTTTGGTGGCAGCCATGGAGGCAAAGGCCTCTTCATGAGTGGGGGTGGCTCTGAGGGCTGCAGAATCCTCCTGAATCAGCCTGAGTGATGACTCCTCCACATTCCTCCCCTTTCTGGGTCTTTTGGTTGGAATGCGGAGGGGAGGAACCTGCTATTCTGTGAGGCTCCTACTGGGCCCGGCCACCTCCTGGCTGCCACTAACCCTGGCCACCTCCTGGCTGCCACTAACCCAGCCACCGCCTGGCTGCCACTAACCCCCGCCTCCTCCTGTGTGCCACATTCCACAGCCTCCTCCTGGCTGAGGTCTTCCTGTGTATGAAAAACGGACATAGTTTTAGTTTTTGGTTCATTAATCACACACAATTTTCAGCTCATGACTGTTGCAAATAGAATGTTAACAAATATAAAAGACTATCATTCGACCCCAGCATTTTTCATTCTTGTCCCAATCATTTTTGGCCACTATTGTCTATTGCTATGTAAAGGCCTTTATTAAATCAGCAATTAGTGATCAATAATACCATCTAGTAAACATCATTTATTTTTGCACAAGAAATCTGTAGAACAATGCTATACCTCACTCAAGCTGGGCTCCTCCACTTTTTCCTGGCTGGAAGTCCCAGGTTGGACATCGGAAGCCTCAGCTGGGGTGGAAGATAGGGTAGAAGGAAGAGTAGAAGGTAGGGTTGAGAGGGATTCCCTGACTTCAGTCTGGTCTGACAGAAAACAAAGTCTCTCATAGTACCACAGCCTGGGGACATAAACGTCATCTGCTGCAGCTCCTGATCTCTGGGAATCCTGGACCTTCTTGCGCTCCCTAAGATATGTGCTCCTCAGGCCACCAATTTTGGCTTTTAAATAGGAGATGGTTGCCGTGGGGACCACCAGCTTCACCAACTCCAGCAGTTTCTCCAGCGCTGCCTGCCTCTTTTGTTTATGATTATAATGTGGGTGTTTGACCTGCCACAGACAGGGCAGCTCCCTGTATTTGTCTAGGAACAGGGGGAGGAAGATGTGGTCATTGAAGCCATCCATTTTCTCTGCAAGACACAACACATGGCAAACCCTATTGTCAGGCTAAACTCTCCAAATCTTGTTCCAATATAGGCCTCAATCTATAAGCAATATAGGCCCAAGTTAAAATTGTACCTTCGTTATCACGATCAGCGAATCCGATACTCCTTCCTCTGCTCACAGATCGTAAGTACGACGCACGCGTGTTACGCTTTATATACACTGCGCATGCGTGAAACTCCGCCGCCCCTAATGTTCTTTCTAGTCTATTCCCCGCCCCTTCTCTTTCGGTGCAGTGGGGGAGAGCACATGGCGGAGACAGAGCGGGTGCATAATAATAGCAGCAACGAGGAGGAGGAAAGCCCAGAGCCAGAAACGTCATGATCCCAGAGGAGAAGATTTAAGGCCTCAGAGAGATGGTGGAGATGGTGGACATATTGAAAAGGGCCGACTATGATGGGAAGTATGGACCTTACCCCAACCCAAATGTGAGAAAGGCCAAGATCATGGCTAAATTTGTGAAGAGTCTGCACAGGAATTTTGGGGTACGACGATCCAAGGATCAACTGAGGAAACGGTGGTCGGACCTCAAATTAAGGGAGCACGATCAGTATAGAAGGGTCAGGAGAGGGCTGCAAAAAAGTAAGTAGTTGTCCTGTGTTCCTATTCTTTCTTTTTATTATGTTTGTGCTGCTCCATGTGCTTTTCTTTGCTGTTGTACAGTTTAAAATGGCAAATTTCATGTCCATGGGCACATTAATCGTTCGTAGGAAACATTGTTCGTTCGACCACTAAAATACGATGTTTTGGCCAAATGCAGTTCAATACATTTTTTCTGGCTTACTTCTATTAAAAAAAGTTTGTTGTCTAGATGGGTTTGTAACTAGAATGAAATGCAAACTAGATTCTGTGTAAGGAGAGGACACTCAGCAGCTGTTTACACATCTGGACGCAGGAGCACTAGTGTGGGACACCAGAACAAACTTTTTGTTAGGGGTTCCACACAGGTGCTCCAGTGGGTACTATAGGGGTGTCTCCATCTGTGAAGCTTGCACAAAACAGGTAAGTATTCCAGCTTTACAAAGGTAAAGATAAAAATTCTTCAGCTTGGAACTCTACTAAAACAGACAATTGTACCCCACTTCCAAGCAATGTTTCATATTCCTATTTCTGCCCTCAAATTTCTGTGTGCTAAGTATACCTATTTTTTTTTACATAGGGGAGAAAACACTCGGAGGACACCACTCATCAGAGGAGACCAGGGACCCCCCACCTCAGGCAGAAGGGGAAATCCCCCAAACCCAACCAGAGGAGGAAGAGGGAGACGTTGTTGAAATTGGCAAAATTGTCACCACAACAGGTGAGTGTCTGCGACCACAGCTTCAGGTAATAGATGGATGCCTGCATTTTTTTATAATACCTGGTGTGTTTTTTTTTGTTTTTTTTAGGTGATGGGGATGTTGTGGAAGAAAGTCATTTCACCAGTGAAAGTGCCCAGATCCTCATTGGGAAGATAATGGGGTGCAATAGGGATTTAGAAAACCTAAAGCAAAACATCAATGATGTTCAAAACAAAATTAAGAACATCATTGATGTTTTAGGGAGAATCTAAAACACCCAGAAAGCCCTAACTTTTTTCTTGTTTATTTTTGTTTTTAAGACTAATTTTTTACATTTTTTAAAAGCCAAATTTTGAAGATGCACACAGTGTCTCAACATGTGCTATCTGCCATCACGAAAGATTAATGTACGCGTTTTGTGGGTGCAACCACTTCCTCGATAATAAAGTAGCTGAGAGGAAGGGGTTGCACCCCCAAAACACGTCCATTGATCCCCCATGATGGGAGCTAGCACATGTTGACATTAGCCATGGGATAAGGAGGGAAATTTCCATTTTGAATCCCAATTTGTGTGCATCTTCAAAATTTGGCATTTATAGGGGTGACATCACCTCATGTGATGAAGGCAATATCAAACACAGTTTGTACATACTCATGTCTGATATTGCCTTCACTTTATAAAAGTTGAACTTTGTAAGTTCCAGAGTTGTGTACTGTTTTATGGTTTTAAACATGCCTGTTTTACCTATAAAAGGGAATTTCTACGACCTAAATAAATGTTATACAACAAACATGTTGGTTTGTTCAAAAACCCTTTTAAAAATGCACATGTGATTGTGAGCAGTTTTTGGAGTAAAGTTGTTTTTTTCCGTGACAATGGGTGTTATTTACTAAAGGCAAATACACTTTGCACAACAAGTGCAGTTTCAGTGCAGTGCAAAGTGGATTTTCCTTTAGTAAATAATACCTAACAGTGTTTTATAATTTTACACAATCACGCCATTTTCAGCACTTCCCAAATTTCGGTCATGGTGCTGAAAATGATGAATATTTTTGTCAGTAATGCATTACATACATTAACAACAAAAACAAGGTGTGTGTGTAGCAGACCCACAACAAAATAATAATAGTTAGCCGAAGAAGAGATTGTCACATGTCTCAAAGAAATTTAATTTGCACCGTTGAAGAAAAAGGCAAAAAAAAAATACCATTTAAACATAACTGAGGAGACAGCTAAAAGAAAGCCAAGCAGTAAATCAAAGCAAATATTTGTTCAGTTTCAAATATATTTTTATTTAAAAAATGACATATCGATGGCCCCCCTACCCGCAAAGTATTCCAGGTATCTTAAACGAACCTCGCGGGCACTCTGGGGGGGCAAGCCAGGACGGCCAGTTTCCAGTGCCACCAGGGTTAGTTCATTCGGAATTCCGGCCTCAGGACCAACTGAGGCAGCATAGTTCACAGAATTTCTCCTTAAAAAGTTTTGGAGAACACAGCAAGACAGGATGATGTGATTGAGTTTATATTCCGTCATGTGTATTGGTGTAAGAAATAGGTGGAACCATCTGGCCATTATTCCAAACGTGTTCTCCACCACTCTTCTGGCTCTGGCCAGCCGGTAATTAAAAACCTTCTGGTCTGGGGTGGGGGTCCTCATAGGGAATGGCCGCATAAGATGGTCCCCCAGAGCAAACGCTTCATCTGCAACATAGATGAATGGGAGTCCTTCCGCATTGTCTTCTGGAGGTAGCAAGCTCAAGCTGCCATTCTGGAGACGCCTGTAGAACTCGGTCTGGGCGATGACTCCATCATCCGAAATCCGGCCTTTCTTCCCCACGTCCACATATAGGAACTCGTAAGTAGCCGACACCACCGCCAACATCACAATACTATTGAACCCCTTGTAGTTGTAATAGTATGACCCCGAGTTGGGGGTGGGACGATGTGGACGTGTTTCCCATCAATTGCCTCTCCCCAGTTGGGAAAGTCCCACCGCTGGGCAAAGTGGGAGGCCACAGTCTGCCATTCCTGTGGCGTGGAAGGAAACTGTGGAGTCAAAATAAGAAAAAAAATTTAGTAATTTTGCACAGAAACATTGAAAGCAGATTAGACACAAATATTCTTGGCCAAAATCACTATAACATTTATTTTAGAGAGTATTTAAAAACAAAAGTGTAAGGTCCACCTATCAGATCCCTCACCCCCTCTGATGGCCCATTGAAAAAATTTTAGGGGGGGTATGTTTTGGACAGGTAACCCGCTCCACTTCATTGAGCGATGAATGCATACATAATGTGTGTTACTTTGGCCAGCCCCTCCTTACTTACACTATTGGCAGCCCACTGGACAGGTAAGAAGTGTCATAATACAAATATATAAATACACACTCTACAAATGGAAGCACATTTATACATTCATGCATTTATACATGCTATTACCTATCAAGATAATAGGATACAACAACTTTAAACAGTACCATTTGAAAGTATTCAGGTAAGCCCTTGCACTACATGCTTTGGGGAATTTCTCCATAAATATGACCACAAAAGAGGTAGGTAAAGTGTGTATGGGTTTGGCAAAGTCAGCAGATAGAGGATTGCTATCAGCTGAGTTAGCAGTTGGGGGGGAGGGAGGGTTCCAAATGATTTTGGAACCCCAAAAAAAAGCCTCTGGCACTCTGCCAGAATTTAAAGAACACATCACAATTTTCAACATTTTAGGGGGTATTTAGGGTAAAGCACTACTATGGAGCTGACAAAATACATTGTTAAGTCACTACACGAGGTGAATATAGGCCCGGGAGAGCATGCTGGGGAGGTAAGTGAAGGCAAATATGTATGAAGGACAAAAAAAATTACATAAAAATCCAGCATGCGTGAGGACAAAGGGGACATTCACAGCATATTACAATCATGGTAATTAGGGAATGAGGAAAGAAATACAATATATTATCAAACATTAAATACAATAAAATGTGATGTTAAAGGATAAAAATCTTACCTTAATATAGTCCTGCGGACCTGGATGATGGCAGAACAGGTCTCTGGGATAATGATCCCCAGAGCCTGAGGGGAGATGCCTGTCGAGAACTTGAGGTCTTGTAGGCTTCTCCCCGTCGCCAAGTACCACAACGTGGTGACTAGCCTTTGCTCCGGAGTGATGGCTTGCCGCATGCTGGTATCCAGCCTGCTGATATAAGGGGTCAGTAAAGCCAACAAACGGGGTCTGTCATCCTGAGAAAGTTCCTGAAATCGTCAGGATTATTCTCACAGATCTCAAGGAGCAAAGGCATATGACAAAATTGGTCACGCTGGAGCAACCAATTCTTGGTCCATGAACTCCTCCCCACCCTGTTCATGGACTGGGCTTGTGTCAAAGTAAGAACCCCAACACCAAGCCCCGCACAGCACGAACTCTACGATGAGTACGTACACGCAACATGGCTTCAAAATGGTCAGCTGGTCAGCACGAAGTAACAGAACGCACTGAAGAACAGCAAGGCCTGTGAAGAGTGACCTGAAAATCAGCAACGAGCGGACAAGAACACACTGATAAATCAATGCGAACTCACTACACGCACTGAAGACCAGATTCAAACCCACAAGCACAAACTGAACAGCAGAAAAACGATCTGAAAACCACAATTCTGAAAAGCGCGAATCGTCTCTCACCAAACTTTTACTAACACGAGATTAGCAAAAGGAGCCCAAAGAGTGGCGCGCTTGATATTGAACTGACTTTTTATAGTCCCGTCTTACGTGGTGTACGTCACCGCGTTCTTGACGCTCGGAAATTCCAACAACTTTGTGCGACCGTGTGTATGCATGACATGTTTGAGCCAACATGCGTCGGAAAAAATCCGATGGATTTTGTTGTTGGAAACTCCGATCAATGTCCGATGATGTGTACAGGGCATAAAAGTGTAATATTCCTTTAAATGACAGAGGCCATGGAATGCCCAGATGACACAAACTTGGAAAGTAGACACCTCAAGCTATTTGCTGAGAGGTATGGTGAGTATTTTGCAGACCTCGCTTTTTGTCACAAAGTTTTGAAAAAAACAAAAAAAACTAACATTTTTCTTTTCTTTCTTCATTTTCAAAAACAAATGAGAGCTGAAAAATACACACCATGCCTCTCAGCAAATAGCTTGGGGTGTCTACTTTTCAAAATGGGGTCATTTGGGGGGGTTTGTGCCATCTTGGCATTTTATGGCCTTCAAAACTGTGATAGGTAGTGAGGAGTGAAATCAAAAATGTATGCCCTTAGAAATCCTGAAGGCGGTGATTGGTTTTCGGGGTCCTGTACGCAGCTAGGTGCCCAAAAAGTCCCACACATGTGGTATCCCCATACTCAGGAGAAGCAGCAGAATGTATTCTGGGGTGTAATTCCACATATGCCCATTATGCCCATGGCATGTTTGAGAAATATATCATTTAGTGACAACTTTGTGCAAAAAAAAATAAAAGTTTGTAATTTTCCCGCAACTTGAGGCAAAATATAAAATATTCCATGGACTCAACATGCTGCTCAGCAAATAGCTTGGGGTGTCTACTTTAAAAAAACGGGGTCATTTGGGGGGGTTTTGTGCCATCTCGGCATTTTATGGCCTTCAAAACTGTGATAGGTAGTGAGGAGTGAAATAAAAAATTTACGCCCTTAGAAATCCTGAAGGCGGTGATTGGTTTTCGGGGTCCCTGTACGCGGCTAGCCTCCCAAAAAGTCCCACACATGTGGTATCCCCGTACTCAGGAGAAGCAGCAAAATGTATTTTGGGGTGCAATTCCACATATAACCATGGCATGTGTGAGCAATATATCATTTAGTGACAACTTTTTGTAAAATATATATTTATTATTCAATCACTTGGGACAAAAAAAAAAAAAAAATTCAATGGGCTCAACATGTCTCTCAGCTATTTCCTTGGGGTGTCTACTTTCCGAAATGGGGTCATTTGCTGTGTACATTCCAGAAAATGTACCCTAGTTTGTAGACGCTATAAACATTTAACAAAACTTAAAAAAAGAACATTTATAATATGAAAAAGAACATTCTCAAAAACAATAAAAAATTATACAATTAAAAAAAAAAAAAAAAAAAAAAAAAACAACCACCACACAAAACAAAAATTGCAGTAATATGCGATACTCTGTGAAACAGTGATAAAGCACTAATTCATAAAGCTAAAGCTAAACAGCAAAAAGACAAATATGCATAAACAACTATCCCTAATTTAAAAAAAACAAAAAAAAAACAATAATATGTGATACAATGATAAAAGTGCTTGAATCAAAAGCAGGTATTCATCTAATGTTACATAAAAAAACAATAAAATAAGTCCCAAATAATAAAGTGCATGTGCATCAAAAAGTAATGAGATGTGAAGATCACATGTTCAAAAAACAGTTTTTGAAAGTTGTGAACACAATTGTTCCCACTATCCAGGCATCCACCAGTAGTGAGCCCTAGTAGCTCACCTTAAACAAAGACCACAACAGGTCTAGTGGCGCTTTGGTATACAAATCCTTAATGTCAGTTCACGTTCCACTCTACTCTCCTGCATCAAAATCCACAGCTGTTCTGACAAAGCTTTAATATATGGATCCTTTATGGAAAATCACATTCCACTCTCCTCTCCTCTCCTAAAAGCGACACTAGCCCAGTCTTTGTTTAAGGTGAGCTGCAAGCATATAAAACAAGGAAAAATAAAAAATCCCAAATTGTGCTCCATCAATGGGATATTAGGCTAGGTTCACACTGCTGCGAATTTTATTGCGAATTTGAGCCGATGCGATCGCTCAAATTCGCAAGTAATTTTAATAACATAGTTTTCCATGAGTGCTGTTCACATCAATGCGTTGCGAATCTAACCTGCGTAAAAAAAGGGTCCTGTCCGAGTTTGATCCGTGTGTGATGCGAATTCAGCTTCATAGATTGCAAATTTTGCAGTAGAATCGCAAGAACACATAAAGAATTCGCAATGCAAATTCGCAACGCAATCGGATCAAAATCGCGCTAAATTCGCACTGCAGAAGTGTGAACCTAGCCTTAGGGTTAGTCACTCCTTGATTTCTACCTCTCTGAACTCCATATCAGATCTCATGGATACCACTCACCTCTCTGCACACCACGCCCCAGCACCAATTAAAGAAAAACCTTACACACAGCAGGGGGCAATGATGAAAATGTAGCCACAGTGGCCCCTGTGGTGGCATAACTATTATACAACATAACTGAATCAGAACTTGCAGCAGACTTGCAGAATGTTTGCAAAGAAAGTTGATTTGGAGCCATGCAATGCAGACTTGCTGCAATTGTGCAACAAACTTGTGAAGCTTGGCAAGTCTAGCAAGTCTAGCAAGAGCTTAGCAAGTCATTTTCAAACTTGCAGCGCAATTACTTGCTATCTGGGATGGTACAGACAGGGCCAATCACAGTGCATCTGTACCGTGTAATAGCTGTGACCAATCATAACTTCACAATAGTACACAATGAATGGAATGGATGCCATTCATGAAAACGATTAATTAAAACTGTGATCATTACTGTTATAAGCAATCATACTGTGTAAAAAAAATATATATATTGACCACTTCCTCAGAGTAGTACAGTGTCACTGTGGTAACCTTGTACTGCTCTGGTCACAGTATGTAAATACTGACACCAGTCAGTGTCCCTGATCACCACCACAGCAATCATATGCTGATGCTATACTGCTCACAAAACAAAAATTGCAGTAATATGCGATACTCTGTGAAACAGTGATAAAGTACACTAATTCATATACTGCTCTAGTGACAGTATGTATGTATGTATGTATTTAATTTCTTCATTTTCCAAAAAGTTGTGACAAAAAAAATGACAGCTTCAAAAAACTAACCATGCCTCTTAACCACTTGCTCACTGGGCACTTAAACCCCCCTCCTGCCCAGACCAATTTTCAGCTTTCAGCGCTGATGCACTTTGAATGACAACATTGTACCCAAATGAATTTTTTTCCCAGAAATAGAGCTTTCTTTTGGTGGTATTTGATCACCTCTGCGGTTTTTATTTTTTGATAAAAAAGATTAAAAAGACAGATTTTTAATAAAAATCTATATTTTAATATTTATTTTGTATTTTGTTGTAAAATTTTGCAAACAGGTAATTTTTCTTCTTCATTGATGTACGCTGATGAGGCTGCACTGATGGGCACCGATAGGCTGCACTGATGGGCACCGATGGGTTGCATTGATGGGCACCGATGGGCTGCATTGATGAGCACCGATAAGGTGGCATTGGTGTGCACTGAGAGGTGGCACTGATGGGTGGCACTGAAGGGCATTGATAGGTGGCACTGGTGGGCACTGAGAAGTGGCACTAATAGGTGGCACTAGTAGGTGGCACTGATAGCTGGCAGTGATGGGCACTGATAGGTGGTAGTGATGGGTGGCAGTGATGGGCACCGGTGGGTGGCAATAATGGACACTGATCGGCACTGATAGATTACACTGATAGGCAGCACTGCTAAGTGGCACTGATGAGGCACTGATTGGCACCACTGGTGGGCACTTGTGGGCATTGATAGGTGGCACTCATGGGCATTGATAGGTGGCACTGGTGGGCACTGGCAGGTGGCACTAGCAGGCAGTAGTTGTGGGCACAGACAAGGCAGATGTGCCTCCTTCCTCTTCGGGACAGATGTCCCTTGCACATAAGCCGATGATCGATTACCGAGTTTTTGTTTACATCACGTGATCAGCTGTCATTGGCTGACAGCTGATCACGTGGTAAGGGGCTGGGATCGACCCCTTACTCGGATCTGTGATCACCTGAGTCTCGGTGACTCGGTGATCACAGCACGTGCCATGCACGCCCTGCAGGGGGCGCGCGGGGAGCGTGCAAAGGGGAGGCCGTCATATGACATCCTCCCAGAAATTCAGGTCCGCGCTGTGGCCATCATTTGGCTATAGCGCGGAAGCCAAGTGGTTAATAAATACCTTGGGCTGTCTACTTTCCAAAAAGAGGTAATCTAGGGAGCGTTTGTACTGCCCTGGCATTTTAGGGCCCCAATAAATGAGATAGGCAGTCAATACTTATCGATTTTCAAATATACAGTATATACCATAGTTTGTAGACACTATACCTTTCCTACATACTAAATAATATGCACTGATTTGGGTTATTTTTACCAAAAAAAATTTACCAGAATTCAATTTGGCCAAAATGTATGAAGAAAGCTTATTTATTTGCAAAATTGTATAATGGAAAAAAAAAAAACAGTGGTGATTAAATACCACCAAAAGAAAGCTCTGTCTAGAAAAAAAGATACAAAATTAATTTGGTACAACATTCATTTGAGTACAATTGTCATTCAAATTGTGGCAGCACTGAAATCTGAAAATTGCTCTGGGCAGGAAGTGGGTGAAAGTGTCTGGTATGGAAGTAGTTAGGGTGCACATGGAAGGGGCTTTTCCCAGACCAAACAAAAAGCAAAAATTTCCTGGCACACTTTCCCAGCACCTTACTTTAAAAAGCTAGTTTTTTTTTGTTGCCTGCTGGATTTGGCACGGGGACACACTGGTGCTCTTCAGCTGCCACTGTGCTGAGCTTCTGGCATGGCCCTACCTCCATGCATAACAAGCTGTGATTTCTTATAGAGTTAACCTGGCCATATCAGTACATTAAATGACATGACAAATGTCACTTAAAAGTACTTAATAAATGTTTGCTTTTAACATTCAATTTTGGAATGAATGGCCTGTGTTAAATGAAACTGTTCACACTGTTAGACACTTGTTCGACTGAGAAAAAATTTCCATCTTGCTCCTTTAATTTTCCTCATCCCTATGGTTGAAAATTAATGTAAATTTGACCCCAATATTGATTAGTGAATAAAATGAACATTTTCTAAATAAATTCTACTAATGTATGCCTAGCTTTAGTGGCCACCCGAAGGCACCTTGATCAGGCACTTGTCTTCAACATATATCTGCAAAAGTATGCAACTAAAACCTCTCTCTTCCAATCCAAATTATTTTTTATTTCTTATCTTATCTTTTCTTTTTTTTTGGCTAGGTTGGCAAGTATGCTGTGTTTCTTGTATTGTGTTTAACTAGTAATGGCGGCAATCAGTGATTTTATCGGGACTGCGACATTGCTGTGGACAGATTGGACACTTTTGACACTTTTTTGGGACCATTGACATTTATACAGCGATCAGAGCTAAAAATAGCCACTGATTACTGTATAAATGTCACTGGCAGGGAAGGGGTTAACACTAGGGGGCGATCAAGGGGTTAAGTGTGTTCCCTAGGTGTGTTTCCAAGTGTATGGGGATGGGACTGACTGGGGGAGGAGCCAGATCATTGTTCCTACTCAGTAGGAACAGACGATCTGTTTCTCCTCCCCTGTCAGAACAGGGATTTGTGGGTTTACACCCACAAATCCTCATTCTGGCTCTCGCGCCCACGATCGCCGTGCAGTGGGCGCGCGCCTGCTATTGCGCTTAAAGGAGCCGCCTTATATGTAGGGCGATTCGCGCAGCAGAGCCCTCCTGCCGCCGTATATGTACAGGAGCCAGTCGGGAAGCGGTTAATTTGCGTCTTTTATATCTGCCTGAAGTTAGGCTTCCTGGCATTGCTTGTCGCCTGAGATTTGTGGTCTAAACTATGTTAACTCAATGCATGCGTGGTAGGAACTTTCAGGCTAGAGTGATTCCAGCATCTATTTTCTATGTCCCTTTAAGGGTAACAACTGGGAAAATGACAGACACACAGCAATTAGGTTAAATATAAAAATGTTATACAGATAAACTTACATCACGACTCAAAGACTCACTAAGTGGTAAATTGTAGATATAAAAAGACAACGCTTGAATATGTTCCTTTGAAAAAAAAGTCAGCAATGGTAGCTCTGGTATTCCTATGCTAACACATTTCTGTTAAAGTGCAACTAAAGGCAAAACTTTTTTTTTTGTGTTGGATAGATTGGAACTCCTGTCAGTCCTTAACTGTGCCTGTGCCCCCGCTAGGGCGATTACATACCTTCCAAGTTTTTGAGATGGGAACGTGCGACACCTATTAGCAAAAGTATGTAGGCATAGGACACACCTCCCCTGCCACAACCCCTTAAAGGAGAATTATAAAAAAAAATTATTAGTTGAAGTGGTTGTAAAGGCAGAAGTTTTTTTAATTTTAATGCATACTATGCATTAAGATAAAAAGCCTTCTGTGTGCAGCAGCCGCCCCAGCACCTCCTAATACTTACCTGAGCCCCCTCTCTATCCAGCAATGTCCACAAGTGCCTCAGCCATCCGGGACTCTCCCTCCTGATTGGCTGAGACACAGGAGCGGTGCCATTGGCTCCCGCTGCTGTCAATCAAAGACAGTTAGCCAATCAGGAGAGAGAGGGGTGGGGCCAAACCGAGGCTCTGTGTCTGAGTGGACACACGGAGCTGCAGCTCGGCTCAGGAGCCCCCATATCAAGCTGCTTGCTGTTGGGGCACTTGACAGGAGGGGGGGGGGCAGAAAAGCCGAAGAGGGACCCAAAAAGAGGAGGATCTGGGCTGCTCTGTGCAAAACCAATGTACAGAGCAGGTAAGTATAACATGTTTGTTATTTTTATGAAAAAAAAGACTTTACAATCACTTTAAATCCACAAGAGCTTCTTTTTTTTTTACCACTACTAGTCCTTTATATTGGCTTTTAAAATTTACAAATACAGCAGTTTAGAAATTGGATGAAATGTTTAGCACTGGAAAAAACTTTTTGGAAGATAAAAAGTGTATTTTATATACAACTATATAGATTATACCAAAATGAGGGACAAATGAGGAGGAAGGAGGGACAGATGGACTTTGTTACAAATTAGGGACAGTCCCTGGAACTCAGGGAAAGTTGGAAGCTTTGGGATTCACCTTCTCTATTTGTCATGTTTACCATTATTACCAAGAGTGAATGTGAAAGAAAATTCTAGTTCTAGTGACCCTAGTGACAATGGGACAGGAAGTGATGTGAACTCATAAATGGGCCACAGATGGCAAAAAGGAAACTGACAGAGGTTATAGTCCTCTCTTACTCTATTTAAATGAAAACAACTTCAGTGTTACTAAGCCTACAACAGTAAAATCAGTCTGTATATGCAGTAAAGCATGCTTGTTATACTCACTGTGTTAATCCTCTGCATTGTGTAAAATGGCTGTTTGATCCCATCTTCTCTGATTCTTCCCTTCTTCCACAGTCCCCAATCAATCTGCTGATAGAACAGAGCATTGGAGGCAATCTGTACATGCTCAGTTTGGTGGGTAATGCTAGAGATTTTGTTTTCTTTGGAGAGTGCATGTGATCAGCACGGGGCCAGACAGAGAGTCAGGGGTCCTGCAGCCTCATAGGACAATCAGGGGAGAATGAAATTTCTTCTACAAGCTTAACCAGATACTGATAGAAGTCACAAGGCTGCTCTAACTGCTGATGAGAAAAGGTATTTAGCTGTTTATATTTACTAAAATTAGTGCATTTCCATGTTCTGTGTACTGTGGGAGATCAGATAAAGTGAATGCAGGGTCCTGGGTTTAGTAATGCCGCGTACACACGGGCGGACTTTTCGACGGACTAGGTCCAGCGGACAGGACTCTGTCGGACAATTTGACCGTGTGTGGGCTCCAGCTGCATTTTTTTCCCCAAAAGTCAGACAGTCCTAGAAATAAAACATGTTTCAAATCTTTCCGACGGACTAGAGTCCGGTCGAAAAGTCCACTCGTCTGTATGCTAGTCCGACGGACAAAAACCAACGCTAGGGCAGCTATTGGCTACTAGCTATGAACTTCCTTATTTTAGTCTGGTCGTACGTCATCACGTACGAATCCGTCGGACTTTGGTTGATCGTGTGTAGGCAAGTCCGTTCATTCGAAAGTCCATCGGAAAGTCCGTCAGAAAGTCCGTCAAAAAATCCGCCGGACCTAGTCTGTGTAAAAGTCCGCCCGTGTGTACGCGGCATAACACTTCAAGTGCAACTTAGGCAACTTAATGTAGAATTAAAGGCAAATTGTTTTATAGTTTTGGATAAAGTGGAGAGAATTAAGAACACCTCTCAGGTTTTAATGCTGTCTATGTTCCCAAGGAAATTAACCCTCTCTATTTGTCCTGGTTACCTTCATCAACGAAGGTGAAAGAAAATCCCAACTTTTGGGGTGTCAACAGAACAGGATTGGAGGGGAAATCTTCCCAGGGGGGACTCTTCTCTTGGTGACCCTGGTGACAACCATGGATAGTCTTATGTTGGCAGGGTTTTCGGCTTTGGGACAGAAAGTGAAGGGAAATCTCCACACTAAAACCAGATGGCAAAAATATAAAGAAACTAACAGGGGCTAGAGTCCTCCCTTACTTTGCCCAAAACGAAAAAGAAAGGTTTTGCCTTTGGGTTTTAATTTAAGTGCAGACCAGTTTATTGGTTGGGGATAAGGTTCACATTGGGTTATAACTGCACACATTTATATTAACAGTTTTTTCTGGTTCTGAAAACAATGCAGAGGGCTATTGGCTTGGATCATATATTATGTCGCTGGATGAAAACTAGCAAAAAAACTGTCCAGAGACAGCTGTGATTTGTCTTCACTCCAATGCTAATTAATTTGTTTATAAAAAAAACATTAACTATGGGATTAAGTGTGTCTGCATGTCACCCGAAACTATGTAGAGTAATAGAAATCGTGACTTCAGTATTATAAATTCTTTTACAGGAATTGGCTTTCACTGACAGTTTGGCCAATAAAAAAAAAAAACTGAAGCTGCTGTTCGGTAAGTATGGGTGTTGGACAGCTTTCCATATTAGATGATTAGTGATGAGACAGTGGGAGATGAGGTGATAAAATATTATAATAAAGGAAAGGGATGGTCGGCACTCAGGATGACATGCAAAATAGTATTTCTTTATTAAACGCATGTACAAAGCTGTAAAACATCCTACGTGTTTCGGACGTTAGTTCTTATCCGTGACTAAGGACTAACATCCGAAACGTGTAGGCTGTTATTAAATGCATATACAAAGCTGTATAAGGAAATACTATTTTGGATGTCATCCTGAGTGCCGACCATCCCTTTCCTTTATACTGGTACGTTGGAGGAGTCAGCAGCCTTGAGGTCTCAGCACCGGGCGGAGCTTTTATGTGGGAAGGTTGCAGCGCATATACACCTGTTTTCCATGAAATATTATAGGTTAACAGCAGTGTTAATTTCGTCAATGAAAACGCTTTTGTCAAAAAAGTCCACACATTTTCTTCCATTGAAGAAAACTATGACAAAAAATCAAATCCGTCCTATTTAACGAACGAAAACAGGACACAAATGTAAGGCAGGGACATTTACCCTTGTGAACTAACTTCCGGTTTTCACTGAGCTTTGTGCACTGTGACGACTGTCAGAGACCAGAGCAGCACTGTGCATTATAGCCAGGCCTCCTGAGTCCTGACGAGACTGTCCCACTCCAGAGTCCTGACTCACGAGATGACTGCCCACGTCCAGTGAGAGCAGCAGAGAGCAGAGCAGACTGTGAGTGTGTAGTACATTGCAATTACAGCAGGCCTGAGGCCTCCACTCAGACCACCATCCACCCAGAGCACTGTGTGTGCATTACAGGCTTCATCTGACCACTGGCAGTGACATCCAGGGCACAGTGCATTACAGGCCATCCCTCAGACCACCATCTGGCACTGTGCAGCATTAAAGCCCTCCTCTCACCACCAGCATCCATAACACTGTGCATTAAGGGCCATCCCTCAGAGTGACCATCGTCTAGAGCACTGTGTGTGCATTACAGGCCTCCTCTGACCATCAGCATCCAGAGCACTGTGCATTACAGGCCATCCAAGTCAGACCGGCTGAGACCAGACCACCATCCAGCACTGTGTGCAGCATTACAGGCCTCCTCTGGCCACCGGCATCCAGAGCACTGTGCAGCATTACAGGCCTCTCATACCACCATCCAGATCACTGTACAGCATTACAAGCCTCCTCAGACCACTGTCCAGAGAGCACTCTGCAGCATTACAGGCCTCCTCAGACCACCATCCAGAGCATTGTGCATTACAGGCTTCCTCCTCACCGTCCACATCCAGACCTCGCTGAGGCGGGTCGGACTCAGACTGGGTCGCTCCTCCTATTTTCCAATCACCACTGCTGCACAAAGTCTACAGGAAACATCTGTGACTGGTAGAAAGAGAAGAGAAGATCTCTGGACGTATTTTACATTTGATCTTAAGGACAAGACCCTTTGCAAACCATGTGGAGAAACACTAGCTTGTGAAAATACAACAAACTTGAAGCATCGTTTGCGGACAACTCATCCTTAAATTCATACAAAGGTAAGCACAGCACTTAACGCCACGTTACCCTTTTGTCAAAAAAGCAATGTTCTTGAGGAAACGGTTTTACTTAAATAAAGACATTATATAACAACTAAATCTGTGTCTGTAGTGCATGTTCAAATCTCAATACCATAAATAATAACATGTTCAATTTTTCACTCCAGCAGAAGTATATAATGAGTTTGGAAATTGTAGAGAAATGCTTAAATAATGCATTGCAATTTAACTACACCCATTCAATTTTAGACGACTAAAATTAGTTTTAGTTGACTAAAATGTACTGGAGATTTTAGTCGACTAAAATATAGGGGGCAAGCAGGCAGCTCATGCAGCTCATGCACAAGAGGATGTCTATTGATGCCCTCCCAGCAATTAAGACGACTACAGCGTGAAGTGGTTAAGAAATGTTAGCTGGAGTTCAGCTTCAACAATTTTTTAGTCAAGTCCATCTAAATCTGCCAGTCCATAATGCTACCCTCTCTTGACTAACAATGCTACTGTCCAATGGTTGCCCCTCCAAGACAGGAGGTGTGTTACTGGCTGGATTTCCAAGTGAAAATAAGCTGAACAAAAAGAAAACGAATGCCGCCACCACATTTAAAGTAATAATAAACCATTACTTTAATGCTAGCCATACACCAGTCGAAAAAACGTACAAAAGCGTTTTCGAAAAAAGGAACACACTGTCGTGAGAACAAACTATATTGCTGTCATGTAATGATTGAATTTCAAATGATAAATCGTTCATGGACATAGAGCATTCATTTTTGGCTTCTGGGTCACATATGCGCAGTACCAGCAGTTCAATTTTTAATGAGTGAGAAGCACATTAACCTTTCAATTTATTGGCTGTTAAGCAGAAGTTTTCAAAACTTTTACTTCAATTTTTTGCTTTGAGATACATTGTTGTGTATGCCTAGATCTCATACCATTTCACCTGCTAGGTGTCCATGCAGTATGGGTCCTGGCACTTATTCCACCTAAAGCAAGTCTCAGGTGATTTTGATTTAATCCCCTGCTCTCCCAGGAGATTTTCTTTTTAGCTTGGTTAATTTCAGGTTAGTTCTTTATTTGTATGTACTAATTTTTAGTTTGATAACCTTGTCCCCTATTTCCCTTGCCCCTAATCCCTTCCCTTCTCCCCTTTCCATTCCCCTTCCCCCCCATTCTTTCCACCCCTTCCACTCTCCCCTTTCTTTCCCCCTTTTCTTTCTTTTTTTTCCCCTCCTAATTTAACCTCTTTCCCACTTCCTCCCATCTACCTGTACCTTTCCCTCCCTTTGCCTACCCTATTTTTTCCCCCACTGACCATCCTTCCATCCCTCACCCCCTTTCCCCTTTCTACTGTTCCCTTGGGGTCATAGGCTCCCCCATGCTTTGTCTACCACCCTACACTGCAGTTTTGACATGGATATTTACCAAGCAACTGGCACATTATATCTTATTTATTTTCAGCAATTATTGTTGCACTGACATACTTACAAGTTTTGCCCCCCGTGTCCGCCGTGAGGGAGCCCCTGTGGCATCCCTACCTTGATTGTCATCTGGGCTCTGGTCTTTCTTGGGTAAGCAATTAGTGACTTCCTTCTCCTCACTACAATTTATTGATATCTTGGCACAATACAATTTTTGCTTTGTTGTATATGTATAACATCTTCTGAAAACTGGCTTTTAGCTGCAAAACATGTAGAGGATAAACGGTACATCATGAATCAAATGCCTTCAGCACCCATCTGAGGCTACTATGTGACCAGTTAGACATGTTTGTATAACTGTCTGTTGAGGTTATAATTAATTGCTGTTTTACCATACATTGTGTGATTATGTCTTTTAAACCACTTCAGCCCTGGAAGATTTTACCCCCTTCCTGACCAGAGCACTTTTTTACAATTTGGCACTGCGTCGCTTTAACTGACAATTGGGTACAGCGTCGTGTGACACTGTACCCAAGCAAAATTTGAGTCCTTTTTTTTATCACCTCTGCGGTTTTTATTTTTTGCACTATAAACAAAAAAAGAGCAACAATAAAAAAACAAAACAATATTTCTTACTTTTTGCTATAATAAATATCCACAAAAAAATGTTTTTAAAAAACGAATTTCTTCATCAGTTTAGGCCAATATATATTCTTCTACATATTTTTGGTAAAAAAATCGCAATAAGCGTATATTGATTGGTTTGCACAAAAGTTATAGTGTCTATAAACTATAGGAAAGATTTATGTCATTTTTATGGCATTTTTATTATTATTATTTTTTTTTTACTAGTAATGGACTAATGGAATTTTTTAGCGGTACTGCGACATTGCGGGGGACAGATCGGACACTTTTGACACATTTTTGGGACCATTGACATTTATGCAGCGATCAGTGCCTTTAAAAAGACACTGATTACTGTGTAAATGTCACTGGTAGGGAAGGGGTTAACACTAGGGGACGATCAAGGGGTTAAATGTGTTCCCTAGTTAGTGTTTCTAACTGTATGGAGATAGGACTGACTGGGGGGGGGGGGACATATTGCTGTTCCTACTTACTAGTAACAAATGTTATGGTTCCTCTCCCTTGACAGAACAGGGAGGGATTTGTGTGTTTACACACACAAATCCAGATGCTGGTGCTCGTGCCCACGATTGCGGGTGGCCGATGGCTATCGCGCCCGCCGGCCACTCGCATCGGGTCCCTCGCTGTGGCAACTGCACTCGCGCCCCCCTTCAGCGGCTCTTAAAGGGAACAACGTACCCAAACGTTGTTTTGCACAGCCGTGCCATTCTGCTAAGGTATATCGGCATGAGTCGGTCGGCTAGTGGTTAAACAATTTTGTACAAATAAAATTGATATATTTTAAATATTTTTGCTTAATAATTGGGTACCGATATAGTCCATTGTTCTTCCTACTGGGGGTTTTTCAAGGGTCACCCCTAGTTACTCTTCCCTTTTATCCAATTTAGGTACCCCTATAATCTTCTAAATTTTAACACGCATAGAGGTTTACATGCTGCTTAGTGTACGGGCACCATAAGACCACTGAAGTGACTAACTTAAGGTGGTACACAGTGATAAGTTAAATCCTCCTACCTAACTGATACCTGTTTATACTCAATTTAGTTGGTATTGCTCAGTTTCCAGGGGGCAGGGGTGGAAATCTGATGTTACGCACTGCACAGCACTGAGCAGAGAGTTGAGTGGAGGGAATTGACACACTCCTTCTACACAGTCTAATTTTGAAATATGCACACCTGAGCTGTCAATCACCTGCTGTGTGCTTGGGGGGAGGGGGGCATCTCCAAGGATTGCCTGATGTCTGAATAAACTATCAAAAGTGACTCATGCAGATAGCAGAGGAAGGAGAAAGCAGACAGGAACCAAACTAAGTACTACGGACTGAGGCAAGTACACACTATGGGGTTTATTTACTAAAGCTCGAGAGGACAAAATTAGTCACAATTCTGCATTAAAAAAAATCAGATTCTAACCTCAGCTTGTTCAATTATTACTGTAATGCCTTATACTTACCTGAGTCTCATCTCGATCCAGGGATGTGCACGAGGGCAGCAGCTCTCCCAGGTCTCTCTCTCCTCGGTCTCTCTCTCCTCAGTGGCACACACAGCAGCACAAGCTATTGGCTCCTGCTGCTGTCAATCAAAGCCAGGGAGCCAGTAAGGAGAGAGCAGGGCCAAGCAATGCTCTGTGTGTGAATGCCTAGATAGCAAGTCTCTAGTCTCTATTGTGCTGCAAGTTTGACTTGCAAAGCTATTGCTAGATTTGCCAGGCTTCACAAGTTTGTTGCACAATTGCAGCAAGTTCACATTGCATGACACCAGATCAACTTTCTTTGCAAACATTCTACAAGTCTGCTGCAAGTCCTTGTTCGGTTATCTTGTGCAATAGTCATCCCACCACAGGGGTCACTGTGGCTGAACGTTAATGCTGTAGACTTGCAAAGCTCTTCCTGTAGACTCACAACTGCAACTTTGCTTTTGCTAGAGACTTGCCACGCAAATTTGTTACAAATTGGAAAAGTGTCAACTAGAACTTGTGCTTCGAGTGCTTAAGTGCTCTGCAAGTGTAAAACCTGCCAGTGAAAAATGTACAGCAAGTTAACAGACTAAAGCCCATACACATGATCGGACTTTCTGACGGGAAATGTTGGATGTCAGGCTGTTGGTGGAAAATCCGACCGTGTGTATGCTTCATCGGACAATTGTTGTCGGACTTTCCGCCAACAAATGTTGGCTAGCATGTTTTCAAATTTTCCTGCCAACAAATGTGTGTTGATGGATTTTCCGATCGTGTGTACACAAGTCCGTTGGACAAAAGTCCAAAGTACAAACACGCATGCTCGGAAGCAGAAGCGATCGGTCTTGTAAACTAGCGTTTGTAATGGAGAATTAACATTCGTGACGTGGCAAGTTATGAAATCTCCAAATGCAGCGCACAATTTTCTTCTTTAATGGGATAATAATGAAGCTGCTTTGCTGGTGATACTGATGGAGTTATTGCAAACAAATTTTCAAAGGCTTTTTTTTTCTAGTGATATCAAGAATAATATTATTATGTTTTTTTTTTATTTGTGCAATTTACCACAACACCATTATCCCCTAGTTTATAAGATCAAAGATACAACTATGTTGGTGTCCCTTGTCAATTTTACATTGTATTTTTTAAAATGTAACTGCCTACTCCCAAACTGTCATTTGAAGTAAAACACATAGCCAAGTATTATTCGCCACAATTTTTTTATTGTGCATTAAAAAAAAAAAATTAGACATGCTATCTGCCAATAGAACTTAACCAAAAAGTGCATTCTATGCATTCAAAAATATAGAAAATATACTAAATCAAATCATTATTCAACCAAAAAAATAATGTCAAAGCAATAACTCCAAGGCCAATAATAAATAACCCGTTATCTCCTCCAATTCCACAACATGTCTTGTTGACGAATGGCCATTCAGAAACAAACTGAAAAGCGCTAAATGAAAAACGCTAAAAGAAAAGTGCGAATCAACATTCACCAAACTTCTACTAACACAAAATTAGCAGAAGGAGCCCAAAGGGTGGCGCTAAAGAGCTGAAAAACCACGTAGTACCTCTAGTACGTCACTACTTTCGTAATTGTTGACCAACATTTGTGTGACCGTGTGTATGCAAGACAGGTTTGAGCCAACACCCTTCGGACAAAATTCCACGGTTTTGTTGGCCAACAAGCAGATCGTGTGTACGAGGCATTACAATTCAACACTGCCACAAATTTGTGGCAAGTTATCCTTTCTATTTGGGAGGAGCACAGCTCAGGAGTAACCTGCTTGATTGCCCCCATAGCAAGAAGCTTGCTATTGGGGGCATGCGGAAGGGGGTAAGAGCCAGGACTGCCAACGGTGGACCCAAAAAGAAGAGGATCAGGCTGCTCTATGCAAAACCATTGCACAAAGCAGGTAAGTATAACATGTTTGTTATATATATACATTTTTTTAAGTTACAACCTTTACAATCACTAGTGGGATGGTAAGTTCTTTCCCTGGAAACATTGAGTGTTTCAGCAGAAGGATTCTCAGCCCGCTTACTCTGAGAGCGTGAATTGTAGTATTAGGACACACCATCATACTTTACCTCATTGAGGGCAAGCTGTGTTCTTCTAGAGATAGTAAATGGAAAACCTTTACTGAACTTTTACGTACACCTCCATATCACTCATGTGTGTTTGTTTTACAGGCACAATTGCCATGCCAATATGACGCACCTTAATACTCTCCACAAATATGGACATAGCCCGTTCTAATTAATGTCATTTGGCTTCCTTTCTTGCTGCAAGATGGCATTTATTAACAATGGGGATGGTTGGTATACTTATAGGAGTAATGTATTCTTTTAATTACCTTCCCCATTACTATTAATCCGTAGGGTTCTGTGTGAGCTATGAACACAGCTGTATTAACTGCAAGTTCAACAGTACAAATCCCAGATTCTTAATCATAAAATTAACTTGGTTATGCATGCAGAAATGTCACCTAATAAAAGTAATTACTCACAAATTTTTCTCTAATGACGCGTTCAATCATCGCAGAACGCTTACTCAAAGCCCGGAAACATTTATCTGTTGACATAAATCTCCTGCCTCATTATTCTGACCTCCTGCCTGTTTAGGAATAACAGCGAGGAATGAATAAAATGATGAAATGTGAGACACCACCCTTGATATAATAAGCCTGGGGCTAGGGTAACATTGGAGCATAACAGAGTCACCAGTCGCTAAATATCTTTCATTCATCAGGGACATATGGATGTGAGCAAATGCCATACAATATCTTCTAATTATTAATATTGCCTACACATTAAATACCCCTTGCAGGCACGACAAATGTGTAAGCACAAAAGCCTTCTAGCTCATAAACACTTGCAGATGTATTCCTTGAAAAACGTTAAAGAGCATGTATAAATTGGGTGGTATACTATATGTATTCAAGCCTAGAAACAGCACACACTTTTTTTTTAATTGTTAGAACATTTGTCAGGACTTTATTCCTCTCTAGTGAAAAGATTTTCCCACTCTTCGGGTGGCAGGCAAAATAGACTGTGTACTTTGCAGAATGCAGTTGAACTCTGTAAGTGTACTCCAAAAATATAGAACAAAACATATACCACGCTGTGTTATATAATAAGGTGAAAGCAGCCAGCACAGCCAAAGACAAACAGCACAAGTATTAAAAGGAAAAAAATGCAGCGCTTAGATATATTATATAGGAAAAATTATAAACTGTGTATTTTGTGTATCAACAATACTAAAAAATGTATATAAAATCCACCACATGAATAATATGCATCAAATGTCAATTAAATGACGACAACACTAATATATAGATAAATAAAGCCCACCAAGTGAATGTTGATTGGCATCAAATATCAATGGAACAACATTTTTAAAATATCTTCAAGACAGGCATGTTGAAAAGGAATGTTGAAAAAGGAGGAAAATCTTGTGAGGAGACCGCCACCAATTGCATGAAGGCTTACCGGAAATAGTGGACTTAAAGGGGCATATACCTCTTAAGTCAACCAGGCTTGTAGTGATAAACACTATGTATGATATGAAACCTTCAACGATCCAGATAACCACGATCACAATAGGGACTATGAACGGCACTGGTCAGAAGATTGCTCTCATAAACAGGCAAATAGGTTCAGATGGAGAGAGGAACGGCCAGAGAAGTTTCACATACCCACACGTTGAAACCAAGAAATGAAACAAAGTTCCACATAGTGTGATATCGTTTTGGGAATGTTTAATAAGAAAAGATAAAATCGAACACTCACATTTCTGAAGCAGTCAAAGGCTTAACAGACATAAAAAGGCGCAGAAGTGATGGCAGCACTCAATCCGACGCATCTCGTCTGAATAGACGTCATCTGGGGTGTGAGTGTCAACCATCACCTCTGCGTTTAAATAGATAAAGTGGCCCCAAATTAGATCACATGCCTCCCGGAAAAATTTACGTCACTTCCGGTCTGGCCTAAAGATTAAGAATGGCCATTTAAAAAGAATATTAGCAGTACGAAAGTAAAATCGAGGACTCCTAATAAGTGAAAAACATCAATAGTTCTGACAGTCAACAGACTGAAGATGTAAATGTGTTCTGTGCCTCGATGTGGAAAATGTCATCTTCAGCGGTGGATCGCAGAAGTCAGATATGGCCAAGCCCCGCATTGAGGCGAGACCATATGTCATCACTTCCGGGCGATGTCTGGAAAGCGGAAGTAATAGCCAAGCCTTGCTTTGAAGTGAGACCGTGCGCCGTCACTTCCAGTTGATACCCGGAAGAAGGCGCATATCAAGACACGCTATGAAAAGAAGAAAAACATTCCCCGGCGTGTGACACAATATGCGTGATGATGTAAAGGACAATATAAGAGTGACGCTTATATTGAAACTACACCCGGAAGTGCGCTCTAAATTAGCGGTATCAAAAACTATCGAAAATAGATGGCCGGATCAAGTTGGAGCCACATAAATAGCATTATAACTATCAATTAAAATGATGTACATGACCAAATGGAAAAGTGGTAAATGTAAAAGTAAAAAGAATGTTCACAACTATATAAAGAAATTATTTGTAGCACTAACTCTCGGTGGAGCTGCTGGTTTAAGTGGGTCTGTTACCTTCACTTTGCTTCCCTCTGTTTCACCGGCACCGGGTCTAGGGGTTCCGTTGAGTTTACTGCTGGACGACACACGCACCAACACTGGAGTACGTTTTCAATGCTTTATTGAACAGTAAAACTTAGGAAGTAGCAGGAAAGAGACGGAAAAGGAAATTTTCAGGAGAAACTCAAATATCTTCTTACAAGATCTTAGCGACAAATGTCCCGGTAGAATTCAAATAATTATGTGGAATGCATTCCCCTCATGGGACGCACTCTTTGCTTGTCTGGATAGGCCTCTCTCACTGGTCTAGCAGCCAGTACGCAGCACGAATCTAAAGTCTCTGCCACAGACTCACTTGGGGGGTAAATCTGCACGATCCTCTGCCACAGGATGTATCAGATCTTATGCAGTGAACAGTCAGTCACAGTGCCTGAACCTTTAAGCCGAACCGGCGACACTATGCTGTATGATTTCTTCTTTTGGATACGTCCTCCAACCGAGTCACCAGGCCCCTCTATAGACCAGCACGCCGCATGATCTCTCCAAGACAGGTCCTCCCCTGGGATCTCCTTGGCTGTCCAGCTTCGTCACACAGAACTGCCAGCTCAGGACCATTCCTCGGCCGCGGTGGTAGGCCCCAGACAAGCCTCTGGACCCACCCCTGCGCCGTAGCATCGTGGGCCTCCTGATCGGAGGACCACGAGGTAGCTCCTTAACGCATACCTGTCGGCCAGGAGGGACAGCAGGTGGCTGCAAAACGACCCCAGAACATGGTGTCTGTCCCATAAATACCCCCTTCCCAGAATGCAACTCGGAGGACCACTTCCACCGAGCTTGTCTCCGAGACAGAGGAGCATCTATACACTTTGACACGTTGCCCTTCCCACACTGACTAATGGTAACAGCGACACCCACCGGTCAGCACGGAAGCACACACAACGTCAGCCAAGCTGGAACAGAGGCGAACTTTTAACCTTCCTAACACCCAATTTACTAAACTTACCTAACTGCGGTAGATTGTAAATCTACCAGCGCTACATATTAATAATTAATAATTAATCATAAAATATACCCTGTACTTTAAAAACAGCAAGATATGAAATATCATGCTCTATTGATAAAAGCATTTATGTCCTGACTTGTGCATGGACATCTTTAGACATTCAGGGGTAAGTGACCCTGGAACACATTGAAGCCAGGTTTAACCAGAACAACCATGCAGCAAGCATTTTAGGTTCACAGTGAAAGTCTGTATTGCATGACATAGTTTAGATTAGACCTCAGATGTCATTATCTCTGAATACGCAGGCATGACTTTATTGTAAATGTTTCTTTTCCATGATTAGTTGGAAGGCCATGAACACTCAAAGCAAGATGGGAAGGCCAGGAACACTCAAAGCAAAATGGAATCCCTTTTCTGCTCCTGCAGTATTGGCATATGGTAGGTACCATGGCTTGGGTTAGCCACACAATTTAGTGGACCCGAAATGAATACTTGGTTATGCAGGGTTAGGAAGTAGAAAATCTATAGCTCAATCATCCTGTCTGAGTTATGAGTTTTCATTATAACTCATTGCTTGGGTTTAACCACTCAATTTAGTGGACCCAAAAATGAACGTACTTAGTGTTCTTGTTGTGCTGAGTTAGGAAGGAGATGGTCTATAGTGAAGTTATGAGCTTTTCTCATAACTTGCTGCTTTGGTTTAGCCACTCAGTTTTATGGACCCAAAGCTTTACTACATATTTCACCACTATAGTCTATAGCTGAGTTATGAACTTTATCATAGTTCTTAAGTTTTGGGCTCAGAGGTTCTTGTTCAGTCTGAAGTCTCTTGCTCCTTGGTTGTGGGTTATTGTGGCGTTCAGGAGCTTTGATGAAGCAGGGCAGGGCAATGCAACACTGCTTCACCCGAGTCTCTGCCTCATTAACTCTCATCTTGTGCTTTACCCTGAAGGTCATTGATTTCAAGGAATTTGTTTCTTCAGGGCTGAGCAGGGATGTCACTCTGATCCCTCTTGGAAAAGTCTACAGGGAGCCCTCGCTCTCTGGAAGTAAAGGGTCAGCTGTTGCAAGACATTCTTAAATTCTTATTGTGAGTTGTAGTTGGGCCTTTGGATTGGTTGCCAGGCTGTTCTGTAGTAGTGGGCTTGGGGACTGGGTCAATCTCAGTCCTTGCTGGATTGGGGGAGGAGTGCCCACTCCTCAGAAGGCTGGGGCTAGATCTGATTTAGTCTCCTTGCCCACTGCTCCCGTGCTTCCTGGCAGGTAGTCTAGAAACTTAATTATGGCTTACACTGGGAATGGCGGATTCTCTTATAATTGTTCATCCTTTGTTCCTGGGAATACGGAGTCTTGCTTTTAGAATGGTTCTTAGTTTTTTTTGGTTGGGGTATGAGGGCACCATATTACCGTCAACAAATGCTTCAGCCAGGCCAAAATCAATGCTCTCTATTCTTGGGTCAGACTTTAGGTATTGGGTCAGAATCCTTCTCTCCTTATTGGGGGGGGGGGGGAGGGTCATGACACTTGCCGCTCCCACAAAATGGCAACACTTCAACGATTTGGCTAACTTTACACGGTTTCAGTTGTCAATATCTGTGCATTACAACCAACGCCATATTAATCAGTTTTGTTGGCGTTGGTTGGCGTTTGTTGGCGTTTTTATGTGATCCTAAGGCTTACATTTATATTTTAGCTGGCGAGATGACCATCAAGGCTGAAGTATGGCAACACTGTGCTGTCTGAGAGTAAACTGAGAGGTATGTATCAATCTATAAATGCTGTAATCTGTGGGACCCTTAAGTGAACATTTTTATGTGTATTAAGCACCATATCTTGGTATAAGGATATTTTGAAGAACATTCCTCAAGACTTTTATAGGAAACGCAAGGAGTACTAATAGTTTACAAACCGTCTCGTGTCTGTTAATTTTTGCTCTGTACATGATTAACTACTACTGGAAACCTAGTTTCTGTTAAGACCTTTGTACTAATTGAAGCAGTTCCTTAGGCTAGCCTGGTTACATACAAGGTAGAGTAGACCTCTTTGGCCTGGGTCGGAAAAGTTGCTACAAGTTGTATTCCTAATTGTTTGTCTTGCACATTGCCATACATTGCTATAATATCCAGGTACAAACAGTCTTGGTAAAACTAACAAATTGGATTGGATGGGTGTTCGCACCTATGCAATCCGATTCCTGCACCATTTCACAGCGCGCACTGCGAAACTGATCTGGGGGGGGGTCATTAACTTTGTATTGACACCCACAGCGGATCGCAGAGGGAAGTGTGATCTGCCTGAGATATGTGATGTGGGAACCCGCACAGGAATCGCTCTGGTTCTGGCATCGCATTGTGTGAACCCAGCTTCACAGCAAGGGAGTCTCCCCGCTGTCAAAATAAAATGAAGCGGGGAGGCTTCCTGCGTCCACATAGGGTGTGGATAGAGGAATCTGATCCTTTATTATTTTATTATTTTTTTTCCATTTAACCCGCTGGTTGAATGTAAAAACTGACTCGTGCATGGACAGCTTTAGAGATTCAGGGGTAAGTGACCCTGGAACACATTGAAGCCAGGTTTAACCAGAACAACCATGCAGCAAGCATTTTAGGTTCACAGTGAATGTCTGTATTGCATGACATGGTTTAGACCTCAGATTTCATTATCTCTGAATACGCAGGCATGACTCCATTGTAAATTTTCTTTTCCATGACTAGTAGGAAGGCCATAAACCATTAAAAGCAAGATGGGAAGGCCATGAACCCTCAAAGCAAGATGGAATCCCTTTTCTGCTCCTGCAGTATTGGCATATAGTAGGTACCATGGCTTTTGTTAGCCACACAATTTTGTCTACCTGAAATGAATATTTGGTTATGCAGGGTTAGGAAGTAGAGAGAATCTATAATAGCTCAATCATCTGAGTTATGAGTTTTCATTATAACTCATTGCTTGGGTTTAACCACTCAATTTTGTGGACCCAAAAATGAACGTACTTTTTTGTTAGTGAGTTAGGAAGTAGATGGTCTATAGCGGAGTTATGAGCTTTCATCATAACTTGCTGCTTGGGTTTAGCCACTGAATTTTGTGGGCCCAAAGCTTTACTATGTATTTCACCACTATAGTCTATAGCTGAGTTATGAATTTTATCATAGCTCTTGAGTTTTGGGCCCAGAACTTCTTGTTCAGTCTGAAGTCTCTTGCTCCTTGGTTGTGGGTTATTGTGGTGTTCAGGAGCTTTGATGAAGCAGGGCAGGGCAATGCAACACTGCTTCACCCGAGTCTCTGCCTCATTAACTCGCAGAATTTAGATAGGACCCCCTCCCAAAGCCCACTGTAGCTTTGTTTGTATTCAAAGCTGGTAATTTCCCATTTGCTGCTCATTAATGCCCACCTTGGAGCAGTGTAGAATGTGGTTGCAAATGATTTCCCATTGATTGCAGGCTTGGTGGTCCCAACAGAGCAGCATTCATAGGCAATGCATATAGTGATTGGCTGCTTTACTGGCGCCATGTTTTCATTATGAAATGCAAAGGATGTGTGTAATCAAGCCCACTGTAGCGTTTTGTATACAATGCCAGTAAATCCCCTTCGCTGCTGATTTATGCCCAGCCTGGCACAGCATTTTTAGCACTGCGATTGATTTCCCCCTTGGTTCTAGGCTCTTTGTGGTCCCAACAGAGCAGAGTTCAGATGCAATGCGCATAATTTTTTTTTTGTTTTGTTTTGTTATTTGATATTAAAATTATGTAAATGTTTACTGCTGAATGCTTTTTAAATTCGTATTTTTGTAAGCTATAAAAGCATTTTAAGGTTTTACAATGCCTTATTAGTTGATGATTTGTTTTAAGTTGATATTTGGGGAGGGCTTAAAGTGGTCTTCCGGCCAAAATTATGTTTTTAAATAAAAATAATACACAAGCTTAATACACAAAAGTAATACACAAGCTTAATGTATTCTAGTAAAGTTAATCTGTAAACTAAGGTCTGTTTTGTTAGTTTATAGCAGTAGTTTGTTAGTTTATAAACTTGCAGCAGGCCGTGGCCATCTTAAGTGTGGGCATCTGAAGCCAGACTGTATTTCTTCCTGGATCTCATCCTTGCAGATCTCGCACATGCTTAGTGCAGCACAAGCAGTGTAATAGGTTTCAGGTCAGGTTTCCATAGCAACGGCAGTGTCAGAGGAAGTTGCCAACCTTTCCCAGAAGGCATTGCAAACAGGAAATGATGCAATGGGCCACGGCCAGGGAGGAGAAAGTGAAAAATGAATACAGCAGATATACAGTAGGTGCTGAGAAAATTTTGTTAAAAATATCCAATTCGTTTACAGTGCACAGTTTAGTGAGGGATGCTGAAGAGTTGTAAAAGTGGGTGGAACTCCACTTTAAAGCCCCATATCATCCTCCTTGTGTTTCTTAATGTTGCCTATATCTCATTGCAGATCATCAGGATGAGCGGGATGGTGGGGCTCTGGCTAGACATTGGTGTTAAAGTTTGGTAAATTGGTAAACATCCTATATTGCTTGCAAAAATATTGAACCTTTGTTTTGAGATTTCCAGGAAACTTGGGAGGATCATGGGATGTAAGTGAAGGGAACACTTTACCCTTTTTTTTTCCTGCAAAAAATTTGCATTGTAAGTTTTTTTTTTTTTTTTTCCCCTCAAAGCTGAACTTAGGCTTGTTTGTGCATTTCTTTGCTGTGGGGGGAAGCACTTGAGGCCCCCAGTGTCCAAAAACAGCCGCTTCCTTAAACAATATTTTCAAAAAGCAGCATCCCTCCTAAATCACACAAAGCAGTTAACTGTCAATTTTCAAATTTTTAGGTTGTATGCTGTGTTAATTGGAGCATGTAACAATTGAATGTGGTATCCCAATTTTGGCTGCCAAAGGGGAAATATGCTTTAAGGATTGCTTATCAATGTCTCATCTCTAACCCTATATCACTCCTATTTTTAGCTCCTGCCTACTTTTCAATGAGTTTGCTCAACTGGACTTCTAGCAGTGTTGGTGTGCCAGCAAGGTTGAGGTGGAACAGCAATTAACCCAAAGATGTCTTCATCGATTTTTACCAGACTTCCTTCCCAATTTCGATCTGTGATTTGCATGAATATGGAGCCTCTTTCTGATCACTTTAAGGACTGTCCTCTACTATTTATAATACGGAATCATTATACATGGCTAAAAAAATAAATGTTGGCCTGATTTTTAAACCTAAATGTCTTTCCAGCTTTTCTTTGTGTTTTTTAATCTAGATTGCTTGAGCTTGAGTCAGTTTTGTTTGCACTTGTCTAGCCATGTCCCCGTAGGGGTTGCTGAATGTTGTGGTTCACCTGTCACCCTGCCCAGCCTGGCATCCCTCTCAGACATAAAACAGCCCATAAGCTTTTTTTTTTTTTTTTTTTTGAGGGGATTGAACTTGGATGGGGAATTATGGGATGCCCAGGAATATTCAGTGCAACTTGCTTGGGACTTCTATATACACTCCAGTATGTACACTCCAGTCTTCTCTCCAGCACAAACTCTTGCTTAAGACCTCGTATCCCTCACTCTTCCAGTACTTCACTTGCTGCAGACCATTACTCCTCCAGACTAGCACCGCATGGTTAGGCTTGGCACTAACTAGACCTCAGTGAACTGCCTTTTGCAAGCAGGGACCTCGGGCCCCTGTGGTGTAGAAATAGTTCAGGTGCTAGCTGTCCTCTGCTCAGCTACCAATCCCAGAAGGCTCTCAAGGCCCTGCCAGCCAGCCTGGCTGCAATGACCTCTTTCCATAGTCCACTCCTTCTGGTTTTGCACCCATCTCCCAAACTGCAATCTCCCAGTTCCCTCGGGTGTGCCTTCCCAGTCCTCCTGACTGTGCTCCATTTACCAGCCCTCTTGGCTGCATCCAGTTGTCCTCCCTGGAGTCTCTTAGCAGTGCTCTCCCACTGTCCTCTCATGCCTCTGCTTCCTGCTTCCTCTGCTTCCACTCCTGAATGCACCCCAGCCCCGGCCCAGGGTCATCCTCCCGATACTGGGGCACTCCCCGTGGGTCCTGACAGCCTCCACGCTCACTCCAGCTCTTCCACCTGACAACTCCTCCCTAGCTGGGCTAACCCTGGGTATTTCAAGGAGGACTGCCAATCCAAGTTGGGGGGGATTGGTCAAGGCTCCTCAAGGTACTCCAGGCAGCTCCACCTCTCCTTTCTTTTCTAGCACCTTCTAGAAAAAAGTGGGAGGTGACTGTGATGCTACCAGTGAGTCGCCCTACCCTGAGCCACTCCCAGCTCAGAATGAAAACAGGCCTAGCCACCAGCTAAGGCCTGCCTAAATTTTCCTACTCTACAGAAAAATCCTCACTCTAGCACCTACCTAACTAGAGTGTGCTACACTTGGATTAACCACATCATGTAAAATCGCATACCTGTACTTCATTTTGTTTAAGTGGTTGCACCACGGTGATGCCTTCAGCTGCAGGCATCACCCCGGTACTGTGCTTTTTTTTGCCAACGTTCAGCTTTCTTGTAATAACCACCGATGCTGCCAAGCAGCTGTCCCTTCTGCCTCTCTGCTCAGGGAGACCCGAGCCACTGGCACCTGACCAAAGCCAGATTTGGCATTGATCGGGTCTCTGGTTTACTCGGCAGCCAACGGCGCCAGGTTTAAGGCATTTAAAACGCCAAGATCGGCAATTTTGAAGACTTTTTGAGCAGAGGAGTATGGCGTCTTTTAGACCCCAGATACCCCTCCATAAAGAGGACCTGTCACTGCCTACTATTTGCATAAGCAAAGTCGTCAAACCAAATACTCATATAGAGAGTTGTGCTGTATTTAGAATAGAAACTGCTCCACACCAGTGATCAGATGAAAATCCAAACACGATGCAAATATTTAACAGTATCCACACCATCCACCACTGTATAGTGTGTGATATACCCTTCAGGTGACACCTCCACCATATACAAAGTGCTTGCTTACCAGCTTGCATGGACCTCCTATCTAAGAAGGTCAGTAACACTTGTGGCTTCAAACCCAGCCATGGTCTTTTCATCGTCCGAGGAACCACTTTATGGACCTATGGATCACCCATCCAGGAGGTGTTATCGTATAGGATCCTCAAAATGTAAAAGGCTCTTTAGCGCAGTTTTTCCCTTATTTTGATATTGTCAAAGCACACGTGAGGTATCGCCACGATAGAGCGAGAGCAATAATTCTAGCACAAGAGCTCCTCTATTACTTTAACCTGGTAACCGTTAAATTTTTAAAGTGCCGCCTATGGAGATTTTTAAGTGCCATAGTTGCCGTTCCATGAGTGCGCAATATTAAAGCATGACATGGTAGGTGTCCATTGATTTGGTGTAACATCTTTCACATTATGCAAAAAAATGGGCTTATTTACTGTTGTGGGTTTTTTTTAAATTCATCCAAAAAAAATTCTCAAATTGCTGCGTGAATACAGTGTGACATAAAATATTGCAATGACCGCCATTTTATTCTCTAGGGTCTCTGCTAAAAGAGTGCAATTTAATAACGCCCAGCTTCTACTTTCTGGGTTGACCTTTCTTATTTTCTAATGTTGGGATATAGGATCACAGGTGACAATGCTGGGTGGCACAGTTTTTTTTTTTGTTTCTAATTTTATAGAAAGATAGAACTACATGTATAGGACAAATGGTCCTGCGTCGGCCAACATGGCCAAAATACAGTAAGTGTATAGCATTCGGTGTGCATTTCAAAAACGTGGGTCATTCATTACAAGTTCTAAATATAAGCTTAGAATGCAAAGTATCACTGAATATATGACCTTAAAGTGACTGTTGGACAAGAAGGGCCGGGAGGACAAACAGGCAACCCCTACTGGGATCAAACTGTGGCCAGGATAATCCCTTCATGTCACGGCTACTGAGAAAGGACCTAACTATTGTTCAGTGGTTAAGTAACAAGCAAAATAAACCCAAAAATAGAAATGTGAGATGTATTGCAATCTTTAATGGAACACTTTCTCGAACAGTGTGTGCCAGCTTCTGAAAAGTAACCAAACAATGTCAGCAAAAGCTGCTAAGTTGGGGGCCTGCTGCCGTCACAGAAGAAAAGAGGAGGAAAGAATGCCGAAGTAAATTAAGATGAGGACCCACTAGAGGAGAGCACTCAAGGATAAAAAAAGGGGGGGGAGAGTCTAATAGGCATGAGGTTGTGATGGTTCAAAACCTCAATCGCGGTCTCCCTTCGGTCGAAGCCTGGAGCCCCACGTTGGGCGCCAATTGTGATGGTTCAAAACCTCAATCGGGTTTAAATTGGGTATCTGCTGCTGGTCCTAATTATAAAGTGGAGATATGCGAGGACGCTGGAAGCAGTCACTCTGACACGTCTGCTCAGTATGATCACTTCCTTATCTCTGTTTATTGCAGGGCAGTGCCAATGTTTTATACACAAAGAACAATAGATTATACAGTGGGGACGGAAAGTATTCAGATCCCCTTAAATTTTTCACTCTTTGTTATATTGCAGCCATTTGCTAAAATCATTTAAGTTCATTTTTTACCTCAATGTACACAGAGCACCCCATATTGACAGAAAAACACAGAATTGTTGCCATTTTTGCAGATTTATTAAAAAAGAAAAACTGAAATATCACATGGTCCTAAGTATTCAGACCCTTTGCTGTGACACTCATATATTTAACTCAGGTGCTGTCCATTATTCCTGATCATCCTTGAGATGGTTCTACACCTTCATTTGAGTCCAGCTGTGTTTTGATTATACTGATTGGACTTGATTAGGAAAGCCACACACCGGTCTATATAAGACCTTACAGCTCACACTGCATGTCAGAGCAAATGAGAATCATGAGGTCAAAGGAACTGCCTGAAGAGCTCAGAGACAGAATTGTGGCAAGGCACAGATCTGGCCAAGGTTACAAAAAAATTCTGCTGCACTTAAGGTTCCTAAGAGCACAGTGGCCTCCATAATCCTTAAATGGAAAACATTTGGGACAACCAGAACCCTTCCTAGAGCTGGCCGTCCGGCCAAACTGAGCTATCGTGGGAGAAGAGCCTTGGTGAGAGAGTTAAAGAAGAACCCAAAGATCACTGTGGCTGAGCTCCAGAGATGCAGTCGGGAGATGGGAGAAAGTTGTAGAAAGTCAACCATCACTGCAGCCCTCCACCAGTCGAGGCTTTATGGCAGAGCGGCCCGACGGAAGCCTCTCCTCAGTGCAAGACACATAAAAGCCCGCATGGAGTTTGCTAAAAAACACCTGAAGGGCTCCAAGATGGTGAGAAATAAGATTCTCTGGTCTGATGAGACCAAGATAGAACCTTTTGGCCTTAATTCTAAGCGGTATGTGTGGAGAAAACCAGGCACTGCTCATCACCTGTCCAATACAGTCCCAACAGTGAAGCATGGTGGTGGCAGCATCATGCTGTGGGGGTGTTTTTCAGCTGCAGGGACAGAACGACTGGTTGCAATCGAGGGAAAGATGAATGCGGCCAAGTACAAGGATATCCTGGACGAAAACCTTCTCCGGAGTGCTCAGGCCCTCCGTCTGGGCCGAAGGTTTACCTTTCAACAAGACAATGACCCTAAGCACACAGCTAAATAACGAAGGAGTGGCTTCACAACAACTCCGTGACCGTTCTTGAATGGCCCAGCCAGAGCCCTGATTTAAACCCGATTGAGCATCTCTGGAGAGACCTAAAAATGGCTGTCCACCAATGTTTACCATCCAACCGGACCGAACTGGAGAGGATCTGCAAGGAGGAATGGCAGAGGATCCCCAAATCCAGGTGTGAAAAACTTGTTGCATCTTTCCCAAAAAGACTCATGGCTGTATTAGATCAAAAGGGTGCATCTACTAAATACTGAGCAAAGGGTCTGAATACTTAGGACCATGTGATATTTCAGTTTTTCTTTTTTAATAAATCTGCAAAAATGTCAACAATTCTGTGTTTTTCTGTCAATATGGGGTGCTGTGTGTACATTAATGAGGAAAAAAAATGAACTTAAATGATTTTAGCAAATGGCTGCAATATAACAAAGAGTGAAAAATTTAAGGGGGGTCTGAATACTTTCCGTCCCCACTGTATGTGATTGCTATGTAAATGTGGTCAGTCCAATAGGTACATCTTATTGGCTGAAATACAATACAAATGTAGAAATTTGAAGCTGGTTCTCTCTTCACTTCCTCATTCTTCCAATGCGGGGGTAGTAGGGGGTAGTCGCCATCTTAGTCCCGAAGCAAAGTAATCTGTATACTATATAGTGAGTAAGAAGTTGCATAGAAACATGTATACACATAAGAAAATAGGCATTTTTATGATTATTATTATGTACATTACATTCCTTCACAAGGTTATCTGTGTAAAGGGACATTAATGAAGGTTGCCCAAGGTGCCCAAGGTGCCCATATAGTTTCAAATTTCTCAGTGCGATCCAAGAGTATGCCTGCTGTCTTCTCTTGAGCCATGATCCAAGTAATTTAACTTTTGGCAGACAAAACAGAAACTGTTGGCTTTTTCCAAGATTTGGCTAAGGTAAGTGTGGCTCCCAAAAAGATGAAGAATATAAGGCGTTGCACACTTTAACACTAGTCTCGCTGAAGCAAGTATAAAACATGAATAAAACCAAATATACTCTCTTATGAAAAGATAGTATTAACAGCGCTAATCAGGTTCTCAAATGATCTACGGCTAGTAAATATAATGGCACTAAACGCTCAAGTAGATGAGAGTAAATATAAACATAAAATTGATAATCATATAGCAGAAAGTCCGATGCAGCAAATGAGAGCCAATAGTCCCAAAACGATCGTTCCTAAAATACCAACAATAGTATATGATCTACCAGCGGTAATCTATGAACACTACTTATATCTACTGCATAAAATCAAAGTTCTCTTGTAAATAGTTCAGCAGACCATAGTCAGAAAAAGGGATTGTATTTCCTCTGGAGTGCACAAATCCATGGGCAACTAAACCATCACCACTTCACCGGGTGAGTATCCCCTATGGATGTGAGCTTACCAGAGGTAAGTGAAAGACAAGCCTGTCATCTCCTTTATCCTTCAGAATGGCTCATCCACCACCAGAATCCCTCAGTCCTCCTCGGTTAGGAAATTGCAAATGTCATGGTAAACACATGTGGAAAAATAGAAGGGGAGGCTCTCCATAGTGTAAAATTGTTTATTACAAAGAACCCACAAAAATCCCCCTTTAATAAATGCGCTTACACAATCGAAAAGTTAAAAACAGCCTGACATAGTCAGCATCGGCTCACCGCTGGTTAGAGCTCCGAGCAGCCCGCTTGCCGTGATGAGTCCCGGGGTGATGCTGCCTGTCTCCAGCTGGTAGGTCGCTTGGTCACGCACTGACGCGTTTCGTAATTTCGTCTTCAGAGGGCGTGGCCACGCAACACGACTCTACATTTAAATAGCATGGAAGGCGGGCTCCTGCAGCACCATTACCACGGGAAGCATCCGACTCATACACGCCCCTCTGTGGATGGTAAACAACTGCAATGCAGAGTCCCATCCACCCTTAAGCGCTCACTCTCTATTAGCACCACATTAATAGGCTAATCCTTCCTATGCTTCACAGAATTCATAGTATATCATATAAGTACATAAAATAATCAAGTAATCATAGAGTTATATTACCGAAAACCATACAAACCAATATCCCAGCATTATATTGAAATATTGTTAATAGCATCAGACATAAATCATCTTTTTAGAAAAATCTGGTTAAAACACAGATCATTACAAAATTTCTGATAGTGATAACTATTAAACGGTAAAAATTAAAAATGAGGTGCAGGTATCCATAGCTAGAATGTCCTCTGGTTTGACTGAAAATAGATCATGTGCCTTTGTATTTAGCACAAATTCACGTAAAAAATACCAGCACTCTGGAAAATCTATGTGAAAGAATCCTTACATTCTTAAACCATCAATGTTTGTGTAGATGTCCAGTGGATATGATAACCATAGATACGCCAATATTAAAACATGATAACTGTGGAATTGCAAAACTTCAATCCCGGCTAAACATAAATAAACTAATATCGATACCCAATTTCGGTTCCAATACCCATAAATTCGGCATCGGTACCCATAATTAACTCAGATACAGATCGCTGCTAACATCACTAGCTAGAGGAATGTATGCTCCATCTTCTTTTCTAAAAAACACGTACGCCATCACAAAATAAAAAAACAATGACAAATATAAACTGATATATACAAAACTTCCAGCATACTGGAAAATTGACCAGATGACTGCTAAAACACTGACTCAAGGGATATATACTCTCTGTCTTCTTTCACAAAACAAGCATATAATCCCTGGATGTAGAATAAAGCAAAAAATATAAAGTAAAGAAATTTCTATAAAACTTCCAGCATACTGGTAAGTAGACTAAAAACCAATAAAATTAATAAATTAAAAATTATATCACCATACACCTTATCAGTAGGCCATACACTCCAGTAACAGTACTGCAATACAATGTAGAACCCAGGAACAATGATAGGAGCACATTGATATCAATAGTTACTAATGAAACAATTCAGGTCAAGTTCGATATTCAGCCCATTAGGGATAAGTGTGTTGGCCAGATATATCCACAGTGATTCTCGTTTGGATATTTCTCTAACCATGTTGGCTCCTCTCCATTTGGGGTGTAGCTTGTCGATTCCCCAAAATTTAAGGCCTTCTGGATTTCTATCATGCTTCTCCTTGAAATGCAATGATACGCTGTGTTCTTTATATCCTATCAGGATGTTATATATATGTTCTGACACCCTTTTCCCTAATGTCCTTTTTGTGCGGCCGATATACATGAGGCCACACGGACATTCTAAAGCGTATACTACATGCGTTGACATGCATGATATGAATTCCTTGATCTGGAATTCTTTACTATTAGCTGTTGAGGTAAAGCTGGTCAGACCCCTCAAGTGTGTGGTAACTTGCTGGCAAGATTTACACTTTCTACATGCATAGAAGCCTGTCCGATCCCAGAACATTTTTGTTTTGTTAGGAGGGTCCAGCAACTTTATAACCACCTGATCACCAAAAGAAGGGGCCATTCTGTATATAAAAGGCGGATTGACTGGTAGGTGCTTGCTCAGCACCCAGTCCATACACAAAATACTCCAATGTTTTCTAATGATGGTCTCTATATCACGGTACTGTTCATGGTACCTGCTTATAAAGCCCCATTCATGTTTAGAATCTTGTTGTTTTATTTTAGGGACCAGACAAGCTTCTTGTGAGCTGGAGCCCACATGTGCTATCAGTTTTTCCAAAGGTTGGACCTTGTATCCTTTCTCCACGAAATGTTTTTTGATTACTTCTACCGGGGTCACATAATCGCTATCCAACGTGCAATTGTGGTGTATGCGTGTGAATTGCCCTTTAGGTATATTACGCAACCATTGTGGGTGATGTCCACTCTGTACCAGGATATAGCTGTTACGATCTGTACCTTTAAAGAATGCCTTGGTATACAGATGATCCTCTCCCTTCTTTACAATGACATCCAAATAATGTATTTCTTCCTGGCTCCAATTAAATTCTAATTTGATGTTGCTAGTATTACTGTTTTAACCATTGGGAAAATTCCACCAGGGAGGCCTCGGTGCCCTGCCACACCATAAACAGGTCGTCTATGTACCGTTGGTAAAAGAGCAATTCTTCTCTCCTATTGCAATATATCCACCTGTCCTCTCATTCGCTCATGAATAAGTTTGCCAGGCTTGGTGCAAACTTTGCGCCCATTGCAACGCCGCTTTTCTGGCTATAAAAGTTTCCGGCATACCAGAAATAATTATGTGTCAAACAGTAGTCAAGAATCATTCCCAAGAATTTCTTTTGGATACGGGGTATATCATCCCTCTTACTAAAAGCCCAATTTAGCACCAAGAGGGCATCCTCATGTTGGATTATAGTATATAATGAAGCCACATCAGCCATGACCAAAAATAGTTGTACGTTTTTTTCAAAAGATATACTTTTTATTTTCTGTATAAAGCAGGTGGTATCTTTCAAGTACGCTTGTGTAGTGAATACACTTGATTGTAAAAAATGATCGAGGTATTCACCAACTTGTGATGTCACAGAGTTGATGCTGTTAACTATGGGTCTAGCAGGCGGGTTAACAGGGTCCTTGTGAATCTTAGGAAGTGTGTAAATGGTGGGTATTCTATTGAAGCTTGGACATAGATACAGCTTTTCTTTCTTTGTGATGATGCGCATGTAATATCCGTAATCTACTAAATTAAACAAATCCGTATAAAACATGCGTTTATATATGACTTAAAGAAGTTCCTATTTCATCTCCAGTCTCCAGTTCTCATTGTTGAGAAAGGTTGGACTCCCAGCATCCCACAGTGCCCCTGGAATTAAATTGTCACACCTCATATTGCCAGAACGCCACAGATCTTTGATGATGTAGTCCTGCGTGGGCTCCTAAATGTTGCCGTGATGTAATCATTGGAATAAACCTTTGGACACTATCTCAAAGATCCATAGTGTGCTGCCAATGTATCCTTCACTATTTGACTGAATGGGGGTCGTACTGCAACCAAACCACAACTGTATGCAATGCGGCAAAGGGGGGGGGGACGTCCCTTCCGGGAGAACACACACTGATTACTTCTGCCGGCTATAGCCACTGGCAATAATCGCATGAAAAATCTGACATGGTGGTTGTACCTAAGTTGATTGATCAATCAGCGTGGGCACAACTGGCCTTCCATACACTAGTCGAACCTCAGCCAGTCCTGCTGTACTGGCTGAGATTTGAACCATCTATGGCCGGCTTTAGGGACCTTAGATTGTAAGCTTCTTGAGGGCAGGGACTGAAGTGAATGTACAATATATATAATAACACCATTCCCACAGTAAAGCATGGAGGGGGTAATATCCTGTTATGGGGGCATTTCTCTGCAGCAGGGATCAGAAAAAATGGATGGGGCAAAATACTGTCAAATTCTTGAGGAAAATCTGCTACCCTCCACTAGCAGAAAGTTGTCAATAATCAATCCCCATATTTTGTGAAAGGTTTTAGTAGTTTTCCGAATCTCAAACGTGAGTTTTTATACACATACAGGGGGTTCTTCCAAAGAAGTGGCGTTCTTTAAATAAGTGGCACTTCTGCTCTTGCACTATCCATCTGAACATTTTCTTCTCTCTTCACAGGTAAATCTGCATTTATACCTTCATCTACCTTACACTGAACATTGACTGCTCACATGCATATTTGGTAAATCTGTTTGTCACCGCTGTTTCAACTCCATCTGTAGACATGCTCACATTATTTCAATGTTTATTTAGCTATTAAGTCTTACCTAAATGACGGGTTCCCTTATCTTTACAATTTTGGCCTTTTAGTCCTCTTGCAGTTTGATTGTGGTATGAAAGTTTTGCTCTGCTAGCTGTGTGCCTAATATTACCTCCTGATTAATTGCCAGATTCAATCCACACCCAACACCGTATAAAAACAAGGCCTTCTTTACGGGGGAACACATACAGGGGGTTCTTCCAAAGAAGTGGGGTTCTTTAAATAAGTTGCACTTCCGCTCTTGCACTTCCGCGATTTGCACAAAGCAGACTGCAGGTGACCTCATTTCCATATTATCTCACCTTCCTCTCTGAAACATGCACTCTTGACCTCTCCTCCTCTTCACAATTGCAGCCTCTCTCCTCAAACTCACTTTTCTTCACCCCTCTGCTCCACCCCACAATCTGTACATATCACCCTCACTTCTCCCCTCCCCCTATTACTGCACTCATCACCTCTTTCTAACTCTAAGCCCACCTGCTAACAAATCCCCCAGGATATTGAAACATGTCGCCTCATACAAATCGTATTCTCACATTACCTCACTTACTCTTCTGCTTCTCCTAACTGCTGGAGATATTTCCTCAAACCCTGGGCCTCCCTTATTTAACTGTACCCAACACACCCATCACCATCACCCTACACCCTCTGGCAGTAGTCGCAATTTATGCAATTTAGTCTCCATTCCTCTTCTTCCAAAAGCCAGCCTCCCCTTCTCCTGTGCCCTCTGGAACGCTCGTGTCTGCAACAAACTCAACGCTGTTCATGACCTTTGTCACTAATTCCTTTAATCTACTTGCTGTCACCAAAACCTGGCTCCACAAATCTGACATTCCTGCTTCCTCTCCCAGGTTGGCCTTCACTGGACTCACTCCCCTAGGCCTAATGGACGCAAGGGAGGTGGAGTGGGATTCCTCCTATCCCCCCAAAGCACCTTCCAGGTTATTCACTCTCCTCCCTCTTTTCCCTCTCATCATTTGAAGCCCACTGTATACGTCTATTCTCTCCAAATTCCCTAAGAATTGCTGTGATCTGCCTGGCTACCCTACTTTCTCTCTTCGGAAATTCCCACAATCCTTCTCGGTGATTTCAACATCCCTGCTAATACAAACACTCCTGCTACTTCTAAACTTCTTAGTCTAACCTCTTCATTTGACCTGAAGCAATAGGTACAGGCTTCTACTCAGTCTGATGGCAACACCCTTGACCTTGTATTCTCCTACATATGCACTCCATGCAACTTCTCAAACAATACTTTTCCTCTCTCCGACCACCACCTTATTAGTTTCTCTCTCCCCCTGTCTTCCACCACCTTTCCCTCTAATCGCCTAACCATCACCCGTAGAAACTTTTGCAACTTCCTCTCTCCTCTATTCTGCTACTGACCACCTTTATGACAAAATGTCTCCCCTGTCCTGCCCCAAGAAAGCCACGTCCATCTACAATAAATCCCTGTCCTCCACCCTGGACAAGCTTGCTCCCCTCACTACGCTCAGAATCAGGCCTCGACCCCTAAACCCTGGCAAACAGATGAAACTATAATTCTCAAAAAACGTAGCCACGCTCTTGAGCGTCTGTGGCACAAGACTAAGTCTCTCAAAGACTTCAACCAATACAAATCTGCCCTCCAAAAATACAATTCTTTCCTCCACACTGCCAAGCAGACCAATTGTATCACTCTTATTAACACCTTTTCATCCAGTCCCCATAAACTCTTTTCTACCTTCAACTCTCTACTTCATCCTCCATCCACTGACTCACTCACTACCCAGGAGATTGCTAATCACTTCAAAAACAAGATTGATACAATCCGTGATGAAATCTCCACTCTACAGGTATCTCCCCCAGTTAAGAACCCATGTCAACAGGTACAACTGACACTCCCCTTATTCAAATCTGCTACTACAGACGAAGTTGCTAAACTCCTTTCTATCGCCCACCTAACCACCTGTCCCCTGGACCCTATTCCCTCTCAAATGCTATGGTCGCCCTCTGACTCCATCCTACACTCTCTAACCCAAATCTTCAATCTCTCCCTCACCTCTGGCATCTTCCTCAATGCTCTAAAACATGCTCTGGTCATCCCCATACTTAAAAAGCCATCTTTGGACCCTACCAATCGTAACAACCTACGCCCTATTGCTCCCCTTTTCCTCTAAACTCCTTGAACGCCTGGTTTACAACCAACTGAGTGACCACCTCATTAAGAATAACCTTCTTCATCCCCTTGAATCTGGATTTTTCCCTCAACACTCCACAGAAACTGCTCTTTTAAAACTCACAAATGACCTACTAACTGCAAAACCCAACGGACACTATTCTGTACTCTCTCCCAAGACCTCCTGCTCTCTAGCTCCCTCATCACCTCCTCCCATATCCGCCTCCAGGACTTCTCCCGAGCCTCACCCATCCTCTGGAATTCCCTACCCCAATCTGTCAGACTGTCTCCAAACGTATCCAATTTTAGGCGATCCCTGAAAACTTTCCTCTTCAGAGAAGCCTATCCTGCCATCATCTAACAACTGCATTATTTTCTCCATTAGCTCATCCCCCACAGCTGTTACTCTTTTGTATAACTTGACCCTCCCTCCTAGATTGTAAGCTCTAACGACCAGGGCTCTCTGATTCCTCCTGTATTAAATTGTATTGTAATTGTACTGTCTGCCCTAATGTTGTAAAGCTCTGCGTAAACTGTCGGCGCTATATAAATCCTGTATAATAATAATAATATATAACGGTAAGGAATCATTCATTTCAACATAAGGGACTTCAGAGGTGTCTGTGATCCATGATAGCAAAAGAGACTTCTTTGCATAGAAATACAGGATGCGGAGGAGTCTCTTAGCATGAGATGATATATGTAAGTCACCAAAAATGCCCAAGAGGCAATTCTTGGGGTATATAATGTTTGGCAGACCCAGTGCAGATGAGAGTAAGGAACCTACCTCTGCCCAGAAGCTCTGCACTACCGGACAAGACCAGAAACCGTGGAGGAAGTCTGCCGCCTGTCCACATCCTCTAAAACAGGGATATGCAATTAGCAGACCTCCAGTTGTTGCAGAACTACAAGCATGACACCCAGAGGCAGAGGCATGATAGGACTTGTAGTTTTGCAACAGCTGGAGGTCTGCTAATTGCATATCTCTGCTCTAAAACAATCAGCTGTGGGAGACAATCCCATTATATGCAGCCTAGCAGGGGTAAGGTGGGAAAGATGGAAGATTTTAATGTGTATTATCCAATTCCTGGAAGATATCACTGAGGATTTGTATGTGTCACTGAATTCTGACCAGTCATCTTCAGTAAAGGGGATGTCCATAGAAGACCATTTTCTTCTGAGCTTTTCTAAACCTAGGGTTGCAATTAGTCATGGGGGCTGCATAATATGTGGAAATTAGTTTAGTAGGGTCAGAGTGTCTTAGCATTGTTTGCAATGCATGAGGATAGGATTGTCTAGAGAATCAAACTGAGCACGAAGGACATGGTGGAAGTAGATTGTAAAAGAATAAATATGAGCTTGGTAAGGTAGTACAAGTATTTGACTCCTCTAGAGTACCAACGTTGTGGATCAGGTAGAGAGTACAGTTCCTGCAAGTTGGGGTTGAACCATAGAGGGTTATTTGGGGAGGTTGACCAGGGGATTTTAGAAATTCGTGAAACTATCAATCGGAATAGGGAAAGTAAGGTAACTAGCATAGGCGTGCCCGGGACACTGCCTCTATATACAATATTATGGAGGGTCTCCAGAAAGGAAGCAATAGCTCCCTCGGTAGTGGAACAGGCATTCGCCGCAACCGGGTGCAGCCAGTCATAAATATGGATTCGTTGGGAGGCTAAATAGTACATGTAGAAATTAGGAAACGCCAGATGTGTCGGCAGTCTCAGTGTCTCCAATGCCACTCTAGGGGGCCTACCATTCCAGAGGAATGCTGTACAAATCATATCTATCTGTTTGAAAATGGATTTGGGGATTTTACAAGGGGAGTTGGCTAGAACATAAAATTATCTATCTACCTAAACTACTGTAAGAGTATTGGTCTCTACCCATGAGGTCCAGAAGCAGGTCCATCCACTGTTTAGTTTGTATTTGTGGCTGAGTCAACAGGGGACACAGGTTGTTAATAATGTAAGAGGTCAAGGGTAGTTGCACTATAACCCCTAAGTATCTAAAAGAGGACACCACTTGCAATCTGGAGTCCGGGTGAACCTGCAAGGTTGCATCATGGTCCATCGGAAAAAGATTCAATTTGTCCCAGTTCACCCGGAATCCAGAATAGTCACCAAAGACGTTGATCTCGGAGAGCAACGCCCCACCGAATCATGGGTATCAGCCAAGTAAACCAGAGTGTTGTCCGCGAACAGTGAAACTCGTTCTTCTAGGAAGGAATAGGAAGGCCTTTAATTAATGGGGAGCATCGAATACGCACTGCAGGGGGTTCCATGACCAGAGCAAACAGGAGGGGTGACATCGGACACCTCTGTCTAGTGCCCCTGGTAATGGGAAAGGTGTCAGTAATATGAGAGTTGACTCGTATGCGGGCCAATGGGGAGGTGTACAGGAGTCTTATCCATGCTATAATGCGGGGTCCGAAGCCATACCGCTGCAGTACCTGAAACAGATATGGTCATTCCACGCTGTCAAATGGCTGGCACAGCTAGGAAGACAGTCATGGAGATACTGTAGATTATGGAACAGTCTGCGAATATTCATTCTGATGGACCTCCCAAGGAATAAAGACTCCTTGATCACTCTTGACCAGGTCGGCAACCACAGTGTTAATTTGATTGGCCAGAACTTTGGCTAGGATTTTAACATCCACATTTATAAGGAAATCGGGCAGTACGAGTCACACTTAAGGGGGTCCCTTACGTGGTTTCAATAACAAAATAATCAGGGCTTCCCGCTTAGAGGAGGGGAGTTCCGATGTCTAGGGCTTTGTTGTATGTGTGCAAAAGAAACGGGCATAGTAGTTGCTGAAACTGGGTGTACCATTCACCTGGGAAACCGTCTAGTCCTGGAGTCTTATGTGCCGGTAGTTGCGAAATGGCTACAGCGATTTCCTTAACAGAGAGGGGCATCTCCAGTTCCTCACACCCCTGAGCCGACAGGGAGGGGAGAGAGATCTGGCCAGGTAATCGGTTAGTTGAGAGTCGCTCTAGTCTACTTTTGATGAATATAAGTCTAGGGAAGTTTCCATAACATCCCTGGGGGTGTCACTATTCTGGCCCTATGTAGTCATGATAGGAGGAAGAGAGATAGGGGAGTGTTCCGGTCTAGTCAAGTAAGCAAAAAGGCATCCCGCCTTATTACCATGCTTAAAAGATTTTTGGGTAGAGCGCAGCATGCGTTATTGTGTATGGTCTAAGATGCGGAGCTCATATTCTCTGCGGCAGTGTAACCAAGTATCGCATGGGCTAGGGTCATTGGCATAACTGGTTTCTGCAGAGGTCATGGCAGTCTCCAATTCCACAGTATGTTGAGTATTTTTATGTAAAATACCAGTAATGGACATAAAAGTACCTCCTCAATGTGGTCTTGAAGGCCTCCCATTCTGTTAGGTACCTTTGACCCACTGAGTTCTCCTTCCAATATTCAACAATCCCTCTGTACTACCTCATCTTCCAGCCAATGTGAATTCAGGCGCCACAGAATTTGGTTTGAACCCAGAAGAATATGGAGAGCAGCTCTGAACCCTGCACCCTGTATGCAGCGCACACTTGAATAATAAAAGTAGATGCATAGTCTTATGCTGCGTACACACGACCGGTTTTGCCATCAGAATAAACTCCGAAGGTTTCTCCGACGGAACTCCGATGGAATTCCATTCAATTGCTCTTGCCTACACATGGTCAATCCAAAGTCCGACTGTCCAGAATGTGGTGACGTACAACACTTACGACGGGACTAGAAAAAGGAAGTTCATTAGGCAGTAGCCAATAGCTTCCGTCTCGTACTTGCTTCAGAGCATGCGTCGTTTTTGGTCCTTTGGAACAGCATACAGATGATCAGTTTTCCCGATAGGAATTGGTTCCATCTGAAATATTTAGAACAAGTTCCATTTCTAGGTCAGAATTTTTGAAAAAAAAGTCCGGTGAGGCATACACACGATTGGAATAGACGATGAAAAACTTCCGTCGGACATTCCGCTCGTGTGTACGCGGTTTTACAGATACAACTGGTCCTTTGAGGGCAACCAGACTGCTGATGCAGCCCCCAATAAAACTGAGTTTGATAGCCCTGGCCTAGGCAATCCAAGCCGAAGTTTGACCCCCCTCCCCCTCCTTTGCCCGCATCCCTATAGGATATGTCCCAGGCAGCTGCGGGACCAAATGCAAAGTACAACGTGGCTCGTGCAAGCAGAGTAGGAAGCCGGCATTAAAGCTGCAAGGAGTGACAGCCAACTTCCCACACTAAATATGGCGGCACTGGGGCCCCGAAAACTGGCGAAGAACCAGAATGGGTGAGGACAGTGCTAGATCCTTGGACAGGTAAAAGTCCTTTTATTAAAAGTCAGCAGCTACAGTGTACTCACTTTTGTGAGATAATGTATATATATATTTTTCAATTTTGGGACAGTTTTCATTTGATGATAAAATAAAAATCAGGCGATATCATTACCATTTACCACCAAAATGAAAGCCCAATTTGTCATGTAAAAAAACTCGGTATAATCCACCTGGATGCACAAAGTAGTTGAGATTATTTGTACAGTTTTATTAACACATGTCAAAGTTGCAAAATTGTGCTTAGGCATTAAAAGGAGTTGCAAACCCTCAGGGTTTTTCACCTTGATGCATTCCCCCCCCATTTGAGTCCCATTTGAATTCCCCGCCGTGCCATTGCGTGCACGCCGGCCGGGAGAGCTCCGTGAGTCGGGTCGCGGGTCCCGCGGACTCGATCGCCGTCGGGATACCCGCGATCGCCTCACGGAGAGGACGAACGGGGAGATGCTGATGTAAACAAGCATTTTCCCGTTCTGCCTAGTGACACTGTCACTGATCTCTGCTCCCTGTCATCGGGAGCAGAGGTCAGTGACGTGTCACAGCTAGCCCATCCCCCCTACAGTTAGAACACATCCCTAGTACTGACTTAACCCCTCCCTGCCCCCTAGTGGTTAACCCATTTACTGCCAGTGTCATTTACACAGGAATCAGTGCATTTTTATAGCACTGATTGCTGTATAAATGACAATGGTCCCAAAAATGTGTCAAAAATGTCCGATGTGAATGCCATAATGTCGCAGTAACAATAAAAATTGCTGATTGCCGCCATTACTAGTAAAAAAAAAAATTATTAATAAAAATGCCATAAAACTAACCCCTATTTTGTAAACGCTATAACTTTTGTGCAAACCAATCAATAATCGCTTATTGGGATTTTTTTTTTTACCAAAAATTTGTAGAAGAATACATATCGGCCTAAACTGAGGGAAAAAAATGTTTTTTTAATTATTTTTTGGGGATATTTATTATAGCAAAAAGTAAAAAATAATGTGTTTTTTTCAAAAGTGTCGCTATTTTTTTGTTTATAGCGCAAAAAATAAAAACCGCAGAGGTGTTCAAATAGCACCAAAAGAAAGCTCTATTTGTGGGAAAAAAAGGACGTCAATTTTGTTTGGGAGCCACGTCGCACGACTGCGCAATTGTCAGTTAAAACGATGCAGTGCCGAATCGCAAAAAGTGCTCTGGTCGGGAAGGGGGTAAATTCTTCTGGGGCTGAAGTGGTTAATGGGGGAAGTTTGTAACCAGACTAGTTCAATTATATCTATCTTTAAGTCCTATTATCAAGATTTATATACTTCCAGGGCAAGTTTTACCTTTGCAGAGCTATCTAGTTACATGGCCAGTATTGATCTCCCTGCTATTTCAATAGAAGAGAGAGAGATTCTCAATGCCCCACTTACTTTAATGGAAGTAGAAAATGCAGTGGCTAGTTTTCCCAATGCCAAGGCCCCAGGGACCGATGGCTTTCCTATTGAGACCTATAAAAAATATAATAAAGAATTGCTTCCCGCTCTAAGCACACTAAATGAGGCTTTTCATACGGGCCAGCTCCCAGACTCTATGGGACAATCCGTAATAAAAGTCATACCCAAAAAGGATTAAAATTTGCTACACCCTGAATCTTATAGACCAATTTCTCTATTATCTACAGACGTTAAAATTCTTGCGAAGATACTTGCAACTAGACTAAATAAGGTTATTAACAGTATTATTCATCCAGATCAGGTAGGATTTATGTCCAACAAATCAACTGCATTTAATATCAGACGTGCATATTTAAATATGCAGGTTCTGGCCCCGGGGCATTCAAACCGTGCTTTCTTAGCACTAGACGCAATCAAGGCCTTTGATTGTGTTGAATGGCCATATTTGCAGGCCATTCTTGATAAATTCGGGCTTGGCTCTGGCTTTTGTAAGTGGGTCCGGTTGTTATACACTGCTCTGGGGGCATCGGTTAGGATGAATGGCTTTCATTCTCCTAGTTTCAGACTTTTCCGGGGCACTAGGCAGGGGTGTCCGCTGTCTCCACTGCTTTTTGCCCTGGCCATAGAGCCTTTGGCATGTCTTATACGGGCCATGTCTTATACGGGTCTGATTAGGGGAGACATGGGGGAAAAGATATCACTATATGCGGATGATCTTCTCTTTTTCATGTCTAATGTCTGTTCATCCCTGCTGGTAGTAATGGAACACATTAAGGAGTTTGGAAGGTTTTCCGGTCTAGGTATAAACTGGGAGAAATCCATGTTGATGCCTTTAGACCCCCTTCCGGATCCACTACCTCCTATACTTTCTCATTTTAAGGTTGTAACCTCTATAAAATACTTGGGTATAACTATGTCGGACTCCCCACAGTCATATATTGTAGATAATATACTTCCATTACTTATTAGATTTCAAAATCAGAGTAAAACCTGGACTAAGCTCCCTTTATAGCTAATAGGTCGTATCAATTTAATAAAAATAATATGGATGCCTCAGCTTCTCTATTTTTTTACATAATGCCCCGATTTGGATACCTATCCGGATCTTTATTAGGATAAACACTATATTTAGGCAATTAATATGGTGGAACAAAACCCCTCGTATCAAACTGGAGACTTTACAGCATCCCACAAATGCCTGCGGCCTGGCAGTTCCTAATCCAAGGCTATATTTTCTCGCCTCCCAATTACAGCATTTTGCTGGATGGGAGTCTGAACAGATATCCTTTCCTGCTCAACGATTATTTTCTTTTGCATTTAAGAGTCGGTCTCCACTCTTTGTCCTCGATGGTGCAAGAGGGGGTGTCTCGCTTGCTAATATGCCTACTTGTATGTTAATCTGTAAAGAATGGGATACAGTTAAAAAAATGTTGGGTGTCTCATATCCCACTAGATATACTCTCATATGGGAAAATGATAGACTTTCTCAAATTTCGGCTCTTATGCCGCGTACACACGGTCAGACTTTTCAGCTACAAAAGTCCGACAGCCTGTCCGACAGACTTTCGACGGACTTTCGACGGACCTGCGGCGGACTTGCCTACGAACAGACTTGCCTACACACGATCACACAAAAGTCCGTCGAATTCTTACGTGATGACGTACACCGGACTAGAATAAGGAAGTTGATAGCCAGTAGCCAATAGCTGCCCTAGCGTGGGTTTTTGTCCGTCAGACTAGCATACAGACGAGCGGATTTTTCGACCGGACTCGAGTCCGTCGGAAAGATTTGAAGCATGTTTCAAATCTAAAGTCCGTCGGATTTGAGGCTGAAAAAGTCCGTTGAAAGTCCGGAGAAGCCCACACACGATCGGATTACCAGCCAGCTTTAGTCCGTCAGCGTCCGTTGGACTTTTGTAGACGTGTGTACGCGGCATTAGAGGCTTTCAGAGATGGACAAAACTAGGAATAAATATTTTAGCTCAGCTATATCAGAATGGTATACTTAAATCCTTTGAAGATCTGAGGAGAGAGTTCTCTGTAGAATCCAACTGGTTTTACCAATTCCTTCAATTAAGACATGCGCTACATGCCCAGTTTTCTTCTGCTAATATATTTTTCCCCTCTATCCCTGTCTTAGATAAAATAGTACGGGCAGGGTCAACAAAGGGTCTTACCTCGGTTACTTATAGGGTACTGTCAAATGGGTTTCTATTGAACTTCGCCATCCGTTCTCGGGTTGGCTGGGAGAAAGATATTGGTCCCATCTCGGAGATTTGGGACAATGTCCTCCGGTACCTGTCCATTAATACATCTTTTGTGGTGATGTCCAAAACTTCAAAGATACTGATTGGATGTGATTGGTACCTTAAATAGGGTATTGGATATTAATATTCTGGTTGAACCGTTTATATGTATACTGGGTTACTGTGACACCTCTATCTACACCTCCCCTACTGACAATACTATAAGGTGCACACTTTTTGTTGCCCATGGACAGATTGCTCTTAAGTGGACCTCTCCACACCCACCGACTGTGTCCGATTGGATTGTAGATCTCAATAGGATCATTCTTTTTGAAAAGCATACCTATTCCCTAAGGAACTCCCTGAATAAGTTTGATGTTATCTGGTCTAGATGGCTTCAATCTATGACTTAGGCCCGGTTCACACTAATGCGAGTTCATAACGGATGCGATGCGTCAAAAACACTTTAAATTCGCATGTCATCCCTAAAGTCATTGTTTTCAATGACGGTCGTTCACATACATGCGTTGCGATTCCTCTACGAATGCGATGCAATAACAAAAAGGGTCTTGTGCGAGTTTACTGCGTTGCGTTGCGAATTTAGTCTCCATAGACATCAATATAAATCATTCTTGAATCGCATTGATGGTTCACATATGTGCGAATTCCACCACACTACTATCCACAAAACCAGGAAGTACGCAGGAAGTTAACTTTTTTTTTTTTTACATTATGATTCCATTGGCTAGAACATCAATCACAGCTATGTCCAACTCCCGAAATTCGCTGTAAATTCACGGTAAATTTGCACCTCACACAGGACAAAAAACTGAACAAATTCACAGCGCAGCAGTGTGAACCGAGCCTTAGGTATCATGTCAACCAATGTGTACTGTGTACTTTGTAATGCTACATATTGTTACTCCTTTTTTTTGTGTGTCATATATACTCCGAGTGGGGGGGGGGGGGGGGGTTGGCTGGGCTTGCTGAAGGGAAGTGGTTTGGGTTTTTTTTTTTTTTTTCTTTTCTGGGGGTTTTGGTTTTGTGTGATTTCTATCTCTGTGGTATTGTGTGTATTGTGTCAATGTCGTTTTCATATAAAATAATAAAAAGGATTTGATAAAAAAAAAACTAATGTAAAGTTCTACTAGTCCATCCAACACCACCCTCTTTACTAACTGACAGTGCTGCTGTCCAGTGGTGGCTACAGTATCTCACAAAAGTGAGTACACCCTTCACATTTTTGTAAATATTTTATTATATCTTTTCATGTGACAACACTGAAGAAATGACACTTTGCTACAATGTAAAGTAGTGAGTGTACAGCTTGTATAACAGTGTACATTTGCTGTCCCCTCAAAATAACTCAACACACAGCCATTAATGTTTAAACCGCTGGCAACAAAATTCAGTACACCCCTAAGGGAAAATGTCCAAATTGGGCCCAAAGTGTATATTATTTGTGTGGCCATCATTATTTTCCAGCACTGCTTTAACCCTCTTGGGCATGGAGTTCACCAGAGCTTCACAGGTTGCCACTGGAGTCCTCTTCCACTCCTCAATGAGGACATCACGGAGCTGGGGGATGTTAGAGACCTTGCGCTCCTCCACCTTCCATTTGGGAATGGCCCACAGATTCTCAATAGGGTTTAGGTCTGGAGACATGCTTGGCCAGTCCTCAGCTTATCCTCAGCTTCTTTAGCAAGGCAGTGGTCATCTTGGAGGTGTGTTTGGGGTCGTTATCATGTTGGAATACTGCCCTGCGGCCCAGTCTCCGAAGGGAGGGGATTATGCTCGGCTTCAGTATGTCACAGTGCATGTTGGCATTCATGGTTCCCTTAATGAACTGTAGCTCCCCAGTGCCAGCAGCACTCATGCAGCACTCATGCAGCCCCAGACCATGACGCTCTTGCCATCATGCTTGACTGTAGGCAAGACACACTTGTCTTTGTACACGTCATCTGGTTGCCGCCACACACGCTTGACACCATCTGAACCAAATCCATGTCCTTAGTCTGCTTGTCTTCAGCAAACTGTTTGCAGGCTTTCTTGTGCATCATCTTTAGAAGAGGCTTCCTTCCGGGACGACAGCCATGCAGTCCAATTTGATGCAGTGTGTGGCGTATGGTCTGAGCACTGACAGGCTGACCCCCCCACCCCTTCAACCTCTGCAGCAATGCTGGCAGCACTCATACGTCTATTCCCAAAGACAACCTCTGGATATGATGCTGAGCATGTGCATGCAACTTCTTTGGTCGACCATGGCGAAGGCCTGTTCTGAGTGGAACCTGTCCTGTTAAACTGCTGTATGGTCTTGGCCACTGTGCTGCAGCTCAGTTTCAGGGTCTTGGCAATCTTCTTATAGCCTAGGGCATGTTTATGTAGAGCAACAATTCTTTTTTTTCAGATCCTAAGAGAGTTCTTTGCCATGAGGTGGTGCCATGTAGAACTTCCAGTGACCAGTATGAGAGAGTGAGATTGATTAACACCAAATTTAACACACCCGCTCCCTATTCACACCTGAGACCTTGTAACACTAACGAGTCACATGACACCGGGGAGGGAAAATGGCTAATTGGGCCCAATTTGGACATTTTCACTTAGGGGTGTACTCACTTTTGTTGCCAGCCATTTAGACATTAATGGCTGTGTGTTGAGTTATTTTGAGGGAACAGCAAATTTACACTGTTATACAAGTTGTACACTCACTACTTTACATTGTAGCAAAGTGTAATTTGTTCAGTGTTGTCACATGAAAATATAGAATAACATTTGGCACTGCGTCGCTTTAACTGTCATTGCGCAGTCGTGCGACGTGGCTCTCAAACAAAATTGACATCCTTTTTTCCCACAAATAGAGCTTTCTTTTGGTGGTATTTGATCACCTCTGTGATTTTTATTTTTTGCGCTATAAACAAAATAAGACCGACAATACGAGCGATCGTATTCTTCTACATATTTTTGGTAAAAAAATCGCAATAAGCGTTTATTGATTGGTTTGCACAAAAGTTATAGCGTTTACAAAATAGGGGATAGTTTTATGGCATTTTTATTAATAGCTTTTTTTTTTTACTAGTAATGGCGGCGATCAGCGATTTTTAGTGTGACTGCGACGTTATGGCGGACATGTCGGACATTTTTGACACATTTTTGGGACCATTGTCATTTATACAGCAATCAGTGCGATTAAAAATGCACTGATTACTGTGTAAATGACACTGGCAGTGAAGGGGTTAACCACTAGGGGGCGGGGAGGAGTTAAGTATGTCCTAGGGGAGTGATTCTAATTGTAGGGGGGATGGGCTGTGTGTGTCGCTATGCTAATCACAGCTCCCGATGACAGGGAGCAGCGATCAGTGACACTTGTCACTAGGCAGAAGGGGGAGATGCTGTTTACATCAGCATCTCCCCGTTCGTCCTCTCCGTGAGGCGATCACGGGTATCCCCGCGGCGATCGAGTCCGAGGGACCCGCGACCCGACTCACGGAGCTCCCGGCCGGCGGCGCGCACGCAATGGCACGGCGGGGAATTCAAATGGACGTACCTGTAAGTCCATTTGCCCAGCCGTGCCATTCTGCCGACGTTCATCGGCGTGCGCCGGTCGGGAAGTGGTTAAAGCTGAACTAAACCCATCAATTTAATGGTTTCCCAAAACAGTTACATATAAAGGGGAGCTGTATCTAGATAAAGGGTCTTTGATCTTTGCTCTCTGCATGGGAAAAGAAGGAGAGTGCTACTGATGCTGAGGATGTAATTGCCCCTTTGCTACCTTACCACCCCTTGTGAAAGCCCAGTCAGGATTCCAAGAGTTATGGACCTCGCTGTTAAATGGACTAAAAGACTTTCTTACCAAATTCTGGTATGGCTACCTCATGGGGCACAAGGGAGCACCAGGGACACACCAAAAGGGCATGAACTAAACCCATCAATTAAACTTTCCTAAAACAGTTACATTTAAGGAATTACAGGAATAATAACTGTCACAAATGCTTGCTCTCTCCACCGAACTATAAACCCATCAAATGCGGCACCATGACAACTGTAGATCAAATGTGGAAATGAATACACTATCTCAAGAGATCAAGGCACCTCATCCCAATTAGAGAGTATAGAAGGGAATAGGAAGGGGGATTTTTATGGTGCTACATACAGATACAGAGAATAAAATATTCAATAAAATATTTTTTATTTGATATCAAAATATAAAAAAGAGTAAACAAGGTTAACTCTTTACATGTAAAATAATCACAATATTACAATAATCTGCAAATACAGCTAAATGTCACTATATAAATGCCTGTTTTGACTCTATAATGCTTCTTAAGGCAAAATATTAGCTACAAAAAATATATACACATAAGACAAATAAATATATGACAGTCAAGTACAGAATCATAAAGTACAGTACCATTTAATACAAATAAACAATATAAAGTAAGAACATTATTTTTTATTCAAAATAAAAATGCTAAAAGATACTGAACATAAGACCCAGGGCGAAATGATATAAGCCCTATTCATATGGTCTCTGGCTTAATAATTCTCATAGAGGGAAGGGCGTAATGGAAATAGGGAACTACCCAGCAAATACGTAATAACAAAGCGTTTATTAGGCTCCTGTTTTAAATGAATAGGGGCAGACAAGGGAACATCAAAATCCAGCAATGGGCATCGCAGGCTGAGCATCATAGAAAAGGATATATATGATAATACAGTAATAAGGGAAAAAGAATAACCCTCCTGTATCATTATAGAAAATCAAAAAATTGATAATAAAGTAGGAGCCAACAATAGATGGGACAAGGAGAAAAAGGAACACAGGAAAAGAAGTGAGGGGGAAGGGAAAGGGGAAGGAAGGGGAAAATGAAACAGGGAATATAAAGGGGGGCGGGGTTGGGGGGAAAAAATTAACACTGGTCCCCATCCATTTTTAATTTAAGTTTGTGTCGTGTAAAACTATGGTTATCAGGACAGGACATGAGGGTACGGCCCTGATAGCTCTAAAAAACATGCAGGGGTTCTAATCTTTCCTCACTCTATCCAAAATTAAAAAAAACATGATTGGACATTTAGTTTATTGGAAATACATAGGGAGGCAGTATAAAGAATGTCATTGATGAACTCTCTTTCATGACCAGGCCATTTTTTGTGATACGGCACTGCATTACTTCAACTTACAATTGTGACGTTGTACCCAAATAAAGTTTATGTCCTTTTTTCCCACAAATAGAGCTTTCTTTTGGTGGTATTTGATCACCTCTGCGGCTTTTATTTTTTGTGCTATAAACAAAAAAAGACCGTCGATTTTGAAAAAAAAACTATGTTTTTTACTTTCTGCTATAAAACATATCCAAAAAAAATTTTTTTTTAAATTGAATTTCTTCATCAATATAGGCCAATATTTGTTCTGCTACCAAAATCCAAATAAGCGTATATTGATTGGTTTCTGCAAAAGTTATAATATATTTTATTAGAATTATAACGACAAGATATTAGACACACATGGGATAAAATAAATGTAAAAGTGGAAAAGTGATTAAAACCTTTTCCCGGTCCACCATCCATCTAGAAACCTGGACTTCAAGCATACAATGGGGGGCCTAGGGAGATTCTGTGTAAAGCAAATAACCCAAAGGTAATGGCATAAATGGTAACCTAGACAGGTCAATTCCTGAAGGTAGTCAAAAATGGGTCACATAAGCTGACTCAGATGGTGTCATAACTGCTTTTCAAGATATACGTAGCTTGCTCGACTAGTTTCGTGCCAATAAATGCACTTCTTCTTGAGCTAGATCAATACATATTAGAACAACATCCTCGCTGTCAAGGTAGCAGAACACCTTAATGGACAAAGACCCAGTTGGAGCAGCAGGACAATACAAAAATAGACCTAGACCAAGGTCTGTAAAGGTATAACTGTGTACTTGAGGCAAGTAAATAATACCATATCCTGATATTTCATTCCATAGCCCTAGTACATGTTATCAAATTAAAGGATGCGGCATAGCCTATTCACGCTGTCCACGGCGCCACCCTGTGGTGACAGCTTTTATATACATTGTTCATATATCCAAGTTATACGGTCAACAAGTGGTTAATAAGGTATTACTGTGTTGCCTGTATTAATTATCTTTCGGTTAAGTGTATTTTTTGCTGTGTTAGCTGCACTATTTAGTTAATTTGCACTGCCTGAGAGGTAAGGGTTAAAGTGTTACTAAACCCAGGACCCTGCATTCACTATATCTGGTCTCTCACAGTACACAGAACATGGAAACACAATTATTTTAGTAAATATAAACTGCTAAATACCTTTTCTCATCAGCAGTATATCCCTTTCATGACTAAGCCTATTTTTGAAATTTGGTGTTTACAAGTTAAAATCCATATTTTTTGCTAGAAAATTACTTAGAACCCCCAAACATTATATATATTTTTTTAGCAGAGAATCTAGAGAATAAAATGGAGATTGTTGCAATATTTTATATCACATGGTATTTGTACAGCAGTGTTTTAAACGCAAATTTTTGGAAAAGGGACATTTTCATGAGTTTTAAAAAATCCAAACAGTAAAGTTACCCCAATTTTTTTGTATAATGTGAAAGATGATGTTACGCCGAGTAAATAGATACCAAACATGTCACGCTTTTTAATTGCACGCACTCGTGGAATGGCGACAAACTATGGTAGCTATGAATTTCCATAGGTGACGCTTTAAATTTTTTTTACGGTTACCAGGTTAGAGTTGCAGAGGAGGTCTAGGGCTAGAATTATTGCGCTCGCTCTGACGATCTCAGCGATACCTCTAATATCATAAAAAATACTGCGCTATCCCATAAGTGGAAATGATCCCCACATGTGTGTAATGAAAAGACAAGTATCTCAACCCAAAAATTGAAATATAAAATGCTGCTGCAACCTTAGATGTGAAACAACCTCCACCTTACTAGCTATACAATTTAAAGGCTGCGCTGCTAGTGCAAATACATGATCATATTAACTGAAAATACCATAATTATGAATAAACACAAGTAAATTGTTTCATAACCAAAAATATGCACATAAATCGCATGCAAAAAATTTTTAGTGAAACATTCAGTAAACAAAAACGATTAAATTGAGTCCATTTAGTCATAGATTGAAATGAACTGTAGGTCTTGTGGGTGTAGAAAATAGTTGGATAGAGGGAGAAAGACACCCTTCCTTCAAGTGATATAAAAATTATCTCCGTAAGGAGCGTGATGTTAAAATAGAGAGAAGATCCTCCACCTCAAGTAAGGTAAGCCCCTTACCAGATCCAAAGATCTCCTGTCACAGAGATCATGCACACATGTGGCTGTGTCCCCCAGCCACTGGGTCTCTGTCAGTGCGCAGATCGGAAGCCACCTCTCCAGGAAATCAATCCAAACGTGATTTATCCGCTCACAGACCATGGATAAATAGGAAAGAAATACTCCATAGCGTAATACAGTTAAAATCCACTTTAATTAATAAAAGAAAAGCACTTACAATTTGTGCAGTAAAGATCGCTTATAAAAACATGTAGCGCCGGCCGGCTTCAGCTGCTGCCCGTTCCTTCCGGGTTCAGCGTGGTATGGTGGAGACGTCAGCACGCCGCTCCTCCCTACGCCGTTTCGACAAATCTGTCGTCTTCCTGGGGTCTCACATGTGTGATTTGAACACTGTTTACATATGCGGGCGCGACTTCCGTATGCGTTTTCTTCGCTGCGCGAGCTCGCGGGGACGGGGGCTCTTTAAAATTTTTTTTTTTTTATTTATTTTATTTATTTTTATACTTATAAATTGTATTTAAAAAAAATGTTTTTTTTTTACTTTTATTGCTGTCACAATGTGACAATGTAAACATCCCTTGTGACAGTAATAGGTGGTGACAGGTACTCTTTATGGAGGGATCGGGGGTCTAAAAGACCCCCGATCCCTCCTCTGCACTTCAAAGTATTCAGATCGCTGAAAACGGCGATTCTGAATACTGTGTATTTTTTAAAATTTGGCGCCATTGGCAGCCGAGTAAACGGGAAGTGACGTCATGACGTCGCTTCCGCGTTTACAATTAGAAGGCTGGAACAAAGCCATTCATGGCTTCGTTCCAGCCCACCCCCAGCCGCCGGAGGCAGCCCATTGGACAATGGGCCTCCCGATCGCACGGGAGGCCCGGTAAGAGCGGCAGGAGGCGGCGGGAGGGGGGCGTCCCCTCCCGCTCCTCCGGTATAACAGCCGAGCGGCTTTTAGCCGCATCAGTTCTTATATACAGATAGCCGATCGCCCGGTGTAAACAACGGTACTAGGATGATGTCTGCAGCTGCGGGCATCATCCCGGTATAACCCCCGAAAGCCGAGTACGCACATCTGCGTACGGTCGGCGGGAAGGGGATATAGCAGTCTTGTGACTTCTATCAGTGTCCAGCCGAGCATTGGTTAAAGCTTGTAGGAAGGGCTTTCATTCTCCTCTGACTGTCCTGTGAGGCTGCAGGACCTCTGCCCCTCTGTCTGGACAGTGCTGATTGGCCCTGTGCTGATCACATGCACTCTCTCATAAAAAAAAAAAAAATTCTTGAGCAATAAACATCAAACTGAGCATATGTAGAGTGCCCCAAGGCTCTGTTTTATCAGCAGATGGATTGGGTACTGTGGAAGAAGGGGGGATCATAGAAGACAGGATCAAACAGCCTTTTTACACAATGTGGAGGATTAACCCCTTATGCCCCACCAGCGCACTGCCTCAGTGTGAACGGGTGCATTGAGATGCATGGGGAGCGTTTTATGAGCGTTTTAATAGCGTTATTTTTAGCGCTAAAATGCTGCAAAAACGCCTTGGTGTGAAAGGGGTCTAACAAGCATGCTTTACTGCGTATACAGATTGATTTTACTGCTGTAGGTTTAGTAAAACTTTAAAGTTTTCTTTCTTTCTTTTGTTTTGTTTTCTTTTCACATGAAATACTGAATAATATTATTAAGCAGTCTTCTGTACTGTACTATCCTTTCCATATCATTATGATTATTACTTTTCAACTGTGTGGAAATAAGCCAGTAGTTTACAGAGCTCCAATGAGTCATCAGAGTAGTGACTCATCCCTTATTGGAAAGCAAAGTCTAAGATTTTTATCAGCAAGCTGTTCCAAGGTGTTGTTTCTTTAGGTAACCCATAGTGCTCTGGAAACTTTTTCTCTGCTGGTCAGGTTTTTCTGGGCTTTTCTGAGAAGTACCGCCCTCTGCTGGACAAAACATATAAAAGGGAACTGTATCTAGGTAAAGGGTCTTTGGTCTTTTCTCTCTACATGGGAAAAGGAGAGTGCTGCTGAGGATGTAATTGCCACTTTTCTACTTTACCACCCCTTGTGGAAGCCCAGTTGGGGTTCCAAGGGACATAGACCTTGCTGCTAAATGGACTAAACGACTGACTACCTCACAGGGCTCAAGGGAGAACCAGGGACACACAAAAAGAGCACGTAGAGTACATTGTACAGAAATGCATATGGAGAATGGTGCTGAGAAGTGTTATCTGTTGAATTGACTACTTTAACCACTTTAGCCCTGGAAGATGTACCCCTTAATGACCAGGCCATTTTTTTGCGATATGGCACTGCGTCGCTTTAACTGACCATTGCGCAGTCATGCGACGCTGTACCCAAACAGCATATTTTTTCCCCACAAATAGAGCTTTGTTTTAGTGGTATTTGATCACCTCTGCGGTTTTAATTTTTTACCAAAAAATGTGACAATTTGGAAAAAAACACAATATTTTTTACTTTTTGCTATAATAAATATCCAAAAAAAAAATTCTTCCTCAGTTTAGGCCGATATGTATTCTTCTACATATTTTTGATTTAAAAAATCCCAATCAGTGTATATTTATTGGTTTTCGCAAAAGTTATAACGTCTACAAAATAGGGGATATATTTATGGCATTTTTATTATACTTTTTTTTTTACTAGTAATTACGGCAATCTGCAATTTTTATTGGGACTGCTACATTTTGGCAGAGAGATCAGACACTTTTGACACTTTTTTTGGGACCATTGACATTTATACAGCGATCAGAGCTAAAAATAGCCACTGCTTACTGTATAAATGTCATTGGCAGGGAAGGAGTTAACACTAGGGGGCGATCAAGGGGTTAAATGCTCCCTAGGTAGTGTTTCTAACTGTGGGGGGATGGAACTGCCTGGGGGAGGAGACCGATTATTGTTCTTAAGCATTAGGAACAACTGATCAGTCTCCTCACCCCTGACATAACGGAGATCTGTCTATTTACAGTGGGGATGGAAAGTATTCAGACCCTCTTAAATTTTTCACTCTTTGTTATATTGCAGCCGTTTGCTAAAATCATTTAAGTTCATTTTTTTCCTCATTAATGTACACACAGCACCCCATATTGACAGAAAAACACAGAATTGTTGACATTTTTGCAGATTTATACACCTTCATTTGAGTCCAGCTGTGTTTGATTATACTGATTGGACTTGATTAGGAAAGCCACACACCTGTTTATATACAACCTTACAGCTTATAGTGCATGTCAGAGCAAATGAGAATCATGAGGTCAAAGGAACTGCCTGAAGAGCTCAGAGACAGAATTGTGGCAAGGCACAGACCTGGCTAAGGTTACAATAAAATTTGTGCTGCACTTAAGGTTCTTAAGAGCACAGTGGCCTCCATAATCCTTAAATGGAAGACGTTTGGGATGACCAGAACCCTTCCTAGAGTTGGCTGTCTGGCCAAACTGAGCTATCGGGGGAGAAGAGCCTTGGTGAGAGAGGTAAAGAAGAACCCAAAGATCACTGTGGCTGAGCTCCAGAGATGCAGTCGGGAGATGGAAGAAAGTTGTAGAAAGTCAATCATCACTGCACCAGTTGGGGCTTTATGGCAGAGTGGCCCGATGGAAGCCTCTCCTCAGTGCAAGACACATGAAAGCCTGCATGGAGTTTGCTAAAAAACACCTGAAGGACTCCAAGATGGTGAGAAATAAGATTCTTTGGTCTGATGAGACCAAGATAGAACTTTTTGGCCTTAATTCTAAGCGGTATATGTGGAGAAAACCAGGCGCTGCTCATCACTTGCCCAATACAGTCCCAACAGTGAAGCATGGTGGCAGCATCATGCTGTGGGGGTGTTTTTCAGCTGCAGGGACAGGATGACTGGTTGCAATCGAGGAAAAGATGAATGCAGCCAAGTACAGGGATATCCTGGACGAAAACCTTCTCCAAAGTGCTCAGGACCTCAGACTGGGCTGAAGGTTTACCTTCAAACAAGACAATGACCCTAAGCACACAGCCAAAATAACGAAGGAGTGGCTTCACAACAACTCCGTGACTGTTCTTGAATGGCCCAGCCAGAGCCCTGACTTAAACCCAATTGAGCATCTCTGGAGAGACCTAAAAATGGCTGTCCACCAACGTTTACCATCCAACCTGACAGAACTGGAGAGGATCTGCAAGGAGGAATGGCAGAGGATCCCCAAATCCAGGTGTGAAAAACTTGTTGCATCTTTCCCAAAAAGACTCATGGCTGTATTAGATCAAAAGGGTGCTTCTACTAAATACTGAGCAAAGGGTCTGAATAATTAGGACCATGTGGTATTTCAGTTTTTCTTTTTTAATAAATCTGCAAAATGTCAACAATTCTGTGTTTTTCTGTCAATATGGGGTGCTGTGTGTACATTAATGAGGAAAAAAATGAACTTAAATGATTTTAGCAAATGGCTGCAATATAACAAAGAGTGAAAAATTTAAGGGGGTCTGAATACTTTCCGTCCCCACTGTATACAACGGCATTTAACCACTTCCCACCCGCTATATAGCAATATGATGTGTGCAAATGTGTTCTATTATCCTGACCGGACGTCATATGATGTGATCAGGATAACCCGCGAACGCACGCCCGCGGCGATAGTTTATTGTGGTGTTTCAGTCTGACACACCGCATCTCCGATCTGGGTAAAGAGCCTCTGATGGAGGCTCTTTACCACGTGATCAGCTGTGTCCAATCACAGCTGATCACGGTGTAAACAGGAAAAGCTGTATATCGCCTTTTCCTCTATTGCGTCTGACAGACGCAGGTAGAGGAGAGCCGATTGGCTGCTCTCCTGACGGGGGGGGTCTGCACTGATTGATTAACAGCACAGCCCCCCCGAGGATGCCCACCCAGGACCGCCAGGGATGCCACCCAGGGCCACCAGGTATGAAGTTTAGAGGTTCCAATTAGTGCCCATTGTAGATGCCAATCAGTGCCCAGCAGTAAAGCCTGCCAGTGCCTCCTCATCAGTGCTGCCTATCAGAGCCATCTATCAGTGCCGATCAGTTCCAGCCATCAGTGCCATCTATTAGTGCCCATCAATGCAGCCTATCAGTGCCCATCAGTGTCGCCTATCAGTTCCACCTATGAGTGCTGCCTAGCAATGCCAATCAGTGCTGCATATTAGTGCCCATTAGTGCTGCATATTAGTGCCTCATCATCAGTGCCCATCAGTGCCACCTCACCAGTGCCCATTAGTGCCTCCTTATCAGTGCCTGTCAGTACAGCCTCATCAGCGCCCATCAGTGAAGGGGAAACATTACTTATTTACAAAATTTTATAACAAAAGCAAAGAAAAGCTTTTTTTTTTTCCACATTTTTTGGTCTTTTTTTTATTTGTTTAGCAAGAAAAAAAATCCAGTGGTGATCATATACCACCAAAAGAAAGCTCTATTTGTGGGAACAAAATAAAAAACATTTTGTTTAGGTACAGTGTTACATGACTGCGCAGTTGTCATTCAAAGTGCGACAGCGCTGAAAGCTGAAAATTGGTCTGGGAAGGAAGGGGGGGAAGTGCCCAGTATTGAAGTGGTTAGGAAGATCCAATATGTTAAACACTGGTAATGGTAATGGATTGGATATGTACTGTACAATACATTCCTATTTTATATTTGGTACAATTTATGCACAGTAGTTCCTTTCCACTGCATTTAAAGGAAGCTCGCCTTCTCATCATCAAGTAATGTCATCTATGAAAATAAATGTGGCAATTTTATAAGGTAAGTTAGTGCAAGAGCTAAGATGAGCATACAAAGTGCACTAATAGTAACCCTAACCCATGGCAAATCATTACATCCAATTTTCAGTAGAGACAAGTTAGTGGAAGGTCATTTCAAGTTGATTAATATGAGTAAGAATAACTTTAATATATTATAACTGGTTCTTGCCATATGCAGGTATGTTCCAAAAAAATGATTTTTTTTGGTGATTATCCAAAAGCTGAGGAAGCTCTACCAGTTAACACTGTCTCCTTCCCTATGGCCAACAGGGAACAAACATTTTTAATATAGTTAAAAATGTCACATTAGGCCCAAGTCTGCATAATTTGGACAGTAAGAGATGCTGTCACTGCAAAAGTTTGGGGGACACAGGGTGTACACATTTGCTTGGTGCAAGACTGTAGAGCATAGATGTGGACTGGAGAAAACTGCTTTTGCAGCTTTCTCCAGGTTTTGCTATTCAGGCATGGGGCTCTATAGTTTGGAGATTCCATAGTGTCTTGGGTGGGACGGGATCTCCAACCCTGTGTCCAGATTTTGTAGATGACCAGCAGGGTGTGCCCTTATAATGAGGGTATGGGAAGACCTCATGGGTCCCAGTTGGAGACTGCTCCACCCAAGAGAGACAGGAGGTCTCCAGGAGTCAGAGGGGCTGCAGAAGGCAGCCAGAACGTGTGTGACTGCAAGAAGCAGTAAACGGCCTGAGGACTAAGATCAGAGCGGAGCTGTGGGCGCTACAGTAAAGCCATCCACTTTGAAGAATCCTGTGGTCTTTGTGACCAAGATAAAGAGCAGAGGTGCTGCTAAAGAGAGCCCGGTGGGCTAGCATTTTTGGTTGTGTGTATTTGCTGGAGAAGAACCCCGGCGTGGGAAAACTTTATGTTATGGACTTTTATTTGCCTTTTTAATAAAAATGGGCTACCATGCCCTTAAATATAGTTCCTGGCTGGCTTGAATCACTGGCAAAAGCATCTACCATGAGAGCTAATGGCCCCCCATGTTACACAGGTAACAGATTTGGCAATCACTAATGGGGCCTTCACATTATATGATGACCAAAAGGAGAATTCTGTATTCGGATTGATCATAACATTTTCATATAACGTGTACACAAATTTCAAGAGACAAGTCAGACCTTCCAAAAGAAAATTACTGAAGGAGCAAACTGCACAATTTTTTCTTTTTACTGAACAGAACCTACAATTTTCATGTCATGTGTACTGGTTTCATACAATAAAACATCACATGAGAAATATTGCGCATGATCGCAAATAAAAAAAAAACTACATCCAAGAAAAACATGCAGCCATTCATGACCACAAAGTAAATATCATAGGCATTATAATAATAATGTATGACACAATGTCCTTTTATAAATTGTGATGAGAGTCGTGCAGCAACAGGTTAGTCTTGTTTCCGTCGTCGTATGCAGCAGAAAATAGGTTCTACCCTAATTGACCAGCACGCTTGAAATTAGCGCATCAAGACCTGAGGGCAGGAGGCGGAGCCTAGCAGAGCAGACATGCATTGTTAGAGCTCCACACCGCTGAGGAGAGAAGAGAAGGACAAAGCGGAGCCTGCAGGCTCAAAAGGTATCCATTTGAACCTTTTTACCCCTGGGAACAAACTGTGAAAGTTTGGGCAGGAAATATGGTACTGGGAGGAAGCCGTGGCAGAAATAAAAATCACCTCACAAAGAGCTCACAGGCACTCACTGCAGCTGAAGCAGCTCCAGTCACCTCACAAGATACAGCATCAGGGCGCTCTCACAGACAGAAAATGTCACAGCAAGACTCTCCATTTGAGTCAGATACAGAACAAATCCTCTCACAAACTTCTCCACAAGCCTCCTCAGCATCCCCAGTAATATTATTACAATTTGAAAAGATGCTTCATAAGGCTTTAAAACAAACCTCAGACCAAATAACAAAAAGCCTAACCAAAGAAATAAGAGAGCTGGGAAACCGCACCGCAGCCTTAGAAATAAAAATGGATGAAATTGAAATTACAACCCAAGAAAATATAACAGAATTGGAACAATTAAAAAAAGAGAATTTAATACTTCAAACTAAGCTCGAAGATTACGAAAATAGAGCCAGACGTTCAAACTTGCGCATAAGGGGAATACCTGAAACTGTGACAGACCTGCAATCTACTATTACTGCTCTATTACAAGAACTAAAGCCAGATATCCCTATTGAACGTTTAGAACTGGACAGAGTACACAGAGCCCTCACAGCCAAAAAGAAAGATGGACCCCCACGTGATATAATCACAAAATTTCATTATTACAGAACGAAAGAACAAATACTAATTGCTGCAAGAGAAAAAAAGGAACTTAATTTTCAAGGACACAATTATCAAATTTTTGCTGACCTATCCCAACTTACTATTACTAAAAGACGATCCATGAAACCCCAACTAATGGAACTGCAATGCCACAACATTATGTATCAATGGGGCTTCCCCTTTTCAGTCAGATTTAACTACCAAGGTACAATTTACAGAAGCAGATCAGCAGATGAACTACAACAAACCCTTTTAAAATTAAATCTGACAGAATCCACAAGCAGCAACACTCCCACACGCAGAAGAATGACATCATCTTCACCTTCAGGCAGCACCCAGAAAATATCAGAACAAAATGGGAATCATCATTCTCACAAAAGAGGCCGTTATGCCACATCATCCATGGACCAAGAAGATTCAATGGACTGACATCCTAATTCCTGATATCTCTTCATTTATTATACTAAGAGATGGTTCTCTATAAAAAACCTGTATTTATAACTGAATGTAACTGCATTCTGATAGTCACACACTGTGTGGGATCATGTTACATTCCAGTTATATTTCTTATTACTTCTGATTCATATAGCCTTAGAATATATAAGTGAAATAAGGAAATTCTTGTTCAGTTATATATTATCAGGTAATAACAATAGATTTATTACTTTTTAGGACAAATATGTTCAATAATCCAGAAGTAATGGAAGCTTTTTCTTTCTTTTCTTAAAACAAATATATTATTACCTAACTAGTTCCTAGAATTATGTTTTTGTTTATTCTAATCTGAAGCAATACAACCTCAATTTTATGAGTTAACATATCTAAACAGTTACATATGAATAAAATATGTAATTGTTTACTCTAAAAGGGTTAAAATCCCAAAATAATTCAAACTATCTTCATCAATACCAAAGTTATTAACAGTACCTTTCTAACTGAATTATTTAGCCCAGGGCAAGACTAACCATATACAACCACCCTGGAATAAATAATTTCAACAAAAACTATATTCTGCACTCCAATTAATGAAACATCATTTTGATGTCTTTTGACATAGCACTTCTCTCCTGTAAGCGGAAGATCTGTGTACCCCCATTAGCCCTCCTCATTCTCCCAACCATATTATGTGGGAGTGTGACGAAGGCACTTATTCCCCTGAGAGAGATATTTATTCTCTTTCACGGGTAAATTGTGATTACTTGCAAAAAATAATTTATACAATGTATCATCTAATCTCATATGTTTTTTGTTTACTCTTTACTCCAGAATTCACTGGTTTCTTTTCTATCTATTCATCTCTTCAGTCCACACAGGTTGATCTGCGCAGTCAGCTCTACATAACAAAAAGTAAGTCAAAACTATTTGATCTGTTGCCATGGCACCACTGAATATACTTTCCCTGAATGTTCAGGGAATAAATGTCCCTCAAAAAAGGACCAAAGCCTTCCGTACTTTCCATAACAAGAAGGCTCACATAGTATGCCTCCAAGAAACACACTTCACCAAAGATTCTACTCCAAAATATATTTCTCCTTTTTATCAACAAATTTACACGGCTTCTGCCTGTACCAAGCAAAGGGGAACTCTAATTGCATTTCACCGATCCACACCATTCACCTTATCATCAGAAATTAAAGACCCAGAAGGTAGATACCTGATACTCATGGGTTATATAATGGATACAGCAATCACAGTGATTTCCTACTACGCTCCTAACAAACAACCTACACCATTCCTCTCACATATATTACAAGTGATTAATACACACAAAATAGGAACAGTGATAATGTGTGGGGATTCGAACCAGGTCCTCCTCCCATTTCTAGATAAATCACCTTTTACACCATCCAAAATAACCTCTAGATTACCTTTTTCTCAACTTCTTTCCAAATACAATCTGGTAGATTCGTGGAGAGAAAGTAACCCAATGAAAAAGAAATTCACTTATTTCTCGCACCCCCATCAAACCTTCACCAGAATAGATCATATTTTTCTAACAATAGGAATGATACCAGAAATTATTGCATCAGATATAATTCCGATTCCGTGGTCTGACCATAATGCAGTATACACTACTATAGCCTCAGCCATACCAAAAGCGCATGACCCAACGTGGTACTTACCGGACATAATGCTCAAACACCCACTACATCAGATGGCCATTGAACAAGCTTTAAAGGAATACATATCAATTAATAATACAACAGACATCTCCCCAATAACACTGTGGGAAGCTCATAAGCCTGTCTTGCGTGGTACAATACAAAGACAAATGGCACTATTTAAACGGGAACGCAAAAATCTAGCAAAAAAACTAGAACTCAATTTTAATGCAGCCTACATATCATTTCAAGATAATCCATCTCAGAGTACAAAATCTCATCTGGAAAAATCTAGATTGGAATATGATCTATTTCTCACTGAGTCAGTTGATAAATCCCTCAAACGCTCCAAACACAATTTCTACATGAATACAAACAAACCAGGTACATATTTGGCTCGGGCATTAAATTCAACTAACAAATCTTTCAAACCCATACGTTTGAAATTATCAAAAAATGTTTACACTTGTAATCCAGTTAAAATAGTCCATAAATTTCACTCACATCTCGCAACTTTATACAAGACAAACAATGAATTTAATCCTACAGAGGCTGAATCCTTCTTCTCAAAAATAACCTTACCTGAGTTATCTCAGAATCAAAAAAGCAGTTTGGATGAGCCTATAACTATAGATGAAGTTGCTAACGCCATAAAAGACCTAAAACTTAACAAAAGACCAGGCCCAGATGGCTACTCGGCTTTATACTATAAAACATTCTCAGAAATACTCTCTCCCATTCTCACTGAAACTTTTAACAAACTTCTAGATGGACATTCTTTTCGGCAAGAAACACTAATGGCAATTGTTTGTATGATCCCAAAACCCCTTTCTGATGATACTTCCTGTGTGAATTATCGGCCTATCTCTCTGTTAAACCTCGATATTAAATTATTAGCAAAAATAATAGCAAAACGCCTCAATAGCATTATAGGAAAATTAATACATAGAGATCAAGTAGGCTTCATGCCAAATAGACAGGCAGGCGATAATATACGCAGGGCAGTGTTATTGGCACATATTGCTAAAAAACGGAAAATCCCTTTATGTTTTCTGTCTCTCGATATTAAGAGGGCATTTGACACAGTATCCTGGCAATATATGCAATATTCATTACAAAAATGGGGTTTTGGACCCCACTTTTTAACATGGATCAAAGCATTATATAATAAACCCAAAGCCTATATAAAATATGCTGGATACAAATCTGAAGCCTTTAATATCGAAAGAGGTACCCGACAGGGTTGCCCATTATCTCCCTTATTATTTGCCCTTATACTCGAACCCATGGCCCAATACATCAGAACAAACCAAACTATAACTGGCATTGAAGTAGGAGGTATTACACACAAATTATGTATATTTGCAGACGATATATTACTTTTTCTATCATCACCACAGGTCTCTGGTCCTAACTTAATACCAGCTCTTGATGGATTTGCAGCCCTATCCGGCCTTATGATTAATCCTAAGAAATGCCTAGTGCTTAATATTTCACTCACAAACATGGAATTGATCCCGGCTAGGGCTGCACTCCCATTCACATGGGCAGAAAAATCAATTCCATATCTTGGAATTCATTTAACAGCATCTCATTCTGACTTATTCTCAACCAATTATCCTCCTGTATTAAGACAGATCACAAATCTAATAAAACAATGGTCGCATCTTCCTTTATCCTGGATAGGGAAGATTAATGCAATCAAAATGACTATTCTACCCAAATTGCTTTATCTATTCAGAGTCCTCCCTATTCCAATTCCTTCCTATTTTTTGAGAATAGTACAAAAAAGAGCAACTTCGTTTATATGGGGCTCTTCTAAACCACGTATACCTATACACACACTACATCTTCCCAAAAATAAAGGAGGCCTGGGATACCCCAATTTTACTAACTACTACAGAGCAGCACATTTGGCCAGTCTGTCCAAATACCATGCAAAACAGGAAATCCCATTATGGGTATTTATAGAGGCTTCAGAAAATGACCCTCTATTAATATCAAATTTATTATGGCTTGATCCTAAAGACCGCTTTAAAATTCATAATCCCATAACTAAACATTTCTTATCTCTCTGGGATAAACTAAAAACCAAATATCAGTTACAATCTCCACACAATCCTCTCCTTTCTTTTATCAGAAATCCGGCCTTTTATCCGGCATGGATCTACCCAAATTCTTTTAAAGCTTGGACAACATCAGGCATTCAGACACTAAATGACTTCATAGCATCTAAATCATTCCTTTCATTCCCATCGCTTAGAGAAAAATATGATCTACCAAACTCTGAGATATTTAGATATCTCCAAATCAAAAATTTCTATACACCATTCCTAAAGGGGGATACACCATTATCCCAATTATCCATTTTTGAATCAATCTGTACAAAAGATCCATTTGCTAAAGGTACAATTTCATCACTTTATAATCAATTATATGGAGTAGCAAATCTTAATAGACCCTCTTACGTTCAGAGGTGGGAGGAGGACCTGGGACGAACTTTAGAAGACACGGACTGGTCTAACATATGGCTCACATCTAAGTCATCCTCACCCAACATCTTAGCACTGGAGACAAATTATAAAGTCCTAACTCGCTGGTACCTTGTACCCGCTAGAGTGGCAAAATATTCACCTAATACCTCAGCTCTTTGTTTTCGAGGATGCCCAGAAATAGGCACATATTTACACATATGGTGGACGTGCCCAGTAATCCAAACCTTCTGGAAGGAAGTCTTCGTGATTGCATCTAAAATATTTAAAAAAATAATACAACCAGATCCATATTTAACTTTACTTAATCTAAAACCGGAATGGTTAACACTCTCTCAATTCAAACTTATGATCCAATTAATAACGGCTGCAAAACAAACAGTGGCCAAGGCATGGAAATCTCCTACATTGGTACTAGCAGAAACAATTCACAGAATGAATAATACAATGTCCCATGCTAAGATGGTAGCCATCGATCAAAATCAAATTCCAAAATTTGAAAAACTTTGGCATCCTTGGATAAAACAACAGTTCCTGTCAAACTTCAATGACTCTGTCCTGTTGCCATGGTAACAGATTAAATGACTTACAGAGACACCCATTCTAAGGCTTCAAAGAGAACTAAAAAGAATAATAAACTGACGAGCGGGACAACCTTGTGGACCATACCTCTACCTTTCAACCCTTTTTCTTCTTTCTCTTTCCTTTTCTCCACCTTACGATTAAAGCTCATTATCAGAATTTATTTGACCTATATACACTCTACTTGTAAACAATATGTATAGTAGGTATAAATCATTTAAATACCTACAAAAGTAACTAAGGAAATGATATATATCTTTAATTTAATTTAGGTTTACGTGAACCCAATGTTTATTATTTGAAATTTCATGATATTTACCTACATAAACCCTACTGTAAAACAATGAGCTTACTTTATAAATCCTTGTAAACTTACTTTATGTATCTTTATAACATTGTATACTCAATAAACTTCTTTTGACAAGGAAATTAGCGCATCAAATATTTAGTTTTTTGGACCATTCCTGGTTGGTTTTAATGGCTTAATTTGATCCTTATGTGTTTACTGTACCTACTATGTATGTATGCTACTGTTTGTTGTTCTCAAACTGTGTTTCGTCTGCATTTCTTGAAAGTTCTACCAGCATTTGCCATAAAAGTTCTATGGCTTGGCTGTTCTCTATTTGTACTTAAAGGAAAGACCAACATAAATGGTTTGAATCTTGGCCGGTTCAGCAGGGACCGGCCAAGATTCGAACCATCTATGGGCAGGATGATTGTACCCAAGTCGATCAATTTATTAACTTGGGTACAGCCAGCATGTCAGATTTTTCATGCAATTCATACCAGCAGTATTGATGGGGGAAATGAGTGATTTTCTATCCTGCAACCTGTGGCTGCAGAAAAGAAAGTTGCACCATCCATGGCCAGCTTAAACCTTTAATAAAAGAATTTAACCGCAAAAAATGTATTGGTCCTAGCTGTGTGAAGTGTTCTAAGTTATAAAAGAAATATCTGACTTCAGCATTTTGTTGACTCTATGTACAATGCAAAAGTTTTAGGCAGGTGTAAATAAATATTGTAAAAAAAAGAAGGCTTTAAAAAATACATATTTTTTACTTGTTTATGTTTATGAATTTAAAAAATGCAGAGTGAGCGAACAGAAGAAAAATTGAAATTAAACCGATATTTGAATACCCTTTGGCTTCAAAAACAACAAATTCTTTTAGGTACACTTGCACACAGGTAAAGGAAATCAGCATATGTTTACATTTCGAATTTGTCTTTGAATTCAAATTAGTTTCGTATTCGATTCAAATTGGTTTCAAATTTGATCACACACAATTTTTTTTAGTTATAATTTATTTCAGATTTGTTTAAATTTGTTCCTATTGTGACTTGTAAATTCAGATACATCGGTATTTTCGAATATTGAAAAATTCGTCCAAATTTTGATTCGGAATGAAACAAACCGTACATGTATAATCTCTTACAGATTTAACTGTGTTAAAATAAAAAACTAGAAAATTCCATCCACTCCTACTCAGTCAGGTTTGGTATATCTAAGTTCCATTGTTCTAGTACATAGAAAGTTTGAAGGGCCTCCCTCAGAGAGAGTACCATAAATTCTGAGGAACAGCTGTGTGTGGCTGGGTTTAAAGAAAACAGTCTGTAGAGTGGAAGGGTGGAAAACTACATCAAGTAAACCAAACCTGGCTGGGGCAGTATGTCTGAGTTAAAGATATTAAAACTGACAGGTGTCAGTAATGTTTAGCTTTTGTTTCAATTTGGAGAAGGATGTGCCTTGTGAGTATAATTGGTGCACATATTTGAGCCTCACTTTAGCCCACTGGGGACCCTGTGGGATTGTCAAAAAGTGTTTAGGCCTTAAGTTATACCAAGTTGTGTTAGGGGAGACAGCCTGGGTCTGTTGTGACAGTACCTGCAGACATTGCTTATAAATTTAGGAGACGTAATAAATGGAGGTCCTCTCAGTAGTATGAAAAATTTGCCTATGAATAAGATATGAAAGTTTCCTAGGAGGAGACTACTGTAGCCTCCCTGGCTGTGGGTGCATTGTTTCATTATGGAAACAACCACCAGTTTACATACACCAGTTAAGAGGCAAAGTAATACATTTTTGATGTAGGAGTGCCAAGCCACCCATTGGTATTAGGAGTTGTAGTACAGAAAAAAAAAACATTGGGGATTTGGATGCTAAATGAATGAGGTAATGAAGTTCAATTCCAGTCAGTCAGTTGGGTTACTTAGGGAGCACTATGTAAAATTTGAATTGTTTTAATGTGCTTTTACACTAATGACTGCTTTATTTTAGACTAAACACCTTGAATATTCAAGGTCAAGCTTGGTAATCAAAAGGTCCAGCGTGAAAGACCTGTGAAAGAATAAGTCACTCACAGCATACATGTGGAGAAAGCAGTGAATGAAACTGTGGACAATGCAGAGTATAGCTAGACGCCATGGATAGTGGGATGAAGGACTGACATGACGCACATCTTCAGTACTGCATAAAACAAATCAAAGAAAAAATACAACAGAAGTAATGAAGCCCCCAGCCCACTGCCCAACTCGCTGGGAACTTTATACCACTAAAATATAAAGTGTACAGGAACATGGTTCAGCCAAGTCCACAAAACACACTACAGCATGCAAAGTAATTAAAAGTCAAAACCTACAAATGTAGCGAACGAGTTTCTGTGCAGGAAAAAATGTACTGTGGATAAGTTGCTGCCTAGTGCCACTTTGCGCTAAAACCTGTGCAGTTCAGGCAGATAAAGCTATATAAGGGGAGGAAATTAAGGTGAAACAGCAACAATAAACTGGCTACTGAAGACAACCAGTACCAGGGCATGTAGGACCATGGGAACAGTCAGCTATAATGGGAGGTTGCGAGTTTAGCAGCTGCTTAGGCCAATATCCAGTAGATGTGATGGCGGAAGAAAGGGAGAAGTTTTACAAGTGGCGACATGAGATACACACAGTAAGACGTACCTAATATGTTTGATGCTGTATCCCTTCACCCCCCATACAAAATTACTACACCTCATCTTTAAACATCTGAAATTTGTTAAAACTTAATATTAATATTTGTCAACTTCAAGGCTTGTCAACTTCAAGGAACTTCTAGCCCCAATGGACAGGAGTTGAAACTTAACTGATTTTCTCTCTCTGTCAATGTAATTGGGAAACTACTTTTAACAACATTGTCTATCCATCAACTTTTTTCCTGCCTTCAGCTGGCAGATTTTCTTAGGTGAAGAAGCGATTGACAAAAATAAATGCTATATGCAACATAAGATCAAAAATTCCATTTGTGTACAAGGAAATTATTAGTTAAAGTAGCCTAGCCTTGTACTATCTCAGTATAAAATAAATGCTCCTCTATTTATATAATTTCAGACTGTAGAATAATACTGTTGTGACCTTTTGTCTGGGATGATACATCCAATGATGAAAAAACACTTATATCCTGTATTCCTATTTGAGAAGGCAACCATTACTTTGAGGCACTTAACTTTCAAAGGGATAAAAGAACTGGTTGCTGCTTGACAGAAAGGAGGGTGCTGTCAAGTATGCTTCATAACGGAATTGTAGCCTGCCTGTGCAAAAATAGAGATCCTTATTAGACGACCATGGCCAGCAGTAGAACTACGAGCCTTAGAAAGCAAATTAAAGGTGGAAAAAACAGATGTAAGAGAGATGGAGGTTATATAAAGGAAAATACAGGTGACATTCTACAGGAATAGCTAACTCTGGTGGAACAAGTAGTACATTTGTATCAGTTTTGTCTAGAACTCCTCCATACCTTTTTATCAGGTTTTATACAGACAGTTCATATTCCTCTACCTGCTTTTCTATACAATAGTGAAAATATTTGTGGAATAATTGGTTCTTATTCTAATACATGGGAAGTATTGATTCTGCCACTGGTACTGTACCCTAGCCATAGTAAAAGATACAGTATCTGGTTGATTCTAGTTACTGTATATCTCCAGTTCATTTCCATTAAGCATTGTCTTTAGTTGTGGTTTGTTTATCATGTGATAATGGTTTATTTATCTTGTCATAATGATTATACAGTAGGTAGGAATAAGGTTTGTTTTTGCCGCTACTGTAGGTTTGCAGCAAATTCCTGGTATTTGCAAAGTTTACAAGTTGTAAACTTTTGGGTGCAAACTTTGCAGGTTTGCTCCCAAAAATAGGGAGCATCCCATAAATGTAGCCTTTGCCCCAATAGTCACAAGTTCTAGTATTGGAGGGAATGGATCACCTCAATATAAAAAGGTGGACTTATGCAGCGTACACAGGAGCGTACTTTTCGACCGGACTGGTTTGACGGACCGAGTCCGGTGGACAATCCGATCGTGTGTGGGCTTCATCGGGCCTTCAGCGGACTTTTCCAGTCGAAAATCTGATGGACCTTAGATTTGAAACGTGCTTCAAATCTTCCCGACCGACTCGAGTCCGGTCGAAAAATCCGCTCGTCTGTATGCTAGTCCGATGGACGAAAACCCACGCTAGGGCAGCTATTGGCTACTGGCTATCAACTTCCCAATTTTAGTCCGGTCGTAAGTCATCATGTACGAATCCGTCGGACTTTGGTGTGATCGTGTGTAGGCAAGTCATTTCATTCAAAAGTCTGTCGGAAAGTCCATCGGACCAGTCCAGTCGAAAAGTTCGCCCGTGTGTATGCGGCCTTACAGCAACCATGTTGCCAGTTTGTGTTGGAGATGTTAGGAAGAGCTGAAAATTCTGTGTAGGCAGGGATACTGGGTTTCATTCATTTATTTATTTTGTAATTTTGGCTTTGGTACATGTCCCTGTGGCTGTATCTAGCTTCCCGTGATTTTTGATTGGCAATAACTTGCTTATTAGCCCTTCAATGGCAAGAATTGAAGTGAATGTAAATAGATAGATATAAACCTTAACTGGATAACATTTGCCATTTGTTTTCCATTAAATACAGTTTACACATTTTTTTAATTCTTTTTGCTAAGCCCCTTCTAGCTAATTTCTCTCTACATGCATTCCCTCTAGCATTGGTTGCAAGTTATTCACCAGGACCTGATGGTGACAAGGATGGGCTGATACCTGAACAATGTCGGTTGGTACGGCCACTTGTAGTCTCCATCAGGAACACATGACATTGCAAGAGTACAGTTGTCACCCCATAACAAGAAGTGCCTTAACAAGGACTTTAATGGCAGGATCACTAGGTTTTCTTTTATAGAAAGAGAAAAAAAATGAAATGATTGAAAACAACTCTTTGAATTAAATGAACATATTAAACATTTTCTGAGATATTAGTGACTGGTTTATAATTTCCTTTATCTGCCATAAATTAGCAGTGGGCAATGGGCTATGGCGGTTTTCCACGCAGAGCCTCCAGCAAGGTAGTAATGCTATATATTAAAGGGAACTCTACTTTTGTGGGGGAAAAAAAATTGCAAAAAAAAAAAAATATAGTGTATACAATTGCGAGTCATATTGTAATTGAATGTTAAAATGACCTTCCCTTTTCAATCTGCAGAACTGTAATTTTCTGTAAAATGCAATGCAACATGGCTACCTGGAGGTGTTCTGTACACAGATGGTGTATAGAACGCCCCCCAGATATGTTGTTTCCAGCTTACGTGATTGGCTTGTTGATATTGCCAGAAGTCTGCACTAAGATACTAATCCGATTTTGAGCATCCCCTGGAACAAAAATTTCACTTTTGGTGAGATACTCCCAAGGGGAAATCACAACTAAAAGGATGCGGACTCTGACACTTTCCTGATTAGAGTCCTGCAGGTGCAGCAGCTGATTAATAATTCTAAAACAACTGCCATTCGATTCACTGTGCATATGGACACAGAAAAACAGCTATTTCTTCAGAAAAACAAATGGTGGGGATCTGCAACAAAGCTTGGTAAAATCCTTGAAATGTACATCAGCAGGAGGGTAATATTTTTTTTTCTTCTCAACAAAAGTGGAGTTACTCTTTAAAGTCCCCCTCCCACTAATATACCCTGCAATTCTAATCCTAACACCCTTCCTTATCTATTCCTATCCCTTTATACTCTTGTTTCCTCTGGGATATTCTTCCCAGAACTTTAACCCTCTCTAAACAGAAATATACCAGTGAGGAAGTCCCAACAACATAGCCTACTAATTGGAGTTAATTAGCCTGTTACCAATACCGATTCTAGTCTGTGTGACTATGGATATCAGATTATTAACACTTTAAAGGGCAGGGGCTGAAGTAAGTGGATAAATATTTTCTGTAAAGCATTTTGAAAAAAATGTCAGTGCTATGTACATGAGTCAAATACATTCTTAACGTTGCAGCAGTATTAAAAATGCCAGTCCAGGGTAATGGTACTTACATTTGCATGGTCCTGTTTTCCTTCCTTTTTATCTCTGAATAATAGAGATTGAATGGCTTAGTGGATTTACCTTTTTTCTGAATTTATGCAGCTACAGAACCTATGAAATTTGTCTTTGGCCAACTCAATAAAGCAGTACAAATATTAGCCATCATGGCCAATGCACAGTAAATAGATTTCAGTTTACCAAAGCTAGATTGGAGCAGGACAAACCACGACTGGTCATTATAGAAAGCTGCACTTCCCATACTGATCCTTGCTTTACTGAATATTACTAAATCAAGACGCAATGGGAAACAATAGAGTTCTTTTTTTTTGTGTGTTTAGTGAGTTCACCTAAAAGTGACTTTTTGTCTGATTATAGGATACTGACTGCATGTTTCCATTGCCAAATGTTTCTTTGGCAATGACCAAGAACAAGCAGGGCTTTTTTTCTGCCAGAACTGCGTTCCGGCACCTCTGCCCGGGAGCCAATTTTTTTTTTTTTTTAATATAGTTTGTTTTATGCGGCTGCAGTCCCGCGGAGTGAGCTGTCAGCTGCATAAGCCGACACGGCTCTTATAGTTCCGGCTGCAGCTTTAAGAGAGTGGAGAGCGGAGGGATATCAGCTGCAATCCGCCTCTCCCTGTAGCAGAGCGGATGTTCCTGTGAGAGAGAGTTGCCATGTGGTGTCCTGTCCTGAGACTCCTAGCTTTTACTGCCTAAGTTACATTACATGCCTGCCTGAGGTAAGTACTTTGAGGTTGGTAATTATTTAAACAGTCAGTGTTGCAGCTGGTTGAATATAGGGAACTGTCTTTTGCTGGGAATGTGGACTGTCTCTTGCTGGGTATGGGGACTGTCTCTTGCTGGGTATGGGGACTGTCTTTTGCTGGGAATGTGGACTGTCTTTTGCTGGGAATAGGGACTGTCTCTTGCTGGGTATGGGGACTGTCTCTTGCTGGGTATGGGGACTGTCTCTTGCTGGGTATGGGGACTGTCTCTTGCTGAATATGGGACCTGTATCTGGAAGTCTCTGAGCTTACTTTGGTAAGTACTAGCTATTTTTAATGTTTTGTACATTTTACTGAATTGCTTTTTATTAACAAATTCCATACAAATTACCTTGTATATCCCCCCAAATTATACTTGCTTACCTGTTCTCAAAAGGGGGCGGTGCTAGGAGGTGTGCAGGGTGGAGACAAGGGGTGGTGCTAGGAACGGTAGTAGGGGGTGGAGATAGGCGTGGCCTAGGGGAGGTGAGTTCCTGCACCTTTTCTCTGAGAAAAAAAGCCCTGAGAGCAAGCATGCAGTAAATGAAGAGTTAAGTAAGAACTTTTCGTTGCTTGTTTTGAGTCTGTGACAAAGAAAGCATTGAAGTTACTGGACCAGCATGACAGCCAGTGAAATGAAATTTTTAGAGTGTTGCGAAATTTCAATTTGCATATTTCCTCAATACAGTCCTCTATTAATGAATGATAATGGGGGGCATTAACTCATACAACTACACTGAGATAGGAGCAGTACAGCACAATCATAGCAAATTTGGTCTCCCCATGAACATATTGTATCTAATTAAAAACTATGCATAAAAAATGATTCTGTTCCTTTAACCACTTAAGGACCGGAAGATTTTCCCCCTTAATGACCAGGCCATTTTTTGCGATACGGCACTGCGTCGCTTTGACTGACAATTGCGTGGTCGTGCGACGATGTACCCAAACAAAATTTATGTCCTTTTTTTTACCATAAATAGAGATTTCTTTTGGTGGCATTTGATCACCTCCGCGGTTTTTATTTTTTGCGCTACAAACAAAAAAAGAGGGCCAATTTTGAAAAAAAAAAAATATTTTTTACTATTTGCCATAATAAATATCCAAAAAAAGTAAAAAAACACATTTTCTTCATCAGTTTAGGCCAATATGTATTCTTCTACATATTGTTGGTAATAGGGGCAATAGGTAAAAAATAGGGGATGGATTTATGCCATTTTTATTATTTACTTATTTTTTACTAGCAATGGCAGCGATCAGTGATTTTTTTTTTTTTTTATTGGGACTGTGACATTGCGGCGGACAGATCGGACACCTAACTGACATTTTTTACACTTTTTTTTGGGAACCAGTGACATTATTACAGTGATCGGTGCTAAAAATATGCACTGTTATTGTACTGTCACTGGCAGGGAAGGGGTTAACATCCGGGGGCAATCAAGGGGTTAAATGTGTTCCCTCAGTGTGTTTACTAACTTTATGGGGGACTGTGTGTGTGGGGAAACATAGCAGAAAGACTGGATCTGTATGATCTCCCCTGTCAGAATGGAGATTTGCCTTGTTTACACAGGCAGATCCCCATTCTGTCACTGCAGGGAACGATTGTGAGTGGCTGGCGGACATCGAATCCGCCCCACCCGCTGATTGGCTCCCCCACTGGCCAGTGGGCACATGCAAGCGCCCACAAATCGCCGTGTACGAGCCGACGTACAATGATAGCGATTTGCGGGAAGCAGCCACATTGCCACAGTACAACTGCGGTGGCTGGTCCGTAAGTAGTTAAAGCAGAATATACAGCACAGTGCTTGTGCAGTGTCATTTCTGCCACTCTATGCTGTAAAATACCTAGTTGATCCTGCCTGTTCCTGAGTCCCCCTTGGTCTGCTGACCACAGTAATCATGGCTGCTGATCCATGATACCATGGTCAGTTTACATGCCTCCGACAGTCTCAGTCTATGGCTGTAAAATCATGAATCCCAGATCCTGGAAGCCCCTCTGTTACAGAAAGATATATTGTGCAGTATCTGTGTTTTAAAAATTATGCAGCAAAATACCTTATTTCAGAGCGCCGCTGTGTACTCACGTGACCTCCCGCTGCTCTCCTCCTCTCTTCCCTGGTGACATTAATGGGGAATCTCAACCCCTCCCACTGTAATCCTCAGATGGGGAAAGCTGAGTGCCGGGAGGTCACGTGAGCGTACAGTGGTGCTCTGAAATAAGGTTTTGCTGCATAACTTTTAAAATACAGATACTGCACAGTATATCTTTCTGTAACAGAGGGACTTCCAGGATTTAGGATTTGTGACTTTACAACCACTTTAAAGTGATATTAAACCTTCAGATTTATAAGCACTTTCAGCAATGGATTAAATCAAAACACTGCGTATGCAGTGTATTAATCTTTTAGTTCTTAATCTCTGCCCCAAGTTTATGGTTTCAGGGCAGGTCCTTTCTCCTGCAGCATCCTATGAAACTACCTTTGCATGTGGAGACAAGAGCTGTGTCTCCCTACACTGTATTCATAATTTGAATCAGACAGCCCCATAGCATAGGATGGCAAGGTACTCCATTGCTCCTCAGGAACTCCCCCCTTCCCTTCTCCAAGCTAACAGACTGGCTCCACCCTGTACTGTCCACTGTTAACTCTTTTCATGTGAAGACCGGAAGTTCAGGGAAGCAGCACTGGGAGAGAAGGAGCCAGCATCATTTAATTTGCAGGTGTAAACTGCAAATGCTGGGGTAAAAATGTTAAGAAATAGTTTACCAGGAATATGTATTTTATTGTGCTCAATGTATTAAGCTAAAACATGCTGAGGGCTTACTGCTACTTTAAAGCAGAAATGGAACTTCTGCTTTAAGGGAGGTGACCCCCTGACATGCCTCATTTGGCATGTCATTTTTTGGGGGGGGGAGCCAGTCCCAGCTCTCACTTCCTCCCGGCACACCACAGCACCGGAAGGGAGATCACCTCTCCCCCCTCCCTCTCGGCAATCATCTGGGACACATCACAGGTCCCAGGTGATTGCCCGGTCAGTCATGGTGCATGGCTGGTGCATGCGCAGTGGGTGCCCAGCTGTGAAGCCACAGCCGGGTGCCCACAGGTACAATGCCGGCGCCGCAGAGAGGATGGGGAGACAAGAGGGGCTTTGTGCGCCTGCATTGCTGGACCCTGGGACAGGTAAGTGTTTGATTATTAAAAGCCATCAGCTGCAGTATTTGTAGCTGCTGACTTTTAATTTTTTTTTTTTTTTTTTTTAAGCAGAACTCTGCTTTACCCTTCACATACAAAACAGCTTTAAAACAGTATTTTAAAGGGGTGATGCTTGCTTATCTGCAGTTGCAGCACTAGTTGTCCTGAATTCCGGTGGTAAACCCAGGAAAATTAGTTTATTCTTTTTCTGTTTTTAACTGCAGCTATTTTTCTTGTCATGTTCAGAAACATAGCATTGAATCGTTTGAAGCCTCTAGCCTCATTAGCTGTGGCAGTAGCACATGGAGCTGTCCATGGTGCCAGTCCTGACACTGGCCCTATTAACAGTGGTAGAAGGAGGTAGACTGGAACTCTCCATGGTGCTGAACTGGCGCCTCTGTAAAAGGTGTGATTATATAACTGTAATCTTGTGCTGAAAGCCCCCTCTACAGCTTGTCCTTCACCTTTGCTGTAGGTGTGCTACCTATTTGTAGAAGTGGATGCATCTGTAACCAAAAAACAGGACAGTTATGAAAGCAGTGTACATTTATCTTAGGGAAACATATAGAGGTTGATTTACTAAAACTGAAGAGTGCAAAATCTGGTGCAGCTCTGCACAGAAACAAAATCAGTTTCCAGATTTTTTGTCAAAGCCTTATTGAACAAGCTGAAGTTAAAAGCTGATTGGCTACCATGCACAGCTGTACCAGATTTTGCACTCTCCAGTTTTAGTAAATCAACCCCATAGTGTTTTTCATGCAAGTGTATGTATACCAGGTACAGAAAACAACGGCATTCATATAAATAAAAAATGTAAAATGTGGAGCTACCTTGAGTCATTTATACAGTGACCTAGTGCACTAAACACTCGATTCTGATACCTCTAATAACAAAAAAATACACAGCAAAAGAAATAGTGAATGGAGAAACTTAATCACTGTGATAAACCGTGAACAACTCAAATTCTCATACCAATATAGTGAACAAAAAGTATAATAATAAACGTGACAGTCCACGTAGCAGGGTGCGTGGGACGTTCGCACTCACTGCTACTTAGGTACTGAGAGACCCCAAATTTATATGTTCTCTGTAGCCGCAATGTGGATGTTAATAGTTCCCTATTCTTTAGTGAAACCTCAGATAATCATGTTCAGGAATGAGAGCGTGAAAAACATAATGAAGGGGCGATCAAAGTGTAGCAAGATAAGATGTCAAGACCAGATATAGCTCAATAAATAAATGCCCGCTCACATTTGGAAGTGCTATAAGTTAGCACCAGCATGAACAGCTTGCAAGCACCTCTGCACGCTTTACTACTGACCACGGCGTGCATTCCAAGACCAGGGGATGTAGAAACCAGCAAACCCAGAAGTGACTCACTGAGCTTCCTGAGGACATGTATCACATGAAATGCATAGAGGCTTTTTGTCTGTCCTTCACCAACATCACTTCCAGGTTTGCTGGTTTCTTTTTAATGCTGAAGATAGTTTTTAATGAGATTGGCTGTATGTTTGGTCATTTGATCATTGTCCTGCTGCAGGATAAATTTGGGGCCAATCACACACCTCCCTGATGGTGTGGCATGATAGATAAGTATCTGCCTGTATTTCTCAGCATTGACAACACCACTGATCCTGACCAAATCTCCAACTCCATTTGCAGAAATGCAGCCCCAAACTTGCAAGGAACCTTCACCATGCTTCATTGTTGCCTGGAGATACTCATTATTGTACCACTCTTCAGCTCTTCGAGAAACAAAAAAAACTGTCTTCTGCTACAGCTACAGCCAAATATTTCACATTTTGACTCATTAGTCCAGAGCACCCGCTGCGATGTTTCTGCACTTCAGTTCCTATGTTTTCGTGCATAGTTGAGTCACTAAGCCTTGTGTCTATGCTGGAGGTATGGCTTTCTGGCCATGGTTCCTCCATGAAGATTACTTCCATCCAAACTTCTCTGAACAGTAGATGGCTGTACCTGGGTCTCACTGATGTGTATTACATTGACTGCATTAGGTTTACTTGGCCGACCACTGCTTCTACAGTCCTCAGCTTTGCCCATTTCTTTGTGCTTTATCAAAAGAGCTTGAACAGCACATCTTGAAATTCCAAATCTGCTTTGAAATCTTTGCCTGGGAGAGACCTTGCTCATGCAGTATAACTACCTTGTGTCTTGTTGCTGCGCTCAATCGTGCCATGGTGTATGACCTGTGACATGAAACTGTCTTCCACAACCTCACCTTAGTAGCAGTTTTAGGCCTCCTACACAGCTATTTCTGTTTCAGTTAATTCAACCTACACATGAAATTATTGATCATTAGCACCTGCTTGGTATACTAAGTTAATTATACACCTGACTCTAATCCTACACAATCCCTGATTTTGTGCAAGTATACAAAGTGTGCAAGTGTAAGAATTGATGCTGGTTTGAAGCCAACGGGTAGTCACACCAAATATTGATTAGATTAGATCTTTTTCTCCTTTGCAGTTGTTTGCATTTTGTAAACTGCTAATTATAAACAATTTAAATATATATTTTTGAAAGCATTCTTTCTTTACAGCATTTCTTCACACCTGCCTAAAACTTTTGCATAGTACTGTACATATTGGCATGTTAGACACACTTGAATTTTCTGATAAACTGATCACGCTCCTGTATTGAAATTAGAGATCAGTTCTCAGCTTTTGTTTAGGACTATAACTAGAACATTGTATGGCATGGGCTAACACAAACTGCATTGAGTGTGATGGCTGGCTTGAGTCTCCAAGAGGGGTAGGCAACCGTTTGAGAGGTGGAGATCTACCAGAACAACATGAAAGAGATCAAAGATCACCAGGGTTCGGTACCCTTTTTATTTTTAAAGAAATAGTCTGGCAAGAACTAACTAAATAGCAAGGGAACTTAGAAAAATGTAAGAAAACTCTAAAAATATAGGTGTAGCCTACCTTAAAAGTGGACAGTATGAGTCAGAGCAGTGGACAGTGTCAGTAGGGCAGTGGATGGTGTGTGGATGGTATCAATAGAGCAGTGGACAGTGCCAGTACGGCAGTGGATGTGTCAGTAGGGCAGTGGGTAGTGTCAGTCAGTAGAGCAGTGAACTTTGTCAGTTGGGCAGAGGACAATGTCAGTGGAGCAGTGGATGGTGTCAGTAGTTTTTTATTTTTCTTATTTTATTTTTTATTTTTTTTTACATTTGTTTAAGCAGCCCTGTTGGGGGTTTTGGTGAAATATCAGGGGTCTAAACAGACCCCTGGTGTCTCACTTTTGAGACAGAGAAAGGAAATTGAGGACACATTCCTCATACTCTATCTCTGCAGCCTCAGCTGCACAGAATGAACAGGAATAGCTCTCTTCAAAGCTTCCTATTTATTTACACAGTTTACTATGCTTCAGTTATGAATAAACAAAGTGACTAATCATCATCACCAATCACTCACTCTATTCTTCGCTCCCCAGCCTGAAACTATCCCTTGCAGCAGCCAATGGGAAAGGAGAGGAGGGAAGCTGGCAACATTGTGGGGAGCACACAGGGGGGGACCGGGCAGCAGAAGGAAGATTAACCGGGCAGCAGAAGGAAGATTAATCTTGACAGGTGGAGCAGTGGGGGTGGCATTTACTGGAACCAATCCACTTAGTTTTATTAAATGCCACCAACGCTCCTGTTCAAGTTCTGGGTGTTGGCAAGGAAGGGACACGATTGACCTGTCACCTGTCCGCGACTGATAGGTAGATCGTGATCGATGGGTTGCTTACCCCCAGTCTACAAAATTCAGAATTAGAATGTCGTTGTATATTAAATTGGCCAGGATGGATGTGTAGCTTTATATTTTATTTTATAGCAATTTTCAGTAATGCTCCAAAACAATCATTTATGGAAGGAAATTACACAGAATTATACAACTGAATGAGTGTTTTTAGTAGGCATAACAAATAGTTATTAAGTTGTTATTGTAATGCATTTGTTGTTTTTGCAAAATATGTTTAAAATGTTTAAATAGTTATTTACATCAAAATTGATTATCTGCACACAGTAATTAAAGCTGAACTCTAGGTAGATAAAAAGACACATTTGCACATTTCTGTAATCAATAATACTTAAAGTGTAACTCCACTTTTGTCAAGAAATAAACATTCCCCTCTGGGTGATCTATGTACATTGCAAGATTATAACAAACTTTGTTACAGATTCCTACCTTTTGTAATTCTGAAGAAATCCCTCTATTTCTCTGTGCCTTTGTTCTGAGTAGGTGTAAAGCCGCGTACACACGAGTGGACTTTTTGACCGGACTGGTCCAACGGACCAAGTCCGGCGGACAATTCGACCATGTGTGGGCTTCATCGGACCTGCAGAGGACTTTTTCTGTCAAAAATCTGACGGACTGTAGGTTTGGAACATGCTTCAAATCTTTCCGATGGACTTGAGTACGGTCGAAAAATCCGCTCGTCTGTATGCTAGTCCGACGGACAAAAACTGACGCTAGGGCAGCTATTGGCTACTGGCTATCAACTTCCTTATTTTAGTCCGGTCGTATGTCATCACGTACGAATCCATCAGGCTTTGGTGTGATCGTGTGTAGGCAAGTCCGGGCATAAGAAAGTCCGTCGAAAGTCCGTCGTAACTCCGTCGAAAGTCCGTCGAAAGTCCGTCATAACTCCGTCGAAAGTCCGTCGACCTTTGTTGTCAAAAAGTCAGACCGTATGTACATGGCATATGGGGAGTGGTTTCATAATTAGCTGTCAGGTGTGCAGATGCAGAGCACTAATAAGGAAATCTGCTGGGCCTGTATCCCTTTATATGTGTTCCTATTGAAAGCATCTCTCCAAAAATGACATTTTTTTTTGCAGGGGATGCCTGAAATCTGACTTGTATCTTAGACAGACTTCTGGGAAAATTGGTGGAAATTATGTTTCTGGGGAGTGGTCAGTACACACTCTGCATACAGAACAATGAAAATTACAGTGGCTGCAGATTGAAAGGAAAGGTCATTTTTAATAACATTCAATTACAATATGATTAGTGTCCAAATTATATGTGCTATTTGCCATTTTTTTCCCCCACGAAAGTGGTTACCCTTTGATTAAATGTATTTTTAATGTAAGAAGTGTAAGTACCTAAACTTGACCCAACAAAGGTTGCTGTGCAGCAGAGTTGGAGAGTAATGCCGTGTACACACGAGCGGACTTTACGGCAGACTTTGCTCGGCGGACTTTTCAACATACTTTACGACGGACTTTCTGAATGAATGGACTTGCCTACACACAATCCACCAAAGTCCGTCGAATTCGTACGTGATGACGTACGACCGGACTAAAATAAGGAAGTTCATAGCCAGTAGCCAATAGCTGCCCTAGCATGGCTTTTTGTCCGTCGAACTAGCATACAGACGAGCGGACTTTTCGACCGGACTCGATTTTGACGGATTGATTTAAAACATGCTTCAAATCTAAGTCCGTCCAACTTTTGAGAAAACAAAGTCCGCTGGAGCCCACACACGATTGAATTGTCTGACGAAATCCCATCCGCCGGGCAAAGTCTGCCGTAAAGTCCGCTCGTGTGTATGCGGCATTAGAAGAAGCAGCAGAAGGAGCTGATCAGTTCATGAGCTGACAAGGAAAATGCTGATAGGAAGAGAAAGCAGAGTGGCAGAAAGATGAGCTCATCACTGTGCAGGTCCAGAACGGCCTGGGCTCAGAGAAAATGAATAAGATGAGGCTGGCCAACATACTGAGACAAAAATAATGTACTGCAGAGGAAATGTCTGGATTAAAGGTGAATATTGCAGCAAACACTAGTTTTTATCTTTAAATGGGCTATTCATTTTAATCTTCTAATATTTGTGTTCTAATTTAACGTTTGACTCTAGCCAAAGTTTTTTTTTTTTTTTTTTTTTGGTGGATACAGTATAGTATTGCCAAATTCTCTGTCAAACTTTTCTTTCAATATGTATCCCATTGGGAAGATTTTCCTTCACATCCTGTGCCACAGATTCAACAGGAAGTGAGAAGTAATCTCTCCCCAGAACAAGTGTTCCCATATGATGATTTCTCCATACATAATGTACTGGTGACAACTGTAAAATTTTAAACTCCACATCAGAAGGAAAAAGTCCTATTAATGAAAAGTACATTTCTGTTGGTTACTAATGGTTATAACATTTAATGCCTATTAAACCTGTAAGATTGTTGTTATTGTTTGTGTTTATATTACTGGAAAGCATTCAACTACAGTGAGGGAAAAAAGTATTTGATCCCCTGCTGATTTTGTACGTTTGCCCACTGACAAAGAAATAAGCAGTCTATAATTTTAATGGTAGGTTTATATTAACCACTTCAGTTATCCTGACTGGACGTCATATGACATCTTTTAGGATAACTGTCGGTGCGCGCCGATCGGTGGTGCAGTGTGTCAGTCTGACACACTGCTACACTGATCTCGGTAAAGAGCCTCTGGCAGAGCCGTGTCCAATCATGGCTGATTACGGTGTATACAAGAAGAGCCATTTATCGGCCTTTCCTCACTCGCATCTGACAGACGTGAGTAGAGGAGAGCCAATCGGCAGCACTCCTGACAGTTAAAATGATTGCATTTTAATGAGTGAAATAAGTATTTGACCGCTTCGCAAAACATAACTTAGTACTTGGTGGCAAAACCCTTGTTGGCAATCACAGAGGTCAGACGTTTCTTGCAGTTGGCCACCAGGTTTGCACAAATCTCAGGAAGGATTTTGTCTCACTCCTCTTTGCAGATCAGCTCTAAGTCATTAAGGTTTTGAGGCTGATGTTTGGTAACTTGAACCTTCAGCTCCCTCCACATATTTTCTATGGGATTAAGGTCTGGAGACTGGCTAGGCCACTCTAGGACCTTAATGTGCTTCTTCTTGAGCCACTTTTTGGTGCCCTGGCTGTGTGTTTTGGGTCATTGTCATGCTGAAATACCCATTCACGAGCCATTTTCAATGCTCTGGCTGAGGGAAGGAGGTTCTCACCCAAGATTTGACAGTACATGGCCCGTCCATCATCCCTTTGATGCGCTGAGGTTGTCCTGTCCCCTTAGCAGTAAAAAACACACCCAAAGCATAATGTTTCCACCTGCATGTTTGACTGTAGGGATGGTGTTCTTGGGGTCATAGGCAGCATTTCTCCTCCTCCAAACACGGCGAGTTGAGTTGATGTCAAAGTTCGATTTTGGTCTCATCTGACCATAACGCTTTTACCCAGTTCTCCTCTGAATCATTCAGATGTTCATTAGCAAACTTCAGACGGACCTGTACAAGTTCTTTCTTAAGCAAGGGGACCTTGCAGGCGCTGCAGGATTTCAGTCCTTCACAGCATAGTGTTACCAATTGTTTTCTTGGTGACTATGGTCCCAGCTGCCTTGAGATCATTGACAAGATTCTACCATGTAGTTCTGGGCTGATTCCTCACCGTTCTCATGATCATTGAAACTCCAAGAGGTGAGATCTTGCATAGAGCCCCAGACCAAGGGAGATTGATAGTTATTTTGTGTTTCTTCCACTTGCTAATAATCAAACTAACTGTTGTCACCCTCTCACCAAGCTGCTTAATACATGCAATGCGTTTTTATGCCATGTTGATCATTGGTCCTTAATAAACATACATATGTTTGCACCTCTGTGAGTGTGATTGGGCTGCATTATGCGCACCTCATTTAAAGTCCCAACCTCCCCCCCCCTTTTTTCATGATATTAAGGATGGGGACGCAAACTTTCCCTTGCGTCCCATTTAAAGTCCTAAGTTCGCTTTTTCCCCCATTGCTTGCATTGATTAGGGATGGAGGTGCTCATGATTGCAGCCCATCACTCTCTTATGGCGGATTCCTACCAGGTCTGGCCATAATTCAGCATGCTTTATATGGAACGTTCATTGCACTGACAGTTCACATACTTTGATTTTTCACCACTTCATACATCTTTTACTCCCTGTGGCCAGACTGGGTCTGTGTGACTCATTGTCGGTGGGTGGGCAGATGTCCTGTTTCCCGGGAGCTGCGCTTCATGCTGGTGTCTGCCCTACTACCTCCCCTCCACAGGGTTGGGGTTGGGTGGCTGGGCGGATCCTTCCACCGAGCATCGGCACCACGCCCCCAGCACTGTGCATGTGACTTCCTTGGTTGGGCGTCGCACACACAGACGTCCGGTATATCAGCTGGGCTGACAAGAGGTGAGCTTCTCTGGTGTTTGCCGAGGTTTTACTCCACTGTGTCGTGCCTGCGTGACGCTGAGGTGGAGCTGGCGTTCCATACTGGGGCTGCATCTCACTCCCTGCTTCATGGTATTCAGAGACGGTGCTGATACAACCTATGCACACCCTGATCCCCTTCTATCTATGTGGCTTCAAACATCATATGTACTCTCCAAGGTAATTTTCCGGGTGCTTTTTTCAATCACCTTGGTGATATCCGCAGCTTATATCATTTCGTTTTTTGTTACTTGTATCATCATAGATACATTTTATATATCTCCTACATTATAGAAGTCCCCTCCACTGCGGGGTGTTGGTGTGTGCGGTCCGGTGTTCCTCGTTGAGGTCCCCCTCTCAGCTCCCGGGCCAGGCTCCATGGCTTACCCCTGGCTTTGTTTTATCGCACGGTCCCAGTTTCGGCTATCATGTGAGTAACCTTTTTTGACATGGCCCATTATGTCCAATCCCCCCCCCCTCCTTTTTTTTTTTTTATTTTACTGATTTTGTTAGACCCATGAAACTATATTGCTTTTTATACATCTTTTATAGAATTTAGATGCATCTGGCTCCTGAAGAGTGGATTGAAGTCCATGAAACGCAGCGTCGGGCCTACCTTTGATGCATCAAGCACACATTGACCAATTTTCAGATGTTTTTTACTTCACATGACTTTTATCTTGTTTGGGGGATTAAGATGCATAATTGTACCTACCCATGACCCATGGTTGTATATACATAGATTTATTGTCTATATGCGATTATTTTATGTTTAATACATGCAATGCGTTTTTATGCCATGTTGATCATTGGTCCTTAATAAACATACATATGTTTGCACCTCTGTGAGTGTGATTGGGCTGCATTATGCGCACCTCATTTAAAGTCCCAACCCCCCCCCCCTCTTTTTCAGGTCTACAATCTTATCCCTGACATCCTTGGACAGCTCTTTGGTCTTGGCTATGGTGGAGAGATTGGAATCTGATTTTTTTCTGTGGATGGGTATCTTTTATACAGGTAACAATCTGAAATTAGGAGCACTCTCCTAATTTATATGGAACGTTGGAAGACAACTGGGAGCCAGAAATCCTACTGATTGATAGGGGATCAAATACTTATTTCACTCATTAAAATGCAAGTCAATTTATAACATTTTTGAAATGCATTTTTCTGGTTATTTCTGTTGTCCTTCTGTCTCTCACTGTTAAAATAAACCTACTATTATAATTATAGACTGATCATTTCTTTGTCAGGGGGCAAACATACAAAATCAGCAGGGGATCAAATACCTTTTTCAATGTATCTACTGTAATTTCACTGTATCTAATTGTTCATTCTAACAGCTTTACCAAAAATTCCCCACAAATTATACACAAGGGGGTAAACTCCATCAGGTGGAACTATGAAAGAATGGCCTTTAATTGCACATAATTAGCATAAATTAAATATGCAGAGAGGCAATGAGAGCTCAGTGGCTCTTAACCTCACTGTGTGTGTTTTGTAATTGTTGCCAAACATAAGATGACAGGATGCTGGGAGTTATTAACCTGGAGCTTGGAAAGAATAAGAGATAGCAGGAGCCAATGTGGAGACAGGGTGAGGCAGGGGGTAGATTGTGAGATACTCAAAAAAGGAGTAAAGGTGAGCAGGCCACATTACAAGCACTTAAGTGGTATATAATTTAAATTAATTATAACTGTCATATAATTCAATTAGTTGCAATCACGATGGGATTATGTCATAGGCAAGCGCAGGCAGAACAGATTAACCTATAATCTCTAAGTCAGGAGCAAGCAATTTTATAGTGATTTAAACATTTACAATACAAACTAGCAGTAAAAAGATTAAAGGGAGGTTAGAGGTTAGCAGTATCAAAATACATGTATTAATACCATACTGTATACTATACAGTAATATGTGTTAAATGTTCAATGGCAATTTTCCTTTTTAAGCAAAAATTCTTAGCTGTATTTAACCCCTATATGCCTGAATATAACAAAAAAATCTTAACACCTGAATCCAGTTTTGCAACTTTAGCAAGTGTTAGTAAAACTGTACATATTGTTACAATTTAGTGTATTCAGATGAGTTAGACCTTTTTCAGGACAAATTGGGCTTCCAATTGGTGATAAATGGTAATAGATATCTCCTGATTTTTTTTTTTTTTTTTTTTTTTTTACAATTATAATTTATATATCATTTTTTATTTAAAAAAATGCTGTAAATTTCTTGCCATTACAATGATCCCCCATGAAAAGAAAACCCTGTAATAGCCTATTTTACTCTTGATGTTTGCAGTGATAACATGTGTAAATTATTTGTTGTTTGTGCCCATAGTAGGGGCAAAAATCAATACTGTGTATATTGCTTTTTTATACTACCTAAATATACTGACATCAAAAAAAGGGGGTGGTTGGTATCTGCGCTAACTATAATAACAAAGAAATATAAAAGCAGCCAGCACAGTTTGTTGGTCATCAAACAATAAAAAATATAAAAGTCTAAAATGCAGCGCTTGAATTCACATAAAAGTTCTTTCAATAAACGGATAGAAGATACAAAGGACCCTTCGCCAGCTTCTGTGTGTATGGAAAAGCACACCACACCCAAGTGAATTCAATCTGCTTACCAGAAGGTAATGATATATAGGCATATAATCATCAATCACAGGGAATTGTGGTCTCACTCTCCAAATGATACAGATGAAATGAAAAGGAGGTCCAATCTTCCAATAGTATATAGCCACCAATGTATCGAACTCCAAATCCAGAGTAGATCTGATAAACATTCACCAGTTTAGCATTACCCAAATGGAAACAAGAGGCAGCAATAGTGAAGCCGTAAGGTAAAAAAGAAGTAATTTATTGTAGTTCACTTACAGGTAATAGTAGAATACAGTCATCATGATATAAAGTAAAATCCGCGGCTTTCAGCGTGCTTGCATCGGCCAGCCTGACATGTTTTATCCGACAGGATATCATCAGAGGCATGGCCTATTGATGCAAGCACGCCCATTTAAATACTGACCCCAGTGATAGGTATAATTAGTGTGTGAAAGGAAATACCAGCTGCGATTATGCAAAGCAGCTGTGTCCAAAACAGGAAATAAACGAACAGTGATGACTTCCGAGGGGCGGATCCCGCCCAGGTCTCCACTGACCGGAAGTGATGTCACTGGAACGCATCAAAGCCGCACCTGCACTTCAAAACCCACACAGGATACAGGAAGCAGGGCGGACTCGATGCTGGGTCAGTTGTAATCAATATATAAAGGGAAACAACGGGTGCTCTTACACGCAACGGCCATGTTTCCAAAACTGGAAATAAACAAACTGTGACCATTTCCGGCAGGCGGATGTTCGTTATGTGTTCATTCACTCTAACGTTCATGGCTCGTATTGTACATCCCATATACTGTAGGCCACATGGACAGATCAATAGATATACCACCTTTAAAGAAGTGCACGTGATAAACGTGTGAATATCATATGATCTGCCTGTGACAATGGACTTAAAATTACATATTTTCCGATCTTTGTTTTTATTACAAAGACAGACATTGCAATTGCGACATGGAAAGTAACCTTTCGATTTTTGAAAAAAGGACACCCTATTGGGAGCATCTAATATGTTCGGAGCTATCTGAAGTTTAAGAGGGGGAACCCCTCTAAAAATAACCTGTGGACAATCAGGTAGTACTAGACCCAAAATCTTATCATTTCTTAAGAACCCCCAATGTTTGGTCATGATCTTTTTAATGTCATAGTGTTAGTGTGAATAAGTCGTAACCATAGAGAAGTTGTGATCATTTTCTCTAGATGGGGGTTTATTTTTTCCTTTAAGGATAGAGTTTCTATCCATAGAGCCCACTTCTTTAATGATTGTATCAAGGTCTGCTGTCACATAAACCTTTTCAATAAACTTGCTTTTCAGAGTTAAGGCCTGCTCAAAAAAGTGTTTTTTTTTAGAGTGCAATTACGCCTTAGGCGTATGAATTGACTTTTTGGTACAGACTTAATCCAAAAAGGGTGATGGCAGCTGCCCTGTCCGATATAGCCATTCTTGTCTGTACTTTTGAAAAAAATTGACGTATTAAACATACCGTCCCTAATTTCAATTTTCAAATCCAAAAAATTAATCTTTCTTCTACTAGTCTCAAACTGTAATGAGATACCCAAAGTGTTCTCATTCAGTTGCTGCATAAAGGTGGTCAGTGACGTCAGGTCGCCATCCCACAGGAGGAGGATGTTGTCTATATATCTTCCCCAGAAGACCAATTCCTGTCTCCTATTGGAATAGACGACATCCTCCTCCCATTTGGCCATGAATAGGTTTGCCATGCTCGGTGCAGATTTAGCACCTATGGCAACACCTCTGTTCTGGAGGTAATGGGTCTCTCTAAACCAGAAATAATTGTGAATTATGGCAAACCTCAATAAATCCAGTACAAACTCCCTTTGGGAATGGATCAAATTAATATCCCTACTCAAAAACATATCTACAGCCTCCAGGCCATCAGAGTGAGAGATAATAGTGTAAAGAGGCCACATCTGCTGTGGTCATAATATAATTCTCTTTCCAGTCAAAAGCACCTTAAAGTTAGATCACTTATGAAGAATTCTTGATATGTGAGGGAGCTTGTGATACCAATGGTTGTAGAAAGCCTTCAATGTATTTGCCAATGCGAGATGTGATGGAATCCAGCCCACTTATAATAGGCCTCCCTGGTGGATTGATGGGGTCCTTATGTACTTTTGGCTGATAATACATGATTGGCTTTCTTGGCGCCAATGGTATCAAATATACTGACACCTAATAAAAATCCCTTTTTTAATCCTATCTAAAACACACTGACCATGACCTTGACACTAAGTTAGGTCAAGCCTTGATCTAACCATTTTTTTTACACAAACTTTTTTATTTACATTCTTTTCCTATGACTAGGAGAAAAAGATATAATTTGGAGAATTAACAAAGAGTGGTACAAGCACAAAGCTTGCCCCACACTTCTAAACTTAGAAACTGGAAAATGCTGCTAATTGTAAATTAGGACTGGTCTGCCCTCTATTCTATGCTGTGTCTTTGACAGTCATAGCACAGAAAATTATGCTCCAGATTCCTCTGTTATGGGTAGTGCCCATACCTTCCAACTTTTTGAGATGGGAATGAGGGACACCTATTAAAAAAGGTATGTAGGCATAGGACATGCCCCCTACCATGCCCACTTGAAGGGGAATTATACAAAAAAATGATTAGTGAAACCTACAAGTGCTTTTTTCTTTAACCGCTACTGATAGGGAGTCAATAGGGACAGAGGGGCTTTGTCCCTAATCAGGGACAGTCCCTCTGAATCATTAAAAGTGGGGAGCTATGGCAGTGACTACTCACAGGGCATAGTGAATATGTGTTACAGAATTCAAGGAAGTAAATGTGTGGGGGATGGATCTTCACAAAGTAAATTTACAAACTTCAAGGTCATTCAGATTAACCACTTCAATACTGGGCATTTTCACTCCCTTCCTGCCCAGACCAATTTTTAGCTTTCAGCACTGTAACATTTTGAATGACAATTGCGCGGTCATGCAACACTGTACCCATATGAAATTTTCATCATTTCCCCCCCCCAAAAATAGAGCTTTCTTTTGGTAGTATTTGATCACCTCTGCGGTTATTATTTTTTGTGCTATAAACAAAAAAAGAGCGACAATTTTTTACTTTTTGCTATAATGAATATCCCAATTTTAAAAAACAAAAAACAAATTTCTTCCTCAGTTTAGGCTGATATGTATTCTTCTACATGTTTTTGGTAAAAAAAAAAATCACAATTAGCTTATATTGATTGGTTTGCACAAAGGTTATAGCGCCTACAAAACAGGGGATAGATTTATGGCTTTTTTTTTTTTTTTACTAGTAATAGCGGCGATCTGCAATTTTTATCGGGATTGCGATATTGCGGTGGACAAATTAGACACTTTTGGCACATTTTTGGGACCACTGACAATTATACAGTGATCAGAGCTATAAATATGCACTGATTACTGTATAAATGTCACTGGCAGGCAAGGGGTTAACACTAGGGGGCAATCAAGGGGTTAACTGTTACCTAGGGAGTGATTCTAACTGTGGGGGGAGGGGACTGATGGGGGGAGGTGACCGATCTGTGTCACTATATACAAGGAACACGATCAGTCTCCCCTCCCCTGACAGGACGTGGACCTGTGTGTTTAAACACACAGATCCACGTTCCTGCTCTGTGACAAGCACGAACACGATCAGTCTCCTCTCCCCTGACAGGACGTGGACCTGTGTGTTTAACCACTTGCCGACCGCCTAACGTATATATACGTCGGCAGAATGGCACGGGCAGGCAGAATCACGTACCTGTACGTGATCTGCCTCCCGCGGGCGGGGGGTCCGATCGGACCCCCCCCGGTGCCATCGGCGGTCGGCATCTGACTGGGAGCGTCGGGAGGCGAGGGGGAGACCATCCGACCGTGGCCCCCCCCTCGCGATCGCTCCCAGCCAATGGGAATCCTCCTCTGCCTGTGTGTAGTTTCACACAGGCAGAGGATGTGATGTCATCTCTCCTCGGTCTGGCAGTTTCCGTCCAGCGCCGAGGAGAGAAGACATGTAAGTCCACACAACACAAACACACACAGTAGAACATGCCAGGCATACCTTACACCCCCGATCCCCCCCCGATCGCCCCCCGATCCCCCCCCAATCACCCCCCCCCGTCACAAACTGACATTAGCAGTATTTTTTTTTTTTTTTTTTCTGATTACTGCATAGTGTCAGTTTGTGACAGTTACAGTGTTAGGGCAGTGAGTATTACCCCCCTTTAGGTCTAGGATACCCCCCTAACCCCCCCTAATAAAGTTTTAACCCCTTGATCACCCCCTGTCACCAGTGTCACTAAGCGATCATTTTTCTGATCGCTGTATTAGTGTCGCTGGTGACGCTAGTTAGGGAGGTAAATATTTAGGTTCGCCGTCAGCGTTTTATAGCGACAGGGACCCCCATATACTATCTAATAAAGGTTTTAACCCCTTGATTGCCCCCTAGTTAACCCTTTCACCACTGATCACCGTATAACTGTTACGGGTGACGCTGGTTAGTTCGTTTATTTTTTATAGTGTCAGGGCACCCGCCGTTTATTACCGAATAAAGGTTTAGCCCCTGATCGCCTGGCGGTGATATGCGTCGCCCCAGGCAGCGTCAGATTAGCGCCAGTACCGCTAACACCCACGCACGCAGCATACGCCTCCCTTAGTGGTATAGTATCTGTATGGATCAATATCTGATCCAATCAGATCTATACTAGCGTCCCCAGCAGTTTAGGGTTCCCGAAAACGCAGTGTTAGCGGGATCAGCCCAGATACCCGCTAGCACCTGCGTTTTGCCCCTCTGCCCGGCCCACCCAAGTGCAGTATCGATCGATCACTGTCACTTACAAAACACTAAACGCATAACTGCAGCGTTCGCATAGTCAGGCCTGATCCTTGCGATCGCTAACAGTTTTTTTGGTAGCGTTTTGGTGAACTGGCAAGCACCAGCCCCAGGCAGCGTCAGATTAGCGCCAGTACCGCTAACACCCACGCACGCACCGTACACCTCCCTTAGTGGTATAGTATCTGATCGGATCAATATCTGATCCGATCAGATCTATACTAGCGTCCCCAGCAGTTTAGGGTTCCCACAAACGCAGTGTTAGCGGGATCAGCCCAGATACCTGCTAGCACCTGCGTTTTGCCCCTCCGCCCGGCCCAGCCCAGCCCACCCAAGTGCAGTATCGATCGATCACTGACACTTACAAAACACTAAACGCATAACTGCAGCGTTCGCAGAGTCAGGCCTGATCCCTGCGATCGCTAACAGTTTTTTTGGTAGCGTTTTGGTGAACTGGCAAGCACCAGCGGCCTAGTACACCCCGGTCGTAGTCAAACCAGCACTGCAGTAACACTTGGTGACGTGGCGAGTCCCATAAGTGCAGTTCAAGCTGGTGAGGTGGCAAGCACAAGTAGTGTCCCGCTGCCACCAAGAAGACAAACACAGGCCCATCGTGCCCATAGTGCCCTTCCTGCTGCATTCGCCAATCCTAATTGGGAACCCACCACTTCTGCAGCGCCCGTACTTCCCCCATTCACATCCCCAACCAAATGCAGTCGGCTGCATGAGAGGCATTTTCTTTATGTCCTCCCGAGTACCCCTACCCAACGAACCCCCCCAAAAAGATGTCGTGTCTGCAGCAAGTGCGGATATAGGCGTGACACCCGCTATTATTGTCCCTCCTGTCCTGACAATCCTGGTCTTTGCATTGGTGAATGTTTTGAACGCTACCATGCACTAGTTGAGTATTAGCGTAGGGTACAGCATTGCACAGACTAGGCACACTTTCACAGGGTCTCCCAAGATGCCATCGCATTTTGAGAGACCCGAACCTGGAACCGGTTACAGTTATAAAAGTTAGTTACAAAAAAAAGTGTAAAAAAAAAAAAAAAAAAAACACATACAAAAATATAAAAAAAAAAAAAATAGTTGTCGTTTTATTGTTCTCTCTCTCTCTCTCTTCTCTCTCTCTTGTTCTGCTCTTTTTTACTGTATTCTATTCTGCAATGTTTTATTGTTATTATGTTTTATCATGTTTGCTTTTCAGGTATGCAATTTTTTATACCTTACCGTTTACTGTGCTTTATTGTTAACCATTTTTGTGTCTTCAGGTACGCCATTCACGACTTTGAGTGGTTATACCAGAATGATGCCTGCAGGTTTAGGTATCATCTTGGTATCATTCTTTTCAGCCAGCGGTCGGCTTTCATGTAAAAGCAATCCTAGCGGCTAATTAGCCTCTAGACTGCTTTTACAAGCAGTGGGAGGGAATGCCCCTCCCCCCCCAACGTCTTCCGTGTTTTTCTCTGGCTCTCCTGTCTCAACAGGGAACCTGAAAATGCAGCCGGTGATTCAGCCAGCTGACCATAGAGCTGATCAGAGACCAGAGTGGCTCCAAACATCTCTATGGCCTAAGAAACCGGAAGCTACGAGCATTTTATGACTTAGATTTCGCCGGATGTAAACAGCGCCATTGGGAAATTGGGAAAGCATTTTATCACACCGATCTTGGTGTGGTCAGATGCTTTGAGGGCAGAGGAGAAATCTAGGGTCTAATAGACCCCAATTTTTGCAAAAAAGAGTACCTGTCACTACCTATTGCTATGATAGGGGATATTTACATTCCCTGAGATAACAATAAAAATGATTAAAAAAAAAAAAAAATGAAAGGAACAGTTTAAAAATAAGATAAAAAAATAATAATAATAAAGAAAAAAAAAAAAAAAAAAAAAAGCACCCCTGTCCCCCCTGCTCTCGCGCTAAGGCGAACGCAAGCGTCGGTCTGGCGTCAAATGTAAACAGCAATTGCACCATGCATGTGAGGTATCGCCGCGAAGGTCAGATCGAGGGCAGTAAGTTTAGCAGTAGACCTCCTCTGTAAATCTAAAGTGGTAACCTGTAAAGGCTTTTAAAGGCTTTTAAAAATGTATTTAGTTTGTCGCCACTGCACGTTTGTGCGCAATTTTAAAGCATGTCATGTTTGGTATCCATGTACTCGGCCTAAGATCATCTTTTTTATTTCATCAAACATTTGGGCAATATAGTGTGTTTTAGTGCATTAAAATGTAAAAAAGTGTGTTTTTTCCCCAAAAAATGCGTTTGAAAAATCGCTGCGCAAATACTGTGTGAAAAAAAAAAATGAAACACCCACCATTTTAATCTGTAGGGCATTTGCTTTAAAAAAAATATATAATGTTTGGGGGTTCAAAGTAATTTTCTTGCAAAAAAAAATTATTTTTTTATGTAAACAATAAGTGTCAGAAAGGGCTTTGTCTTCAAGTGGTTAGAAGAGTGGGTGATGTGTGACATAAGCTTCTAGATGTTGTGCATAAAATGCCAGGACAGTTCAAAACCCCCCCAAATGACCCCATTTTGGAAAGTAGACACCCCAAGCTATTTGCTGAGAGTCATGTTGAGTCCATGGAATAATTTATATTGTGACACAAGTTGTGGGAAAGAGACAATTTTTTATTTTTTTTATTTTTTTTTGCGCAAAGTTGTCACTAAATGATATATTGCTCAAACATGCCATGGGAATATGTGAAATTACACCCCAAAATACATTCTGCTGCTTCTCCTGAGTATGGGGATACCACATGTGTGGGACTTTTTGGGAGCCTAGCCGCGTACGCGACCCCGAAAACCAATCACCGCCTTCAGGCTTTCTAAGGCCGTAAATTTTTGATTTCACTCTTCACTGCCTATCACAGTTTCGGAGGCCATGGAATGCCCAGGTGGCAAAAAAAACCCCCAAATGACCCCATTTTGGAAAGTAGATACCCCAAGCTATTTGATGAGAGGTATAGTGAGTATTTTGCAGACCTCACTTTTTGTCACAAAGTTTTGAAAATTGAAAAAAGAAAAAAAAAATTTTTTTTCTCGTCTTTCTTTATTTTCAAAAACAAATGAGAGCTGCAAAATACTCACCATGCCTCTCAGCAAATAGCTTGGGGTGTCTACTTTCCAAAATGGGGTCATTTGGGGGGGGGTTTGTGCCACCTGGGCATTCCATGGCCTCCGAAACTGTGATAGGCAGTGAGGAGTAAAATCAAAAATGTACGCCCCTTAGAAATCCTGAAGGCAGTGATTGGTTTTCGGGGTCCCGTACGCGGCTAGGCTCCCAAAAAGTCCCACACATGTGGTATCCCCATACTCAGGAGAAGCAGCTAAATGTATTTTGGGGTGCAATTCCACATATGCCCATGGCCTGTGTGAGCAATATATCATTTAGTGACAACTTTGTGCAAAAAAAAAAAAAATTTGTCACTTTCCCGCAACTTGTGTCAAAATATAAAACATTCCATGGACTCAACATGCCTCAAAGCAAATAGCTTGGGGTGTCTACTTTCCAAAATGGGGTCATTTGGGGGGGTTTTATGCCATCTGGGCATTTTATGGCCTTCAAAACTGTGATAGGTAGTGAGGAGTAAAATCAAAAATGTACGCCCTTAGAAATCCTGAAGGCAGTGATTGGTTTTCGGGGCCCCGTACGCGGCTAGGCTCCCAAAAAGTCTCACACATGTGGTATCCCCATACTCAGGAGAAGCAGCTAAATGTATTTTGGGGTGCAATTCCACATATGCCCATGGCCTGTGTGAGCAATATATCATTTAGTGACAACTTTTTGTAATTTTTTTTTTTTTTTTGTCATTGTTCAATCACTTGGGACAAAAAAAATGAATATTCAATGGGCTCAACATGCCTCTCAGCAAATTCCTTGGGGTGTCTACTTTCCAAAATGGGGTCATTTGTGGGGGTTTTGTACTGCCCTGCCATTTTAGCACCTCAAGAAACGACATAGACAGTCATAAATTAAAGGCTGTGTAAATTCCAGAAAATGTACCCTAGTTTGTAGACGCTATAACTTTTGCGCAAACCAATAAATATACACTTATTGACTTTTTTTTTACCAAAGACATGTGGCCGAATACATTTTGGCCTAAATGTATGACTAAAATTGAGTTTATTGGATTTTTTTTAGAACAAAAAGTAGAAAATATCATTTTTTTTCAAAATTTTCGGTCTTTTTCCGTGTATAGCGCAAAAAATAAAAACGGCAGAGGTGATCAAATACTATCAAAAGAAAGCTCTATTTGTGGGAAGAAAAGGACACAAATTTCGTTTGGGTACAGCATTGCATGACCGCGCAATTAGCAGTTAAAGCGACGCAGTGCCGAATTGTAAAAAGTGCTCTGGTCAGGAAGGGGGTAAAACCTTCCGGGGCTGAAGTGGTTAAACACACAGATCCACGTTCCTGCTCTGTGACAAGCAATCGCGCCCGGCGGACATTGCGGCCGCTGGAAACACGCATCGGCTCCCGAGTGACGCGGCTGGGGTGCTCCCCCTAGCCGGCCGGGAAGCCGATGATGTCATATGACGGCCGCTCAGGATGAGAGAGCCACCTTACAGCTGTCGTATTACTATATGTGGGATGGGAAGTGGTTAATAGGAGTAGGCTAGAAAAAATTAAATACAATACGAACATGAATGTATGATTTTACACTTTGAGCATAGATACGCTTTAAAGAATAACTCCACTTTTGATAAGATAAAAAACATTGCCCTCTGGGTGATCTATGAACATTGCAAGGATTTTAACAAACTGTGTGGCAGATTCTTACCTTTTTAATATTCTAAAGAAATCCCTGTGTGTTTGTCTGTCCCATGTGGGACACGAGAGAGGTTTCATAATTATCAATCAACTGCAGCACCTGCAGGGCTCTAATGAGGAAAGCTGCTGGGTCTGCATCCTTTTAGACGTGATTTCCTATTGGGAGCATCTCACCAAAAATGACATTTTTGTTGCAGGGGATACCTGAAATTTGACTTGTAACTTAGTGTATACTTCTGGGATAATCAGTGAGCCAATCACACAGCAGGAAATTATGTTTCTGTGGGGCATTCTGTACACATTCTGTGCACAGAACACCTCCAGGTAGCCATATTGCATTTTACAGAAAATGACAACGGCTGCAGATTGAAAAAGAAAGGTAATTTTAAATGACATTCAACTACAATATGACTTGTGTCGCAATTGTATACGCTATAATTTTTTTTCTCTATTTGTTTTTTTTTTTTTTTTCTCTACAAAACTGGAGTTACTCTTTCAAGTGAATATATGCTAGGTTATGTGTGGCACATGTATGTATTGCATGTTAAAGTTCAGGGATCAAAATATTTTCTTTTTTTAAATAGGGCATTATCATTAAGCTTTGGGTCTCATCCAAAATACTCACCCCCCCCCCCCTCCCCCACCCCCAGAAAAAAAAGAAAACTTAAAAAAATAAATAAATAAACATTTTACACAATCAATATACACCTGCTACCTAGGACAAAAAATAGCACAAATATACCTTGTGTTTCTGCCACATATTTCTGCCACGTCTTTCAAAGATTCCAATTTAATGTCACACATACTTCCTGATAATACTGTGCTGCATGCTGCAAATCCAGAAAGTGTCAATGACATTCATGTGTATAAAAGGTAAACTGCTAATGTTGATACATATATGAACCATATAGTATCTAGTATGGATGAGCTTTATGTTCGGGTCGAACATTGGCTGTTCGCCCGTTTGTCGAAAACTGAACATTATGGGGCGTTCGCACCAAATTCTAACGCCGTGTAATGCCCCATAATACACTGCGGGAGCGCAGTGCATTGCTGTATGATGATTGGTCAAAGCATGCACCATGACCTGCATGCTTTGGCCAATCCCAGCGCCCTCAGCTAAGAGAGCCATAATTGGCCAAAGGCAGGGTGCTGAGTGACTATCCTTTGCCTCCTCAATCTTCACGATAATAGCTTCTAAGAATATTTTTGGTTCAGGGCACCGCCCCCACTAAGGTCCTTTTTTTCTGCCCCTGTTTAACAGGGGCGTGTAGTTACAATTTTTGAACAAATATATAACAGCACGGCTTGTTCTTGCGCTCAACAAGAGTATCTGTGAGGGGTTGCAGTGTTGTGGCACCACTGCCTAAGGCCCAATTTTTCTGCCCCTGTTTAAAAGAGGCGTTTAATTACAATTTTTGATCAAATATTTAACAGCAGGGCTCGTTCCTGCACTCAACAAGAGTATCTGTGAGGCTTTACAGTGTTGTGCCACCACCACAACCACCCCCTAAGTCCCAATTTTTCTGCCCCTGTTTAACAGGGGCATGTAATTACAATTTTTGCTCTAATATTTCACAGCAGGGCCCATTCCTGTGCTCAACAAGAGAATCTGTGAGGGGTTACAGTGTTGTGGCACCACCACCACTGCCTAAGGCCCCAATTTTTCTGCCCCTGTTTAACAGGGGCACGTAATTACAATTTGTGATCAAATATTTCACGGCAGGACCCGTTCCTGCGCTCAACAAAAGTATCTGTGAAGGCTTTACAGTGTTGTGCCACCACCACCACCACCACCAGTGCCTAAGGCCCAATTTTTCTGCCCCTGTTTAACAGGGGCGCGTAATTGCAATTTTTGATCTAATATTTCACAGCAGGGCCCATTCCTGCGCTCAACAAAAGTATCTGTGAGGCTTTACAGTGTTGTGTCACCACCACCACCACCACCACCTCCTAAGGCCCAATTTTTCTGCCCCTGTTTAACAGGGGCATGTAATTACAATTTTTGCTCTAATATTTCACAGCAGGGCCCGTTCCTGCTCTCAACAAGAGAATCTGTGAGGGTTACATTGTTGTGGCACCACCACCACTGCCTAAGGCCCAGTTTCTCTGCCCCTGTTTAACAGGGGCGCGTAATTGCAATTTTTGATCTAATATTTCACAGCAGGGCCCATTCCTGTGCTCAACAAGAGTATCTATGAGGGGTTGCAGTGTTGTGGCACCACCACCACTGCCTAAGGCTCAATTTTTCTGCCCCTGTTTAACAGAGGCGTGTAATTACAATTTTTGATCAAATATTTAATAGCAGGGCTTGTTTCTGCACTCAACAAGAGTATCTGTGAGGCTTTACAGTGTTGTGCCACCACCACTGCCTAAGGCCCCAATTTCTCTGCCCCTGTTTAACAGGGGCACGTAATTACAATTTTTGATCAAATATTTCACGGCAGGGCCCATTCCTGCGCTCAACAAAAGTATCTGTGAGGCTTTACAGTGTTGTGTCACTACCACCACCACTGCCTAAGGCCCAATTTTTCTGCCCCTGTTTAACAGGGGCGCATAATTACAATTTTTGATCAAATATTTAACAGCAGGGCTCATTTCTGCACTCCACAAAAGTATCTGTGAGGGGTTGCAGTGTTGTGGCAGCACCACTACTGCCTAAGGCCCAATTTTTCGGCCCCTGTTTAACATGGGCGTGTAATTACAATTTGTGATCAAATATTTAACAGCAGGGCTCGTTCCTGCGCTCAACAAGAGTATCTGTGAGGCTTTTACAGTGTTGTGCCACCACCACCACCGCCTAAGGCCCAGTTTTTCTGCCCCTGTTTAACAGGGGCGCGTAATTACAATTTTTTATCTAATATTTCACAGAAGGGCCCGTTCCTGCACTCAACAAGAGTATCTGTGAGGCTTTACAGTGTTGTGCCACCACCACCACCTCTTAAGGCCCAATTTTTCTGCTCCTGTTTAACAGGGGCATATAATTACAACTTTTGCTATAATATTTCACAGCAGGGCCTGTTCCTGCACTCAACAAGAGTATCTGTGAGGTTTTACAGTGTTGTGCCGCCACCACTACCACCATCGCCTAAGGCCCAATTTTTCTGCCTCTGTTTGACAGGGGCGTGTAATTACAATTCTTGATATAATATTTTACAGCATGGCCCATTCCAACGCCCACCACGAGTAACTGTGAGGGCTTACAGTGTTCTGGTACCACCAACACCTAAGGCCCAGTTTTCCGCAGAGTGTATAGAGCAGGCCGCATAGTATATACAGACGGTCCCCTATTTTTAAACATCCGACTTACAAACGACTCCTACTTACAAATGGAGGGAGAAAACAGGAAGTGAGATGAAATTTACCCATAGGAAGGGAACATTTTCTCCTGTAAGATTTAATATGGGAAAAAGGTGTCTCCACTGATGCTTTATCACCAATCCTAGTTTCCCTAATAACCCAAAATTTTCAAAATCCAATTGTCATTGGGACAGAAAGTGAGGTGAAATTTTCTGAACAGGGGCACAAACAGCAAATCAAATGTTACAGGGGTGATAACCCTTCCCTATGTTATCCAAAAAGCTTAAAAATAGATTTTTTTGTCTGGAGCTGCACTTTAAAAATGCACCTGTTCCAAATTACAAACAGATACAACTTAAGAACAAACCTACAGCCCTTATCTTGTTTGTAACTCGGGGACCGCCTGTATACTGCTGTTCAGAGTATAAAGGGCCTTGGGGCCCCACGCCTTTTTTTTGTAATTTGGGTTCAGGGTTCCCCTTAATATCCATACTAGACCCAGAGGGCCTAGTAATGGGCTGGGGGGGTACCCATGCCATTTTTTTCAATGATTTTCATTTATATTGCCCGGACCCGACATTACATTACAGCTGCAAGCAGTTTTAAATGACTTTTATTCCTTTAGAAATGTAATTTTGTGCAGGGACTGTTCTAAACAAATGCGCCACTTTATAGGCATACTACAGTCACGCCCCAGGCACAATATTTAAAGGAATATTTCACTTTTATTGTTTCACTTTAAGCATTATTAAAATCACTGCTCCCGAAAAAACGGCCATTTTTAAAACTCTTTTTTGCATTGATACATGTCCCCTGGGGCAGGACCCGGGTCCCCAAACACTTTTTATGACAATAACTTGCATATTAGCCTTTAAAACTAGCACTTTTGATTTTTCACGTTCGAGTCCCATAGACTTTAACGGTGTTCGCACACATTTTTTGCCCGTTCGGGGAGTGTTCGGCTCATCCCTAGTATCTAGACATTCACAAAATGGCAGCATGCCCCTTGGGTTAGATTTAGACAATATTTAAACTGGCAAACATGAGATGAAAGTAAAGAAGGAGATCCTCAGGAGTAAATGTAAAGGTCACATTAGATTTGCAATTTTTTACAATTAGAACTGGGGTTCTCCACTGAGCTATACATTTTCCCATTAAAAAATTACTTTTTAATCAACAGCTTGCATTTTTGGACTAAGATGTCTCACAAAGCTCAACTCCCTGCTGTCTCTCACCTTGTGATTTGCCAGAATATTACTTTTAAATGTCTGCATTAATGATAACAGGCTGAGCATATGCTTCCTTGTGCCTGCTGATGACATCATTCTCACGGGATGCACCTTTTGAACCCAAGCATCGTCTCTTGGCTGGTGTTAAAGAACTGCTTTGTAATGATAAAAGGCAGTTTTTGGAAATTATACTGTAAGTTTATATTAGGATGTGGAAGGAATTTAATCATGCTGGTTCTTAACGTTACTAATAGTCCAGCTTCAAAAATACATATAACACTTTAAAGGACACTATGTCCTTCATTTTAAATGGAGATTTCAAATCAAAGCTGGGGAAGACTTTTTCTGGCTCCAGGTGGACGAAAGCCATCACTATCATTTACAAATCTTTATACTGCACGAACCACTGGGAACTCAAAACTTTATACTGCTGGCACCTTATGCTTTACAAACTCTCTAATATTTCCTAAACCCAATCCCAAAGTTGCTGGAGACAATGCAGTGAAATAGATTCTCTTTCTCATATTCTATGGTTTTGCAAATCCATTTGATCATATTGGTGTCAAATCTTCTCTTTAGTTTCTGACATAATGGTTATACAAACCTCACCTAACCCTGCTCTTTCCTTATTGCACATTGGAGTGGAGAATCTCCCATCCAACACTAGACCAGTTATTATCCACGTGTTCCTACTGTAGCTGCTAAAATTAACTTAACTAGACTGTGGAGCTTTTTCACCCAACCCTCTTTAACCACTACCGGACCGCCCACCGTCGTTTTACATGATGACTTTGAAGGAGGATATTGTTGTTATGGCAGCAGCTAGCTGCCATAACCCCGGTATCCTCTTCTCCACTGGGTGGTCCGCTACAAGATAAAAGTGGTCTCTGTGGCGGATTCACCGTGAGATCACTTTTATCAGCAGCAGGAGAGGGCCCCCCTCCCGCCACGATCAGCTGCCCTCCGCAGCTTACCGGAGCCATCGGCAGCGGTGGAGGCGATCGCATCTGTCCCCTGCCTGGGTATGGAGATGAGTGAGGGGAAGATGGCCCCCACCCGTCTCCATATCACTGCAGGGTGGAAGCGACGTAAAAAAAGTCACTTCCACCCATAGCTCTTAAAGGGCCATTTTTTTTCATTTCTTTAAATGACTTTTTTTTTTAATTGTATTTTAATGTAAATATGAGATCTGAGGTCTTTTTACCCCAGATCTCATATTTAAGAGGTCCTGTCATGCTTTTTTCTATTACAAGGGATGTTTACATCCCTTGTAATAGGAATAAAAGTGACACATTTTTTTAAAAACAGTGTAAAAATGTAAAAAAAAAGGTAAAATAAATAAGAATTTTTTTTTTTTTTTTAAATGCTCCCCGTCCCAACGAGCTCACTTGCAGAAGCGAACGCATACGTGACTAGCACCCGCATATGAAAACGGTGTTTCATGTTTTCTCGTAGAGCGAGAGCAATAATTCTAGATCTCCTCTGTAACTTAAAACATGCAACCTGTAGAATTTTTTAAACGTTGCCTATGGAGATTTTTAAGGGTCAAAGTTCCATTCCATTCCAGGAGCAGGCGCAATTTTGAAGCGTGACATGTTGGGTATCAATTTACTGGGTGTAACTTTATCTTTCACAATATAAAAAAAATTGGGTTAACTTTACTGTTGTCTTATTTTTTAATTCAAAAAAGTTTATTTGTTCCAAAAAAAGTGCGCTTGTAAGACCGCTGCACAAATGTGTGACAGAAAGTATTGCAACGACCTCCATTTTATTCTTTAGGGTGCTAGAAAAAAAATGTATAATGTTTGGGGGTTTGTTTGGGGGTTCTAAGTAATTTTCTAGCAAAAAAAAATGTTTTTAACTTGTAAACAACAAATCTCAGAAAGAGGCTCGGTCTTTATGTGGTTAATTAACTAACACGATTAATAATATGAACCATCGATGCAAAATGGAGGGATTGTTAGCCTGCAAAAAACCTGACATATGAAACATTTATTTCTTCTTGGTCTTTTGTGGTTAAAACATCCTAAATGCACAGTTTAAGACTGTTAGCTTGTTCTGCCCTTGAATACTTCAATTGACTGACTGGCACTAGTTGACCCCCTTGTTTCAGTCTCTTGCTACATACTCTATTTTTCTTCCTAGTTTTCTTTTATGCCCCTTCCTACCCCTTCTCCTGGTCCCCACCTTCCCCAACTTCCTATTTTCATCATCTTCCTTCTTCTCCCCAAACTTCTTTTAATGAAGTCACCTAGCTTTTATATAGCATAATGTTTATGCACAGGCACCAGGATTTATTTGATTTTGTAATCTCTGAGCTAGCATTTCAGCTCAGGAAGTAGATACTGAGCACGGATAAGGCCTGAACAAAGATGGCTCCATCCTTTTGGAGAAAACTGTAAAAATACCTGTAAGTTTTACACTTACACATTACTTAGCATACAGGCACTTAACATGAAAAATACTTCTGATGGTAGGTCCACTTTATTAAGGCACAGTGCAGTTGCTGAGAGCAGCCACTCAGAAATCATCTTTTATTGCATTGGTTTGTTATAAAGGAATTAAAGTTGAAATCTGGTTGGTTGCTATGTTACTGTACAATATTACTTTTTACACGGCTAAATTAAATACATTACCATGAATGTCCTCAGTCGAGAGTCATTGCCACAGTATTTATGATTCTGGCATGATATCAAAACTGATAGGCACATTGTGCTAGATCAAAGCAATTCAAGGGATTAAATTGCTCCCATTTAGATCTCAATGACTCTTAAATCTACATTTAAATGATCAAATTAGTGCCGTTTGCATGGTTTATAGTGCTGTAAGCGATTAACAGGTAATAAAGTGCCAGGGATATGATGCAGTGATATTGATTACTGCATTCTTAACTAAGGAATTATGAGAGTCCAGTATGTACTGTATATAGAGAGAAGGTTTTACCTTTTTGCCGAATGTCTTCATCAGGGGTTAATAGAATGGCAGCAATTATACTAGTAACATAGGTACTTTCAGTCTCATTGAACTTTACAATGTATTTAAAAGGGATGCTAAACTCATTTTCTGTACTTAATTTTGTCAAGCACATAGGAGGAATACATATTGCATGCAGAGACTTAAAGCTTATCTAAACCCAAAACCAATTTTTTTAATATATAGTATCTCACAAAACTGAGTACACCCCTCACATTTTTGTAAATACTTTATATCTTTTCATGTGACAACACTGAAGAAATGACACTTTGCTACAATGTAAAGTAGTGAGTGTACAGCTTGTATAACAGTGTAAATTTGCTGTTCCCTCAAAATAACTCAGCAAACAGTCGTTAATGCCTAAACCGCTGGCAACAAAGGTGAGTACACTTCTAAGTGAAAATGTCCAAATCGGGCCCAAAGTGTCAATATTTTGTGTGGCCACCATTATTTTACAGCACTGCCTTAACCCTCTTGGGCATGGAATTGGCCAGAGCTTCACAGGTTGCCACTGGAATCCTCCTCCACTCCTCCATGATGACATCACAGAGCTGGGGGATTTTAGAGACCTTGCGCTCCTCCACCTTCCATTTGAGGATGCCCCACAGATGCTCAATGGGGTTTAGGTCTGGAGACATGGTTGGCCAGTCCATCACCTTTACCTCAGCTTTTTTAGCAAGGCAGTGGTTGTCTTAGAGGTATGTTTGGGGGTCGTTATCATGTTGGAATGCTGCCCTGTGGCCCAATCTCCGAAGGGAGGGGATCATGCTCTGCTTTAGTATGTCACAGTACATGTTGACATTCATGGTTCCCTCAATGAACTGTAGCTCCCCAGTGCTGGCAGCACTCATGCAGCCCCAGACCATGACACTCCCACCACCATGCTTGACTATAGGCAAGACACACTTGTCTTTGTACTTCTCACCTGGTTGTCGCCACACACACTTGACACCATCTGAAACAAATACGTTTATCTTGGTCTCATCAGACCACAGGACATGGTTGTAGTAATCTATGTCCTTAGTCTGTTTGTCTTCAATAAACTGTTTGCGGGATTTCTTGTGCATCATCTTTAGAAGAGGCTTCCTTCTGGGATGACAGCCATAATGCAGTTTGATGCAGTGTGCGGCGTATGGTCTGAGCACTGACAGGCTGACCCCCCACCCCTTCAACCTCTGCAGCAATGCTGGCAGCACTCATACGTCTATTTCCCAAAGACAACCTCTGGATATGATGCTGAGCACGTTCACGCAACTTCTTTGGTCGACCATGGTGAGGCCTGTTATGAGTGGAACCTGTCCTGTTAAACTGCTGTTTTGTCTTGGCCACCGTGCTGCAGCTCAGTTTCAGGGTCTTGGCAACCTTCTTATAGCCTAGGCCATCTTTATGTAGAGCAACAATTCTTTTTTTTTCAGATCCTCAGAGTTCTTTGCCATGAGGTGCCATGTTGAACTTCCAGTGACCAGTATGAGAGAGTGAGAGTGATAACACCAAATTTAACACACTTGCTCCCCATTCACACCTGAGGCCTTGTAACACTAACGAGGGGAGGGAAAATGGCTAATTGGGCCCAATTTGTACATTTTTACTTAGGAGTGTACTCACTTTTTTTGCCAGCGGTTTAGATATTAATGGCTGTGTGAGTTATTTTTGAGGGGACAGCAAATGGACACTGTTATACAGGCTATACACTCACTAATTTACATTATAGCAAAGTGTCATTACTTCAGTTTTGTCACATGAAAAGATATGATTAATTATTAAATATAATATAAAAGATATTGCAGTTAACCAGTCTTTTGATGAGATGGTTGCATTGCTTTTCTATTTTCAAGGTGTTTTTCTTTTATTTTCATTTGGCGATTCTGCCAGTAGCACACTTCCTGTCCTACACTCACTCTACTGTATTAAGACAAATAAACAGGACTACAGACACCTCCCCCTCTCCTCTTCTGCACAACATAGAGGGGCAGTGTTATGTTTGTGAACACTAGTAACTGACAACGATCAGCAGAGGCAGAGAGTTCAGGAAGTTATCAACTGACAAGATTTGTGGCAGGACCAGCAAGTATTTTTCACTTACAATTGAAAACATCTTGTTTTATTTGGTATGTTTAGTAGACTAGAAGGGACCAAATGAGTTCATTGTTTGGGTTTACATACCCTTTTACTGATAGTAGATGGCCATACCTGAAGGCTACTCTCTGGTAGGCTTGTGCAATTCGTTTTGTAACAAATCTAAATTCGGCTGAATTTTGCATCTTTCGGACATTCAGATGCATCCGAATGTCCGAATAAAAAAATAACGAATTTCAACTAATACGAAAGAAGTTATAGCGGATATAACGAATGAATTCGACATGATTCAGTAATTCGTTAAAGATCTAATAAAACAAAAGGTCAACTCAAAGTCAATCTTACAGTCCAATCAGCTGATTAATTTTGTGCTGGAGGTTGGATTACTGGCAAAGTGCATTCCTGAGAACTGAGTGAGAAGGGTGTTGTATTGTATTTGAGCAGAGGAGAAGAGATATTGTCATTGTGTGTGTTAAAAGATTCAATAAACAAATGACTTTCCAAACTACGAATAATTATCACGAATATATATATACATACTAAAATATTGAATTTCAATGAATACGAACAAAATTATAGCGCATATAACGAATTAATTCGACATGATTCGAGATTCAGTATAACGAATATCGGCACTCTACAGAAATAATGAATTATCCGAAAACGTATTAACGTAACATAACGAATATAACGGAACGAAATTATGTATTTTACGAATGACAATGAACCAAAACTAAACGAAATTTTCTGTTGTGCACAAGTCTACACTCTGGAACTGTCAGATCACAGACCTACCTGTCCTTACACAAACAGTCAATGGGAGGGACCTTTTGTGGCTTCTCTGACCCTTCTCTGATATATGTGAAAGAGATAGGCTTGTTAATCTTATCAATGTGTGTTAACCTAAAACATCGTCCTTAGGTACGGTTGTACTTGTACAGGTTGCACAGTGGTTGTGTTTTACTAATACTCTATTTTGACTAGCGGTCAAGCCAAGTAACTGTGCTGCAGGATAAACCATTGTAGGATATTACCAACCTATTACTATCTAATAGGCAGTGCCAGATTTAGACCTTGGTGTGGGGGGGGGGGGGGGCACTTCAAGTGCGGGTCCCCTCAACATACAAATTTAATTATATGACAAATAAAAAGGGAACTGAAATGGATGATTTCAAAATCAATAGTTAAACTTTTGTAGAAAAAAAAGACATGGAGAGCTGGGCATTGGCATGGGGGACATTTAACTAGGAAAAACTTTTAATTTCAAATACAATAGGGTCCTCCTTTAATTTTGATACTTTGAGGGTGACATGGAAAACAACACCAATCCTTTGAATTACTGTACACGCTTACATTTTAGCTGTAGTTGGTGTTACAGAACAATAAAATTTTTAAAGACAGCGTCAGCGACACGGTATTCTGGAATCACATATTTTGGATGTGTAATTGATTTTTTAACTTTTACATGTAGCTTGGCTTAAATGTAACATCATCACTCTAATCTGCTTCGTTTGGCATTTTAGGTAGCTGCTAACCTGTTTTTTTTTTATTTTATTAAGTAGGGCCAAAGCTCTGGAGAAGCCAGTCCAGGCTCTGGAGAGATCCTGACTTTAGTGTCAGGATCCACCCAGATGCCTGAACAGCACCTGGCTCAGACTCTTAGCACACCGCTGAGAACCTAGCCAGCTGCTTCCATTCCCTCCACAACCCAGCACTATATTAAGCATTGGAGGGGCAGAGCTCACTGAAGACCGAGAACTGAGCGATCAGCAGTCTCTGGTCACTCAGTTCTCGGTCTTAGAGGCAGTGGGGACAGATGCAGTATTACAGTTACCCTAATAACAATTAGGGGAACTCTGCATGCTAGTAAATTAAAAGAAGTGTGGAAATGTATGACCTGAGCTCAGGAATGCAAATAAATTGTAATATTTCACTAGAGGGAGATTATTCAGTTAATGAAGGCCAGGGCCGGTACAAGGCAGGGGCGGAGGGGACGGATGCCCTGGGCGGTACAATATGCTGGAGGGAGGGGGGCGCAGGTGAAGTGTGGCAGTGTGCTTCACAACTGTGTGTGACTGTACACACTAGCCACCGGCGCCGCTAATAGCGATAATCACGGCTGATCCCAGGCAGGTACCGTGAGCAAGGGCAGAGGGGGGAGGGGCCCCAAAGCCCAGTTGCCACGGAAACTCTTCTTGTCGGCAAATGATAGGGACGGCGAGCGGGTGTGAGAAGGAGAAACTGTGCTGCCCCCCCCCCTCGAGCCGCCACTGTCAGGAGAGGGCTCTGTTTCCGGCTCATTCCCCCTCCCTCTTTCGGTCAGCACTCAGCAGCGGGGAGAGCGGCTGTGTCTCTGTGTAGAGAGAGCAGCCGCAAGATCTTCTTTCCCTCCCTTCTCCTGCTGCTGTACTCGGGAGTGGGGAGCGGGAAGCGGCGCCCTCTCCTTCCTATTGGGCAGAAAAAATTTTAAAAATTGAAAAAGGAGCACAAAGGAGGATCATGGGATATGTAGTGCTGAGGACTAGCCCAATTCATTCCTAAGAAACTGCAGCCCCCAGCATGCCGAACTGAAGGGGAGAGAGAGAGAGCCAGGCTATGGATGGCAAATAACATGTTGCATCTAGCAGGAGGTGACAATGGTAAGTGACACTTGGCATCTAGCAGGAGATGGTGGTAAGTGACACGTGGCATCTGGCAGGAGGTGACAGTGGTAAGTGACACGTGGCATCTGGCAGGAGATGGTGGTAAGTGGCACGTGGCATCTGGCAGGAGATGATTGTGGTAAGTGACACGTGGCATCTGGCAGGAGATGATTGTGGTAAGTGACACGTGGCATCTGGCAGAAGGTGACAGTGGTGACACGTGACAGCTGGCAGGAGGTGATGGTGTTGACATCTGGCAGGAGGTGACAGTGGTAAGTGACACTTGGCATCTGGCAGGAGGTGACGATGGTAAGTGACACGTGGCAACTAGCAGGAGGTGACAGTGGTAAGTGACATGTGGCATCTGGCAGGAGGTGATGATGTTGACATCTGGCAGGAGGTGACAGTGGTAAGTGACACGTGGCATCTGGCAGGAGGTGATGGTGTTGACATCTGGCAGGAGGTGACAGTGGTAAGTGACACGTGGCATCTGGTAGAAGGTGACAGTGGTAAGTGACATGCGGCATCTGGCAACAGGTGACGATGGCAAGTGACACGTGACATCTGGCAGGAGGTGACAGTGGTAAGTGACACGTGGCATCTGGCAGGAGGTGACAGTGGTAAGTGACACATGACATCTGGCAGCAGGTGACGGTGGCAAATGACACATGGCATCTGGCAGCAGGTGACGATGGTAAGTGACATGTTGCATCTGGCAGCAGGTGACGGTGGCGAATTACACGTGGCATCTAGCAGCAGGTGACGTTGGCAAGTGACACGTGGCATCTGGCAGCAGGTGAGGGTGGCAAGTGACATGCTACATCTGGCAGCAGGTGACGGTGGTAAGTGACATGTTCCCCTGTGCTGATAATCAATGCAGGACTCTTTACAGAGGGAATGGTCACTTTTTTTCTTACATCGGGGGAGAGGGAGGCAGTTTGCCATCTTCGCTCTGGGCACCGAATGACCTTGTCCCAGCACTGATGAAGGCACACTAAGGCCTGGTTCATACCTCTGCAGTTTTCTTTTGATCATTTTCTGCAGTCAGTGCTGGGACAAGGTCATTCGGTGCCCAGGGCGAAGATGGCAAACTGCGTCCCCCCCCCGGGTAAAAGAGAAAAAGCGACCATTCCCAGATGTAGCATGTCACTTGCCACCCTCACTTGCTGCCAGATGCCACGTGTCACTTGCCATCGTCACCTGCTGCTAGATGCCACGTGTAATTTGCCATTGTCACCTGCTGCCAGATGCAAAATGTCACTTACCATCGTCACCTGCTGCCAGATGCCATGTGTCATTTGCCACCATCACCTGCTGCCAGATGTCATGTGTCACTTACCACTGTCACCTCCTGCCAGATACCACGTGTCACTTACCACTGTCACCTCCTGCCAGATGTCACGTGTCACTTGCCATCGTCACCTGTTGCCAGATGTCATGTGTCACTTACCACTGTCACCTCCTGCCAGATGCCACATGTCACTTACCACTGTCACCTCCTGCCAGATGTCAACACCATCACCTCCTGCCAGATGCCACGTGTCACTTACCACTGTCACCTCCTGCCAGATGCCACGTGTCACTTACCACTGTCACCTCCTGCCAGATGTCACGTGTCACTTGCCATCGTCACCTGCTGCCAGATGCCACGTGTCACTTACCACTGTCACCTCCTGCCAGATTCCACATGTCACTTACCACTGTCACCTCCTACCAGATGTCAACACCATCACCTCCTGCCAGATGTCACGTGTCACTTACCACTGTCACTTCCTGCCAGTTGGAACGTGTCACTTACCACCATCACCTCCTGCCAGATGCCACGTGTCACTTACCACTGTCACCTCCTGCCAGATGTCACGTGTCAATTGCCATCGTCACCTGCTGCCAGATGCCACGTGTCACTTACCACTGTCACCTCCTGCCAGATGCCAGGTGTCACTTACCACTGTCACCTCCTGCCAGATGTCAACACCATCACCTCCTGCCAAGTACAGCAGCAGGAAAAGGTGGGAAAAAAAGATCTTGCGGCTGCTCTCTCTACACAGAGACACAGCCGCTCTCCCCGCTGCTGAGTGCTGACCGAAAGAGGGAGGGGGAATGGGCCGGACACCCAGCCCTCACCTGACAGCGGCGCCTTGAGGGGGGGAGGAGGGGGACAGCACAGTTTCTCCTTCTCACACCTGCTCGCCGTCCCTATCATTTGCCGACAAGAAGAGTTTCCGCGGCAACTGGGCTTTGGGGCTCCTCTGCCCTTGCTTGTGGCACCCGCCTGGGATCAGCCGTGATTATAGCTATTAGCGGCGCCGGTGGCTAGTGTGTACAGTCACACACAGTTGTGAAGCACACTGCCACACTTCACCTGCGCCCCCCTCCCTCCAGCATATTGTACCACCCAGGGCATCCGCCCCCTCCGCCCCTGCCTTGTACCGGCCCTGACTGCAGTGCTTTTTGCGGTGTTTTGCATTTTTGCACATGCGGTTTTCACGTTCATTTTGATGCGTTTTTGCTTTTTCTATGCTTTTTTTGCCCAATGTGGTGTTGGACAGAATAAAAATGCAAAATGCGTCAAAAACACATCAACGATGCATCAAAACCACACTACATGCTTTTATGCAGCATCTACATTGAAGTCTATTGAACCAAAAATGCATCGTTTTATGTTTTAAAAAGTCCCTGACCCTTTCTAAAAATGCAGTGACTGATGTGAACCAGGTTTAATGCTAAGTTTACACTAATGCATGCCAGGAATGCATGCACAATTGCACACTTTTCTGACACATGAGACAAATGCACTGCTGTTTAGCAGACATGCAGGTACCATTCATTCTTAATGGCACCCCCAAACATGGGCAAAACACCTGCCTTTTTGCATGTATACAAACTGCATAGTACTGCAGCACCATGCGATCACGGTTTTAAAAAGGCTCCAGGATTCCTTTACCTGTGTTTGCGTGGGTAGGGCAGCTCAAATTCATGGGCACCGTTGGTTTGGTGGAGACATGTATCCTGAGCAAAAAGGACAGACTGAAACAAAGTAGTAAGAAAGGGTACCTGTAATATTAATGAGGCAGTGGCTGGTAATGGAATCCTGGGACAGTCTAAGGTCAAGGCAGGCAGTGAGCAAGCACAATCTGGTAAACAGTTCCAAGGTCAGGGCTGGTAACGAGCAAGCATAATCCAGCACACAGTTCCAAGGTCAGGGCAGGTAGGAAGCAAATGTATTCCAGTATACAGTTACAAGGTCAAGTCAGGTGACCTCCAGATGAGTAGCCAGGGTGCAAGACAGGAGTCAGCAGCAAGGAATTCAATGGCAGATAGTACAGCATGCATGACTGGCAAGGAACTAAGATGCAAACGCTATCAAAAAAACAGAGCCATATTACCAGGGCTACTTCTTGAGAGCCAGCAGAAGTAAACAATCAGGCTGGAATTAGGAGAGTTCGCCATCTATTAATTGAGCACTGGCTTGGTATAGCTAGACAATTACTAAATTCAATAGACACCCCTGATTAAGGCAGGGTGGCTACATATACATAACGATGTAGTATGGCTAGATAAATATACAAGGCTCATTTCTATGTAAAACAAGAACTTTGTTATGCAGTTCAGTGATTATGACCAGCAATCTGTCATATTTCCTTGTAAGTGATCTAAAAGAACACAGTAAGGGTAGTGGCGGTACGTGACGCTGTAACACATTGTGAGATTAATCTCTTAATATTTACTGAATTTCACTGAAGAGTGGTGACTCCACTTTGCTCTTGGAAGATGGATTAACCAGACCTTGAGCCTGACTTGTAGAAGGTTGAGGGGATTATGAGAAGGAGATTCAATATTGTAAGATGACAGTCCTCCAAAATTCTCAATACAATCGGGAGCTTGGATTAAGTTGAATAGGTGTGAAAGAATAGTAAAAAAAATCAGAAAGGTGTTTATGTAATGGCACGACAAGACTGATCTTGTCACCCATTAAACATGCCAGTACTCTCGATGAACTGTAGGAATATGATCATTGATTGTCTTTGTACTTAAAGAGAAACTGTGGCATATTCACAATGTGTGCATATTTGTTGTCATGCTTATTTAAAAAAAAAAAATTGATTTGAATTTCACATTTTCTGTTTGATATTTTGGCTGTGTTTTCTTATCCAGATGTGTAGATTCTCCCTCTAAAAACTACAGTATCTGTATATCATGTATTGTGGTCAGTACAATTTGCTTTGGCTCTGCTAATCAGATCTACTGTGTTGTTAAAATAAACCTTTCCTTTCCAGCACTTACGGTCACTTAACTCCCTGGCAGCATGTACTCACCTTTCCTCGCTCCTGCACTGTTCCACTTGGCCACCGGGATATGGGAGAACTACCCGATGCTCCCAAGCATATGATTCACTCCCCTTCCCCCATGTGACTGTGATAGGTACCTGTGATTTGCTCAGTACTGTCACATAGGATAAAAGAGGAGTCAATAGATCAATGTAAATATCAATGTATCAATCTATAGATCATTGTATATATATCAATATATCAATGTATAGATCAATGTAAGCTCTAACAAGTTGGTTTGAAACTTTGCCGGGCTTTCTTTCCTCGATTTCAATGGCAGCAGCAAGGGCAAGAAAAAAGGTTAATAGATGCTACTGTGGAAAGGGGAAGTTAAAGTGGCTGTAAACCTCTGACATAAAATATGAGCAAAGCATATCCCTCTATAGTGTGCACTTGTCTCAGTCCAGAATACTAAGTGTCTTTTCTCTCTGTTGCCTCATTCCTCTGATATCAGCGTTAGTCACTTTTGATGAGTTTTCCTGACACTAAGAGAAAAAAGGTGACAGGAAGGGTGCTTCAGCACGCAGCCTATGATTGACAGTCTCATCTCTGTTCCTGTGTGCATTGTGAAGGGGGAAGGGGGGTCTCTTCCCTCCAATCGGCTCTCACTGAGCTCTGCAAAGTTTAATTTTATCTTCCAGTCCCCTGCTTTCTGAAATCTCAGACAAGCTGTATATATTCTGCACTTTGAAAAGCTGTAGAGAAGGGAGGGCTGCAGATAATCAGATACAACTCATGTAGGAGAACTTGTTTAATCTCTGTATCACCTATGGCTAGTAACTTTACTGGGTATATTTAAGGGTTTACAACCACTTTAAAGAGTAACTCCACTTCCGTGGGGGAAAAATAGCAAATAAAGAAAAAATAATATAGCGTATACAACTGCGATACAATGTTATTAATGTTATGAATGTTATTAAAAATTACCTTTCCTTTTCAGTCTGCAGCCACTGTAATTTTCTATAAATGCAAAACAATATGGCTACATGGAGTTGTTCTGTACACAGAATGTGTACTGACCACTCCCCAGAAGCTCCTCTTCCACAAGTATTTCTGCTCATGTTGTTTCTATTTACCCTTTTGCCTCAGAAAAAAGTCCTGAAAGACAAACTGATAAGCTGACAGTGGTGCAAAGGTGATAAAGGAAAATTCCTCTTTTACTGGGGAAAGACCAGTCCTCTCAAGCCCTCTTATATTGCATTGCAACTACTTTGCTGAACTTGATTGCAGATTTTTATCTGTAGTAACTGAACTTAATTAAACAGTTGAAGGTTCTGTCTCCAATAATCACTCAATCAGTTCCAGTGCTAAAAAAGAAAAAATCTGATATCAATCCAAGAAGAAATTGACCAGGATGATCAAGTAGTGTCGGAACAAAATAGGCATGTCTAATTTAAATATAGGTAGCAAATGTCACTAGCGCTAGACACCACAACCTAACAAGGGAAGAAAGTCAGGCCTTAAAAGATCTGACAGCAAATACTGACATTACTATCAGACAAGCTGACAAGGGTGAGAGTCTAGTGGTGCAGAACAAAGCAGATTACCTGAAAAAGGCAAGTCGGCTGCTAGCTGATACCAACACCTATCTTAAGCTTTCTGCTGATTCTCTCCCTGCATATCAACTAGAACTCAAGACCCTGGTTTATGAGGCTTGGGAAAACGGAGTGCTCAACAAAAAGGAAAGACAATTCCTGCTTCCACCTGAGTGTAGCACACCGTACATTTACCATCTCCCGAAAGTACACGAGTCTCTAATAAATCCCCCGAAAGACCCATAGTGGCTAGTACCGATAGCTTCACCAATGGCTTATCGGTGTACATAGATTTTTTTCTACAACCATTGGTTTGCCAACTCCCGTCATATATTAGAGATTCAAGTCAAGTTATTGACGTTCTCCAACACTACACTTGGGAAGAGGGATATATGTGGGCATCTCTTGATGACGCTTCCCTCTGCACATCAATACCCCATGAGGTAGGCCGTATGGCCATACATTTCCTCACTTGGAATGGAGACATCAATTCCTTACAGTCACAATTGCTGGTCAAATCAACTGAATTTTAAGACACAATTATTTTACATTTTTTGAACAGTTTTATTTACAATGCAGGGGCACAGCGATGGGGCAAATTTTGCCCCTGTGTACGCCAATCTGATGATGGGCTACTGGTAGGAGGGCTACATCTGGGCCAACAACCCTTTTGCTGAGCACATTGTGTTTTTCGGCAGATACATTGATGACATCCTGCTCATCTGGAGTGGTGGCCCAGATGTGTTCTCCTCTTTCGTGGCCCCCTGTAATGCTAATCCCTTTGGCCTGTCCTTTACACATGTACTTGACTCCAAGGAGTTGGTGTTTTTGGATTTAGTGCTGACCCATGATCATAGTGGTATTGTTACCAAAAATCATGTTAAGCCCACCAGTGGGAACTCCTACCTGCATTTCAACAGCTGCCACCACCCCACATGGAAGCAGAACATTCCCAGTGGACAGTTTAACAGACTGAGGAGAAACTGTTCGAGAGTGGATGACTATGTCATATAGGGTGGCTCTATGATAAAAAAAAATTTGAGGAAAAGGGCTATCCAACGGATTTAGTTCAAGATGCTTTCCTGTCACACATGAATCCTCTCCCTAAAAAGAAGATCCTAGCTGAGTTGAATGACAACCATACAGTCAAATTTGTGTCAACTTTTAATGACAAATTCAAGTCAGTCTCCAGAATAATAAAAAAACATTATAATATCTTATTAGACCAGCGTCTGGCCTTTGAGTTACCAGAAGCTCCTCAAGTAACCTTTAGAAGAACACGAACTATTAAAAACATATTAGCACCAAGCAAAATGATTATTAATAAGTCCACTAGATCCCCCTTAGACATCAGAGCGTATTTTGATAACAGGACAGGCATTTTTCAGTGTAAAAAAGAGGATGCCTGATCTGTCAATTCATCACTCATGGCAGCAACAAGATTACCACCAACATAGATAAAACTTTCACAATTAAACAATTAATTACATGTTATAAAGATTTTGTTGTACATGTTTTACGGTGTCCCTGCGGCCTTGTGTACGTGGATCACACAATACGTGCTCTACGCGCAAGAATTGGTGATCACCGCAGGTTCATCAAGAAAGGATGCGATGAACATAGTATCCCTCGGCATTTCCATTGCATGCACAACAATGATATTAAAAGTTTTTGTGTTAGAGACTATCCCTAAAGGGACCTTGACTGCAAATGAGAGATTTTTCCCTATTATGCAAAAGGCAAGTACTTTGGATTTATATGTTTGACCCTCTCGCCCCCAAAGGGCTAAACAAGGAATTAGAAACATGCAGCTTTGTCTAGTTCCTTTCATAGCATCCCCCCCTTTTCCAACCCCCCCTCTTTGTGTTCCCACTTTTCTTTGCCCCCTTTTTTTCCCCCTGTTTTCCCTCCCCCCTCCCCCATCCTCCTTTTGTCTCATACACCCCCCCTCCCTTTTCATTCCCTTACCACTTCCCTTTCCCTTCCTCCCCCTCTTATTTTTGTTCCACTTTTATATTTTTTCCCATTGCCCCTCCTTTTCCTTCCCCCTCCCCTCTTCCCTTCACCCACTTTCTCTTTTTTTCCCCCTCTCCCCATTTGATTTTAGTGGCCGCGGTATCTGTTTATGACAATTTATTTTGTATGTTTATTATTCAGTGAAATGTATGAACATACAATGCAAAATACATTGAGCATTTTTTTTATTTATTTAATTTTTAATTTAATTTTTAATTTAATTTTTCATGTCATTTTTCCAGTTTTTCAAGTTTTTAATAGGTATTTATTTTATTTTTATACATTTTTTTCATATATATTTTAATTTTTTTTTAATTTGCATCTATGCATATATTTTCCATTTGATAAATGGTGTACTCCATATATATTTTTGTACATACATATACATATATTTTTAATACATGTGTTGATAATTAGGATTAACTTTCAATTTTTTTTCTTATTGTCACTACTATTTTTTAATTTACCATTGTGTTTTTGTGATTGTAATTTTTTTATGCTTATCACGTGCATATATAACACTAAGGATTATTTGAATTTGCATAATTATGTATACTTTTAATGTTTCTCTTCTGAGCAACGAGGGGTTAACGCTTGTTACCAAATTGTCCTGCCCCCCTGCTCTGCTCACTCCCCGCCTTTATACAGTATTTAAACTTACTGGTTGCCCACTCCCACGACTTTGAAAAAGCGCATGTGCACGAAACGCGTCATCACGGCAACCAAGAAGCTTGCGTGTCACACTGGTCCTCGAGTAGATTCAGTCACCAAAGCTTCCACCAGCGCTGACCGCCATCCATGCCAGCCAACCCAGCTCTGGTTCCATCCTCCCAGATGTTGCATCCTTTCAGGACACTCCTACCCAGCAGTAAGCAGCCACAATTGTGTTTGGTTCCACCAGGAGAGCGCGTCTCAGATCCATCCGCGAATTGTGGCACCTACCCACCTCCTGTCAGTACGCCAGCTGGTCTGGTGTCTCCGACATGTGAAGCATGGAATTAGGCTCTCCATCTTCCCACTGACCGTTGCCTCCGCCTTCTGCAGCACACCCAGCTGTCCTCCACACGCCGGTGAGCGGGTCTCCCATTCGGCTGAGCGCAGCAGGGACATTGGCGCCTCCCCTGCTGCAAGGGTTTTCCCCACACCTGGATGCCGTCAGCCCCCCCGTTGCTCTGAGGGCCTCTAGTGACACTGTAAGCTATTTACTTTCCCTTTCACCTCTCCCTACCTCTTCTTGCATTGACAACAGGATTGGTTCATATGTGTATTATGGAATAAATTATTCATGTTTGTGTTCCACTGTCTGTTGTGAGACTGCCTTTCCTGTCAGCCCATCGAGTGCTGGACATTAATTTAAATATAGGGTATAGATAATAAGTGTTATGATTTTTTAAGAAATTCACATCACTAATAAAATGCTCTGATCCCCATACAACAGGGGTGTCCAAACTTTTTTCAAAGAGGGCCAGATTTGATGAAGTGAATATGCGTGAGGGCCAACCATTTTGCCTGACATTCTTTGAACCATTACATTTCGGTCTAATTGTGTTCGTTCGAGCACTAATTCACTGCTCAACAAGAATTCTCTTGCCTTTGGGGCTGTGTGTGAGTAAGTCCCGCCTCCTAATGATGGACAGAACAGTCATCCAATGGCAGTGCAGGAGACGGGACTTCATATTACAAAGGCTGCTGTGTAAACAGGGAATACTCCTGTGTCTACGGCACTCGTCCCGCCTCCTCCCTGTCTCTCCAAGGCAGCCAGCATATATATCTTTTGTGACCCCCGGCGTTGGGAGCTCGTTGGGGGCCACAAGAGATATATATATATTTCCAAATAACCAGGCGGGCCATTCAAAGCCGGAATATGGGCGGCGATTGGTCCTCGGACCGGACATGCTTACAAAATCCTCTTTTTTTCACAGGAAAAACACTCCAGCCTCTACCAAATTCCCTATACAAAGTTGTATTTTCAACAAGAGGAGGTACACAATCCACCTTATAACACCTTCTAACTCCATAACATTGCACTCCTGATCTCATAGCCCACACATTACACTGCACCCTTTCCCCTCACAGTCCATCAATTAATATGCACTCTCCCCTTCATAGCTCCATTTTACACTGCGCTCTCTTCCTCCCCTATAGCCCCTTCATTGCGCAGCACTCTCCCCGACCCATAACCCCCATTTCACTGCACTCCCTTCTCGGCTCCAATATTAGACTACACCCCTTCCAATCATAGCTCTCCGCACTGCACTCCTCCATTTATTGCCCCCTACTTTATACTGGACTCCCCTAATAGCCCCCATATAGGTATACATATCCCCACAAAACACTGCACTCCTCATAGCCCCTATGATATATACAAGGCCCCCTCATGAGCATACTGAGCCTCCACAATATGCACACTGCATTCTACATCTGTACTCCTGCTTTATACCCTTCCTCAGTTCCTGTTTCTCACTACAGTACACATATGTTTTCATCCTTAGTTGCAAAGTCAGGTCCCCAGGGTAATGCCAGGTGCTGTCCACAAACCAGCAGGATCAGCTCCTCAATGGCCCTTAAAAGCAGGCAGGCATTGTCTCCATGGTGGTGGGCAAAAGTTGGCCTGTCAACTGGCCAATCCTTGCTGAGTTATACTCAAGATCAGATTATATCACGTTACAAAACTGAAACTTGGGAAATTCTTTCAAGCTACTGAAAGACCACCCTGAAATCTCGAGTGACTCCAAAGTTTTTACGGTAAATTCACAAGTCTGGAAATGAAAGGGGCAGAAACTCTAAGGACAGTGGTTGGGATAATTGTGCTATCATTTACCTCTATTATAAGTAATAACACCAGCGATTGCTTATTTAGGGTATACCTGGTTGCCTTATGGGAGCAGGAAGGAATTATTTCCCCCTGGTGGAACATGTTGGACCATGCTTTAAATTATGACTAAAGGCAAAGCATTTTTTTTAGTGCCGTGGAGAAGGATTAGAACACCTGTCAGTTTTTATTGCTGTCTGTGCCCCCATTAAGGAGATTCACCCTCTCTATTTCTCCTGTTTACCATTATCATTGAAAGTAAAAGTAAAAGAAAATCACACATTTTGGGTTGTCCCTAGAAAAGTCATAGAAAGGAAATGTTCCAATGTGGACGCTAGTTCTGGTGACCTGGGAGTCCCCAAGGAATTCCTTTAATTTGCAGGTATCTCCTCTCACTTCCTGTTTTGGATATGGGACAGGAAAAATGGGAAGGGAAATCCCCCCCAATGGGACACAGATGGCAGTAAAAAATATCTGACTGGGGTTATAACCCTCCCTTACTCTGTCATTGAAAAAAAACAGAAAAATGTATCAAATACTTACCGTAATTTTCCTTTCCTGACGCCAAACAATGGCGGCATACTAGTGATAGGCTCCACCTCTCTTCCACTACCTCAGGATCAATGAATAGCATAAATTAAAGGCCTAGTTAGGCCCCACCCCATTCTTTGTAATCAGCTACATACCGAAACGCACAAGGGTGGGCCCGTATGCTGCCATGGTTTGGCGTCAGGAAAGGAAAATTACGGTAAGTATTTGACACAATTTTCTGTTTTCCTGATGCCATCATGGCAGCATGCTAGTGATAAGTAACTAGCTGATGGGGGGTTCTACTTGTCAAATCAATTTTTAATCAGAATGGGACAGAAGACAGAACGGTCCTTCCTCTGCAGTCCACTTAATAAGGTATCCTGGGGCGACCATGATACTTCCCTGCAGATGGATTCCATGGATGCCTTCGAATGGGCAGCCCATGAGACAGAAACTGCTCTGGGAGAGTATGTATCCACTGCTTAAGGAGGTTCACGCCCCTTCGCCCTATATGCACAACCAAACCTACTAAGTCCAGGAGGTAGCCTCTTTTCAATGACAAATTCAAGCTGGAAAGATTAAAGGCCTTTTACATGATCTGAAAAGGGCAATTGTGGATAGGGACTTCAAGTTCTGTACACGTCCAATTTGTGTGACCCTTCTGAGTGATCCTCTGGGAAGTTAGGCAATGCCCAGATGACTGTTAGATTGAGGGCTGTCGCTACCCTTGATACAAGATGATCTACCGGACACAAGTCTACTCCTTCTGGAAAGAAAATAATATCTTCTACTGAAGCTCTCCGAGCTAGATACTGCCTAGTAGGTAATGTCACAAACTGAACACTGTTCTGTTGGAGAAAATGGTCGAACTGATTTGAAATCCAGCAACACGGATAGATTCCACTGGGAAAGATCCTCCTTCGTGGTGGTCGAAAACCTCCTGTCTTCAAAATTTGTGCAAACAAAAGGATTTCCAGCACATTTAAGCCTTGTTATTGCCAACCTAGTCGACACTTGCAATCTCAAGGAATATAGGCTAAGGCTTATGTCTAATCTGGTCTAATCTGGTTCCTAAAGAGGAAACACTGCAGGACCCCATCAAGACCCACAGAAGGGGTTCCCAGGCTGTTTAGCGTGATTTAGTGGCCCAAGCACTGGGACTTCGCACTGGGGGAGGCTCAACCCAGCCGGATGCTGCACGGAGGCAGAGGTGGGGACATAGAACTGTTTGCTCTTTACTGGTGTGTGGAGGTATTAGGAAAAAAAGAATGGGGTGGGGCCTAACTAGGCCTTTAATTTATTCTATTCACTGGTCCTGAGGAAGTGAAAGAGAGGCAGAGCCTATCACTAGCATGCTGCCATGGTGACGTCAGGAAAAAGTTTTGCCTATAGTTCTACTTTAAGGGGTTTTTTTTGCTTTCACCCTGCTCAACTGCGAGTATAGGGTTCTGTATATGGAGGTTCGCAATTCTTTTATTTATTTATGTATTCTTTTTTTTTTCTATTGGTTGAACTAAATATCATTTTTTTAACCTAACTGTGTGACTATGAAACCCCTTGGCAGACTTCTTGGAAAATCAGCGATCCAATAAAATAAACAGAGAATAATATTAACTACATACAGGGGTATGCAAAATGACCCCAGTGTTGCCATGGTTTCAAGAAAATTTTAATTATTGTCATTGTTACATAGGTTAAAAAAAGGCATGTGCCTATCAAGTTTAATGATTCTGTTTTAGAAACCCATAACAAAGTGCAGATTAAAGTGGAAAGGTAATTTTATTAACAGTAAAATAAAATGAAATTGGGCTGTATAGTAATTTAAAACGTTATTTAATTTTTTAAAGAAATGGAGTTTTCCTTTTAATTGTATATTTTTTTCACAAACGCTGTTGCTAACAGTGACATGACATATAGGATTTTTACAAGCTCATAAATATCACTTGATAGTCCTTCCCTTGATTTATTGACTGATTTTTCCTGTGCCCGACACACTGGGACACTGTTTATCTGCAATTATGTAAGGATGGATTTAATTGCTTTGTTTGGCTAATTGAGAGTCGCTGTGAGGCCAGGCAGTTATGAAAATTGAATGAATGCACAAATATGCTGATCAGATGGCGATGAATCAAACACTCATTTCGAATGTGAAAAACAAGATAAAAAAAAATAAAATTGAAAGCCCTCAGCACTTACACGGTCCCTAGCAATTAAATAAACTTGAAGTGTGGATGTCTCCTCCCACAGCCTCATATTAAAGAGACTCTTAGTCATGAGCAAGCAAGAAGGCAGCAGGATGAAAAAATGCCAAAAATGGGTTCCCAGAAAGGGATAAATTAGGAGCTGGGTATGTACAGTACTATTATCAGTGATGTTGTAAGTTGGAATTAATGTACCCCACCACCACTTATTAATAGATGTACAGTATATAATATAACGCATGCTCAGTCCACAAATAACCAGCCCAGAGAATCTTAGTAGCAGATCCAGGCTTGTGTTCAACCTTGACAACCTTCAAATGTACAAAATAGGAAAGATTGCACAAACTGTCCAGCACAAACTTTGTTCCATTATCCTAAATTAGTAGAAGATACAAGCTAAAGCACTGACACATTCCCGCTGTGCTTTGTCAAAGAGCACATGGAATAAAGCAGCTTTTGTTGATCTTTCCTATTTTCTTCTTTTGGAAATTGCTATTGAATGATGCATTACGCCTTACTATTACTATTTCACTCCCTTCCTCCGTAGCCCATTTTTCAGGTTTCAGGTTTTTCACACTTGGAATGACAATTATTCAGTCATGCAACACCGTACCCAAATGAAGTTTTTATCTTTTTTTGAGACCGTTTTTTTTTTATTTTTGCTGTATGATGTAACCGCTGCAATATTATACAATCTAGTATACCCTATATAATATTCATTTGTCTAGTCCCTACAGTTAGCTAGTCTATAAGAGTCTGATAAACACAATGACATAACAAACACCTCTGCTTAGTAAACAAGTTACATTTATTTCCCAAGGAAATAAGAAAGCTAACATAAGGTATTAAAATAAGTTACAATATTACATAGCTTACAATCAGAACACAATACAAGAATATACTTTATAAATATTTGAAAATTAATCAAATATAACGTTTTGCCTGTCCATCTCATTGAGGCCATTTGAGGCCATAAAATGCAAGACCAGTACAAATACCAACATAATGACGTGTTTTTGGAAAGCAGACAATCCAAGGTATTTAGTAAAAGGCACGGTGAGTTTTTTCTTTCAAAAACATTTTTTGAGGTTTAGAAGGTACAAAATAAAACAGAGCCAGGTAACATAGGTTGCTCAGGTTCTAAAGTATATCACAAGTATTAAATAACACAAAAGGCAAGAATGACATACCCCGTCTAAATAAATGGTATATTACGGTCCCCTATCAGAATACAAGCTGCTATCTACCCAAGGTTTCCATTTGACATCAAAAGTAGCTCTTCCACCCCACCCCAACGCATCTTGCCCCCATGTTGATGGGGACAAGGGTCCCACGTGATGCCACCGACCGGGGCATGCTGGGTCGGTGACATAATGAGGGGGCGGGGCCACCAGGTGAAGTTGCCAGGGGGCTTTGCCCCTTACCTATATAAGAACTGTTAAATGGCAGAGTCTGCAGTAGGCAGCCAGCCTTCATTGAGCGTTTTTTTCCTTCTTTTTTCAGGTCTGGCGGTGGCGGCAGGTGGCTGATGTACATCAGGGGACATTGTTTTTTTATTTATTTTTTTTAATAAAGGAATTGTCAAAACCTGTATACTGATTTTATTTTTGACACTTTTTTTGGTGAATGGGTAGGGGTACAATGTACCCCATACTCATTCACATAAGGGGGAGGGATCTGGGGGCCCCCTTTTTAAAGGGGGCTTCCAGATTCCAATAAACCCCCTGCCCGCAGACCTCCACAGCCCAGGATTGTGGGGAAGAGACCCTTGTACCCATCAACATGGGGACAAGGTGCTTTGGGATGGGGGCATGTTGTGAGCATGTGGTCTGGTATGGTTCAGGAGGTGCATGCTCACCCCCCCTTTCCTGGCCTGCCAGGCTGCATGCTTGGATAAGGGTCTGGTATGGATTTTTTGGGGGGGACCCCACGCTGTTTAAAAAAATAATTTGCATGGGGTTCCTCTTAAAACCCATACCAGGCCTGAAGAGCCTGCTATGGACTGGGGGGAGGACCCCACACCTTTTTTTTTTTTCTTTCAGCTGTCATGGGGAAAGCCTGCTGACAGCTTATGACTCATCCGTTGTTAAAGTGGTGTTCCGGCCGAAATTATACTTTTTAAATAAAAATACCCCTATAATACACAAGCTTAATGTATTCTAGTAAAGTTAGTCTGTAAACTAAGGTCTGTTTTGTTAGTTTATAGCAGTAGTTTGTTATTTTATTAACTTACAGCAGGCCGTGGCCATCTTAAGTGTTGGCATCTGAAGCCAGACTATTTCTTCCTGGATCTCATCCGTGCAGATCTCGCACATGCTCAGTGCAGCACAAGCAGTGTAATAGGTTTCAGGTCAGGTTTCCATAGCAACGGTAGTTTCAGAGGAAGTTGCCGCCCCTTCCCAGAAGGCATTTCAAACAGGAAATTATGCGATGGGCCGCGGCCAGGGAGGAGGAAGTGAAAAATGAATACAGCAGATATACAGTAGGTGCTGAAAAAAAAAATTAAAAATATCCAATTTGTTTACAGTGCACAGTTTAATGAGGGATGCTGAAAAGTTGTAAAAGTGGGTGGAACTCCACTTTAAGGATGCAGTGACCAGCTTCCCTTCCCCGCTCCTTAACAACATATTGACTGTGCGGAGAACACCCAAATGGGCGAAGTTCGGGTTGATGAGCAAAGGGAAGAGATGTGAGGGGTTTAGTCAGTAGAAGAATTACTTAATCCACAAAAAGATTAATTGTGTGAGTTTTATGATTGATTCTGAATCCTGTGATGGGGATGGGACCAGATGGATTCTGCTAAAGGTTCAATCTCATGCTGATGAAGGAGCACGCATGCTCCGAACGCGAAGCACCGCCCGCCTCACCCGGCTCACGGAAGTGAAGACGCAGGTCAGCACGGTGCTCCACGGAGGATCCATGATCGACATCCTGGCCGCCCGGAGGCTCTGAGGACCCTCGGCACCACCGGAACAGCTACCAGGACCGAGGTCACAGGACTCACATCCCAGGAACCCCCCCACTGGCCCGTGACACCCACATCCCCCGAGAGCACGCGGATGAAACTACTTTATATGCTGGTTTTTAGCAACTCAAATGTGAGTGTTTTTATCTATTGTAATAAATATTTTTAACATACATGCTGCACCTAGAGGGCGCCGTCCTTTCTTTTTTATTTGTCATCAGTGGTTTGAAAATGAAAATTGAATGAGATCACAACTGTTTCGGAGTTGACAAAAGCTACACTTATTTTTCAGCTCAATACTTTAGGAAATACTTTAAGGCACCTTACTCTTAAAGCGGTAGTAAACCTCTTTTTTTTAAACCCTGTAAGACAATTGCATGCAATGCATACTAGCACATTATGAAATACGCGTTGTCACCACTGAAGGCGCTTCCATCTACACCCGATCTCCCTTCCGGGCTCACCTCCTCCGGCCACCAAAAGAAAGCTCTGTTTGTGTGAAAAAAATGACAAAAATGTCATATGAGTACAGTGTTGCATGACCGCGCAATTGTCATTCAAAGTGTGACAGCGCTGAAAGCCAGAAATTGGCCTGGGCAGGAAGGGGGTAAAAATGTCCGGTATTGAAGTGATTAATGTTGAAAAATGTAAAGTAATGCACTTGCTAAAAATATGAATGCAAGTTACTCACTAGGGGGAGAACCTTTGGGGGAATCCAGAATGGAAAACGATCTGGGGGTCCTAGTAGATGAGAGACTCAGCAACAGCATGCAATGCCAAGCTGCTGCAAGTAAAGCTAGTAGAATATTAGCATGCATAAAAAAGGAAATTTACTCCAGAGATAAAACCAGCATCTTGCCACTTTATAAAACTCTGGTTTGGCCACATCTGGAATATTACGTCCAGTTCTGGTCATCAAGCCTCAGAAATGTGCTGGAGCTCGAGAGAGTACAGAGAAAGGCAACAAAGTTATTAAGGGGACTGGAGGACTTCAGTTATGAGGAATGACTACAAACATTAAAGGTATTCTCCCTGGAGAAGATATACGCTTGAGAAGAGATATGTTAGCGATATACAAATACCTCAATGGTGAATATAGCATAGGGAATAAACTATTCAGTCTCAGGGAGTATAAGAAGGCGAGGGGCCACTTAATGAAATTTGAGGAGTGATAAGGATGTCAGGGTGATAAAGATGTGGAACTCACTTCCACAATCGGTGGTGTCATTGGGAAGTATTGATAAATTAAAAAAACTCTTATATGGGCATCTTAGCAAGCACAATATATATTTTTTACAAGAGTAAACACACCCACACAGTTGGAACTGGATGGACTGGTGTCTTTATTCAGCCTTACCATCTATGTTCGGAGTATCTTATGAGAATATTACAGCAATGGCTGGCTTTTTTTTTTAACTTTATACAAACTATTCATGTTTATCTTGTTAAATTGGGGTGGAGGTCTGCTTTAAAACCAAAGCGTTTGTAATGTCTTGTCCAAAATTAAATCAGAGTTCCAGGATGCATCAATTTGCAACCCCCCCTAATGTACATTATCAACAAATAAGCATTTTAAACTTGAATGCCTTCTAAAGAGCTAAATAGTAGTTATCACTTAGGTTGGGGCTAAGGGGAAAATACATTCTGTTCTGCATCACAGATGTGCTGTAGTTCACCCTTAATGCACACTGTAATAGGGGAACTGGCGGCCTGATAATAATGTTCCCAGAAGGTGTGTCCTTAAAAACCGAGGTAGCAAATAAAAGGGGTAGATGACACTGGCCATCATCCATCCTGGAAGTTATGCAGCGGCCACCAACTGGACAGTAGCTTTCAAGACACAGGCACAGAGCAGGGAGCAGAGAGGACAGTGAATGAGGGGAGCTGGCAGAAAAGCACCTTCTGATTACAGGTACAGAGTTGGAATTTAAAGATGAAGTTTATCCAAATGGTTTTTTAAAGTTTCAGCCAAATGTTTTTTGTTTGTCATGTTAATCATTGTCAATGAGATAGAAAATGAGAAGAACTATAAAATGTTACACTTGCTGGAACAGATATAGAACAGAAATCATCCAATGGGGACTTTTATTCTGGTGACAACTGTAGGATTTCTAATCACCTAGTTACATAGGTAGTCGGGTTAAAAAAAACATACAAATAGAAAACTTCCACATACATTATCCTATATCCAGAGCTGATACAGAGGAAGACAAAAAAAACAATAGCATGATCAAATTTGCTCCAGTGGGGGAAAATCCTTCTTGATCCCTCACAAGGCAATTGGATATTGACTGGATCAGCTGCCTCTGATGTTATTACCTCTGAAAATTAGTATCCAGACATATTTTGTGCATTTAGAAATGTATCCAACTCTTTTTTAAAACAATCTACTGAGCTGGCCAGAACCAGTTCTTGAGAGAGTCTATTCCACATTTTCACAGCTCTTACTGTGAAAAAGCCTTTCCGTATGTGAAGGTTATATCCTTTGACTCCAGATGTAAGGAGTGCCCCCTTGTCCTCTGTGATGACCTAAAAGTGAATAACTCTACAACAAGTTCACTATTGCCTCGTTTCCACTGAGCGGATCGGTTCGGGTCAGTACAGTTTGAATGGCCTAGAATGGTCCGGTCTATTCTGGTGAGCGTTTCCACTGCAAGTGGGACCACAAGGGGCCATACAGGGTTTAGAAAAAATGCCTCAGCATAGCACAGCAGAGGGTTTTCTGTCAGCCAATCAGTGGAATGTATCGTAGCTCCGCCCTAACCGAACCGTTCCATTTTCTATGGCCCCACATCTAAAGCAGGACCCTGAATAGAATGGTTCGGTTCGGTTGTATGGGCCGCTTTCATAATGGAAACACCCAAAATAGCGTACCGTACCGAACCGATCCGCTCAGTGGAAACGAGGCATTTATGAACCACTTATGTTTGCTTATATGCTTATGCTTATATTTGTACATGTTGATCATATCCCCTTTTAACCCCCTCCTCCTCTCTCTAAATTCAGTTCAGCTAATCTTTCCTCATAGCTCATCCATGCCTCTTATCAGTTTGGTTGACCTTATCTGTACTTTCTCCAGTTCTCCGATATCCTTTTTGTGAACTAGTACCCAAAACTGAACTGGGTATTCCAGATGAAGTCTTACCAATGATTTGCACTGATTTGCACTCTTTTAATACAAGAAAGTATTTTGCTAGCTTTAGAAACCTGCAGCTTGACATAGCATGTTATTATGTCTATGATCTACCAGAACATCCAGATCCTCCTCTACCACTGATTTCATGAACTCCTAGTGGGTATGATACATGCATGTTATGTCCCGAAATGCATAACTTTACATATATCAACATTACACCTCATCTGCTACACAGTTGCCCAATGAAATAGTGCATTAAAGTCTGCTTGTAAATTGGAGACATCCTGTAAGGACATAATTCTACTGCTTAGCTTGGTGTCATCTTCAAAGATTAAAATGGTACTTCTAATCTCAGACCCTATATCACTTTGAGGGAATTTTACTCACTTCCTTCTGTATTTATATTAGACCTTTCGGTGGCATGTTATAAAAAAAAAATCACTTTTTCCTAACTTACTAAAAGCTTCTAAAGGGCTCATTATGAAGTATTGGCATACACACACTATTCCAACTCACTTGATAAATTCTTTGAAATATGGAACGATTGGCTGGTATTTAAAAAATACGAGGTTTACGAAGATCAAGTAACCTAAAAAAGTAACATCATCTTAAAAGTCTAAAAAATGCAAAGTAAATGTGCAAGTAAAAGTACAGTATTCTTACTCTTTTGAAATAACAATTTACAGTATATGGTCTGCATAATTTATTGGGTAAATAGGGCCTATGCAGGGTTCTATTTGATATTATAAGCTTTTGCCTGGATGCTGCTGAGATATTATGAGAAGGAGAGCTTTATTTAATTATCTAGGTGGAGGTTGGAATTGATAACAATAATGAAGCTAGTTAATGGTTAATAAATCCCATATTGTAACTCTTTTAGGGGTAATAGGTGTATCAACCTCATCTCTGTCCTGTCAGTAGCCAGGCAAGGGTAAAGGTCAATAAGGTTACATCTCAGTAAGCGATCTCCATGTGTACAGTGTATAATGTATAATTTAATGGGTATACATATTTTTTAAAATGTATGTTGGGTTTGCTTTTTATGTAATGTAAGTTAATGTTGGTGATGGATATGTATGAGACAGCATATATGATGGAGGAATGGACAAGCATAGTCTATAACAATTGTTAGAGAATACAGAAAAAAAAGCACTGGTTGGTGGGGAGGGGGGGGGGGGTGGTCTCTGGATTGAAGGTGAATGTTGCAACAAAAGCTGGGTTTGTTATTTTACCTTTTAATGAACCCTTAATATTAATCTGGTTATATTTAGCTGGAGGTGTGCTTTATAAAAGTTAAGTTTTAGATTTTTTTTTCTAGAATTATAGCAGAGTTCCAGGATGCATCCTTTTGCCCCCTCCCCTAACATACAATATCAGCATATTTAATAAAACATAAGAATTTTAATCCTAATACCTTATAAAGAGCTGAATGGTAGTGATCACATGGGTTGGGGCTAAGGAAAAAGTAAATTGTCTGACCTGCATCTCACAGATGTGGCCACCATAGAAAACAATGCGTGCTGATAATGAGAAGGGAGCTGGTAGCATGATGATGACATTACCAGGAGGTAGGTCCTTAAAACGATGGCTGCAAGGAGAGGGGCTAGATGGCACTGTGTCATCCAGTCTGGAAATTATGCTACCAACTGGACAGCAACATTAAAGGCATAGGCAGCAGAGAGGACAGTGAATGAGGAGATCTGCCAAAGAAGCATCTATATGCCAATTCTGATCACAGGTACTTTGAGTTGGGCTTTAAAGAAGAAGTATATCCATTTTTTTAAAGTGTTATCTAAAGTTGGGTTAGAGCCTCTGTCAGGGTTAATTTTTGTCTGTGTCCAAGTTGGGAAAATTCACGCTTTCTGTTTGTCATTTTAATCATTGTCAATGGGATACAATGTCACTTTGAGGACATTTTACCCACTTCCTTTTGAGTGTCCTACACAGGAAGTTAAGGTAGTGCTCCTTACAGACAGAAAAAAAGAACCTGACAGGGGTTCTAGCCATTCCCCAGTAAGTCAAAACAAGGAAAAAGTTTTGACTCTGGTTCCTTGAGAGAGACACAGAGACACAAATCGGACACAGAGAATGGCTAAACATTGTTCTGCCCTTAACCGATGAAAAAGCTAGCACTTAAGAAAACACTTTTCTTTCCTGAGAAGCGGGGTTTAAAGCATTTGTAAAGGCTCAAGGTTTTTCACCTTGGGGAAGGTGAAAATCCTTCTGTGCTGCAGCTGCCCCCCAGAGCCCTCCTGAGGCCCGATCATTCCAGCAACGAGAACGAGCCCAGCAGCTCCAGTCGCTGTCTCGGGTCCTCATTGGACAGATTGACATCCATTGGCTCCTGCTGCTCTCAATCAAATCCAGTGATGAGGGAGCCAGGGGACAGGGTCGAGTCCTGCTGTCTGTGTCAATGGAAGCAACAGCGGGACTCGGGGTAGCCCACATGGAAATCGGCTCTCCGTGGGGGCACTCGATGAAGAGGAGGAGCCTAGATCGCTGCCGGTCGACTCCAGAAAAGGAGGATGAGGGCCGCTCTGCGCAAAACCCTTGCACAGAGCAGGTATGTAGAACATGTTTGTTATTTTAAGAAAAAAAGAAACAAGACTTTACAATCACTTTAAGGCGGATATGATCACCTTGCAGGGGCAGCCCGTCAATTAAGGGCACATGGGCGCCACACCCCCATACATGCATCCGGCCCCTTGCAGGACGCCGGATGCATGAATTCCAATGGGGGGGTGTTTTTTTGAAGCACCTGATTAGAGCCAGAGTCTCTAATAGGCTTCAAAATAGGGTGCGCTCGAGGTGCAGAGAATGGGAACCGAGCCCACCCAATGTGTGTTACAATAGAGAATACATATTCGCTATTGTAACACAGATCCTCCTCCCGGTCAATCAGGAAGCAGGTCTTGGCTGAAAGGACAGGTGATCCTATTGGACACCTAGGAGGAGGGGAGGAGCCGCATGGCGGAAGCCGCTGTGATGGAGGAGCCGCTTTCCGCCACCCACCACCTAGATGCGGTAAGTGCTGGGCCGACCGGCAGATAGCAAGCGGCTGCAGTGGGGGGGATGAGGTGCCACCGGTTGCTCGAGGGGGGGGTTTCCATCCCTTCAAAAAAAAAAAAAAGCTACCAGCCGCCACTGTCACCTTGTATACATATATAAATGGACTTTATAGTAGACTTAGTTTAAGGTTGTTCACTGCAAAAGACAAGGGGCCACATAGGTTTACCCTACACAAACAGAAAGGATACATTACAGTAAGAGCTGTGAAAATTAATAATACTCTTCCACAGAAGCTGCCTCTAACTAACTCATAATTAGCTTAAAAAGGGCTAGATTTGATTCTAAATGCACATATTTTAAAGGGCTATTAATATTCCTAACAAATAACATTGTAAAATGTTAGAGAATATCTGATTGCTTTTGCCAATCAAGAGAAATGAGTTCAGTTAGACAAAATTGGTCCTTTTATAAAGGTTTTTTTGCCTTCCTCTGGATGTAGGGTCTTCAGACTATGGCCGCAGGCCACATCTGGCCCACTAAAACATTTTATCCAGCCCGCAGGTCTGTGTTTCATGTTATGGGGACTAACAAACCTACTGCCAGCCATAACCTTCCCCTATACCCAGGTACACTTGGATGTAAGGGAGGACTTTGATGGGCACTCCTGGATTTAATAGAGGGCTCTGATGGGGACTCCTAGATCTAAGCGGGGACTCTAATGTGCACTTCTGGATCTAAGGGGAAACTCTGATCGGCACTTCTGGATCTATGGGGAGACTCTGATGGGCACTCCTGAATGTAAGGCAGTACTCTAGTAGGTTCTCCTGGATGCAAGGGGGACTTTAATAGGCACTTTGGATGTAAGGTTGGAGTTGCAAAATAAAAATGTTTTTTTTTTTTTTTATTAGGCCTGCTGATATTTGCAAAATCCACAATGTGACCCTCCTACTGAAATTTTTGGAGACCCCTATTCTTGATCAACTGCAGGTTTAGGGTTCTGAAGATGAAAGGTTTTTCACTTGTTTATTTTTGTCTTTGGTTGAACTTTATGATGATCATATGTCTTTTTTTCAACTTGAGTGACTATGAAACCGTTTTTTTTGTTCATGGGTAGTGGTAAGATCATGTGGGATGTATAGTGCATTATATACAGTGGGGACAGAAAGTATTTAGACCCCCTTATATTTTTCACTCTTTGTTATATTGCAGCCATTTGCTAAAATCATTTAAGTTCATTTTTTTCCTCATTAATGTACACACAGCACCACATATTAACAGAAAGACACAGAATTGTTGACATTTTTGCAGATTTATTAAAAAAGAAAAACTGAAATATCACATGGTCCTAAGTAGGGATGAGCCGAACACCCCCCGGTTCGGTTCGCACCAGAACCTGCGAACGGACCGAAAGTTCGCACGAACGTTAGAACCCCATTGACGTCTATGGGACTCGAACGTTCAAAATCAAAAGTGCTCATTTTAAAGGCTAATTTGCATGGTATTGTCCTAAAAAGGGTTTGGGGACCCGGGTCCTACCCAAGGGGACATGTATCAATGCAAAAAAAACTTTTAAAAACGGCCGTTTTTTCGGGAGCAGTGATTTTAATGATGCTTAAAGTAAAGAAAAAAAAAAGAGAAATATTCCTTTAAATATCGTACCTGATGGGTGTCTATAGTATGCCTGTAAAGTGACGCGTGTTTCCCCTGTTTCGAACAGTCCCTGCACCAAATGTCATTTTTAAAGGAAAAAATCTCATTTAAAACTGCTTGCGGGTTTAATGTAATGTCGGGTCCTGGCAATATGGATGAAAATCAGTGAGACAAACGGCATGGGTACCCCCCAGTCCATTACCAGGCCCTTTGGGTCTTGTATGGATATTAAGGGGAACCCCGCACCCAAATTAAAATAAGGAAAGGTGTGGGGCCACCAGGCCCTATATACTCTGAACAGCAGTATACAGGCTGTAGGTTTGTTGTTAAGTAGAATCTCTTTGTAATTTTGAACGGGTACATTTTTAACGTGTTTAGCTCCAGCCAAAAAATCTTTTTTAAGCTTTTTGGAAAACATAGGGAAGGGTTATCACCCCTGTGACATTTGTTTTGCTGTCTTTCCTCCTCTTCAGAAGATTTCACCTCACTTTTTGTCCCAATGGATTGGAAAGCATCAGTGGAAAGGAGAAATGTTTTTCCCATATTAACTCTTACAGGAGAGAATTTCCCTTCCTAGGGGTAGATTTATTCTCACTTCCTGTTGTCTCCTTCCGTTTGCAAGTAGGAGTCGTTTGTAAGTTAGTTGTTTAAAAGTAGGGTCCTGCCCTATATACTCAGCAGAAATTTGGGCCTTAGGTGTTGCTGTGGCCACAACACTGTAAGCCCTCACAGGGCTCTGCTGTGAAATATTAGATCAAGAATTGTAATTACATGCCCCTGTTGAACAGGAGCTGAAAAATTAGGCCTTAGGCACTGGTGCTGGTGCCACAACACTGCAACCCCTCACAGACACTCTAGTTGGAATGCAGAAACGAGCCCTGCTGCAAAGTATTGCATCAAAAATTGTAATTACACGCCCCTGTTAAACAAGTTCTGAAAAATTGGGCCTTAGGCACTGGTGCTGGTGCTACAACACTGCAACCCCTCACAGACACTCTAGTTGGAATGCAGGAACGAGCCCTGCTGCAAAGTATTACATAAAAAATCGTAATTACACGCCCCTGTTAAACAGGGGCTGAAAAATTGTGCCTTAGGCACTGGTGGTGGCACCCAGAACCAAAAATGTTCTTACAAGCTATCAGCGTGATGATTGAGGAGGAAGAGGATAATTACTCAGGGATAGTCACTCAGCATCAGCATAGGCAGTCTTTGAAGGGATCTGAGATTTCAAAAAAAATTATTCGGTTACATCAGCATCAGGTGCTTGGTAGCTGGTGGTGATCCAAGACTCATTAATTTTTATGAAGGTCAGTCGATCGACCGAGTCAGTGGACAGACGCACCCTGTGATCGGTTACCACGCCTCCAGCAGCACTGAATGTGCGTTCCGAAAGAACGCTGGATGCAGGACAGGCCAGTAGCTCAATTGCATACTGTGCAAGCTCTGGCCAGTGATCCATCCTCAAGACCCAGTAACCCAGAGGATTTTCGGTGGGAAAGGTGTCCAAGTCTGATCTTGCCCCTAGGTATTCCTGCACCATGTAAAACAGACGCTGGCGATGGTTGCTGGAACCGATCATACCTTGGGGCTGCGGACCAAAAAATTGTCTGAACGCATCGGTCAGACGGCCACCTTCTCCACCGCTCCTTCTTTGACTGACCGAAGCCTCAGCAACACGTTGTCCAGAAACAGGAGTTTGTAACCTCCCAGTCTCTTGGAACGCGTTGCACAGACCTTTCTGCAAGGCCTCCCGAAGATGTTTCATCCTCTGCTCCCTCTGCGATGGCAAGATAAGGTCCGCAACCTTACCCTTGTAACGTGGATCAAGGAGGGTTGCCAGCCAGTATTGGTCCTTCTCCTTGATACCACGAATACGAGGATCCTTACGCAGGCTTTGCAGGATCAGGGAGGCCATGCAGCGTAGGTTTGCTGAGGCATTCGGTCCGGAGTCCTCTGGGTCACTAAGGACGACATGGTCCGCAGCCACCTCCTCCCAGCCACGTACAAGTCCATGTGTTTCTTGGGACTGATCCCTTAAAGACTGCTGCTGATGCTGAGTGCCAGGCTCCACCTCCATACTGACACAATCTTCCTCCTCCTCCTCCTCCTCTTCCTCCTCGTCCTCTTCCTGTGTGATCGGCGGGCACGCAGGAACACTGTCTGGATAAAGGGGGCCTTGAGAGCTAAGGAAGTCCTCCTCTTCCTGCCTCTGTTCTGCCTCAAGTGCCCTGTCCATTATTCCACGCAGCGTGTGCTCCAACAGGTGGACAAGGGGGACAGTGTCACTGATGCATGCACTGTCACTGCTCACCATCCTCGTGGCCTCCTCAAATGGTGACAGGACAGTGCATGCATCCCTGATCATGGCCCACTGGCGTGGGGAAAAAAAACCAAGCTCCCCTGACCCTGTCCTGGTGCCATAGTCGCACAGGTACTCATTGATGGCCCTCTGCTGCATGTGCAGCCGCTGCAGCATGGCCAACGTTGAGTTCCACCTGGTGGGCATGTCACAGATTAGGCGGTTCTTGGGCAGGTTAAACTCCTTTTGGAGGTCCGTCAGCCGAGCACTGGCATTATATGACCGGCGGAAATGCACACAGACTTTCCTGGCCTGCCTCAGGACATCCTGTAAGCCCGGGTACCTGCCCAAGAACCGCTGCACCACCAAGTTAAGGACGTGAGCCAAACAGGGCACATGGGTCATTTGTCCCTGTCGGAGGGCAGAGAGGAGGTTGGTGCCATTGTCGCAAACCACCATTCCTGCCTTAAGTTGGCGTGGCGTCAACCACCTCTGAACCTGCCCCTGCAGAGCTGACAGAACCTCTGCCCCAGTGTGGCTCCTGTCCCCCAAGCACACCAGCTCAAGCACCGCATGGCATCTTTTGGCCTGCGTACTTGCGTAGCCCCTTAAACGACTACGGAGCACCGCTGGTTCCGAGGAAGAGGCCATGGAGGAAGAAGAAGAGGAGGGGGTGGAGGAGAGAGGTGTGTCACAATCATTAGCATTTTGGAGGCGTGGTGGCGGAACAACCTCCAACACTACTGCACCTTGTCCTGCATCCTTCCCAGCTGCCAGCAGAGTCACCCAATGCGCCGTGAAACTTAGGCAACGTCCCTGTCCATGCCTGCTGGACCATGAGTCAGCGGTAATATGCACCTTACCGCTGACCGCCCTGTCCAGCGAGGCATGGACATTGCCTTCCACATGCTGGTAGAGAGCCGGAATCGCCTTCCGTGAGAAAAAGTGGCGTTTGGGTACCTGCCACTGAGGAACCGCACATTCCACAAACTCACAGAAGGGGGCAGAGTCTACCAACTGAAAAGGCAGCAGTTGAAGTGCTAGCAATTTTGCCAAGCTAGCATTCAACCGTTGGGCATGTGGATGGCTTGGAGCAAACTTCTTTCGGCGGTGCAGCAGCTGGGGCAGGGAAATTTGCCTGGTACAATCTGACGTCGGTGTACCAAAATCAGATTGCCCACAAGTACGTGGCTGTGACACACCTAATTCTACACCTTCATTCCTCTCAGTGCAGGTCTCATGAAGGGAGATGTTTTGGCTACGCGAGATACGCTTGAGACATATGTTGCAAATAGCAGCGGTGCGATCTGATGCACTCGTCTCAAAAAAGGCCCACACCAAAGAACTTTTTGAATAACGCGCAGAGACTGCAGCGCCCTGCACATGTGGAGCTTTGGGGTGTGATGCAGTCAATGTGCTGCCCTTAGGCTGGCCCCTGGAGGGCATCCTGCCTCGTTGGTGATGTGCCGCCTCCTCCTCCTCCTCCTCCTCCTCCTCTCTCCTATCAGGCACCCACGTTGAGTCAGTGACCTCATCATCCCCTCCCTCCTCATCACTGGAGCAAACCTGGCAGTATGCTGCAGCAGGGGGAGCATGACTGCCAGATTGCTGTCCTTCTTGGGCACCCCCTCTGTCCGTGCTCGTGTTACTGCCTTCATCGAGCTCAGTATCATCATCAGAGCCTTCCAAACGCTGGGCATCCTCCTGGAGCATGTACCCAACACTGTGGTCAAACAGTTCGAGGGACTCCTCAGGAGGACATGGTGGGGCTAGGGAAGGAGTCACTGATGACATTGAGCCGAGGGAAGAGGCCGCTGCTTTGCCAGACAAAGTACCCTGGGCATGGGTGAGAGAGGATGAGGAGGATGAGGACGGCTTGGTCATCCACTCGACCAAGTCTTCCGCATGTTGCGGCTCAACATGGCCAGCTGCCGAAAAAAAGGCCAAGCGTGTCCCATGGCCACGTGCTGATGAGGATGCACCGTCTCCACGACCAGCACTAGACACAGAGCCTGCTTGCCCTCTCTTATTGGCTTGTGACTGTCTGCCTCTCCTTCTTGGCCTTCCAGACATACTAATGGCCTGTAGCTGCACTAAGCTGGGATATATATATATATATATATATATATATATATATATGTACTGATACTGCAGCTAGCAAAATCAACTGCCTGCCTGTAGTATGAGAACACCACCAACCTTCTACAGGTAGCTTTAGCTGAACACTGTGAGGTGGACGCACCCCACTAACTTGTAGGTTTAGCAGAACACTGTGAGCAGGACGCACTGCACTAACTGTAAATAGTCTAGCTGCCTGACTGTGGTACTAATAGGATCAAAAGAACACCAGCAATTTTCTTCAGGTAGCTGTATTTACTGTAACAAGACAAGCCTGCCTGTCAGTAAGAAGATAACAGAAACGGATCTAGCTGAACACTGTGAGCAGGACGCACCCCACTAGCTTGTAGGTTTAGCTGAACACTGTGAGGTGGACGCACCCCACTAACTTGTAGGTTTAGCTGAACACTGTGAGCAGGACGCACCCCACTAACTTGTAGGTTTAGCAGAACACTGTGAGCAGGACGCACTGCACTAACTGTAAATAGTCTAGCTGTCTGACTGTGGTACTAATAGGATCAAAAGAACATCAGTAATTTTCTTTAAAATACTGTAACAAGACAAGCCTGCCTGTCAGTAAGAAGATAACAGGAACGGATCTAGCTGAACACTGTGAGCAGGACGCACCCCACTAGCTTGTAGGTTTAGCTGAACACTGTGAGGTGGACGCACCCCACTAACTTGTAGGTTTAGCTAAACACTGTGAGCAGGACGCACCCCACTAACTTGTAGGTTTAGCAGAACACTGCGAGCAGGACGCACTGCACTAACTGTAAATAGTCTAGCTGCCTGACTGTGGTACTAATAGGATCAAAAGAACACCAGCAATTTTCTTCAGGTAGCTGTATTTACTGTAACAAGACAAGCCTGCCTGTCAGTAAGAAGATAACAGGAATGGATCTAGCTGAACACTGTGAGCAGGACGCACCCCACTAGCTTGTAGGTTTAGCTGAACACTGTGAGGTGGACGCACCCCACTAACTTGTAGGTTTAGCTGAACACTGTGAGCAGGACGCACCCCACTAACTTGTAGGTTTAGCAGAACACTGTGAGCAGGACGCACTGCACTAACTGTAAATAGTCTAGCTGCCTGACTGTGGTACTAATAGGATCAAAAGAACACCAGCAATTTTCTTCAGGTAGCTGTATTTACTGTAACAAGACAAGCCTGCCTGTCAGTAAGAAGATAACAGAAACGGATCTAGCTGAACACTGTGAGCAGGACGCACCCCACTAGCTTGTAGGTTTAGCTGAACACTGTGAGGTGGACGCACCCCACTAACTTGTAGGTTTAGCTGAACACTGTGAGCAGGACGCACCCCACTTACTTGTAGGTTTAGCAGAACACTGTGGGCAGGACGCACTGCACTAACTGTAAATAGTCTAGCTGCCTGACTGTGGTACTAATAGGATCAAAAGAACACCAGTAATTTTCTTCAAAATACTGTAACAAGACAAGTCTGCCTGTCAGTAGGAATATAACAGGAACGGATCTAGCTGAACACTGAGCAGGACGCACTGCACTAAATGTAAATAGTCTAGAAGATAACAGGAACGGATCTAGCTAAACTGAATACAGTGTATATATATATATATATATATGCAACACCTGGGATGCATATATATACACAATACACTTTAAGTGCAGCTAACTGACTGACTGTCCTGCCTAATCTAGCTAACTCAAATGAAATGACACTGTCTCTCTCTCTCTCTAAGCACACCGGAACACACTGCACAGGGCCGCCGTGCAGGCGGCCTTATATAGTGTGGGGCGTGTACTAAATCCCCTGAGCCATAATTGTCCAAAGCCTCCTTGGCTTTGGCCAATTATGGCTCTCTGTTAAGGCGGCGCTGTGATTGGTCAAGCATGCGGGTCATAGTGCATGCTTGGCCAATCATCAGCAAGCAATGCACTGCGATTATGCAGTGAATTATGGGCCGTGACGCGCCACACGAATTTGGTGCGAACGGCCCATATCGTTCGCAATTCGGCGAACGATCGAACAGCCGATGTTCGAGTCGAACATGGGTTCGACTCGAACACGAAGCTCATCCCTAGTCCTAAGTATTCAGACCCTTTGCTCAGTATTTAGTAGAAGCACCCTTTTGATCTAATACAGCCATGTGTCTTTTTGGGAAAGATGCAACAAGTTTTTCACACCTGGATTTGGGGATTCTCTGCCATTCCTCTTGCAGATCCTCTCCAGTTCTGTCAGGTTGGATGGTAAACGTTGGTGGACAGCCATTTTTAGGTCTCTCCAGAGATGCTCAATTGGGTTTAAGTCAGGGCTCTGGCTGGGCCACTCAAGAACAGTCATGGAGTTGTTGTGAAGCCACTCCTTCGTTATTTTTGCTGTGTGCTTAGGGTCATTGTCTTGTTGGAAGGTAAACCTTCGGCCCAGTCTGAGGTCCTGAGCACTCTGGAGAAGGTTTTTGTCCAGGCTATCCCTGTACTTGGCTGCATTCATCTTTCCCAGATTGCAACCAGTTGTCCTGTCCCTGCAGCTGAAAAACACCCCCACAGCATGATGCTGCCACCACCATGCTTCACTGTTGGGACTGTATTGGACAGGTGATGAGCAGTGCCTGTTTTTCTCCACACATACAGCTTAGAATTAAGGCCAAAAAGTTCTATCTTGGTCTCTTCAGACCAGAGAATCTTATTTCTCACCATCTTGGAGTCCTTCAGGTGTTTTTTTTAGTAAACTCCATGCAGGCTTTCATGTGTCTTGCACTGAGGAGAGGCTTCCGTCGGACCACTCTGCCATAAAGCCCTGACTGGTGGAGAGCTGCAGTGATGGTTAACTTTCTACAACTTTCTCCCATCTCCTGACTGCATCTCTGGAGCTCAGCCACAGTGATCTTTGGGTTCTTCTTTACCTCTCACCAAGGCTCTTCTCCACTGATAGCTCAGTTTGACCGGACGACCAGCACTAGGAAGGGTTCTGGTCATCCCAAACGTCTTCCATTTAAGGATTATGGAGGCCACTGTGCTCTTAGGAACCTTAAGTGCAGCAGAAATTTTTTTGTAACCTTGGCCAGATCTGTGCCCTGCCACAATTCTGTCTCTGAGCTCTTCAGGCAGTTCCTTTGACCTCATGATTCTCATTTGCTCTGACATGCACTGTAAGCTGTAAGGTCTTATATAGACAGGTGTGTGGCTTTCCTAATCAAGTCCAATCAGTATAATCAAACACAGCTGGATTTAAATGAAGGTGTAGAACCATCTCAAGGATGATCAGAAGAAATGGACAGCACCTGAGTTAAATATATGAGTGTCACAGCAAAGGGTCTGAATACTTAGGACCATGTGATATTTCAGTCTTTCTTTTTTAATAAATCTGCAAAAATGTCAACAGCTCTGTGTTTTCCTGTCAATATGGGGTGCTGTGTGTACATTAATGAGGAAAAAATGAACTTAAATGATTTTAGCAAATGACTGCAATATAACAAAGAGTGAAAAAATTAAGGGGGTCTGAATACTTTCCGTCACCACTGTACATGTAGGATGAACAGCACTGTATTATGTCTGGCAGCCAGGTCACAATGAATGTGTAATTTAGTAAAAGTTTGTTTTAACCATCTAAATAACTTTAACATGTGCTTATGGAACTAGTGTCTACAGGAGAGCAAGACAATTGTTTTAGGATAATTGAATACCGTGTCTTCTATAGGCGTCTTTTTAATCTGACTGATTTACCCATGAATGATAAAAGTAGTTATACTTGGTAGATGAAACAATCGGCAGAACTACTCATTGTGTAGTATCAGTACTGGTCCCAGTATTAGTATGGGCCCAGCATATGTGGAGATTACAGCAGATAAATTGGGAGACATAGGAAATTGGCTGAGAACACTTCAGAAAAATTCTGTATGCAGCCAGCATACGCACTCCTACATTGTAATTTGGAACACCCAGGCTGTAATTAGGGGAATTTGCTGCTTGCTTTGATGTACAGAAATAATAATCAGTTGCTGCTCGCCCTAAGAAAACAGGCTGCCCTATAATCTTTATTTACAGAACTGCTTTATTAAAAGATATGCCATTAAAGTCTAGTAATCATATTCCATTCAGTGCAGATGTCATTCGACCCCTGAAATACAGAATCCTCGGCCACTTGCTTTCACTGAATACAAACAGGTTTCAATGCGTTCCGCCTAGCGAGCAGAGACAAAACGGATATAAAGCTCATATATCTACAAAATGAGATTTCATTTCAAATGTTAAAGAAGAATTCCAGGAACATAGGACATTTTTTGTCTGTTTTTAAACCTCAACCGCACAAGGGTCAGTCTCTCTGACAGTAATTAGGTTTCTCGGAATAGAGTACAGCAGTTATAGAATTTACCCATGATGCCACCTGCTGGTAAAAGTGATATTGTGGTGTGACCAGAAAATAAAACCGTTGAATACTGGCAACTCATACTGTATAAGTTACAGCTGTTGGGTCCATTGTTGTTTACATCAGGCTGATAGAGTTGATACCCTTCTTGTTACTAAACAGAGTACTGTAGTCCCTTTTAATTTATCAGCCTTATTCCTTTGCATTGCAATTACATATTATTAAGAGCCCTTTCACACTGGGGCGGTGCGGGCGCCGGCGGTGAAACTGCACTATTTTTAGCGGCGCTTTACTGACGTTTTAGCGGCGGTATTCGGCCGCTAGCGGGGTGATTTTAGCCCCCTGCTAGCGGCAAGAAAGGGTTAAAACCACCGCAAAGAGCTGCTGCAGCAGCGCTGTGCCGGCGGTATAGCCGCGCTTCCCCATTGATTTCAATGGGCAGGAGCGGTGAAGAAGAGGTATACACACCGCTCCTTCACCACTCCAAAGATGCTGCTAGCAGGACTTTTTTTAGCGTCCTGCCAGCGCACCGCTCCAGTGTGAAAGCCCTAGGAGTGTGAGGAGCGGCTCTTTATGGGCGCTTTGCAGGCACTTTTTTAAGTGTTGTAGCGCCTGCAAAGCGCCCCAGTGTGAAAGGGGTTTTAGTGAACCATATTATTAAAGCTCAGTTTTATGCTTTCCCCCTGTTTGTCGCTGCTCCACATCTCCCCTGCGACCATTAAAAAAATCTTTACACTTGGCCTTTTTCTAGGTGTCTTCGGTTCACTTACATCAGGCATGTCCAAAGTCCAGCTCGCTGGCCAATTGCGGCCCGCTTTCCAGTTCTGAACGGGCCGCCTGGTTATTTGGACATATATATCTTTTGTGGCCCCCAATGATCTCCTAGCGCCGGGGCCACAAAAGATATATATGCTGGCTGCCTTGGAGGGGACAGGGAGGAGGCGGGATGAGTGCCATACACACAGGAGTATTTCTTGTTTACATGGCAGCCTCTGTAATAGGAAGTCCCATCTCCTGCGCTGCCATTGGACTACTGTTCTGTCCATCATAGGAGGCGGGACTTTCTAATAAAGAGGCCACCGAGAAAACAGGAGTTTTTCCTGTATGTAATCTTTTGGTGCTCGTCCCGCCCCCTCCCTGTTCCCTCCAAGGCTGCAGATGGATGGGCATCAATCAGGCTGCACTGATGGCAATAGTGAGTCTGCATTCCTGGCAATGGGAGTGGTGCATTCCTGGCAATGGTGGATGCGCATTCCTGGCAATGGGGGTGCTGCACTGATGGCAATGGGGGTGCTGCATTCACGGCAATGGTGGGGCTGCATTCATGGCAATGGTGGGTGCTGCATTCCTGGCAATGGGGGTGCTTCATTTATGGCACTTGTGAGGCTGCAGATGGGCACTGACCCTTATTTTGCTTCATAGTTCTTTATTTAAAATGTAAGTTTTTTTCCTGAAACTTCCCTCTTAAAGCGTGTTATACGCCAATAAATACAATATATCCAAATAACACGCCCAAGCTCACACACAGCCACAAAGGCAAGAGAAATCTTGTTGGGCAGTGTATTAGTGCTCGAACGAACACACTTATGCCCTTTACACATGGTCGGATTTTCCGACGGAAAATGTGTGATAGGACCTTGTGGTCCGACCGTGTGTAGGCTCCATCACACATTTTCCATTGGAATTTCCGACACACAAAGTTTGAGAGCTTGCTATAAAATTTTCCGACAATAAAAACCGTTGTGGGAAATTCTGATCGTGTGTACACAAATCCGACGCACAAAGTGCCACGCATGCTCAGAATAAATAAAGAGATGAAAGCTATTGGCTACTGCCCCATTTATAGTCCCGATGTACGTGTTTTACGTCACCGCGTTCAGAACGATCGGATTTTCCAACAACTTTGTGTGACTGTGTGTATGCAAGACAAGTTTGAGCCAACATCCGTCTGAAAAAATCCATGGATTTTGTTGTCGGAATGTCCGATCAATGTCCGACCGTGTGTACAGGGCATTAGACCGAATTTTAATGGTTCAAAGAATGTCAAGCAAAATGGTCGGCCCTCACGCGTGTTCACTTTATCAAATCTGGCCCTCTTTGAAAAAAGTTTGGACACCCTTAACTTACATGATATCACAGGACTTTTTTTTCTCCATATACATTATATTCCTAATGTATATGCATGCATCTATAACATAAATTATAATAAATAAATTATAGAGAATATTTTTGGCAAGCTGCCTGGGGGGGGGGGGGGGTGCAGGGGTTGCAGGGTTTAGGGTAACAAATACCTGGGAGAAAGTACCCCATGGTTAAGAGGGCGATTTCCCTGAATTTGATTTTACAGCAAAAATGATTGGTTGAATTTCTTTGAAATTTCATCATGTGGATCACTAAGGTAATATATTAGGATGATAATACCCCTCCCTTCATTTACTTAACTAACTTTAATAAAGGCCTTATTACTTATTTTAAATATGAAAAAAATCACATGGTTTTGTTAGAAAACAAAGTCATGTGATCACTATATCAGCACTCATTTGTGGACTACATAGCTTTGATAAAGCCATTAATCACTAGCTCCGCAATTGTGGTGAATGGATTTGTTTTAACCAGTTGCCGACCGCCGCACGCCGATGTACGTCGGCACAATGACACGGGCAGGCGTGAGGGCTTACCTGTACGTCCCTGCCTGCTTCAACCAACGTTTTGCAGACTTGTTTACTCCCCATCAAGTTGTCTGCATTGATGAGTCCCTGATTAAATTTTCTGGCCGCTTGTCATTCAAACAGTACCTTCCCAGCAAGCGTGCCAGATACGGGGTCAAGATGTATAAGCTCTGTGACAGGGCCACAGGCTATACATGTAGTTTTATGGTTTACGAGGGCAAAGATAGTCACGTAGAGCCGACAAACTGCCCTGACTACATAGGAAGCGCTGGCAAGATTGTGTGGGACTTGGTGCCACCCTTATTCGGAAAGGGGTACCATTTGTATGTGGACAATTATTACATGTGCGTGCCACTTTTTAGTCACCTTTTTGATCATCAGATTGGAGCATATGGCACCGTGTGACCTATTCGCCGGGGCTTTCCCCAGCGACTTGTAGATTTCCGTCTTAGGCTGGGGGAGAGAGCTTGCTTGCAGTGTAATAACTTGCTCGCTATGAAGTGGATGGATAATAATAATGTTTTTGTTCTTACCTTCCTTCATGCAGACACAACGGTTCTAATTACTATGGTGAGAGGTGTTGTGGAGAAACCCCTCTGTGTCCACGAATATAACCAAAATATGGGAGGGGTGGACCTCAACAACCAGTTGTTGGCGCTGTACCTAGTTGCCCGTAAGGCCAGATGCTGGTATAAAAAAGTGTCTGTATACTTATTTCAATTGGCTTTCCTGAACACTCATGTGCTATACAGAGCTTCAGGACAGACTGGATCCTTCCTTAAATTCCAGGAAGAGATCGTCAGAGCCCTTCTGTTTCCAGATGGTGCTCCACCTCACCTTCCCCAACCAAATGCAGTAAGTCAGATGCATGAGAGGCATTTTCCTTATGTCCTCCCGAGTACCCCTACCCAACGAGCCCCCCAAACAAAATGTCGTGTCTGTAGAAAGCGCGGACATAGGCGTGACACCCACTATTATTGTCCCTCCTGTCCTGACAATCCTGGTCTTTGCATTGGTGAATGTTTTGAGCGCTACCATACACTAGTTGAGTTTTAGCGTAGGGTACAGCATTGCACAGACTAGGCACACTTTCACAGGGTCTCCCAAGAGGCTATCGCATTTTGAGAGACCCATACCTGGAACTGGTTACAGTTACAAAAGTTACAGTTATAAAAAAAAATGTAAAAAAAAAAAAAAAATACAAAATAAAAAAAAAAAAAATAATTGTCGTTTTATTGTTCTCTCTCTCTCTCTATTCTCTCTCTATCGTTCTGCTCTTTTTTACTGTATTCTATTCTGCAATGTTTTATTGTTATTATGTTTTATCATATTTGCTTTTCAGGTATGTAATTTTTTTATACTTTACTGTTTACTGTGTTTTATTGTTAACCATTTTTTTGTTTTCAGGTACTCCATTCAGCTGCAGCGCGGATTTATTTATCTCGACAGCAACAGCGTTTGCTCCCACGATACATAAAGCCGTGACTCCAGTACTGTCGGAGGTGATTTCTTCACCACAGTTAAAAAAAAGAGCATATATGCTGAAGCATGGGGCAGCAGGGGCGGAGGAGCGATTTGCTTCTACCTTTTGCGGGTGGATGCCCCCATGCTTCGGCATATATATATTTTAGGCACAGGTTCCGTTAAAAAATGTTTTATTTTTACAATTTTTTTGTATTTGCTTTGCAGGTATGGTAAGTCTTACTGTTATACTGTAATGTTACTTTGTTTTATTGTTAACCATCATTTCCTTAGCAGGTACGCCATTCAGTTGCAGCGCGGATTTATTTATCTTGACAGCAACAGCGTTTGCTCCCACGATACATAAAGCTGTGACTCCATCGCTGTCGGAGGTGATTTCACCACCACAGTTGAAAAAAAAAGCATATATGCCGAAGCATGGGGGCAGCAGGGGCGGAGGAGCGATTTGCTCCTACCTTTTGCGGGTGGATGCCCCCATGCTTCGGCATATATAAATGGTGCATGTATGCCCATCATTAGAAGTGGGTGGATGAAAGGAGGTATTCTAATGGTGGGCATACCCACTGATCAATTTCTTTTTTCGTTCAGCCCACAGGCAATATAATGCCCAACAAGGACCAGCAACGTACTGGTATGCTGCTAAACTTTGAGTGGTTATACCAGAATGATGCCTGCAGGTTTAGGTATCATCTTGGTATCATTCTTTTCAGCCAGCGGTCGGCTTTCATGTAAAAGCAATCCTAGTGGCTAATTAGCCTCTAGACTGCTTTTACTAGCAGTGAGAGGGAATGACCCCCCTCCCACCGTCTTCCATGGTTTTCTTCGGCTCTCCTGTCCCAACAGGGAACTGGAGAATGCAGCTGGTGATTCAGCCAGCTGACCATAGAGCTGATCAGAGACCAGAATGACTCCAATCATCTCTATGGCCTAAGAAACCAGAAGCTACGAGCATTTCATGATTTAGATTTCGCCAGATGTAAACAGCGCCATTGGGAAATTGGGAAAGCATTTTATCACACCAATCTTGGTGTGGTCAGATGCTTTGAGGGAAGAGGAGAGATCTAGGGTCTAAGCACCTCTGTCCCCCCATGCTCTCGCGCAAAGGCGAACGCAAGCGTCGGTCTGGCGTCAAATGTAAACAGCAATTGCACCATGCATGTGAGGTATCACCGAGAAGGTCATATCGAGGGAAGTAATTTTAGCAGTAGACCTCCTCTGTAAATCTAAAGTGGTAATCTGTAAAGGCTTTTAAAGGCTTTTAAAAATGTATTTCGTTTGTCACCACTGAACGTTTGTGCGCAATTTTAAAGTATGTCGTGTTTGGTATCCATGTACCCAGCCTAAGATCATCTTTTTTATTTCATCAAACATTTGGGCAATATAGTGTGTTTTAGTGCATTGAAATTTAAAAAAGTGTGTTTTTTCCCAAAAAAAGTGTTTGAAAAATTGCTGCGCAAATACTGTGTGAAAAAAAAAATGAAACACCCACCATTTTAATCTGTAGGGCCTTTGCTTTAAAAAATATATAATGTTTGGAGGTTCAAAGTAATTTTCTTGCAAAAAAAAAATATTTTTTCATGTAAACAAAAAGTGTCAGAAAGGGCTTTGTCTTCAAGTGGTTAGAAGAGTGGATGATGTGTGACATAAGCTTCTAAATGTTGTGCATAAAATACCAGGACAGTTCAACCCCCCCCCCCCAGATTACCCCATTTTGGAAAGTAGACACCCCAATCTATTTGCTGAGAGGCATGTCAAGTCCATGGAATATTTTATATTGTGACACAACTCGCGGGAAAAACACATTTTTTTTTTTGCACAAAGTTGTCACTAAAGGATATATTGCTCAAACATGCCATGGGCATATGTGAAATTACACCCTAAAATACATTCTGTTGCTTCTCCTGAGTACAGGGATAACACATGTGTGAGACTTTTTGGGAGCCTAGCCGCGTATGGGACCCCGAAAACCAAGCACCACCTTCAGGGTTTCTATGGGTGTAAATTTTTGATTTCACTCCTCACTGCCTGTCACAGTTTCAGAGGCCATGGAATGTCCAGGTGGCACAACCCCCCCCCAAATGACCCCATTTTGGAAAGTAGACACCACAAGCTATTTGCTGAAAGGTATGGTGAGTATTTTGCAGACCTCGCTTTTTGTCATGAAGTTTTGATATTTGAAAAAAGAAAAAAAATGACATTTTTCTTTTCTTTCTTCATTTTCAAAAACAAATGAGAGCTGCAAAATACTCACCATGCCTCTCAGCAAATAGCTTGGGGTGTCTACTTTCCAAAATGGGGTCATTGGGGGGGGGGGGGGGAGTTTGTGCCATCTGGGCATTTTATGGCCTTCAAAACTGTGATAGGTAGTGAGGAGTGAAATAAAAAAATGTACGCCCTTAGAAATCCTGAAGGCGGTGCTTGGTTTTCGGGGCCCCGTATGCGGCTAGGCTACCAAAAAGTCCCACACATGTGGTTTCCCCGTACTCAGGAGAAGCAGCAGAGTGTATTTTGGGGTGCAATTCCACATATGCCCATGGCCTGTGTGAGCAATATATCATTTAGTGACAACTTTGTGCAAAAAAAAAAAAAGTTTGTCATTTTCCCGCAACTTGTGGCAAAAAATAAAATATTCCATGAACTCAACATGCCTCTCAGCAAATAGCTTGGGGTGTCTACTTTCCAAAATGGGGTCATTTGGGGGCTTTTTTTGCCATCTTAGTATTTTATGGCTTTCAAAACTGTGATAGATAGTGAGGAGTGAAATCAAAAATGTATGCCCTTAAAAATCCTGAAGGCAGGGCTTGGTTTTCGGGGTCGCGTACGTGGCTAGGCTCCCAAGAAGTCCCACACATGTGGTATGCCAGTACTCAGGAGAGGCAGCAGAATGTATTTTGGGGTGTAATTCCACATATGCCTATGGCATGTTTGAGCAATATATCATTTAGTGACAACTTTGTGCAAAAAAAAAAAAAAAAGTTTGTCATTTTCCCGCAACTTGTGGCAAAATATAAAATATTCCATGGACTCAACATGCCTCTCAGCAAATAGCTTGGGGTGTCTACTTTCCAAAATGGGGTCATTTGGGGGGGGGGGGGTTGTGCCATCTTGGCATTTTATGGCCTTCAAAACTGTGATAGGTAGTGAGGAGTGAAATCAAAAATTTACACCCTTAGAAATCCTGAAGGCGGTGATTGATTTTCGGGGGCCCCGTACGTGGCTAGGTTCCCAAAAAGCCCCACACATGTGGTATCCCCATACTCAGGAGAAGCAGCAAAATGTATTTTGGGGTACAATTCCGCATATAACCATGACATGTGTGAGCAATATATCATCTAGTGACAACTTTTTGTAAAATATTTTTTTTTTGTCATTATTCAATCACTTGGGACAAAAAAATAAAATATTCAATGGGCTTAACATGCCTCTCAGCAATTTCCTTGGGGTGTCTACTTTCCAAAATGGGGTCATTTGTGGGGGGGGGGGGGGTTGTACTACCCTGTCATTTTAGCACCTCAAGAAATGACATAGGCAGTCATAAACTAAAAGCTGTGTAAATTCCAGAAAATGTACCCTAGTTTTTAGACACTATAACTTTTGCGCAAACCAATAAATATACACTTATTGACTTTTTTTTTACCAAAGACATGTGGCTGAATACATTTTGGCCTAAATGTATGACTAAAATTAAGTTTATTGGATTTTTTTTATAACAAAAAGTTGAATTTTTTTTTTCAAAATTTTTGGTCTTTTTCCATTTATAGCGCAAAAAATAAAAACCGCAGAGTTGATCAAATACCATCAAAAGAAAGCTCTATTTGTGGGAAGAAAAGGACACAAATTTTGTTTGGGTACAACATTGCATGACCAAACAATTATCAGTTAAAGTGACGCAGTGCCAAATTGTAAAAAGTGCTCTGGTCAGGAAGGGGGTAAAACCTTCCGGGGCTGAAGTGGTTAATGGATGTACAATGACAGCAGTGTGGGAGCCTATATAAACTGCAATAGATGTCACTGGTGTTTGCTCCTGTTCCCCTGATTACACTGTTTGAGGGTAAAACGTGTTGGGTGGGGCTTAACTTGTGACATCAGCACTTTCACCGCGTGGCCAGCGGCGAAGCATCAGTACAAGCTATGTATTTTCTTTTACCTCTGTAAGTACCTGTCTATTGTTTGAAATATGTGTGGCCTCTATTCTCCTCTATGAGTGCAGATGCGACCTGATCTGACACGCTGATCCTTGGAATCACTGGAACCAGAAGTCGGTGTCCTGCTATTGCCATTAATGAATGTCTGGGGGTCTGTTACATTCCTGGCTGATCTCTGTGGTGGAGATCTTTCATATTTGGTAAGAGGCCAACCTTATTTGTAGTGAAGGGCATGAATGTCTTGGTCGTCTCCTCAAGAGTCAGTGGATAGTTAAATGTTTTTTAGAAGATTTGCATTTCATGTTTTTCACTTGATGTTTGTGGACTTATTTGTGTGGATGTGCACTCATTGTATGTTTATATAAATGTTTTTTGTTTAACAATGCCATTTATCACTATGTCATATTGCTTTGTTGATAAAACCTTTGCAGTAACAGCTTCAAATGTCCGTATTTCTAGGTGCACTTGGAGGAAGTACTTTTGTTTAAAATTGCACTCAAATATAATAATTAAAAGTAAAAAAATGTAAAAAAATAAATAAAATAAAATAAAAATAAAGGAGGTTTGGTTATCCCTATGTGCATGCACACTAGCTTAATTTTAAGCTCCTAGCAGCTACGTTGAGCGCTTTTTTTCTGCCTCTAAAAGCAAATAGTGTTATCCTATGTGCAAATAGTGTTATCCTATGTGTCCATGCACACTATTGTAGACTAGAAGCGTTTTTCAAGCTTCAGCTTCTAGGAGCAGAAAAAAAAATACTTTTTTTCCATCTTTGGGAGTGATTTGCCAGCTGAAAAAAAAGCCGAAGCTCCTAGAATCTGTTAGACTCCTAAACACTGTTAAGCATTGGTTTCCGGCATTTTTTTTCTTTCTTAGCCAGCAGTCCGCCGGCATCTTTAACAACCAGTGTTCTGGGCTGGCATGGATTTTAAGGGGAACCCCATTTCAAAATTAAAAAAAGAATGGCATGGGGCCCCCCAAAATCCATACCAGACCATTATCCGAGTATGCAGCCTGCTAGGACAGGAAAGGGGGGGGGCTTGATCGAGCTGCCCTGCTGCCCTGGAAGGAGGGGTGAGACATACTACCTCCGATCTTTGTACAGGGTATTGTCTGGCTCACCCATAATTTGATGTCACTGGCTCCATCTGACTGATTCATACCTACTTACTTCGATCAGAGAGGTCCCACTAGGATACTGATTCATTTGTCATCTTTTCCTCTCTTATATTTGAGGCCTGATGAGCTGTTTGATTTTGAAATACTCACTTCAATCCACTTGGATTCCACCCCTAACCAGAGACAACATTTTATCTACATCAGACTAGATTTTGTCTTGCTCTAGTCTATGTTTATGTACTTGAGGGTTGTCTTCCCATGAGCCAGCAGTCTGTTTCTGAGACCTTCAATTTCTCCTTCCATAAAGCATTGTGCACACTATATTTCATCAATCCTGGATTTGTTTTTAACTGTCTGTGATTTACTTGTTTTCAATACACCCAATTCTGTCGGTCTTGATGAAGCGGATGATACACAAAACGCGTTGACTTTCTCAGAAGATTTATTGTGCTTATCTTTGTAATGTATTTCACAGACAACAATATATGTTTTTATATTGTATGAAATAAAACATGATTTTTATACAAACTGTATGATATAGGAAAATAATTTTTCTTTTTGCGTGGTAAGTGTGCACACTCTGGTATATTCTGACAGGCCGGCGGCAGCTGCCTGGGGTTGTCAGGAAGGTCTTGCCAGAAACAGAAGTTCTGTGCAAGTTGGTGCGTGATTGTGGGTGCCTATGTATGTGCGCAAGCGCGCACGGGCACGCGTATGCACCGGAGTGTTCAGTGACTCTGCTCCTGCCTCTGTTCCAGTAGTACCTGTCTGTGTATGACCCGGCTTACCTGACCTTCCTGTGTTCAAGCCCCTTGGAACCCCCTCTCTGCCTGCCTGTCTCCTCATCCCAGTGTGTGGCACCCTGACACGAGCCTGCTCCGGTCTCCAGCCAAGTCTGCTGTTTCCAGCCTGCTTACTCTCTTCCACAGTGCCATCCAGAACTCCGGACCTGCTTCCCAGCTGTTGATCCTGCCAGGCACTCATGCTACTCTGCACTCCCGTGCCTCCTGTCTGCTCTATCAGGGGCCTTGAGTCAGAGGCGTAAGAGAGGCCTTCCTCTGCATATCGGCTCATCTACTAGGTACATGACAGGGGTCCTGTCATTGTAATGGAGCCCATCGCGCTGCACGCAAGATGTTTCGCCAGCCAGGGCTGACTGATCAGGGTCAGTAGACGTCTCCATGTCCTCCCATCTTCCGGCTCCTCCCCCTCTCCAGCACGCCTCGGATCTCCTGCCATGTGTGAAGAAACCATCCGGATGATGCCTGCTGTGGCTCCCTGATCTGCTCTCCAGTGTGCAATCCTGCACATAGCCAGCACACTGCAGAAATGACTCAGGATAGCAAGAAACAAGGGACCCTAGCAGGAAAAAAGGTCATGTGAGTCCTGCCTCTCACTCCCCATCTCCCTGTGTCTGCTCAGGAACTACACATCACAGCATGCCCAGCTGGACACAGGCTGCTGGGGTGTCATGGGACTTGTAGCTGTCCACTGAATGCTGAGTGTAGGAATGAATGAGGGATCAGGGCACATTCCTGCTGACCTGTTGTGGGCACAGGACCAGTAGATGAGTGTTCATACATCCAATGCTGACTGTTGGAAGTTCTCCTTCATCAGAAGTTAATTACTCCAATCTGATTTTCTCCAGGACAGGCTCTTTACCATGGTTCTTTAAAATGTGATTAGCTGTGTCCAATCACAGCTGTTTACATGTAAACAAATTCTGGTTATCTGCTTTCCTTTCCTTTTTATTTCCTTTCCTCAGCACTGTCAGTGTCTGAGGAAAGGAAAGTCAATAAGTGGCTTTCCTGTGACAGGGGGCACATTTACATTGAAAATCAGTGCCCTGATTATCAGTGCAGCCCCATCAGTGCCGCCTATCAGTGCCCATCAAAGCCTCCTATTAGTACTGCCTGCCAGTGCAACCTCATCAGTGCCTATCAGTGTCTCCTATCAGTGCCACCTATCGGTGCAGCCTCATCAGTGTTGCCTCATCAGTGCCCCCTATGCACATACTGACATTACACACACACAGAAACCATAACACCCAAAGAATAGAAATTACTCTCTCTCGAGACAGGGGTACTTAGGAAATATTTTTAGACCTGTAGGGGTACTTCGCCGTAAAAGGTTGAGAAATACTGGTCTACAAAGTAGCCACCATCCCCAGTATTATACCACAAAGTAACATCACCTAAAGTTTAGCCAACAACCAACACCTAAAGCCAAGAGTCGAGCCCACTAATTGTCAATTGGACAGCTGTAAAAGTGGTGAATAGGGATGAGTTTTATTTTCAGGTCGAACATGAGTTCGACTCGAACATTGGCTGCTCACCCGTTCGCTGAACAGCGAATAATTTGTGTTCGCAGCAAATTCGAAAGCCGCGGAACACCCTTTAAAAGTCTATGGGAGAAATCAAAAGTGATAATTTTAAAAGCTTATATGCCTGGTATTCTCATAAAAAGTGTTTGGGGACCTGGGTCCTGCCCCAGGGGACGTGTATCAATGCAAAAAAAAGTTTTAAAAGCGGACGTTTTTTCGGGAGCAGTGATTTTAATAATGCTTAAAGTGAAACAATAAAAGTGTAATATTCCTTTAAATTTCGTACCTGGGGGGTGTCTATAGTATGGCTGTAAAGGGCCGCATGTTTCCCGTGTTTAGAACAATCTGACAGCAAAATGACATTTCTAAAGGAAAAAAAGTCTTGTAAAACTACTATCGCTAGCGCCCACTATAATGAATTGTCGGTCTGGCAATACACATAAAAGCTCATTGATAAAAACGGCATGGAATTTCCCCTCAGGGGAACCCTCCTCTGACGCACGGGGATTTCACTCTGGCTTTCCCCGTGTTGTCAGAGGGCGGTGGGGTCACCCGGTTATGTAAGTCCCCGTGAAGTCCCCAGGTGTCAGTGGAGGGCGAGATCACCGGGTGGCCCCGCCCTCCGTTATAGAAGAAGTGTCAGAAGAACCGAAGCGCCACACAGCGGAAGACTCCCACTGAGGCAGAACGTGCGGACGGAGCAGAGAAGAAGCCGGAGGAAGATGCGGGACAAGAAGAGCGGAGGAAGAAGAAGATGGAGAAGAAGAAGATGGAGGAAGAAGAACACTGAAGAAGGACCAGAAGAATGAAGATGGAAGAAGAAATTACTAAAGGACTTGTCAAAAACCGTCTCTTGTGTTTTTTAACCTTTTTGACACTTTTTTTGTGAAATGGTAGTGGTACATTTGTACCCCGTTACCAATTCACACAGGGGGGCCGGGATCTGGGGGTCCCCTTCCAGATTCCGATAAGCCCCCCGCCCGCAGACTCCTACAGCCACTAGGCAAGGGTTGTGGGGATGAGGCCCTTCTCCCCATCAACATGGGGACAAGGTGCTTTGGGGGGGTACCCCAAGGCACCCTCCCAATGTTGAGGGCATGTGGCCTGGTACGGTTCATGAGGGGGGGCGCTCTCTCCCCCCCTCTTTTCCTGCGGCCTGCCAAGTTGCGTGCTCGGATAAGGGTCTGGTATGGATTTTTGGGGGGACCCCACACCATTTTTTAAAAAAATTTTAGCGCGGGGTTCCCCTTAAAATCCATACCAGACCTGAAGGGCCTGGTATGGAATTTAGGGGGACCCCCACGCATTTTTTTGTTTAATCTTGGTTCAGGGTTCCCCTGAGGGGAAATTCCATGCCGTTTTTATCAATGAACTTTTATGTATATTACTGGACTGACAATTCATTATAGCCGGCGCTAGCGATAGTAGTTTTACATTACTTTTTTTCCTTTAGAAATGTCATTTTGCTGTCAGACTGTTCTAAACACGGGAAACATGGGCCCCTTTACAGGCATACTATAGACACCCCCCCCTCCCCAGGTACGAAATTTAAAGGAATATTACACATTTATTGTTTCACTTTAAGCATTATTAAAATCACTGCCAGTGTCAGTTTTTAAAACTTCTTTTTGCATTGATAGCATTGCAGGACCCAGGTACCCAAACACTTTTTATGACAATAACTTGCATATAAACCTTTAAAATGAGCACTTTTGATTATTCATGTTCGTGTCCCATAGACTTTAACGGTGTTTGCGTGTTCAAACAAATTTTTTGCCTGTTCGCATGTTCTGGATGCGAACCGAACCGGGGGGTGTTCGGCTCATCCCTAGTGGTGAACATTTTTTACTGAGAATGTTTTTTTTTCTTTCTATACAACCCCTTTAAACTATGTCCGCAATATTAAAATTAACCTACAGTATCCTTTGCAGGGCAAATGAAGATCTTTTACCCCCCTCCTCCTTTCCCCAGAAGCATAAGTATTTGTGTAACTGAGCATGTCACTCACTCCCCCTATAGGGGCTGATGAGTGATGTGGCCCACCTGTCACCCTGCCCAGCCCGGCATTCACTTCCAGACACTCCAAGACAAAGAACAAGTCCATCAGCTTGTTTTTGTATTTTATTGAGGGATTCGAACTTGGATGGGGTTAAGGAATTCATGGGATGGCCAGAAAATGATTCTTGCATGGTTTGGGACAGTTCAGATATTCTCCTCATGCGCAACACTTGCTGCAGACTATCTCTCCTTCTCCCTCCAGCACAATTCTTCAGGCGCAGCTAGCACATGGTTAGGCCTAACTCTGGTTTCAGCCAGGCCTTAGCAAAGTTTCTTATTACAGGCAGGGACTGTGGGCCCCTATAGTGTAGCAAAAGACAGTTCTGGTGGTAGCTGCCCTCTTTGGTGGACTACTGGTCCTAGTCAGCCCTTTGCAGGCCTCTCTGGCATGCCTCTCCCAGCTCTCCCAATTGTGCCTGCCACTCACCGACACATGATGGATTCCTCCTGGAGACTTGCCTGGCAGTATTCCTGCTGACCTCTCCTGCTCAGAACACCCCTTGGGTTTTGTGGGGTTCTCGTCAGCTACGAGCCCCTGGCCCAAGGTCACCCCCCCCAGAGTAGGGGGCTCCCTCAAAGGCACAGACAGCCTAACACTCCATCTCCAGTTCTTCCACCCTGCCAATCCAAGTTGGGGATTGGTCAGGGATCCTCAGAACACCACAGACAGCTCCACCTCTCTTCCCCTCCTTCCTTCTAGAAGCCTCTAGAAGCAGAAGGGAGGTAACCAAAAGAAACTAGCTGTGAGTCACCAGCCTGCTCTAAGCCACTCCCAGGCCACAGATCAAAGCAAACAGGCCTAGCTTTTAGCTAGGCTTGCCTAATTTTACCTGCACTACAGAAAAATCGCACTCTAGCACCTACACTAGGTAGAGGGTGCTACACATATAACAGCATTAAGTCCCTCGTAATTGTCTCAGCAATCTAACGTTGGCCTGAGGAAGGAACACATAGCCCTGTGTCAATCTAGTTTGAAGCTTACATATGGCTTATTGGCCTGGTCCCAGCAGTTGAACAGAGCAGCACGGAGGTGAGAAAAAATGAGAATATACTGCTGAGACAGGATGTGGGAGTAAAATGAACCTTTTACTTTGCCCTGTATGGACAAGGTCACTTTAAATTACTAGTAAAAAAATTAAACATTTTAAATTCTAAAAATGTAAATAAAAATAAAACAACATTAAACATTGTACCAGTGCAAATATATACAAACATAAATAATGCTGAATGAAATTGACTGCACACCATTCTAGTTTCCCTTTAATGAATTACCCCTATATATTTGACACTCCACACACATTAATATGTCGCTGTCAGTCATATTTTAACACAAATAGCAGTGAGCCCCAGCATGTATTTGTGAGATGTGAGATGAGAGTGCGGTTAGAATTTTGCACTGTACTGTCACGACCGTTAATTTCCGAGTCACTTTATCCCTGTGGCTTGAACACGGTGACATTTCATTTTCTTCTCATGAGGAATTAATGCTAACACACTTGCCTTGAAATATATTAATTCCACATCAGCGTTCCAAACACTAATTTATCCATAGGAGTATTTTTTAACTGTTTGCTACACAGACCTCTAAATAAGACTGTGATATGACTTATGGGTATGTTGGTGCTCCAGCTGCTCCAAAGCTTTGGCATAGAAGAGTTGAAAGTTGTATGTATATCTGCAGAGCTCTGGTTTACAGAAAATATACTGCAGGACATTAAAAAAGCAGCCTAAAAACGAAAGAGGATTTATTCCATGCAGGAATCAAAGGAAGGAAGCACATTTCTTCATGTTACCTCTATTGCTGACCTCCTTTTTAAATGTTATTTGCCTCTCTGTAATGCTAATCCTCTGGCTTCAGTACTTTCAGAGTCACTGACCAGAACAAGTATGCAGATAGGGAAATTCATAGGAATGTTGGAAGTATTTATCAGCAATATTGTTCTCAGTCACCAAGTCATAGTGCAGAAGCAAGATGATCTGCATGGCAACTAGGGTGTTCGCCCGTTCGCCATACAGCAAACATTATGGGGTGTTTGCAGGAAATTTGAACGCCGTGGAATGCCCCATAATGCACTGCAAGATTGCTGTATGATGATTGGCCAAAACATGCACCTGACCTGCATGCTTTGGCCAATCACAGTGCGCTCTGCTGAGAGAGCCATAATTGGCCAAAGGCAAGGTACCTTTGGCCAATCATGGCCAGGGGAACTAAGTCCATGCCCCACACTATATAAGGCTGCTTACATAGCAGCCACGTGTAGTGTTGGTGGTGTGGACAGTATAGTTGATATATATATATACAGTATATATAGTCAGTCTAGTATATATCTGCATATCTGCATTTAGCATAGACTATATATTCAGTGTACACTCTATATTCAGTCAGTGCAGGCAGTGTATCAATATATATATATATATATATATATATATATATATATATATATATATATATATATATACACACATACAGTATCTCACAAAAGTGAGTACACCCCTCACATTTTTGTAAATATTTTATTCTATCTTTTCAAGTGGCAACACTGAAAAAATTACACTTTGCTACAATGTAAAGTAGTAAGTGTACAGCTTGTATAACAGTGTAAATTTGCTGTCCCCTAAAAATAACTCAACACACAGCCATTAATGTCTAAACTGCTGTCAACAAAAGTGAGTACACCCCTAAGTCCAAATTGGGCCCGATTAGCTTTTTTCCCTCCCCAGTGTCATGTGTCTCGTTAGTGTTACAAGATCTCAGGTGTGAATGGGGAGCAGGTGTGTTAAATTTGGTGTTATCGCTCTCACTCTCTCATACTGGTCACTGGAAGTTCAACGTGGCACCTCATGGCAAAGAACTCTCTGAGGATCTGAAAAAAAGAATTGCTGCTCTACATAAAGATGGCCTAGGCTATAAGAAGATTGCCAAGACCCTGAAACTGATCTGCAGAACTTTGGCCAAGACCATACAGAGGTTTAACAGGACAGGTTCCACTCAGAACAGGCCTCACCATGTTCGATCAAAGAAGTTGAGTGCACATGCTCAGCGTCATATCCAGAGGTTGTCTTTGGGAAATAGACGTATGAGTGCTGCCAGCATTGCTGCAGAGGTTGAAGGGGTGGGGGGGTCAGTCTGTCAGTGCTCAGACCATACACCACACACTGCATCAAATTGGTCTGCATGGCTGTTGTCCCAGAAGGAAGCCTCTTCTAAAGATGATGCACAAGAAAGCCCACAAACAGTTTGCTGAAGACAAGCAGACTAAGGACATATCGATTACTGGAAGCATGTCCTGTGGTCTGATGAGACCAAGATAAACTTATTTAGTTCAGATAGTGTCAAGCGTGTGTGGCGGCAAGCAGGTGAGGAGTACAAAGACAAGTGTGTCTTACCTATAGTCAAGCATGGTGATGGAAGTGTCATGGTCTGGGGCTGCATGAGTGCTGCCGGAACTGGGGAGCTACAGTTCATTGAGGGAACCATGAATGCCAACATGTGCTGTGACATACTGAAGCAGAGCATGATCCCCTCCCTTCGGAGACTGGGCCGCAGGGCAGTATTCCAACATGATAATGACTCCAAACACACCTCCAAGATGACCACTGCGTTGCTAAAGAAGCTGAGGGTAAAGGTGATGGACTGGCCAAGCATGTCTCCAGACCTAAACCCTATTGAGCATCTGTGGGGCATCCTCAAACAGAAGGTAGAGGAGCTCAAGGTCTCTTACATCCACCAGCTCCATGATGTCGTCATGGAGGGGTGGAAGAGGACTCCAGTGGCAACCTGTGAAGCTTTGGTGAACTCCATGCCCAAGAGGGTTGAGGCAGTGCTGGAAAATAATGGTGGCCACACAAAATATAAAACTAATTTTATTATTACACAAAGATAACCCAAGTAAATACAAAATGCAGTTTTTAAATGATGGTTTCATTTATTAAGGCAAAAAAGTTGTCCAAACCTGCCTGGCTTTATGTGAAAAAGTAATTGCCCCCTAATAACTGGTTGTGCCATCCTTGGATCCTTGCAATGAGTCTTTCACATTGCTGTGGAACAATTTTGGCCCACTCTTCTTTGCAGAATTGTTTTAATTCAGCCACATTGGAGGGTTTTCCAGCATGAACAGCCTGTGCAAGGTCATGATACAGTATCTCAATTGGATTTTAGTCCAGGCTTTGACTGGGCCACTCCAAAACCTAAATTTTGCTTTGTTTGAAACATTTGGAGGTGGACTTGTTGTTGTGTTTTAGATTATTGTCCTGCTGCATAACCCAAGTGCACTTGAGCTTGAGGTCACTAACTGATGGCCTGACATTCTCCTTTAGGATTTTCTGGTAGAGCTCAAAATGCATGGTACTATTGATTATGGTAAGTCGTCCAGGTCCTGAAGCTGCAAAGCAGCCGTAGACCATCACCACCATGTCTGACTGCTGGTATGATGTTCTTGTTATGAAATGCTGTATTAGTTTTATGCCAGATGTAACGGGATGCACACCTTCCAAAAAGTTAAATTTTTGTCTCATCGGTCCACAGAATATTTGCCTAAAAGCTCTGGGGGATAATCAAGATTTTTTTTGGTTATTGGTGAGATGAGCTTTTGTGATCTTTTTGGTCAGCAGTGGCTTTGGCCTTGGAACTCTCCTATGGATGCCATTTTTGCCCTTTCTTATTGTTGAATCATGAACACTGATCTTACCTGAAGCAAGTGAGTCCTGCAGTTCTTTAGATGTTGTTCTAGGTTCTTTTATGACCTCCTGGATGAGTCATCGTCATGCTCTTGGAGTATTTTTTTAGGCCAGCCACTCATGGGAAGGTTCACCACTGTTCTAAGTTATCTCAGATTGTGGATAATGGCCCTCTCCGTGGTTCACTGGAGTTCCAAAGCCTTAGAAATGGCTTTGAAACCCTTCCTAGACTGATACATTACTTCTAATCTCTACTTTCTAATCTGATCTTATTTTTTTTAGATTGTGGCATGATTTGTGTCTTTGTGTGATCTGTTAGCGTGCTTCACTTTGTCAGACAGTTCTATTTATGTGATTTCTTGTTTCAACAGGTCTGGCAGTAATCAGGCCTGGGTGTGGCAAGTGAAATTTAACACAGCTTTCCAAAAAATTGTGGTTAATCACAGTTCATTCACGATTCAGCATGGGAGGGTGCAAACACTTTTTTTTACATAGGGCCAGGCAGGTTTTAAGAGCTTTTTTTCCTTAATAAATGAAAATAATGATTTATAAAACTGCATCTTGGATGTACTCGGGTTATCTTTGTGTAATGTTAAAATTTGTTTGAGGATCTGAACCATTTAAGTGTGAGAAATATGCAAAAAAATGTAAAATCAGGAAGGGGGCAAATACTTTTTCACACAACTGTATATATATATATATATATATATATATATATATATACTCTGCATTCAGTGTATATATACAGTGCGGTGTATAGTATATAATACACTTAAGCTATGGCTCAGCACCAGTAAGGGGTGTGAAACGCGTCAACTGATTCATCCACTGTCCTTGATTGCTGTATGGACTGATTTTATTCAGTAAGACCATTTTTCACTGGAGTGCGGCTGTCCGGATTTCCTCTATTGCATGTGCTCTATACAAAAAGCGCGCAACCAGGCTGTGCAGGAGAGGTGAGGTCTTGGTATTTGTACCTGGAGTGGTATACATCATTCTATAAAATACACTTCAGGCAGATATATATATATATATATATATATATATATATATATATAGACTCTGCATTCAGTGTAGCGTATATATACAGTGCACTCAGCCGTGTACAGTATATAATATACTTCAGCGGTGTATCAAACTATATATATATATATATATATATATATGATGTATAGTTTCCAATACACTTCAGGTGGTGTACACAGTACATAATATACATAATACAGGGTGTACAGTTTCTAATACACTGTCAGAAACCCATGAATCAGACTGAGACAGAAGTACAGTTAAATCACACTTGTTTAATAATAATAATAAAAAGGTAAACAAAGTAAACATAGTCAAAACATAGCCAGAGTTCAGGAACCAGAAAGAATAGTCAGACAAGCCAAAAATGTCAGGGAGCCAGAGAACAGAGTAGTAGAACAGCAAGCATGATCTGGAGCCAGAAGGAGTGTCAGCCAAGCAAATCTTTAACAGGAACACAGGAGAGTGTCTCTAGAGATGTGACAATGGCAAAGGTAGAGCTCATCTGGGTTGGCTTAAGTAAGCAGGACTGACAAGCAGGATATCATCAACATGTGAGTCACTGTGGAGAGAAAGGAGCTGGCAATTAGCTGACAGCTGAGCAACCAGCTTTGAGAAGGAAGGGCTGAGCCCAGCCTTGACAGTACCTCCACCTCAATGAACCCTCCCCCTTGGAGGACCACCAGGCTTGAGGGGAAAATGTCTATGGAAATCACAGAGGAGGACAGGGGCATGTACGTCCGAGGATGAGACCCAAGAGTGTTCCTCCGGACTGCACCCTTTCCAATGCACCAGGTCTTGTATGCACCCACAGAACCTATGGGAGTCAACAATGGACTGTACTTCATACTCCTCATGGTTCTCAACCTGTACGGGATGAGGACGAGGTACCGAGGTGGTAAAGTGGTTGCAGACCAAAGGTTTTAATAAGGCAACTTGAAATACATTTGAGATATGCTTATTAGAAGAAAGGTCTAATGCGTAAGCCACTGGGTTAATCCTGCGGTCAGCATGGAGTCTGTACCTATCATTAGCATGTCGCAAAGCCTCCTGGACTTGTGCCCAAGTGGAACGAAGGCCTCAGAGATGCTCCTCTAATGCAGGAATACTCTGTGGAACAAACGAGTTAGGCAACATGGAAGGTTGGAAACCATAGTTTACCATAAACAGGGACTAACAGGAAGCAGAATTCAAGGCACTATTGTGAGCAAACTCTGCCCACGTTGAGAGGTCTGACTAGTTGTTATTATAGTCAGAAATATACCAGTGTAGGAATTGCTCCGAGGACTGACTGGCTTGTTCTGTGGCCCCATTAGATTGTGGGTGATACGCAGAGGAGAAAGCAAGCTGAATTCCCAACTGTGCACAAAAGGCTCGCAGAACCGGGACACAAACTGACTACCCCTGTCCGAGACAATCACCTTGGGTAGCACATGTAAGCGAAAGATCTCCCGAGCAAAAATGGAAGTCAGTTCCTTAGAAGTGGGCAACTTCTTAAGTGGAATACAATGGGACATTTTCGAGAACCGGTCAACCACCATAAGGGTAACTGTGTTGCCCTGGGAGTTGGGTAACTCCATAATGAAATCCATAGACAGATGGGTCCGGGGCCTCTCTCCATTGGGTATGGGTTGTAGGAGGCCCACTGGAAGGTGTCCAGGAGTCTTAGGCCTCGCACACGATTGGATTTTTGTCCGGGAATTGTGTGATGACAGACTGTTGGCCTAAAATCCTACCGTTAGTACACTCCATCAGACAATTGTTGTCCAAATGTTGGATGGCAGGCTATTAAATTTTCGGCGGACAATGGTCTGTTGTCAGATTTTCGTCTCGTGTGTACACAAGTCCATCACACAAGTCCAAAGTACAAACACGCATACTCGGAAGCAAGGACAAGCCAGTAGCGGTCAGTCTTGTAAACTAGCGTTCATAATGGAGAATTAACATTCGTGACACGGCAAATTTTGAAATATCTAAATGCGGCGCACATTCTCTTCTTCTTTAATGGGATAATAATGAAGCAGCTTTGCTGGTGATACTGATGGAGTTTTGCCAAATGTATTTTTAAAGACTTTTTTTTCTAGTGATATCAAGAATAATATTATTATGCTCGTTGTTTTTTTTTTTTGTGCAAGTTACCACAATACCATTATCCCATAAATGAAATAAAAAATGTAGCGCATAATAAATGTGTCTAAAGTCAAGATCACAACAATTCTTGATTGGTACTTCAAAAATAATATTAGTGGAAAAAACAGCCGAATGGCATGTGGTAAACATAAAGTCAATGGGTAAATGTTTATAAAGGGTTATAGTGTCCCGCTATACAGGAAGGTGAACATGCTCCGAAAAGTGGTGGTATTCCAGTGATTGTCAGAAGTTAAACTTCACAGGAACCTGGCATATCAACGAGATGAAGCAATAATCGAAAGGGTGGTGTGTAAAAAACTCTTACCAGATCCTGTGGATTCCCGTGTCAGTGACAGGGAATCGCATAAGCAGTGTGCCACCAAGGGCGTAGAGAGGGTCGTCCTGGCACTCGAATCCTCTAGGCTGGAATCTGCATGGATCTCCAGGGGCCGCCAGGCAGGTTCTCACAGTAGACAACCAAGGTATGGATTAGGAAGACAAGGACATCGCTTGTGGAGCTGTAGTAAGCACTTAACCTCATTCGGAAGGTATGTGGATAGAAAAAATATGCCTCCACATAGTGCAGATAAAAACGGAGGTTTTTTTATTTCTAAAAAAACTTCTGACAATATAAAAACGTGATCACAATAAATTGCAATATATTAAAAGAAATGGGCAACATGGAGGATGCTGAATGAGCCAGACGCATTTCGACCTAGGGGTCTTCAACAGGGGCATAAACCATCCACTCCAGGTTGCCTATATTTATAACTAAAAATATCTAGAAAGGACCAATAACAGTGGGTAAAAATCAAACCATTTTCATTGGGTAGGTGTAATCACATGATCACCCTTGGAATGGCAAAACAGGAAGTAATTGCCTATTCCATTAAGCCTGTGCAATCATCTGATATCACCTAGTATAACATGGACAAATTAGAACCAATCACTAAAAGGCCCAGGGTCAACAAAAAATCTCTCAGCCAATGGTAAATACGCCACATAATGGAACTTCCTGTCAAAAGACCCCACTGCTGACAGTAAAAGCCAACTTATAACTATAACAGTGACAGGGGCCAATTGCAGCATAGGCATGGTTTGACAGATGGGTGAAGTGGCCAATCGGGTGGCTGACTGCAATTCCGCCTGGACATCCGCTCATAATCATGCCTAACTGAGAGGGATGACGTCATGTCGGGAGACGCGCCCGGAGTCCATCTCCCATGTGGATCGGGCGGCCAATCAAAGAGCAGACTGAGAGCCCTGCTTCGCCGGTCGCCGATACACGTGTCAAACTGAAGGGAGTGACGTGGCGCTTGGAAGCGCGCCAAACGTCAAGCCCTCATCACGTGACCGGCTACGGGGACATCGCAGAGCCAAGGAGCAATGGAGTCCCGCAAACTGCGGAATCCATTCTCCATGGCTAAACTGCGCATGCGGACCCGGAACTAAACAACAAGGTCACATGACAGGAAGATGTCTCAATGGGGACACCACAATTCAAATAATCTAGTGGAAATGCACATAACATCAGCCAAAAATACACAAAAACAGAACTTATAGAAATAATTAAAGGAAAGATTGATGGTACATTCCTTAGTAAATAACCTCATTATAATAAACTCATAATAAATAGAGGACCATTATGAAAAAATAATTTAGATGGTATGGAACTTTAGTGGTAACAGACCCTAAAATAAGGACTGATAGTTGAGAAAAAACAAGGGAGAAAAATGAGTGGAAAACTAAGAATGAATAATCAAGACTGATTGATGAAAGAGTTGAGGTCCCACTCCACGTTCAACCTGAACGGGAAATAGGACCTCAGCTCATATATCCAATAGGGTTTGAGGTGCGAAACGCCTCAAAGACGTGACTCTCCTCTCCAGTGAGGGACAAACCTGTCAATCACCTGGAATAAAGTCCCGGTAGGGTCTCTATTATGGCACTCTAAGTAGTGCCGGGGTACTGTGTGTTTACTTTTGCCCTTCTTAATACCAGCCACATGCTCGTTGACTCGGATCGAAAAAGTCCTGATAGTGCGGCCAACATACTGTTTAAGGCAGGGGCAAGTCACTAAGTAGACAATATATTGTAAATAACAAGTGGTAAAGTGCTTCATATGATATATATGGGAAGTGACAGTAGATTTAAAAGTAGTGTTTTTACATCTCCCCCCAATGTTATGGAAACAAACTTTACATCTACGGCAAGGGTAATAACCCTTGCATTCCTGAAAAAAGGAAACTTTTTTGGGGGGATCTATTATGTTCGGAGCAATTTGTCCTTGAATGGACCGTGCCCCTCTAAAAACGACAGCCGCTTGCTCCGGTAAAACAGAGCTAAGAAGCCTGTCGTTTAAGAGCACTCTCCAATGTTTCTTGAGAATGACCCTAATCTGTTTAGACTGAGTTGAATGGGTAGTAAAAAATGACCATTTGGCTTTGGTGTGATTTTCGGGCGTTCTATTAAGGTGGAACTTCTTTCTGTGGATAATGCTCTGTTCAGTTCTCCATCCAGGTGGTCAGGATCATAGCCCTTTTCAAGGAGTCGGTCTTTAAGGACCTGTGACTGCGACAGAAAATCAGAGGTTCTAGTGCAATTACGCTGCAGCCTCAAAAATTGGCTGCGGGGCACTGACTTGAGGAATTGTTCTTATTGGCAACTATCAACAGGAATGAATCCATTCCTGTCGGTGGCTTTAAAGTAGGTACGGAACTCTAAATGTTGTTCTACTACAAAAATTTCCAGATACAAAAAATGTACTTTAGTGGAGCTGGCCTCATAACTCAAAGATATCCACCTATCGTTAGTGTTAAGTATGGCCATAAAGGTGTCCAATGATACACGGTCACCATCCCATAGGAAGAGGATGTCGTCTATGTACCTGGCCCAGAGAATCAACTCGGGTCTCTGTGCTGCATAGATGACATCCTCCTCCCACTGGGCCATGAAGAGGTTGGTGAGGCTGGGGGCAAATTTAGCCCCCATAGCCACGCCCCTCTTCTGCAGAAAAAACTGGTTTTGGAACTAGAAATAATTATGCCTAGTGGCAAATTTTAACAATTGCATGATGAAATTGCATTGTAAAGGAGGAAGCTTATTATCTCTGGATAGATGTTTCTCAACAGCATCAAAGTCCAAATGGTGTGGTATGCACGTATACAGTGCCGCCACATCGGCTGTGACCAGAAGCATCCCTTCTGAAAATTGCACTGGCTCCAATAGTTTTATAGTATCCCTAGTGTCCTTTAGATAAGAGGGGGTGGAACGGACCAACGGCTGTAAATAAAAGTCATTGTATTTTCCAATGCGAGCCGTAACCGAATTAATCCTGCTGACAATGGGTCGACCAGGGGGATTAACGGGGTCCTTATGGACTTTGGGGAGATGATATATGGCAGGAATACGTGGAACCTGAAGGACTAAAAAACATTTTTCTTTTTTGTTTAAAATCCCCAATGCAAATCCCTCTTCTATCAGTTCAACTAGGGCCTTTTTAAAAGCCAAAGTGGGGTTGGTAGGAATAGGGCTATATGTATTAGCGTCGTTAAGGACTCTATTAATTTCTTTAAGATAATCTGCTTTGTCTAGAACGACAATACCTCCTCCCTTATCCGCGGGTCGGATTATAAGGTTCTTTTTTTCACATAATGATTTTAGGCCGATTTTGATGTCAGCTTTAACATGTAAGTGTCAAGGTACCTGGGGGGTTAAATAAAGAAGGATTGGACAAGGTAGAAGGTATGGAAGGTCTAGTTAGAAAATGCCTTTGTATGCTAAGCTTTCGTGTAAATTTAAGGACATTAATAAATGTGGAAAATTTTTTGAGAGGTTTTGGAGGGACAAATTTGAGTCCTCTGTCCAGGACCGATTTTTCAGCTTCGGTCAATGTGTCAGGTTTAACATGTAAGTGTTTCCTACGTTCGATTAGTTTGTCCAAGTCTTCCAAAACAAGATTCTTGAAAACCTGGATGGAAGGTGCCAAGGTACCTGGGGGATTAAATAAAGAAGGATTGGACAATCCTGAATGAAAGACATTTGAATCAGAAGGAATTCCATCTGAAAGATGGAGAACCGTATTGTTGTTGGAGGACACAGAGGGAACTCTTGTGGAAGAGATCACCTGACTGGTAGAAGGTATGGAAGGTCTAGTTAGAAAATGCCTTTGTATGCTAAGCTTACGTGTAAATTTAAGGACATCAATAAATGTGGAAAATTTATTGAGAGGTTTTGGAGGGACAAATTTGAGTCCTCTGTCCAGGACCGATTTTTCAGCTTCGGTCAATGTGGCAGAACTCAAATTGAAGATACCTTTCCCCTTTATGTTCTTTTTCTTTTGGCCTTGGACCCTCCTCCCCCCTCTGGTCCCTCTTTTCTTTCTAAATGTCCCGAGTGTCCCTCTGTGGCTCTCTGAAAACCCAATGATTGACTGGGGCCAGGCCAGTTCTGATTGTAATTAAATGGAGATCTGTGATAGTAATCGTCTTCCCTCTCATAGAGAGAATATGTATCACGATGAGTGTCATAGGGAACATTATCTCTGAGAGGAGTGAATCGATTAATAACACGAATCGGGGTATGGTAGCTATATTCCAAATTCTGGTGTTGGGGCGCACGGTGGCCCTGGAAGGAACCAGGGTTTGAGGAGGGACCTCTTGGGTTGCTTCTCTGTTGGAAATCCATTGGGTATACTCTAGGTGGACCCCTCCACCCCGAGGCCCCTCCCCTTGAATTCCGAAGTGGGGGAGGGCCACGGGGAGGTCGGGGAGGCCCCTGTTCTGGGCCTTATTTTTTAGGTATAGCTTCCTTAGCTCCTGGTTTAAGAGATGGTTGGTAAACCAATGTTCTATCTGAATGGGCCATAGAAGGAATAGAGGTTTCCATGGCTAAAGGTTCTCCATCAGGAGAAGAAGCTGTATTAAGTTTCTTCTGCCAATTAAAAACCGAATGCGTAGTATAATCGGTGTAATCCCTGTTATACTTTTTTTGTTTTTTGTTTCGTTGGTCCTTTTCTTCTTTTTCTAAAACATTTCTCAAATTGTTGGATAATGAGATGTATTCAGCAGAGGTCTTATGAGAAATTAATCAATTCCTTGATTTCGATGTCAATGAGAGACAACTTGATCTTTTTCTTTTCAACTAGGAATCCAAGTAGTTTTATACCGACTTCATTGAAGTATTTGTACCATGATTCTAAATCCAGCTCATCCTGTTGGGGATGAATGTCCCATCTGAGACCTCGAGGAACCATCAGTTCCTTGATGTAGTGCTCAAGGAAAGCTGTGTCCCACTGAAGGTGAAGTTCACTAGTCATCAGATTTTTTAATCTGACAAAAAGGCCACCTATTTCTGAGTCTGGATTTGTGTTGATGAAAACACCTTCGGTGTTAAGGGACCTGGAGGTCCTGTAATCGAACACATCCATGTGAACAGGGGAGTGTGAAAAAAAAATTAAAATGAATAAGTGAAAGCTGCAGTGTGTATAAAGTCAAATAACAGTGAAAAAGTGCATGGGAAACACTACGCTAACAAGTGAAAACCGGAGGAGCAGCTACATACAGTCCGACAAAAACAATGCATAAATGAAATAAAAAATGTAGCGCATAATAAATGTGTCTAAAGTCAAGATCACAACAATTCTTGTTTGGTACTTCAAAAATAATATTAGTGGAAAAAACAGCCGAATGGCATGTGGTAAACATAAAGTCAATGGGTAAATGTTTATAAAGGGATATAGTGTCCCGCTATACAGGAAGGTGAACGTGCTCTGAAAAGTGGTGGTATTCCAATGATTGTCAGAAGTTAAACTTCACAGGAACCTGGCATATCAACGAGATGAAGCAATGGCCCTATTCTATGGCCCATTCAGATAGAACATTGGTTTACCAACCATCTCTTAAACCAGGAGCTAAGGAAGCTATACCTAAAAAGAGAGTGAGAGGGTGGGGGTTAAACCTAATGTCTGGCGGGAGCAGCCCGGGAAGCCCAGGCCACAAGAGGCAGCGAAAAAGATTATTTTCTACCGCTGCCGGCAAGAGGGACATATTGCAGCCAATTGCCCAGTTGTGGATGAACCTATGCAATGCGACTTTGTAAGGGACAGACGTCAGTCGCTGTTTGCGACAGTTGCATGCACTGCCATTCGGGGATCTGAGAAACATTTATGTAAAATGTGTATTAATGGTAGAAATGTTGATCTGTTGCTGGATTCAGGTAGCCTGGTGACATTGATAAAAGCTGAATTAGTTACTACAGAGGTCTCTGGGAATAACAAGCTGGCTGTTATTTGTGTGCATGGGGACACCCGAGAGTATCCTGTAACTTCAGTATTTTTTGAGACCCACAAAGGTAACCTCTCTCATCGGGTGGGGTTAGTGTTTCACTTACCACATGATGCCATTGTGGGAAGGGATTTTCCAAAGTTCTGGGAACTCTGGGATTGTCCTGAGCCCCCCACTGGTGCTCCTATAGACCAGGAAGATGATGACTAGAATTCCTCTGAGAGTTGTGAGGACTCTCCAGAATTTCCCTTGTTGGTATTGGTGGGGGAAACTTGAGAAACGGGGGAGGAGTCAACATCCTCAGATGAAAACATGCCATCTGTGGAGTTTTCGGATCCCGAGGTTCACAGGGAAAATGTTGCCACAGAACAGTTAAAAGACCCCACCCTAATAAAGGCATGGGAAAATGTGGTGAAAATAGATTGCGAGTTAGTGAACCCAGATAAGACTTGCACTTATCCGTACTTCACTGTGGAAAGGGACCTGCTGTATCGAGTGGCTCAAAGGGCAGAAGAAACCATTGAGCAACTTGAAGTGCCTAAACCTTACAGGAAGTTGGTGTTAGAATTGGCCCATGGGCACATTCTTGGAGGTCATCTGGGGACAGAGAAAACCAGAGAGAGTATTGCAGAGATTCTATTGGCCTGGGGTCATAAAGGAAACAGAAAATTATTGTTCCTCCTGCCCTGTGTGTCAGAAGTCGGCACCTATGCCACATTTCTGTAACCCGCTGGTACTCCTTCCTATCATTGTGGTCCCCTTTGAGAGGATCGCAATGGATTTGGTAGGTCTAATAATAAAGTCCGCTAGGGGGCATCAGTACATTTTGGTTATATTGGACTATGCCACCCGTTATCCGGAAGTGATTCCTCTTCAAAATACCTCAGCCAAAACCATAGCCAAAGAGCTATCCCTTGTTTTTAGCCGCATGGGTATTTGTAAGGAACTGCTTACTGACCAAGGTACACCCTTTATGTCCCAGGTCTGGAACGGGGAAGAGCACCCAGTCATTTACCTCAGCAGGAAATTGAAGTCCCTTGAGGTAAATTACGCCACGACTGAGAAGGAGTGTTTAGCGGTGAAGTGGGCTCTAGATTCCTTTCGGTACTATCTGCTAGGTAGGCACTTTGACCTGGTTAATGATCACGCTCCTTTAAAGTGGATGGCTCAAAACAAAGAGACCAATAGAAGGATAAATAGGTGGTTCCTGGCCCTACAGGAATTCAACTTTACAGTAAAGCATCGCCATGGCGTTAAAATGGGGAATGTGGATGCTTTGTCTCGAGTACATGCGTGCCTGACTGCGTGTGTTCCAACCTCAAGGTTGAAACAAGGGGGGGGGGTTTGTGACAGCAGGCAGGTAAAATCACCTGGTTGCATCCAGGATGGAAAATATGTATGCCCTAGATTCAGGCTTTATGCTGACTTATACCACTAGGGGGAGTACTTGGAGTCCTGCAGGGGAAGAGTTAATGAGCCCAGCTGAAGTAAGTGGGCTCATTAAGACCTATACAAAAAAACCCTAGAATGCTTAGGGAGATGCTCCATCCTGGAACCAGTTCTGTGTGTGTAGACTGGGGAGTGTGGTATCTGTCCTGTGCAGTGAGTCAATGCCTGTGTGGCAAACTTCTAAAAGAGAGATAGGGACTGGGGCAGCACAAGGCTGCACCCAGTTGTTAGATAGGGAATCTACGTGTGTAGTAAGCGGTCAAACTGACCAGGATTTCTTTTCATGTTTCTTTTTGTTTTGCTGTTATATTTTTCACTGCATATAGCATAAATAAAGCGCACCTTTGTTTTTTTTTTCACCTGCAACGATGTCTGCTGTGCCTGATTTTGTGTGGTGAACCCACCCAGGGGGTCACACACACCTGCTGCCGAGCTAACCCCCTCACAATATATATATATATATATATATATATATATATATATATATATATATATATATATATATACAGTATATTAGTCTAGTGTATGTGTGTGTGTGTGTGTGTGTGTGTATATACATATAGATAGATAGATACACAGTGGGGACGGAAAGTATTCAGACCCCCTTAAATTTTTCACTCTTTGTTATATTGCAGCCATTTGCTAAAATCATTTAGGTTAATTTTTATCCTCATTATTGTACACACAGCACCCCATATTGACAGAAAAATACAGAATTGTTGACATTTTTGCAGATTTATTAAAAAAGAAAAACTGAAATATCACATAGTCCTAAGTATTCAGACCCTTTGCTGTGACACTCATATATTTAACTCAGGTGCTGTACATTTCTTCTGATCATCCTTGAGATGGTTCTACACCTTCATTTGAGTCCAGCTGTGTTTGATTATACTGATTGGACTTGATTAGGAAAGCCACGCACCTGTCTATATAAAACCTTACAACTCACAGTGCATGTCAGAGCAAATGAGAATCATGAGGTCAAAGGAACTGCCTGAAGAGCTCAGAATTGTGGCAAGGCACAGATCTGGCCAAGGTTACAAAAAAAATTCTGCTGCACTTAAGGTTCCTAAGAGCACAGTGGCCTCCATAATGAAAGACGTTTGGGACGACCAGAACCCTTCCTAGAGCTGGCCGTCCGGCCAAACTGAGCTTACGGGGGAGAAGAGCCTTGTTGAGAGAGGTAAAGAAGAACCCAAAGATCACTGAGCTCCAGAGATGCAGTCGGGAGATGGGAGAAAGTTTTAGAAGTCAACCATCACTGCAGCCCTCCACCAGTCGGGGCTTTATGGCAGATTGGCCCAACAGAAACCTCTCCTCAGTGCAAGACACATGAAAGCCTGCATGGAGTTTGCTAAAAAAACACCTGAAGGACTCCAAGATGGTGAGAAATAAGATTCTCTGGTCTGATGAGACCAAGATAGAACTTTTTGGCCTTAATGCTAAATGGTATGTGTGGAGAAAACCAGGCACTGCTCATCACCTGTCCAATACAGTCCCAACAGTGAAGCATGGTGGTGGCAGCATCATGCTGTGGGGGTGTTTTTCAGCTGCAGGGACAGGAAGACTGCTTGCAATCAAGGGAAAGATGAATGCGACCAAGTACAGGGATATCCTGGACGAAAACCTTCCCCAGAGTGTTCAGGACCTCAGACTGGTCCAAATGCTTACCTTCCAACAAGACAATGACCCTAAGCACACAGCTAAAATAATGAAGGAGTGGCTTCACAACAACTCTGTGACTGTTCTTGAATGGCCCAGACAGAGCCCTGACCTAAACCCAATTGAGCATCTCTGGAGAAACCTAAAAATGGCTGTCCACCAACATTTACCATCCAACCTGACAGAACTGGAGAGGATCTGCAAGGCGGAATGGCAGAGGATCCCCAAATCCAGGTGTGCGTACTTAGAACCATGTGGCACTTTTTATGACAATAACTTGCATATAAGCCTTTAAAATTAGCACTTTTGATTACGCATGTTCGTGTCCCATAGACTTTAATGGTGTTCGCGTGTTCGAGCGAACTTTTTTCCTGTTCGCATGTTCTGGTGCGAACCGAACAGGGGGGTGTTCGGCTCATCCCTACTTCTGAGTACTCATGACAGTCTCTAATCAGTTTGATTGCTGCCTCAATACCTGCTTCATGCGGAATCGATGTATATAAGCTTGTTACATCCCAAGTGACAAGAATATATTCATCATGAATATGTGATAAGTCCCTGATTTTAGATAGAAAATCGCCAGAGTCCTTGATGTAGGACGGAGTGTTTCTCACCAGAGGTGATAGTACTTTATCTAACAATTTGGCCGTAGGGACAAAAATGGAATCTCTCCCCGTTACAATCGGGCGCCCTGGTGGGGAATGTCTGTCCTTGTGGATCTTCGGTAATATATATAGAACGGGGATGCAGGTATGTGATGGTAGCAAAAATTCGTATAGGTCTTGTGAGATTAACCCTTCCTTGGCCGCTGGTTGCACAATGCTTTCTAGGACCTTTCTAATACTCCATGTGGGGTCAGCATGTAGGAGTTTGTATACCGTGTGATCATCCAATTGACGTTTGATCTCATTCTCATATGCCTGGGGGTCCATGATCACCACCGAACCCCCTTTATCTGCGGGTTTGCAAACAATGTCATTCCGTTTAGTTAATTCCCATAAGTCTATTCTTTCTTGAGGGGATAGATTATTAGGTACATGATCTTTAAAGTCCACTTGTATCAGATTTTTTATATCACGGGTCACCTCCTGCACAAACATTTCGACTGGTACGTAAGTGGTGGGGGGAACAGATTTAGACTTTATTGTTAACCCTAATGCTTTACTATTCAATCTCCCCTCAGTTATTTCATTCTGGGTAAACTGTTTATGAAGGAAATGTACCTTCCATCTGATACTGCGAAATAGGCGATATAAATCTTGATCTAACTGAAAAGGATCTAGATTTTTTTTGGGCAAAACTATAAACCACGGTTAAAAAGTCCTACCTCCTCCGATGACAAGACCCATCTGGAGATATTGTGTACTAGGTCTCCCTTGATCGACCACGATTGCCTCGTGTGTTGCGATGTCTGTCTTGACTTCTATCTCTGTTGTACCGAGACCTGGTTTGCATCCTGGTGGTAGACAGCTCTCTCCGATCTGCTTGTAAAAAATTAGATGAGGAATCGGTGTCTGTATTGGCTGAAGAATTGTCAGACATCTCTCTCCTATGATTTCCATATTCTATTTGACCTCGTCGATTGTAGGGACGTGGCCATCTGTATACTTGATTCCTTTCATAATCCTCGATATCTCGATCGAATTTATTACGCTTTCTGGTCTCCAATTCAAGCCGATATTTATTTATGTTTTCATCCGCCAACTCTTTACATTTATTGAACTCTTCAGCAGTCATTGCCATTCATAGATCAAGTTCAATTTTAGTGAGCTGTTCCGATAATGAGGCCAGTTCTTTATGTATAAATTTATGGTGGAAGGTTGGGAGTCCACCCTGATTGTGCTGTGATCGGATTAAGGAATAAAGAAAAGAAGGTAACCCACCTGAAGTTTATATATATATATATATATATATATATATATATATATATATATATATATATATACACACGCTCTGTATTCAGTGTAGCCTATATATACAGTGCATTCTGTAGTGTACAGTTTCTACTACACTTCTAGTGGTGTACACAGTATATAATACAGTGCAGCTGTTGTACAATTTCTAATACAGTGCAGGCACTGTACACAATATCTAATACAGTGTGTATGGTTTCTAATGCACTTCAGGCAGTTTAAAAAAAAATTATATATATTTATATATATATATATATATATATATATATATATATATGTAGCACTACCCCCGAAGGAGCTGCTAATGAATGTATGGTTCTACATTCTGCCCCTCAACCCCAAGAATGATCTAAAGTGGGTATTAATCACAAGGAACAATGTGATCAAATATAAACATTAAATGACAGTTGATAACAATAATATGGATATGAAACTGTGGATTTAATAATCCACATGGAGGATATACACATATATATGGATAGGGGTACAGTGGGACAAATGCTTAATATTCTCTTAATAAGACCTATACCAAACACCTTCCCACTGAAGCCTCCACACACACACACCAAATTGCAAGGCAATGCTTCTCACATGTAATAACACAATGCAATATTTAAGCTGTACTCAAGGGCTCCCCCTAGATTGTAATTCAATGTCACAACTACAACTAAGTAGAACCGTGACGCTTTGTAGAAGATGAGAAAAGCTCCTTGTCTTCAGGTATCTTCAGCTAGCCTGTAGTTTTAAACTGCAGTATTTGTAATCCAACAGGGAAACAGAGAGAAAGCAACTGTAGAATAAATGATGCACTGTTAACTGATTAACTGAAGAAATAGAGCACTTGTAACACTTCCTCCTTATGTGTGAGTGTAATACAGTACTGACTTTATAGCACAAGGAATAACAGACCCTAGAGTTCAGCTGTGCCTGTGAATAGGTAAGATCACTTTTGTGGGACTACAAGTCTCACCAGTAGTCTGTAACTAATTCAATCAGCAAATAGTGCACTTTACTGAAATGGGCAGGTGCCCTCTCACCACAATAGACCCAGAGGCTGTGAGGCTCCGTCCAGACTCTCCTCCTGATGTCTCAGTCTGATAAAAGATGGCGCCGCCATGCTGTGCCGCTTCTCCGGATGGCTGGGATGCAGGAAACTTACAGGTGTCCTGGCACTGCACACCGATCCGCTTGCTAAGCTGGCAGGGCTGTACTCTGAAGTCCCTCAGAAGCCTACGATCCTGCTCTGTGCGTCTTGACAAAGTTTTAGCGGTCACTAGAGGGAGCCAAACACTTGCTTAATAAACAATACATTACTTAGCATGATAACTTTGGTAGCAAACCCCTGCGTTACATATATATATATATATACTCTGCATTCATTGTAGCCTATATACTGTATACAGTGCATTGGGTGGTGTACTGTTCCTAATACAGTTCAGGTGGTGTACACAGTATATAATACAGTGTAGTGCTTCATGTCCAGAAGACCACCAAGGAGAGGCAGACACTCACAGGCCACTAAAAGAGGGCAAGCAGCCTCTGTTTCTACAGTCAACAGTGGTGTTCATGGTCATGGTGCATCTTCTGCAGGTGACCGTGGGGCCCGCTTGTCCCTTTTTACTGCTGCCGGCCATGTTATTAAGCCACAACATGCAGAAGAGTTGGTGGAGTGGACAACGAAGTCATCCTCATCCTCCATCACCCAGGCTTAGAGTAGTCTGCCTTCCAATGCAGATGCCAAAGCAGCCTATTCTACCGGATCCTTGTCCACAGTAACTCCTTCCGTAGCCCCACCATCATGCACGGAGGAGTCCCCAGAGTTATTCGACCACAGTGTCGGTTACATGCTGCTGGAGGATGCGCAGCATTTTGAAGACTCCGATGTTGGTTTCCAGGTTGAGGAAGGGAGTAACGTGATCCTAGAGAGAGGGGGTGCCACAGAAAGACAAGAAACTGGCAGTCATGTTCCCCCAGCTGCAGCATACTGCCAAGTTTGCTCCAGTCATGAGGAGGGAGGGGATGATGAGGTCACTGACTGTACTTGGGTGCCTGAGAGAAGAGAGGAAGAAAGTGAGGAGGAGGCACAACTCCAACAAGGCAGGATGTCCTCCAGGGGGCAACTTAAGGGCAGCCATACTATTGCATCACACCACAGAGCTCTGCAGGTGCAGTGCGCTGCTGACTCCCCGCTGACTTTTAAAAGTTCCTTAGCGTGGGCTTTTTGCGACATGTGTGCAGCAGATTGCACCATTGCTGTTTGCAACCTATGTCTGAAGCGGATCAAGCGTGGCCAGAACAGCACCCGCTTGGGCACCACATGCTTGACCAGACATATGACGACCTGCCGTGCAGTCCATTGGCAGCAGCACTTGAAAGACCCACATCATAAAAAAAAAGGCGGGCTTCTCCTTGCTCCTCATCTGAGATCTCCAACCCTACTATACCTCCAGTCCTCTCAAAAACCTGCACTGAGAGGAATGAAGGTATAGCAATAGGTGTCACAAGTACTTGCAGCAATCTGCTAGCAGTGCACCACCAATTGATTTTAGCAGGCAAATTTCCCTACCCAATTTGCTGAACCGTAAAAAGAAACTTGGTCCCAGCCATCCAAATGCTCAGTGTCTAAATCCTAGCTTGGCCAAATTGTTAGCACTGCAACTGCTGCCTTTTCAGCTGGTAGACTCTGCCCCCTTATGTGAATTTGTGGAATGTGCTGTACCTCAGTGGCAGGTTCCAAAACGGCATTTCTTTTCACGTAAGGCCATTCAGGCTCTCTACCGGCATGTGGAAGGCAATGTTTTGGCATTATTGGACAGGGTGGTCAGCAGTAAAGTTCATATTACCGGTGACTCATGGTCCAGCAGGCATTGGCAGGGAAGTTACCTTTCCTTTACAGCGCACTGGGTAACTCAGCTGGCAGCTGGGAAGGATGCATGGCAGGGATCAGTGTTTTAGCTTGTTCCACGCACCACGCCTTCAAAAAGCTGGTGGTGATTCTACCACATCTGTATGCTCCCCTCCCTCCTCCTGTTCTTCCTCTATGGCCTCTTCTGCAGAATTGTCCTCTGGACAGCAGTGCTCCCTAAAAGCTCAAGGGGCTACGCAAGCAATCAGGCTAAAAGATGCCATGCAGTGCTTGAGTTGGTCTGCCTAGGGGACAGGAGCCACACTGGGGCAGAGATTCTGTCATGTATGCGACAATGGCACCAACCTTCTCTCCGCATTCCGACAGGGACACTTGACCCATGTTCCATGTTTGGCACACGTCCTGAATTTGGTGGTGCAGCGTTTCTTGACCAGATACCCAGGCTTACAAGATCTCCTGAGGCATGCCAGAAAAGTCTATGGTCATTTCCGCCCACAAACTTCCTCATTTGTGACATGACCAGCAGGTGGAACTCAATGTTTGCAATACTGCAGCAGCTGTACACACAGCAGAGGGCCATCAATTAGTACCTGTGGGAGTATGGCACCAGTACAGGGTCAGGGGAGCTTGGCTTCTTTTCGCCACGCCAATGACTACTGATCAAGGATGCGTGCACTGTCCTGTCACCATTTGAGGAGGCCACAAGGATGGGGAGCAGCGAAAATGCATGCATCAGTGACACTATTGCTCTAGTCTTCCTGCTGGAGCACATGCTTCGTGGAATCATGGACAGGACACTTGAGGCATAACAGCGGGAGGAAGAGAAGGACTTCCTTTCCTCTTAGACCCCTTTCACACTGGTGCGGTTTGCAGGCGTTATTGCGCTAAAAATACCGCCTGCAAACCGACCCAAAACAGCCGCTGCTGTTTGTTCAGTGTGAAAGCCCAAGGGCTTTCACACTGAAGCGGTGCGCTGGTAGAAGAAAAAAACTCTTGCAAGCCGCATCTTTGGAGCGGTGAAGGAGCGGTGTATTCACCGCTCCTAAACCGCTCCTGCCCATTGAAATCAATGGGGCAGTGCGGCTATACCGCAGCAATACCGCGGCTATAGCCACGCTATGCGAGCGGTTTTAACCCTTTTTCACCGCCAGCGGGGGTTAAAACTGCACCGCTAGCAGCCGAATACAGCTGCAAAAACGATGGTAAAACAGCGCTAAAAATAGCGCTGTTTTACCGCCGACGCCCCCAACGCCCCAGTGTGAAAGGGGCCTTAAGGTCCCCTTTATCCAGATAGCATTCCTGTGGGGCTGCCATACAGGAAGAAGAAGAGGATGAGGATTGTGTCAGCATTGATTAAGAGGATAACGCACAGCAGTCTTCAAGGGATGGTTTTCAGTCCCCAGAAGCCAAAGGAGTTGTACGTGGCTGGGAGGAGGTAGTTATAGATAATGTGATCCTTAGAGATCCAGAGGACTCAGAATCAAATGCCTCTGCAAACTTAGGCTGCATGGCCTCCGTAATTCTGCAAAGCCTGCAAAAGAACCCTAGGATTTGTGGTATCAAGGAGGATCGTTACTGGATGGCAACCCTTCTTGATCTATGTTACAAGGGTAAAGTTGCAGAGCTCATCCTGCCTTCGCAGAAGGAGCAGAGGATGAAACATCTTCAGGAGGCCTTAAAGAAAAGTTTGTGTAACGCATTTCCAGACCCTGGGAGATTACCATTTTCTGGTGCTGGACAACGTGTTTCTCAGGCTTTGTTTGGTCAGAGGAAGGGCGGTGGAGAATGTGGCCGTCTGACCGATGCCTTTAAACTATTTTTCAGTACTCAGCGCCAAGATCTGATAGGTTCAAGCAACCATCGCCATTGTCTGAATTATATGGTGCAGGAATATCTAGGGACAAGAGCAGACTTGGAGACCTTTCCAACAGAGAATCCACTGAGTTACTGGGTCTTGAGGATGGACCATTTTCAGAACTTCCTTAATATGCAATTGAGCTACTGGGCTGTCCTGCATCCAGCATGCTTTCTGAATGTACATTCAGTGCTGCTGGAGGGTTTGTAACGGATCAAAGAGTGTGCCTGTCCACAGACTCCGTTGATAGGCTCACATTTATAAAAATGAATCAGTCCTGGATCAGCAGCTATCAAGCACCTGATGCTGAGGTAACTGATTGAATTTGCTATGGATTTGGGATCCCTTGAAGACTGCCTATGCTGCCTATCCTATTCCTCCTGAATCTTGATGCTAGCTTCCAACAATATTTTTGGTTTAGGGCACCACCACCACCCAAGGCCCAATTATTTTGCCCCTGTTTAACAGGGGCATGTAATTACAATTTTGATATAATATTTAACAGCAGGGCCCATTCCTGCGCCCAACAAGAGTAACTGTGAGGGGTTACAGTGTTGTGGCACCTTCAATACCAAAAGCCCAATTTTTCTGCCCCTGTTTAACAGGGGCATGTAATTACAATTTTTAAAATAATATTTAACAGCAGGGCCCGTTCCTGCGCCCAACAAGAGTAACTGTGAGTATATAGCGCAGTCTGTATAGTATATATAATGCAGTTCAGTGGGGGCCTGGGGGATCCCCACTTCGTTTTTATTTTTTACATTTTTGCATGGGGTTCCCCTTAATATCCATACCAGACCTGAAGGGCCTGGTATGGATTTTGGGGGGACCCCCACGCCATTTGTAAAAAAATTTTGGCACGGGATTCCCCACAATATCCATGCCAGACCCGAAGAGCCTGGTAATGGACTGGGGGGGGAGGACTGGCAATACATTACAGCCGCAAACAATTTTATATAAAATTTTTTCCTTTAGAAATGTAATTTTGCTGCGGGACTGTTATGAACATGGTGAAGATGCACTACTTTACAGGCAGGCTAAGGGGACCCCCAGGCACGATATTTAAAGGAATATTTCATTTTTATTATTTCACTTTAAGCATTATTAAAATCACTGATCCTGAAAAAACATCAGTTTTTAAAACTTTTTTTTGCATTGATACATGTTCCCTGGGGCATTACCCAGGTCCCCATACACTTTTTATGGCAATAACTTGCATATAAGCCTTTAAAATGAGCACTTTTGATTTTTCATGTTCATGTCCCGTAAACTTTAAAGGTGTTTGCACACATTTTTTGCCTGATCGCATATTCTGCTGCGAACCGAACTGGGGGGGTGTTTGGCTCATCCCTAATGGTAAGCAAGCATCCAGCACTTTCAGAAGCAGAGGTCAGCAAGGATTAACGCCATGTTCCTCTTTTCGACAGAGTTCTTTAAAGTGTATTTAAACCATAAACATTCTTTTTTCCGGCTTTTAGATAGAGTGGTGAAATATTAAGTTATCGCAGTCTTATGCCGTGTACAGACGATCGGAATTTCCGACAACAAATGTTCGATGTTAGCCTGTTGTTGGAAATTCTGATAATAACTGTTTGAGAGCTGGTTCTCAAATTTTCAGACAAAAAAACTTGTTGTCGGAAATTCCGAGCGTGTTTACACAATTCCAACGCACAAAATTCCACGCATTCTCTGAATCAATGGAAGCGCTCGGTCTGGTAAAACTAGTAATGGAGATAGCACATTCGTCACGCTGCAAAGTTTTCATCTTTTAATGCAGCACATTCTCTTCTTCTTTATAATGCTAGAATTATGAAGTTGTTTTGCTGCTGATATTCACACAGAGTTCTGGCAAACTGATTTATTTATTATTTCTCGTGATCTCCTGAATAATCTTTTATTTTATTTTTCCCCAGATCTCCAGAATAATGTTTATTTTTTTTTTTTATAGTGATCTACTTTTTTTTTTATCAAGATCTTCTGAATTTTTTTTTTTCTAGTGATCTCCATAATATTTTTTGTCATCTTGTGTGTCAGGTTACCACAACACCATTATTATCTTGTATTTTTTAACCTCAAATAGGTTGGTTGGTGTTGTGTCCCTTGTTAATTTGACATTGTATTTTTGAATAAAAAATAAAAACAGAGCAGCGAGGTGGGACTTTGTATGAGGCGCAAGGTATGTAGAGCCAAGCGCCTCCATCCCCAATAATTTGAACAAAAAAGAAAAAGGTGGGACTTTATATGAGGCATGCACCCCAGGAGATAACACGATAACAATGAATATGGCAGGTACCTAAAATAATAATAGAACTAAAAACGTTGCATGAAAGCATTACATGACATCAATGATTTAATTGTATATAAAATATGACAGAAGTAAACATAATAACGTAATTAGTTCATACTATAAATACTGTAAAAAAACAAATTAATTTATGACATGTCTCTATAGTAAGTAACTGTATCCCTAATTGATTGGTAAAATCCAATTGATATATAAGGTAAGATAATAATGGGGTGCATGCCTCATATAAAGTCCCACTTTTTTCTTTTTTGTTCATATTTTTGAAATGTACCTGCTTACTCACAAACTGTCCTTTTTGAAGTAAAACACATAGCCAAGGATTTTTTTTTTTTTAATTATAAATTTATTAGGTCATACCAAAAAAAAGAGGAAGGCAATGCTGGAGAAACTGTTGAAATTGGCAAAACCTTTGTACCCCAGGGCAGACATCAATTATTTGACATACAAAATTGGTAGCCTGAGGAGTCCATTTAATAGGGAGCACAATCCGGTCCAGGACTCCAAAAGATCGGGAGCAGCAGCAGATGACATATATGTCCCCAGGCTGTGGTCTTACAACAGCCTGCGTCTTTTGCCAGACCACACCAAACCCAGGCCATCACTATCTTGTCTTCCTTCCACGCTTCCTTCCAGGCTGTGGCTGTGGTGTTGGAGTTGTGGGAGGAGGAGGAGGAGCATGGTCCAACTCACATACGTGACTTTTTTTTGTGAGTTTGCCCATCACACCCTTATTTAGGACCTGAAATATGAGCTCCTCATATCCTGCATCGTACTGGCCGTCATAGACGAAAAGGCCTCTTGAACACTGGGGGTTGTTGTGAGTACCGCAGTAGCCTGCTGACTCCTCCACGTTCCTCCCCTTCCTGGGCCTTTTTGTTGGAAGGCAGAGGGGAGGAACCTGTGATTCGGTCAGGCTACTGGGCACGGCTATCTCCTGGCTGCCACTTTCTACAGCCACCTCGTGGCTGCCATCTACCACGGCCACCTCCTGGCTGCCACTTTCCCCAGCCACCTCCTGGCTGAGACTTTCCATGGCCTCCTCCTGGCTGAGACTTTCCTGTGTCCAAATAAACTATTATTTTCACTAAAAGTTGCAGTGACTGGGAGAATTACATGAACTGTACAGTATATAACCTCAGCTATGTATAGCATACAGTGCTGCGTTTCTGCAGTGAGGCAAGAACTTCTCCTCCTGCTCCCGGAAAAAAAATTGATTGGGCCAAGCAGCACTCAACCTTTCACAAGGAGCTTTGTGTTCTAAGAATTAATTCAAAGTTACCTCTGGCTGAGTTTGTGTTCATGACGAGTGGAGTTTGTGATGTCATCAGCTCACTTCTTCATCTCAGCCAATCAAAAAAATCTTTACATTCATTCATAGAAAACAAAGGTTCCTGTGAAAGGCTAATCGATGTTCTGGCAGCAGGACAGGAAGTTCTTACCCCACTGCTGAAACACAGAGCTGTATACTGTACTGTATGTAGCTGAGGTCACATATAGTTTATACAGTGCACACAGCCACTGCAATTGTTAGTGAAGTAAATAGTTTCATTTAATTATTTAATGTTGAATGAAACATGGAGATCAGCTTTAATTTCTCTATGTTTGGGGACCACTGAAAATCCTGTAACTAAAACAGGAATAGAAGAAAAGACATTTAATGACACCTGTTCTAGTGACAACTCTCTAAGAGGGCATTTCCTTCACTTTGGAGAAACTTCTTGATGTGTCTACAAGATAGCAAGCATAATGAAATCTCCCCATTTTGGTCAAAAAATTGCAAAAAAAAAAACCCTGCAAACAAGCAAAAACTCCTACCACTGCTCAACAATTTATCACAGAGAAGCAAATAAATAATTCAAATCAGTGTGTCATTAGACATACAGTTCCCTTCTGGAGGGCACTGCACTATAGTCCTGGTCTGGGGAAGAAACTGGTTACAGTTAATGTCATGCCTCCAGTAATTCAGTCTCTGCTCTCAGTGTGAATAAGTAAGCCCTCTCACCAGTCCCTGTGGTGTGGGTGGGAACTCTTGCTGTAGAAGAGGACCCCCTCTGTCTCTCCACATAATGTCTCCGGAGATTCGGAAGTGGGAAGTACAGGGTGAGAGGACACCCTGGCCTTCCTGCAGCAATGGAGCAGATGCAATCATTGCGGTCTGCGCTGCTCTGTCCCAGATGTCTCTGCTGCTAGGTCTCAGGCTCTGTGCCTGCTGGTCTGGCCTCTCAGCAGTGTGATCAGCATGCAGCAGGTGTGCTCTCGCTGGTTCCCTTGGTGCCAAGTGAAAGAGCCTAGCTGAACAGTCTCAGAAAAGCAGCTCCACTGTTCCTCCTTGTTTTGCAAACAAGCAAAAACTCCTACCACTGCTGAACAATTTATCACAGAGAAGCAAATAAATAATTCAAATAAGTCTGTCATTAGACATACAGTTCCCTTCTGGAGGGCATTGCACTATAGTCCTGGTCTGGGGAAGAAACTGGTTATCACCCTCACTAAGGATCTACCTGTGGATGCTGGGTGGCAGACAGCTCATGGGACACTGTGAGCTAAAGGCCTTGCTGGGAACTATTAGTTGTACAAGTGCCAGAAGATAATTAAGTGCCAGAGGTTGCTATATGGATTGCTGCTGTAGGGTCCTAGATATACTGGCCATTGCTTGCTTCCCTGCTACCTTCAGAAAAGTTGCTATTTGGAGATTAGAGCACAGGAACAATACTTACAATGTGCACCGATGGTGATTATACTAGGCCTAGACCGACTGGATGTGCCTTGTCCATGAAATGAAAGAAAGGGGAGAAATAAACAAGGGGGACTTGCAGGATGTTTTTTCGGGAGGGGCAGTCTATTTATCCTGTTCTTCTGCCATCTGTCAGGGCCTTTTAGAAGTGCTGGTACACTTAACGACAGTTTTAATAAACCAGTATGCAGTATAAATGCAGTAAAGATGCAGGTGTGATATGGGGGCAGTAAAGATGAAGTATAAGTGCAGGATAGGTCCTGCATACTTAATGTCATGCCTCCAGTAATTCAGTCTCTGCTCTCAGTGTGAATAAGTGAGCCCTCTCAACAGTCCCTGTGGTGTGGGTGGGAACTCTTGCTGTAGAAGAGGGCCCCCTCTGTCTCTCCACATAATGCCTCCGAAGATTCAGAAGTGGGAAGTACAAGGTGAGAGGATGCTCTGGCCTTCCTGCAGCAATGGAGCAGATGTAATCATTGTGGTCTGCGCTGCTCTGTCCTGGATGTCTCTGCTGCTAGGTCTCAGGCTCTGTGCCTGCTGGTCTGGCCTCTCAGCAGTGTGATCAGCATGCAGCAGGTGTGCTCTTGCTGGTTCCCTTGGTGCCAAGTGAAAGAGCCTAGCTGAACAGTCCCAGAAAAGCAGCTCCACTGTTCCTCCTTGTTTTGCAAACAAGCAAAAACTCCTACCACTGCTGAACAATTTATCACAGAGAAGCAAATAAATAATTCAAATAAGTCTGTCATTAGACATACAGTTCCCTTCTGGAGGGCACTGCACTATAGTCCTGGTCTGGGGAAGAAACTGGTTATCACCCTCACTAAGGATCTACCTGTGGATACTGGGTGGCAGACAGCTCATGGGACACTGTGAGCTAAAGGCCTTGCTGGGAACTATTAGTTGTACAAGTGCCAGAAGATAATTAAGTGCCAGAGGTTGCTATATGGATTGCTGCTGTAGGGTCCTAGATATACTGGCCATTGCTTGCTTCCCTGCTACCTTCAGAAAAGTTGCTATTTGGAGATTAGAGCACAGGAACAATACTTACAATGTGCACTGATGGTGATTATACTAGGCCTAGACCGACTGGATGTGCCTTGTCCATGAAATGAAAGAAAGGGGAGAAATAAACAAGGGGGACTTGCAGGATGTTTTTTCGGGAGGGGCAGTCTATTTATCCTGTTCTTCTGCCATCTGTCAGGGCCTTTTAGAAGTGCTGGTACACTTAACGACAGTTTTAATAAACCAGTATGCAGTATAAATGCAGTAAAGATGCAGGTGTGATATGGGGGCAGTAAAGATGAAGTATAAGTGCAGGATAGGTCCTGCATACTTAATGTCATGCCTCCAGTAATTCAGTCTCTGCTCTCAGTGTGAATAAGTGAGCCCTCTCAACAGTCCCTGTGGTGTGGGTGGGAACTCTTGCTGTAGAAGAGGGCCCCCTCTGTCTCTCCACATAATGCCTCCGAAGATTCAGAAGTGGGAAGTACAAGGTGAGAGGATGCTCTGGCCTTCCTGCAGCAATAGAGCAGATGTAATCATTGCGGTCTGCGCTGCTCTGTCCTGGATGTCTCTGCTGCTAGGTCTCAGGCTCTGTGCCTGTTGGTCTGGCCTCTCAGCAGTGTGATCAACATGCAGCAGGTGTGCTCTGGCTGGTTCCCTTGGTGCCAAGTGAAAGAGCCTAGCTGAACAGTCCCAGAAAACCAGCTCCACTGCTCCTCTTTGCCTCAGTGTCTCTTGGGAATTATAGTGACCATAAGCTCTAAATATGGCATACTTCCTGGACTTCAAATGAATCCTCGGTGCATAGGAATTAATAAGCTTTTCTGGCTATAGTCCTCCCTCTGATGACTGGAGGGGATAGTGTAACACAACAGTCAACATAACAGCAGAAAGTAAAAGCAAGCTGATTGTAGAGAGAGAAAAGTGTCTCCTTCCTGTAGTCCAGAATATGGCTATACTTCATTTAGAGATTTGAACTGCTCTGCAGAAAGGCTTTGTGTAGACCAGAGTTCTTCTTTATTTTTGATCTTTAATTCTTGAAAAACTCATTTACACTATATTGATACTGAGCTTTTTAACCATCTATAAATCCATGGAGAACAGATTAAATTATGTCTTGCCATGTTAATGGATATTGCCCTTTTCATGCCCTCCCTTGATGGTCAGCAGACCGAGCAATGACATTTAAATTTATTTCTCACCAACAAGAACGGTTAGATATTTAGAACATAATATATGTATAAAATAGGTGCACATTAAATCACACAGAACTTTGGAATAACCCTGCAAAGCTGTGCCACTGTCTGGGAAGGAAAGTTGAAGTTTAATGCTATACCCAAAATACTAAATAACATTACATTTGATAATCACAATGATAAATGAGATTGCAAAGAGTATGAGAGATTTTTTTCCTCTTGTCTCAAGGAGACACAGATGCAGAATTCATTGTAGTGGAAATTGTGAGGACAGCATTGGAATGAATAATGAGTAAATGGAGATTTCTCAGAAAGAATTAAGGTCAGTACAAAATAAGGAAGGAAAAACTAAAATTCTGACATATATACTAAGCTTGATGGATGGTCCTATGTATGAGCAAAGTGATCCAATGACAATGACATGTTTCTTCGGTTTATGGTCAGTTAAATGCATGCGCTCTGATGTAATAAAAGTAATAATTTAAATATCTTTTGGGTCAGTCCAACAGAAATGCATATATGGGTATGTGGATTGATGTGCATAAAGTAACTAGATTGGGCTGCTTTGGCAGAATCATGGGTATCATCAGATAACAGTAAGATTCAAAATGTGATGTTGTTTTTTTCTAAAAGTAAACCTTTCCTAAAAAATATATATATTCTGGCTGGAGGGATGTTTCTCAAGAGGATGCCTGACACATTAGTGAAAGTATGTAAGGTGGGCCAGTACACAGGCAGGCTGCAGCTTTTTAGACAGGTGAAACTCATACTACTCACAGGTGCTGGTGAACAGGTTCTTGAATATAAAGTACAAGATATAACCCTGGTTGGGTCAGGAGTGGTGGTGGTTCGGGGAAGAAGTCACCGTTGTGGTGGTAAAGAGCAGACCCCACCTATGGAACATATGCTAGGTGACCTGGGCTCCTGTGTAACATGGGCTTCTCGGCTGGGCTGTCGGAGCCCTGCCTTGAAACCACAGAGAAATACATGGACCTGTTACATGAGTACCTTCAACCACTTATGAGTCAGTGCAACAATGGACCAGGAGGACGATATAGCAGCTTTTATTAAAGAGGTATATTTGTAGTTGATGATGTCAGTCTGCTATCATCAGCCTTGCCATTGCTACCGATCCCATACAGCAAGCTAGCACAATGTGTATGACTGTCCATACTAGCGTGTGTGCTGTTCAGGACTAAGTTTATCATAATACAAATCACTGGACACTATGGAAATAAAAGGAGAGTGCATGCAGGCCCTAAGAGGTACAAACCTGCGCTTTGTCCATGCAGGGTAAAACCACAGATCCAGTTAAACGTTAGATGCAATGGTATTGCTTTGTTCACCTCTGCTGCATGGAGCAAGGAGAAGAAGCCCTGTGTAACCATCAGGTTGACTTGAGTTGGAGCTTATACAGGGCTTGGGAATCTCTCTTAATCCCAATGTGAATGCATTGGGCCAGTCACCAAGCACCAACACGATGATGGGGGAGGGAAGGAAGGCGAGTATGTGCAGTTGGGGTTAGGAATTAAAGTGAACCAGTTTCCTTTGCTGCCTGCCCATTACATTACTTCTATGTCCCTGCAAATCTGTAATGTTTTAGTGACTGGCATGTGAAACTGCAGCACACAATGGGGTGTGTCTGATAAATAGTTTATGGTCAAAGTAAATATCCTAGTCACAGTGAAGATCGTAGTCACCATTCACCATAGTGGTAAGTATTATAACGTCTAGCTTGAATTGTTGCTTTTTTTAAAACATTTTTCTGGCAACAGTATTGCTTTAAGAGCAGAGAAGCCTTGCTAGTCATAATTAGATTTTTCACATATCAGCAATAAATAAATGTTCTTGCAGGAAATGTCATTTATAGCTTCAGAAGATCTCATGCTGTCAGACAAACAGAGACCTATTTGCAGAATAGCAAATCGGTCTTGGAATACATGCCTTTGCTGTTGATTTATATCTTTGTTAAACAACATGCATACTGTACAGTATATCTTACAACCTAGGTGTTATTGCGTTGCCTGTAAAAGACATGATGTTAGACAGAATCCCACTTTAAGTACACTCATAGGTATAATCCATTATTTGGCACTGGGTATTATATATGACTGATCACTGAAGCGTGACACCATGCGTCACCGGACATCAGGAAGTAGTGGAATCCTTTTGAAAATCTGGAACCTATTCTGTCATAAACAGTAAAAAACATCATAAATCCTGAGAAAAGATTATTATGAGTTGCATTCTGTGACCCTGGAAGCTGCTCTCACAGATTTTCCATTCTGATAGCAATACAGATTTGCCAGTAATATCACAGACACAAAATCTCACTTTGTGCGAGTCAGCAGATCTTTAATATTCTCTTCTTAATGTGCTGAGGAATGAAGCAGCAAGAATTCTGTGACCTCCTTAATGTTCTACGGCTGCCTCCCCCAGGATAAATATCAGCCAAATACTATGCTATGCAGACTTTAATATGAACATGATACAAGAAGAGATAGACATTAACATTAAAGGCACACTCCAGTCAAACATGACATTTTGAATTTAAGCTCACTCTTGAGACTCAGCCTACCAGCTAACTTTTATCCTGACTCTTATACGGCTGGCTGCCCTGCTTATTAAATCTAATGACTGCTGGCCAAGTAAGGCCTCTGCCTATACAGTTAAAGTTGAACTCCAAGAAATCTAAGCTGCCTGTCTAGGGAACTTGGAAAAGTGCTTTTTCTTACCCGATCCCAAGCTCCTGCAGACTCCTTTACATGGCTGAACTAGTCCCCACAGCCTTAAGGGAGCCTTTTCTCCTCTAAGATGTTAGGCTAGATGCCCTTTGAAGTAATCAATACCAATGTAGGGACTATGGCCCTGAACTGGATGTGAGGACGCAGAGGAATAGTCTACGGGGGAGCATTATCTGCTTTGGACATTAAATATTGGATAAGTAAAAGTGTTTTTCTGTCCCCTAGATGGAAAACAGAGGGTTTTTGATGTAGCACCCTGGAGTTTAGGCAGGGTTTCTTCTCGCTAATTTACTTGCCCGGAATAGTCATCTTGGCTAATTTTTAGTGATCAATTGATTTCTCCCTAAGTTTGGCCTTGTTACACTTTTCTCTTCTACCACTAGGTGGCCGCGTACCTGGTGGTACTAGATACGAGAAGGGCATTGCAAGGTCAGATTATGGGTTTGTGGGGTATCTCAGCCAATGGGCAGGGGTTTTCTTGAATCCCTTGGTCTGCTGAGAGAACCTATATATTCGGGTGGAGTCAGGTGATCAGTGTTCTGTGCCACCTGGATGGCTGTCTGGGTGGACATGTGTGGTACTGCCCAGGCTGCTAGGCTTAAAATTGTGCCTATCCTGGGCACATCTGGCTGCTAGGTTGTCTGAGGGCCTATCCAGAAGCAAGAGAGAGCAGTGCAGGGTTGGGATTGCGGCTTGCAATCCAACTAAAAGTGACGATTCTGCCAGCCGGAGAACCTGCTGTGGTTGGAGGTAGAAAAGAAGCTGTCGTCACTAAGGGACCAACCATCTTATTACCAGGGACCACAGTGAGTAAATGAAGCAAGTACCGGAGCAGCATTCTCACCAACCGGGGACGATGAAGAATCAGGAAGCTTCAGTGGGTTTCAAGCCAGGGACCCAGCTAGAGGAGATGACGCTTGCAGAGCAGTCTTGTGTGCCAAGCTAGGGACCCAAAAGAGAGATGGGAGTGACGCTTGTGGAAGATACCACCATGAAGATTGGAGGAGCTCAATGGATTTAGTAACAGTGAATCATCTAGTCTAGTGAGAGACCGGGAGCTCAGTGGGTTGGAGAACTACAAGGAGTGATTGTAGTGGAAGTACTGTTACGCTTTGTGTTGTGTTGCCATGGCAGAAAGCATTCCTACACATGCAAATGTGGCATCTTGCTGGATGCCTTTCCCTGCATGGCTGTCCTCCTGTTGAAGTCTCAGAGTCTACCAATTGAACTTGCAACTATCTAAGGGTATCCTGGCCCTAACCCTCTCTCCCCCAAAAAGTTTGTTAAGAGAAATAAACTCTCTTTTGCATTCAAGAAGTGTCTGGCGCCCAATAGCTTTAACTACCCTGCAACCACCATGCCTCACAACCCACCATATACAGAAGGACTTTGGATGTCTTTGGCCCTGGAAGTTCTCATCAGACTGAAGGAGACCTGGGACCTTGCTACATTAGGTTTCCTGGAGCTTGGCTAGAAAGTGTATGTCCATTCATTACCCAAATTTACCCCAAATATCCCCTTACAGCTCTAATTATTTCCAAGGATTATTCATGTTTTTTTTTGTTTGTTTTTTTACCTCATTCCTGTATTAAGAAACAACTTTTTGTTACCCCCTGTGTCATCATCACCAGACTTGCAAAATTCTTGAAGGGGTAGTTGTTGAAAGCTCAGTTCCTGCTCATAAAGGCAAAGTTTTCAGAACTGCTTTTCCCCTTTTCCTGCATGCAGTGTATGGACATATTCTTGGGAAACAAGGCAACTGCAAAATTTTGCTGGGTCAGAAATTATTATTTGCATTTGGAGAGGAGCAGAAGGACCAGGCAAAGTCCATCAGACGGAGTTGACAACACTGGTTTCGATTTTATAGCAGAATATTGTGCTGTCAGTTCACAACAGGAAGTTAGGAGCACATTGGCTTTTTGGCAGCTCAGCTGATATTCTCCTGCACAGCTCTTTTAACCACTAAGCCACCGCCCATCATCATATGACGGCGGGACGAGGCTTCTGTTGTTCTGGGCGGACGTCATATGACGTCCTCGCCCTCCCGAGCCACTAGGGGGCGCGCGCGCGTGCCCGCTGCGTCGCTCGGGACCCGGTGCGCGTGCCCGGCGGCCGCGATGTCCGCCGGGCACCCGCGATTGCCGGGTAACAGAGCAGGACCGTGGATCTGTGCATGTAAACACAGATCCACGTCCTGTCAGAGAGGAGAGGAGACCGATGGCGTGTCCCTTGTACATAGGGACACTGATCGGTCACCTCCCCCAGTCAGTCCCCTCCCCCCACAGTTAGAACCACCTCCTTAGGTCATACATTAACCCCTCGATCGCCCCCTAGTGGTTAACCCCTTCCCTGCCAGTCACATTTACACAGTAATCAATGCAATTTTATAGCATTGATCGCTGTATAAATGTGAATGGTCCCAAAAATGTGTCAAAAGTGTCCGATGTGTCCGCCGCAATATCGCAGTCACAATAAAAATCGCAGATCGCCGCCATTACTAGTAAAAAATAAATAAATAATAAAAATGCTATAAATCTATCCCCTATTTTGTAGACGCTATAACTTTTGCGCAAACCAATCAATATAAGCTTATCGCAATTTTTTTTAACCAAAAATATGTAGAAGAATACATAATGGCCTAAACTGAGGAAAAAATTTGTTAAAAAAAAAAAAAAAATTGGATATTTATTATAGCAAAAAGTAAAAAATATTGTGTTTTTTTCAAAATTGTCCCTCTTCTTTTGTTTATAGCGCAAAAAGTAAAAACCGCAGAGGTGATCAAATACCACCAAAAGAAAGCTCTATTTGTTGGGAAAAAAATGATAAAAATTTCATTAGGGTGCAGTGTAACATGACTGCGCAATTGTCATTCAAAGTGCGACGGCGCTGAAAACTGAAAAATGGCTTGGGCAGGAAGGGGGTGAAAGTGCCCTGTATTGAGGTGGTTAAAGACTGCATAGGTTTATTTATAATAGACATACAGTTTAATAAGGTATCATTTTGACTGTACAGGATGTCCCCAAACAAGATAGGGTCTGTTGGTTTGTTCTTAAAGTGGATGTAAACCCAATGTCATCCTTTCTAAACTACTGCCATAGGGGTTATCTATAAGGATATACATGTCTCCTGCATGTATCTTTACCTGTCAAATGTCTCCCCTCTGTCTGTTATTAGACCTGAAAAACTGCAGATTCTGTGGGTGGTTCTGTTGTCTGGAGCTCGGTGGGTGGAATCGTGATGTCAGTAGACTCCCCGCCCACCTCTACACTCCCCTTGTCAATATGCATTTTCTCCTGTGTATTTCTAACTGAACTTCTGCTATGATCTCTAACATCCAGTAAAAAGACAGGAAAGTAACCACATGACTTCAGCATGCCAAATCATGCTGAGGTGTGGAACAGCCAATCCTTGCAGAGCTGCTGAAGAAAGGAGTGGGGAAGGAAATTAAAAAATCATGCCTGTGTCTTAGGCTGTCACTCACAGAAAGGGGGAGGATTTGACAAAGTTTTTGTCAGTTTGTCAAGATTTTTCTCACTGAACAATAAAAGAGGATTGCTCAGAGCTGGATTAACTCTGTGTGGCAAGACTGGGCTCAAATGATAGGAAATCTTATACTCTACAGTATGATATATATATATATATATAAAAAAAAATGTTTGAGTTTACATCCACTTTAAGTTGAATTTGTATGGCAGTTGGAACAGGTACATTTTTTAAGTGTAACTCCATCCAAAAAAAAATATTTTTTTGATAACATAGGGAAGGGTTAACACCCCTGTAACATTTGTTTTGCTGTCTGTGCCCCTGTTTAGAAGATTTCACCTCACTTTCTGCCCCTGTGACAATTGGATTTTGAAAATTTTGGGTTGTTGTGGAAACAAGAATTGCTGATACAGCTTCAGTGGAGAGAACTTTTCCTGTGACAACTTGCAGGAGTGAATTTCCTTCCTAGGGGGTAGATTTCCTCTCACTTCCGGGTGTCTCCCTCTGTTTGTAAATCGGATGTTTGTAACTCGGGGACTGCCTGTATAGGTATTGGCCACACATTTAATCATCACCATCAGTAAATATACATTCATAACAAGATATTTTACACAGTAACAATATTATAGGCTTAGGACCAATGGAACAAGCAAATGCTTGATTTAAAAAAAAAAAGTGGGCGGTGTTGGATGCTGAAAGTGGGACAGGGTCTAAGATAAAAATGAATTTGTTACGTTTTATTTTTCCCACCCAGTTCTGTTCAGCGTACTGAAAAGATACGTTTTACTCACCTGATCCCCTGCTCCCCCAGCAGCCGTTGCTATGTCCATGTATTCTATGTGTTGCCATCTCCTCTGTGTCACATCACAAATGTGGGCATTCTAATTTAATAAAAAAATACCTTGCAGCTGCATCAGCGAGTTTTCTGTGTCTGTTAATGTTCTACCTGTTTGTGGCTGTGTCAGATCTAATTACTGCACCTGCACCAGTGCTAGACTGAGCCTAGGTTCACATTGGAGCGATTTGTCATGCGATTTGAGAGATCAAGTCGCAGCCTATTGGAGGTAATGACACTGTTCTAATCGGTGACATACCGATTTGCAAAAGTAGTTCCTGCACTACTTTTGCCAATTTCAGGTGTGACTCCAATAGACATCTGTGCAAGAAGCCACACAGATGTCTATCAAGTAGCACCTAAAATCGCACTGACCTTGCTACTTTGAAATCACACTACTTCAAGTGAAGTGGGCGCAATTTCAAAGTAGCATCAATGTGAACAATGGCTCAGGACTGGTTCACACCATGAATTGCACAAGAACATGCTGCATGCCGCTGTGCGATTCACATGTGGTGTACTGAGGTGCAATTTGAACCCATTCATTTTGAGAGGGCTGAATCGCATTTGACCACAGCAAAAATAGTACATGGACTACATTAAAAAGCACACTGCAACTGGATTGCATGGTACTTCTGTACCATGTGATCCGGTGCAGGCAAACGCACTGCGCTTGTGATCTGTGTTTTGGGTGTCGTTAACTTAACATTGACAACTGCTGCAGATCACAACTGCAGTGTGTTTTGAACGTGGTGCATGAAACGCGCACAGGAAACAGATTTCCTGCACTGTGTTCTGGTGTGAACAGGCACTAGGAGACCCAGGGATTGTGGGATATATAGATTCTTTACAGCAAGCTCAGTTCTTAGACTACATACAAAGGTCATGCATTAATCACTGCAGTACAAATATAGTGATCTAAGCTTTCAAGCATTTAGCTTATGAAGAGGTTTGAGAGGGGATCATTATATGTGTAGCGTTACCCCCCTAGAAGCCACTTGGTTTCATGGGTCCTCTGTTTTCTGCCACAACTCTTGCCGACCAGTATGGGGGTGGGTTTGTCCGGCCAGCCAGTATGGGAGAGACCTTTCATCCGCACTGCCCATCACGTCACTTCATAGTGCACAACCCGGCTCAGCCTCAGCTCCGCTGCATTGCTGAAAGGTAGCCAATGGCTGTGCAGCAATGCTGGTTTCTGAAATTCCAGCCAATGAGGCTGTAGCAATGTTCCTGCATGACGTTAGCCCTCCCACTTCATGCAGTGATGTGAGAAGGAGGAGAAAAATACAGAGGAGAATAAGTGAAATAATAACAGATGAGTAAGGCGTTAGAGTGTATTTTCAGTTAACATATTTTCATACAGAAAAATAAATGTTGTAAAACTTGGAGGACAGATATATGTTCTGTCCTATGCCCACTAGTGGAATGTTTTTACTTATGTTTTTTGGTGCAATTGCGTATAGTTTATATACTGTTTATGTGCGTATTTGCAAAACTAAAGTGGGCCAGTCTGGATGAAGTCCAGGGCCAAATTTTTGTCCCAGTTCCGCCCTGCCTGAGGACTTAAAGGTTAGCAATCTACCACTCTCTAAGAATGTAATAAGATTACGAAACCACCTAATGGTAAATCACTTGAATATATTATGGCAATTCAAAGTAACATGGTATAAACCAGCAAACAGACAGTTACACAGACATGAGTTGAGTTGAGAGGAATCTTAATATAGCGCGGTCTTACCTCAAAGCGTCCCGACATAAGAGCAATAAGGTCAATGATACACTAACTGGCACCCAAAGGCTATAGCAGCATTATATTTTATTACAAGTGCTACTAGAGTCTCTGTAGAGGTACTAATTAACTAACAAAATGGTAAATGGGTCCTTGTGCACATGCTATGCATATAACCCCTATGACATGTGGGTGTTTGCATCTCTGGTGAACGGGGTACCCCTGAACATGTCTGAAAGTACCTGGTATCTGATATTCAATTTTGTCCGGCTTTCAGTGGGGCCCTTATTATGATGGGGCACTGTCCCTTTAAGAGTGTAAGTAGATGACAATGGCTAAGCTGCTAAGAAGGGGCAGTCTTTATTGGGCTAACAAAGTATGATGGGCCTCTAGGATCTACAGTTCGGCTCACCACTTCCTGGCAGGCAGCTAATCGGGTCCCAATGGCTTGGAGATCAGTAGTTACCAGTGATCAGGTCCCAGATCCTCACACAGGTCACAGTCTCTCAGCTTAGACCATGAAGACACAGTGACTCTTTCTCCCAACTTTGCCTCTGAAGGCAACTCCAACAGGCTCAGGTGCAGGTCCATCCCCTCTCACTGACTGGGGAACAGGCACAGCAACAGGTCCATTTAGCTGCTTTAGCAGGCCCTCAGATGTGAGGCACAGACCCTGACCGCAGGTCTATCCCCATCGCTCTCTTGCCAAGACTGCCCTGATCTCTGCAGATTTGCTTGGGAAAACAGTAAAGTTTCTTCTTTTATTGATGCAGTTGCTTGTGGAAAGTCCGGTAACCATAAACCTCCATTGGCAAGTATGGTGCATCACCCCTTTATTCACTTGCTGACCGCCCACCGTACATTTACTGCAGCAGGGCGGCCACTCTTAGTCTAGGGCACAGCGGGAGCCCAGCGGCAGGTACCACAAACTCAATGTCCCCCCGCACCCGCTGATTACACAGTACACAGGTAGAACAACAATCTGTAAACAAGGCGGAATGTCATTCTGTCAAAGGGAAAGGTATTGATCCTGTGTTTCTGCAAAGCAGGAGCATGGATCTTTGACTTCCTCTAGTCAAAGCACTTCCCCCACAGTGAGTAAGCACAACCTAGGCACACAGTTAACCCTTTGATCGCCCCTGGTGTTAACCCCTTACCAGCCAATATATTTTTAGCACTGATGACTGTAATAATGTCACTGGTCCCCAAAAAAGTGTCAGTTAGGTGTCCGATTTTTCCGCCGCAATATCGCAGCTCCACTATAAGTCGCTGATCGCCGCCATTACTAGTAAAAATAAATAAATAAAAATATGCCATAGTTTGTAGACGCTATAACTATATGCTTATTGGGATTTTTTTTTACCAAAAATATGTAGCAGAATACATATTGGCCTAAATTGATGAGGAAATTTGTTTTTTTTACATTTTTTTTTATTGAACGTGTTTTAGAGCAGAAAGTAAAAAATATGGTTTATTTTTTTTCAAAATTGTCGGTCTTTTTTTGTTTATAGCACAAAAAATAAAAAACGCAGAGGTGATCAAATACCACCAAAAGAAGGTGCTATTTGTGGGAAAAAAGGAAATACATGCAGTGTCATATAGCAAAAAATGGCCTGGTCAGGAAGGGGGGTAAGCTTCCGGAGGTGAAGTGGAAGAACTACAACTCCCATGACACTCTGCAGCACGTCCTCCTCTGACTGCTCCTATTGGCTCTGACTCTCCTGCCCTCTGATTTGATCCAATCTGCATTACAAGAGGGGAGGGGTGAGAGCAGAGAGTGAGGGAAATTGCACACAGAACAACAGCACACAGTGAGAAGGGAGAGAGCTGGCTGCAGACACTCAGCCCCTCTGTCACATTCAAAATCCTCAGCAGCAGGGATGAAGCAGGACAGGTCACCCTTATGTTTACAGTAGACCGTTTACTGTGTGACTGGTCAGCACAGTTCGCTCTTATGTTTACAGTAGACCGGCAGGGAACACACACAGAGCCAGCACATGCAAATACAGAGTCCTAGTTCAGCAGCACACTTATGCATAACCTATGCAGAGAACAGAGCTGTTGGATGCACCAAGCAGGCCCAGCCACTATCAGGGGTCTCAAACTGGTGGTCCTCCAGCTGTTGCGGAACTGCAAGTGACATCATGCCTTTGCCTGAGGGAGTCATGCTTGTAACTGTCAGCCTTGCAATGCCTCATGGGACTTGTAGTTTTGCAACAGCTGGAGGGCCGCCAGTTTGAGACCCCTGCAAACAGGCTGCCTGTAGAAAACCAGAGGGAGGGGCTGATAAAAGACCTGTCACTCTGTATGAGGTGAGAGAGAGCAGCAGTGACCGGTCTTTATTACAGGAAGCTCCTACACAGAGGAAAAGTTTCACGCTAAATTACTGCACAGATCTGGAAGAAGTACACAAGGCACACTAATGCACCATACACACAGCCGGATTTTCCGATGGAAAATGTTCGATAGGAGCTGGTTGTCGGAAATTCCGACCGTGTGTAGGCTCCATCGGACATTTTCCATCGGAATTTCCGTCACACAAAATTTGAGATCTGGATCTCAAATTTTCCGACAACAAAATCCGTTGTCGTAAATTCCGATCGTGTGTACACAATTCCGACGCACAAAGTTCAACGCATGCTCGGAATCAAACAGAAGAGCCGCACTGGCTATTGAACTTCATTTTTCTCGGCTCGTCGTACATGTTGTGCGTCACCGCGTTCTTGACATTAGGAATTTCCAACAAGATTTGTGTGACCGTGTGTATGCAAGACAAGTTTGAGCCAACATCCGTTGGAAAAAATCCATGGATTTTGTTGTCGGAATGTCCGATCGTGTGTACGGGGTATAAGATTCAAGTAAAAATACACATGCCTCCTGTAGTTATACAATACAGTGACTTGAAAGGTATTCATAACTCTTAAAATTTTCCACATTTTGTCAGGTTACAACCAAATACGTAAATGTATTTCATTGGGATTTTATGTGATACACCGACACAAAGTGGCACATAATTGCGAAGTGGAAAGAAAATGATAAACGGTTTTCAAATTTTTTTACAAATAAATATCTGAAAAGTGTGGTGTGAATTTATATTCAGCCCCCTTTACTCTGATACCCCTAACTAAAATCTAGTGGAACCAATTGCGTTCAGAAGTCACCAAATAAGTAAATAGAGTCCACCTGTGTGCAATTTAAGAGCATTTGTTAACTTTAGTCAGAGTTGCACAGTTAGTTTTTATCTACAAACACTCCTTACCTGCATAAGCATTTTTTTCTGGTAAAGGTAAACTAACCATTTAATATCCACCGAAAGTTAGGACCTAAGGGCATTCTGGTCTTAAGCTTAAAAATCTGAAAGGCTTTATGTTGAACTAAACAATGGAATGATTTTAGAGGGCATTGGTTCCAATCTGGAGCGTCTGCAACCCTTGGTTTTCAGACTACCTATTTTTACATATGACACCAAGGCAGTGCTATCCCAAATTACAGCATCTGAATTAGGAACAGAGTTACATATGTGTGACCTTGGACTTTTGAGTACTTTAATCATCCATTCCTCATGGCAAGCTACCATTGTCTTGAAACGTCACATAGTCACCTACAATTACTATTTTGAGGATTTGGCAGCTTCTTGGTGGTGAAGCCTTTGCATTCACACAACTTTTTTTCTGTTTGATGGGGTTTTCTATTTGCAGAGATGCGGAGCTTAAATTTTAAATATATTACAACATTTTTGCCCTTGATTGCATCTTTACGGGTGGAACCTCGCATTCCAACCATATGTACTACTGCTATATAGACCACCTATTACTAAATTGGTCAAGGCACACAAGAGGAACTAAGTGACTTTACAGTGTTATTGGCAACAAGTTAAATGTAGGTTTTACCGGTTCGTGGTTTTTATATATGTGTGATTTCTGGATCCAGTGGGTAATCTGGTTCGGTGATTACCATTATCTTTGTCATGCATACCTTTGTTAGTAGATGGGTATATAAGGATGGGGGGATCCATCCATACTTTGCTACAACTAAGGCCAGGATTGGCTGAAATGTATCAGCGTCTGTATGGTTTTCATCCTGTACTTGCTATGAAGAAATAAACTTGCATTGTAGAACTTTCAAAAGTGCTGGTGTTTTGTGGCTTGTTGCTATATTGCTAGCTTTGCTTTAAACAAATCCCAGTACTGATGGATAAGCACTGGCCTACACTATATCTTATTAAAGTCTACTGGGAATCAGAATATTCAGATGATGTATAACCGCTGGCTAAACATACACACACAGAATTGTGTTCCTAATCATTGTGTTAGCCGGGGGAAGCAGCTCTATATTAGGGAGCGGAGATGAGTAATGACTATATGCAGAGGGAAGTGTATCACAGGCAAAGTGAAAACGGCAAATCTTCCTATTAACATATCCCATCTTATTATAGCCCAAGCAGATAGAGAGAGACGTGCTGCTCATTACAGCTGTCACCAACTGCTAACTCTCCGATAAGCAATCAGAAGTGTGATTTGTGAATGCGTAATTTACATGCAAATATTCCTTGATGTACTACAAGTTTACCACGCGCGGCACTGTACTGCTGAAAACCGGCTAATGTTGACATTATCTAGAACCCCATGGCTAGAGATGCCAACTGTTCCCAAATGCTGGAAACAGAGCCAGCATACTGAGATTCGCTCTTGGAGTATTTTGTTCTCTAACAATGCTGCTGATTTCTAAAACCGACAATATAATTAGTGTGACTTTAACAGTGGTGTCTGCTGCATTGTGTAGGACTGGTGCAACATTTCAAAAACTTCTCTGTCTATGCCTAACTCATAAAAACACCCTGTTGCCACACCATTCATTTCAATAACAATTTCCTGTAACAATATGTAATAACAATATGTGTAATAAAGGCATCTCAGGGATGTTATTTACTTGTAAAAGCCTTACTTTTGTAGACTTTCAAACTCCTTAACATCAAAACTTCAAATATTTCTCCTACACAAGTCCTTTTCTTGTCTAAAACAACTTCCATGTATGTTGGTGGGTTTACATCTTCCTGGTGGCCCGGCAAACCCTGGCTAAAGCCTGGAAACAACCGTCGATACCTTTCGCTGAAGTCTAACCCTCCTGAGTATGATACATGAACAATCTATCCATTCTCAATGATACCCACACTAAATATCTTAAAATTTGGGACCCATGGCTTGACTATATCAAACATTTGAACATTGATCCTCTCCTGTTAATCACAGGTGGTAACCAAATAATTGTCACCAACATCAGACCACATGGAAAAAAATTCCTGAAAAAGAAAATGGTAAACATTCAAAATACTTGATGCTGCACTTCTGTGCTTTTAACTTCAGTTTTTTAGATTAGAGACAGGTTCTCTTTAATGAAATAAAAAACCCTCAACTGGATGACTACAGCAGAGCAAAAACACGGCCATTACTTTTTATCCCTGCCAATAGCTGATGAACCGTACAGTCTTATGCAATCTATTTATAAAAAAACAAACAAACAGATAATTACACTAATTGCTTTGATTTGTATAACTTTTAAATACCTGTGTTCAAAGTATGGAACTCATGAAATTGGTCTTGCATAACCAAAAGGGAGACTCTTAATGAGTATGAAACATTTTGGGACATTCAGCTGAAATGACATTTGGAACTCTAAAGCAGTTAAAGAGGAAGCAGACAGTTAATGCAGTTGGAAAAGACCCAACGGAATTACAAATGAAACTGAATCTATTTAAACAAATGTAATCAAAGACTTCACTATCCTTAACTGTTTGAGTCATCAGCAATTAGTTTGTTGCATATTACGTCTTAATGAGAAGAAACAAAGAAGAAAAACTGATTACAGGAAAGCCAAAAATAATCAACATCAAGAAGGTCAGGAATATTTGGCTGGAGACAGACAGGCTTATGGAACACATTGATCTGAAGGGAACCTAGAGGAACTTGTAGAGGAAACAATTCCAGAATTATATCAGTTATACAGGAGGACTTACCTGTTCCCAGCTATATATTTATCTAACAGCATATACTGTACTTGCTAGAATTCCAAATCCCCAAACCAATTTGGATTTACTTTCTGTCCAGCCAAACCATAAATTACTTCTTAACATTGCCTGCTTTCATGTCAAACTCAATCAATTCAGAGAAGCACTACTCCAGATAGTTTGGCTATTTTTTGATGACAACATAGCTTTAAGGGGAACATTATCCAAGAAAAAATAAGGCTGCCGGTGTTGACTCCTCATCCTTAAGATATTAGTTGTCTGGCTATATTCAGACTTACCTGACCTGCATAGTAGTTTGAATTTTTTGAGTTAGGTTATTGAAGCCAGAGGAATAGTGTAACAGTCAGGTAGCTAACTGTGAAAGATTAATAAAGAAATAAATATATATATTAAAAAAAAAATATATATATATATATACAGCATCTCACAAAAGTGAGTACACCCCTCACATTTTTTAAGTTTTTAAAAATATTTTATTATATATTTTCATGTGACAGAACTGAAGAGATAACACTTTGCTACAATATAAAGTAGTGAGTGTACAGCTTGTATAACAGTGTAAATTTGCTGTCCCCTCAAAATAACTCAACACACAGCCATTAATGTCTAAACCGCTGGCAACAAAAGTGAGTACACCCCTAAGTTAAAATGTCCAAATTGGGCCCAATTAGCCATTTTCCCTCCCCGGTGTCAATTGACTCGTTAGTGTTACAAAATCTCAGGTGTGAATGGGGAGCAGATGTGTTAAGTTTGGTGTTTATTGTTCTCACTCTCTCATACTGGTCACCACTGGAAGGTCAACATGGCACCTCATGGCAAAGAACTTTCTGAGGATCTGAAAAAAAGAATTGTTGCTTTACTTAAAGATGGCCTAGGCTATAAGAAGATTGCCAAGGCCCTGAAACTGAGCTGCAGCACGGTGGCCAAGACCATACAGCGGTTTAACAGGACAGGTTCCACTTAGAACAGGCCTCGCAATGGTGGACCAAAGAAGTTGAGTGCATGTGCTCAGTGTCATATTCAGAGGTTGTCTTTGGGAAATAGACATGTGAGTGCTGCCAGCTAGGGATGAGCCGAACACCCCCCCCGGTTTGGTTCGCACCAGAACCTGCGAATGGTCCGAAAATTTGCACGAACTTTAGAACCACATTGAAGTCTATGGGACTCGAACGTTCAAAATCAAAAGTGCTAATTTTAAAGGCTAATTTGCATGGTATTGTCTTAAAAAGGGTTTGGTGACCCGGGTCCTGCCCCAGGGGACATGTATCAATGCAAAAAAAGTTTTAAAAACGGACGTTTTTTAGGGAGCAGTGATTTTAATGATGCTTAAAGTGAAAAAAAAAAGTGAAATATTCCTTTAAATATTGTACCTGGGGGGTGTCTATAGTATGTCTGTAAAGTGGCGCATGTTTCCCATGCTTAGAACAGTCCCTGCACAAAATGACATTTTTAAAGTAATAAAAGATATTTAAAACTGCTTACAGCTTTAAGGTAATGTCCGGTCCCGGTAATATGATGAAAATCAGTGAGACAAATGGCATGGGTACCCCCCCCCCCCCTAGTCCATTACCAGGCCTTTTGGGTCTTGTATGGATATTAAGGGGAACCCCGCACCCAAATTAAAAAAAGGAAAGGCGTGGGGCCCCAGGCCCTCTGAACAGCAGTATACAGGCATTGCAAACAAGAGAGGGACTGTAGGTTTGTTGTTAAGTAGAATCTGTTTGTAATTTTGAACTGGTACATTTTTAAAGTGTAGCTCCAGCCAAAAAAATCTATTTTTAAGCTTTTTGGAAAACATAGGGAAGGGTTATCACCCCTGTAACATTTGTTTTGCTGTCTGTGCACCTCTTCAGAAGATTTTACCTCACTTTCTGTCCCAATGACAAATGTTTTTTGACACACGTTTTTCCCATATTAACTCTTACAGGAGAGAATTTCCCTTCCTAGGGGTAGATTTCATCTCACTTCCTGTTGTCTCCTTCCGTTTGCAAGTAGGAGTCGTTTGTAAGTTGGATGTTTGAAAGTAGGGGCCTGCCCTATACAGTGGGGCAAAAAAGTATTTAGTCAGCCACCAATTGTGCAAGTTCTCCCACGTAAAAAGATGAGAGAGGCCTGTAATTCTCATCATAGGTATACTTCAACTATGAGAGACAAAATGTGGAAACAAATCCAGACAATCACATTGTCTGATTTTTGAAAGAATTTATTTGCAAATTATGGTGGAAAATGCATATTTGGTCACTTACAAACAAGCAAGATTTCTGGCTCTCACAGACCTGTATCTTCTTCTTTAACCGCTTCAGCTCCGGAAGATTTTACCCCCTCCTGACCAGAGCACTTTTTGCGATTAGGCACTGCGTTGCTTTAACTGACAATTGCGCGGTCGTGCGACGTGGCTCCAAAACAAACTTGACGTCCTTTTTTTCCCACAAATAGAGCTTTCTTTTGGTGGTATTTGATCACCTCTGCGATTTTTATTTTTTGCGATATAAACAAAATAAGAGCGACAATTTGGAAACAAAACGCATTATTTTTTACATTTTGCTATAATAAATATCCCCCAAAAATATATAAAACAAAATTTTTTTCCTCAGTTTAGGCCGATCATATTCTTCTACATATTTTTGGTAAAAAAAAATCGCAATAAGCGTTAATTGATTGGTTTGCGCAAAAGTTATAGCGTTTACAAAATAGGGGATAGTTTTATGGCATTTTTATTAATAATTTTTTTTTTTACTAGTAATGGCGGCGATCAGCAATTTTTATTGTGACTGCGATGTTATGGCGGACATGTTGGACATTTTTGACACATTTTTGGGACCATTGTCATTTATACAGCGATCAGTGCGATTAAAAATGCACTGATTACTGTGTAAATGACACTGGCAGTGAAGGGGTTAACCACTAGGGGGTGGGGAGTGGTTAAGTATGTCCTAGGGGAGTGATTCTAACTGTAGGGGGGATGGGCTGTGTGTGTCACTACGCTGATCACTGCTCCCGATGACAGGGAGCTGTGATCTGTGACACTTGTCACTAGCCAGAACGGGAAGAAGCTGTTTACAACAGCATCTCCCCATTCGTCCTCTCCGTGAGGCAATCACGGGTATCCCCGCGGCGATCGAGTCCGCAGGACCCGCGACCCGACTCACAGAGCTCCCGGCCGGCGCGTGCACGCAATGGCACGGCGGGGAATTCAAATGGACGTACCTGTAAGTCCATTTGCCCAGCCGTGCCATTCTGCCGACGTACAACGGCGTGCGCCAGTCGGGAACCGGTTAAGAGGCTCCTCTGTCCTCCACTCATTACCTGTATTAATGGCACCTGTTTGAACTTGTTATCAGTATAAAAGACACCTGTCCACAACCTCAAACAGTCACACTCAAAACTCCAACATGGTGAAGACCAAAGAGCTGTCAAAGGACACCAGAAACAAAATTGTAGACCTGCACCAGGTTGGGAAGACTGAATCTGCAATAGGCAAGCAGCTTGGTGTGAAGAAATCAACTGTGGGAGCAATAATTAGAAAATGGAAGACATACAAGACTACTGATAATCTCCCTCGTTCTGGGGATCCACGCAAGATCTCACCCCCTGGGGTCAAAATGATCACAGGAACGGTGAGAAAAAAAACAGAACCACAAGGGGGACCTAGTGAATGACCTGCAGAGAGCTGGGACCAACGTAACAAAGGCTACCAACAGTAACACACTACGCCGCCAGGGACTCAGATCCTGCAGTGCCAGATGTGTCCCCCTGCTTAAGCCAGTAAATGTCCGGGCTCGTCTGAGGTTTGCTAGAGAGCATTTGGATGATCCAGAAGAGGATTGGGAGAATGTCAGATGAAACCAAAGTAGAACTGTTTGGTAGAAACACAACTCGTCATGTTTGGAGGAGAGAGAATGCTGAGTTGCAACCAAAGAACACCATACCTACTGTGAAGCATGGGGGTGGCAATATTATGCTTTGGGGCTGTTTCTCTGCAAAGGGAACAGGACGACTGATCCATGTACATGAAAGAATTAATGGGGCCATGTATCGTGAGATTTTGAGTGCAAACCTCCTCCCATCAGCAAGGGCATTGAAGATGAAACGTGGCTGGGTCTTTCAGCATGACAATGATCCCAAACACACCGGCCGGGCAACGAAGGAGTGGCTTCGTAAGAAGCATTTCAAGGTCCTGGAGTGGCCTAGCCAGTCTCCAGATCTCAACCCCATAGAAAACCTTTCCCAGCAACAGCCCCAAAACATCACTGCTCTAGAGGAGATCTGCATGGAGGAGTTGGCCAACATACCAGCAACAGTGTGTGACAACCTTGTGAAGACTTACAGAAAACGTTTGACCTCTGTCATTGCCAACAAAGGATATATAACAAAGTATTGAGATGAACTTTTGATATTGACCAAATACTTATTTTCCACCATAATTTGCAAATAAATTCTTTGAAAAATCAGACAATGTGATTTGTTTGCACATTTTGTCTCTCATAGTTGAGGTATACCTATGATGACAATTACAGGCCTCTCTCATCTTTTTAAGTGGGAGAACTTGCACAATTGGTGGCTGACTAAATACTTTTTTGCCCCACTGTATACTCTGCAGAAATTGGGGCCTTAGGTGTTGGTGTTGCCACAACACTGTAGGCCCTCACAGTTACTCTTGGTGGGCGCAGGAACGGGCTCTGCTGTGAAATATTAGATCAAGAATTGTAATTACATGCCCCTGTTGAACAGGGTCAGAAAAATTGGGCCTTTGGTGGTGGTGGTGCCACAACACTGTAAGTCCTCACAGTTACTCTTGGTGGGTGCAGAAACGGGCCCTGTTGTGAAATATTAGATCAAGAATTGTAATTACATGCACCTGTTGAACAGGGGCAGAAAAATTGGGCCTTTGGTGGTGGTGGTGGTGGTGGTGTTGCCACAACACTATAAGTCCTCACAGTTACTCTTGGTGGGAGCTGGAACGGGCCCTGCTGTGAAATATTAGATCAAGAATTGTAATTACATGCACCTGTTGAACAGGGGCAGAAAAATTGGGCCTTAGGCACTGGTGCCACAACACTGCAACCCCTCACAGATACTCTAGTTGGAGCGCAGGAATGAGCCCTCCTGCAAAATATTGCATCAAAAATTGTAATTACACGCCCCTGTTAAACGGGGGCTGAAAAATTGGGCCTTAGTCACTGGTGGTGGCGCCCAGAACCAAAAATATTCTTACAAGCTATCAGCATGATCATTGAGGAGGAAGAGGATAGTCACTCAGCATAACAGGATAGCCACTCAGCATCAGCATAGGCAGGCTTAAAGGTATCTGACATTTCAAAAAAAATTATTCGGTTACATCAGCTTTAAGCGCTTGGTAGCTGGTGGTGATCCAAGACTGATTCATTTTTATGAAGGTCAGTCGATCGACCGAGTCGGTGGACAGGCGCACCCTGTGATCGGTTACAAAACCTCCAGCAGCACTGAATATCAGTTCCGAAAGAACGCTGGATGCAGGACAGGCCAGTAGCTCAATTGCATACCGTGCAAGCTCTGGCCAGTGATCCATCCTCAAGACCCAGTAACCCAGAGAATTTTCGGTGGGAAAGGTGTCCAAGTCAGATCTTGCCCCTAGGTATTCCTGCACCATGTAAAACAGACGCTGGTGATGGTTGCTGGAACCGATCATACCTTGGGGCTGCGGACTAAAAAATTGTCTGAACACATCGGTCAGACGGCCACCTTCTCCACCGCTCCTTCTTTGACTGACCGAAGCCTCAGTAACACGTTGTCCAGGAACAGGAGTTCGTAACCTCCCAGTCTCTGGGAACACATTGCAAAGACCTTTCTGCAAGGCCTCCCGAAGATGTTTCATCCTCTGCTCCCTCTGCGACGGCAAGATAAGGTCTGCAACCTTACCCTTGTAACATGAATCAAGGAGAGTTGCCAGCCAGTATTGATCCCTCTCCTTGATACCACGAATACGAGGATCCTTCCGCAGGCTTTGCAGGATCAGGGAGGCCATGCAGCGTAGGTTTGCTGAGTTATTCGGTCCGGAGTCCTCTGGGTCACTAAGGATGACATGATCCGCAGCCACCTCCTCCCAGCCACGTACAAGTCCATGGGTTTCTTGGGACTGTAAATGATCCCTTAAAGACTGCTGCTGATGCTGAGTGCCAAGCTCCACCTCCATGCTGACACAATCCTCCTCTTCCTCCTCCTCCTTCTCGTCCTCTACCTGTGTGATCGGTGGGCAAGCAGGAACACTGTCTGGATAAAGGGGGCCTTGAGAGCTAAGGAAGTCCTCCTCTTCCTGCCTCTATTCTGCCTCAAGTGCCCTGCCCATTATTCCACGCAGCGTGTGCTCCAACAGGTGGACAAGGGGGACAGTGTCAATGATGCATGTGCTGTCACTGCTCACCATCCTCGTGGCCTCCTCAAATGGTGACAGGACAGTGCATGCATCCCTGATCATGGACCACTGGCGTGGGAAAAAAAAAAACAAGCTCCCCTGACCCTGTCCTGGTGCCATAGTCACACAGGTACTCATTAATGGCCCTCTGCTGCGTGTACAGCCACTGCAGCATGGCCAACGTTGAGTTCCACTTGGTGGGCATGTCACAGATTAGGCGGTTCATGGGCAGGTTAAATTCCTTTTGGAGGTCAGCAAGCCGAGCACTGGCATTATATGACCTGCGGAAATGCACACAGACTTTCCTGGCCTGTCTCAGGACATCCTGTAAACTCGGATACCTGCCCAAGAACTGCTGCACCACCAAGTTAAGGACGTGATCCAAACAGGGCACATGGGTCAGTTGTCCCTGTCAGGGGGCGGAAAGGAGGTTGGTGCCATTGTCGCAAACCACCATACCTGCCTTAAGCTGGCGTGGCATCAACCACCTCTGAACCTGCCCCTGCAGAGCTGACAGAATCTCTGCCCCAGTGTGGCTCCTGTCCCCCAAGCACACCAGCTCAAGCACCGCATGGCCTCTTTTGGCCTGCGTGCTTGCGTAGCCCCTTGAACGCCTGCGGAGCACCGCTGGTTCCGAAGTAAAATCAGCACAGGAAGAGGCCATGAAGGAAGAAGAGGAGGGGGTGGAGGAGAGAGGTGTGGTAGAATCACTACTAGTAGTATTTTGTGGCGTGGTGGCAGAACAACCTCCAACACTACTGCACCCTGTCCTGCATCCTTCCCAGCTGCCAGAAGAGTCACCCAGTGCGCAGTGAAAGATAGGTAACGTCCCTGTCCATGCCTGCTGGACCATGAGTCAGCGGTAATATGCACCTTACCGCTGACCGCCCTGTCCAGTGAGGCCAAGACATTGCCTTCCACATGCCGGTAGAGAGCAGGAATCGCCTTCCATGAGAAAAAGTGGCGTTTGGGAACCTGCCACTGAGGAATCGCACATTCCACAAACTCATGGAAGGGGGCAGAGTCTACCAACTGAAAAGGCAGCAGTTGAAGTGCTAGCAATTTAGCCAGGCTAGCATTCAACCGCTGGGCATGTGGATGGCTGGGAGCGAACTTCCTTCGGCGGTGCAGCAGCTGGGGCAGGGAAATTTGCCTGGTACAATCTGACGTTGATGTACCGATAGCAGATTGCCCCCAAGTACTTGTCTGTGACAAACCTAATTCTACAAGTTCATTCCTCTCAGTGCAGGTCTCAGAGAGGACTGAAGGTATAGTGGGGTTGGAGATCCCAGCTGATGAGGAGCAAGGAGAGGTCCTCTTTGTTCTTTGGTGTGGGTCTTTTAGGTACGCTTGCCAACAAACTGCATGGCAGGTCAACATATGTCTGGTCAAGCATGTGGTGCCCAAGCGGGAGATATTTTGGCCACGAGAGATACGCTTGAGACATATGTTGCAAATAGCAGCGGTGGGATCTGATGCCTCATTGGTGATGTGCCTCCTCCTCCTCTCTCCTATCAGGCACCCACGTGGAGTCAGTGACCTCATCATCCCCTCCCTCCTCATCACTGGAGCAAAGCTGGCAGTATGCTGCAGCTGGGGAAACATGACTGCCAGATTGCTGTCCTTCTTGGGCACCCCCTTTCTCTGGGCTCACGTTACTGCCTTCCTCTAGCTGGGTACCATCATCGGAGCCTTCAAAACACTGGGCATCCTCCTGGAGCATGTACCCAACACTGTGGTCAAACAGTTCAGGGGACTCCTCAGGAGGACATGGTGGGGCTAGGGAAGGAGTGACTGATGCCATTGAGCCAAGGGAAGAAGCCGTGTTGGCAGCTGCTTTGCCAGACAAAGTACCCTAAGCCTGGGTGAGAGAGGATGAGGAGGATGAGGACGGCTTGGTCATCCACTCTACCAAGTCTTCTGCATGTTGCGGCTCAACACGGCCAGCTGCCGAAAAAAAGGACAAGCGTGTCCAACGGCCACGTGCTAATGAGGATGCACTGTCTCCACGACCAGCACTGTTGCCTCTAGACACAAAGCCTGCTTGCCCTCTTTTATTGGCTTGTGACTGTCTGCCTCTCCTTGTTGGTCTTCCAGACATACTAATGACCTGCAGTGAGATGTAGCTGCACAAAGCTGGGATGTGTATATATATATATATATATATATATACACTGATACTGCAGCTAGCAGAATCAACTGCCTGCCTGTAGTATTATTAGTATAAGAACACCAGCAATTGTCTTCAGGTAGCCTTAGGTGCACTCTGTGCAGAGGACGCAGTACACTAATTATAAATACTGTAACTGCCTGCCTGTGGTATTAATAGGAGCAGAACAACAGCGATTGTCTTCAGGTAGCTTTAGGTGCACACTGTGCAGAGGACGCAGTACACTAACTGTAAATACTGTAGCTGCCTGCCTGTGGTATTAATAGGATCAGAAGGACACCACCAGTTTTATTCAGGTAGCTTTAGGTGCACACTGTGCAGAGGACACAGTGCACTAACTGTAAATACTGTAGCTGCCTGCCTGTGGTATTAATAGGAGCAGAACAACATCAATTTTCTTCAGGTAGTTTTAGGTGCACACTGTGCAGAGGACGCACTACACTAACTGTAAATACTGTAGCTGCCTGCCTGTGATATTAATAGGATCAGAAGAACACCACTAATTTTCCTCAGGTAGCTTTAGGTGCACACTGTGCAGAGGACGCACTACACTAACTTGTAAATACTACAGCTGCCTGTGGTACTGTACTAATAGGATCAGAAGAACGCCACTAATTTTCTTCAGGTAGCTTTAGGTGCACACTGTGCAGAGGATGCACTACACTAACTTGTAAATGCTGTTCTGCTTGCGGTACTGTACTAATAGGATCAGAAGAACACCACTAATTTTGTTTAGGTAGCTTTAGGTGCACACTGTGCAGAGGATGCACTAAACTAACTTGTAAATACTGCAGCTGCCTGCGGTACTGTACTAATAGGATCAGAAGAACACCACTAATTTTCTTCAGGTAGCTTTAGGTGCACACTGTACAGAGGACGCACTACACTAACTTGTAAATACTGCAGCTGCCTGCGGTACTGTACTAATAGGATCAGAAGAACACCACTAATTTTCTTCAGGTAGCTTTAGGTGCACACCGTGCAGAGGACGCACTACACTAACTTGTAAATACTGCAGCTGCCTGCGGTACTGTACTAATAGGATCAGAAGAACACTAATTTTCTTCAGGTAGCTTTAGGTGCACACTGTGCAGAGAACCCTCTACACTAACTGTAAATACTGTAGCTAATAGGACTAATAGGATCAGAAGAACACCAGCAATTTTCTTCAGGTAGCTGTAAATACTGTAAAAACACCTGCCTGCTTGTCAGTAGTAGGAAGAGGATAACAGGAACGGATCTAGCTAAACTGAATACAGTGTATATACATAATATATATATATATATATATATATATATATATATATATATATATATATATATATATATATATATATATATATATATACTGTATATATATACAACACCTAGGATGTATATATATACACAATACACTGTAAGTGCAGCTAACTGACTCGTCTGCCTACTCTATCTAGCTTAAATCAAATGACACTGTCTCTCTGTCTATCTATCTCTCTCTCAACGCCGGAACACACTACACAGGGCCGCCGTGCAGGCGGCCTTATATAGTGTGGGGCGTGTACTAATCCCCCTGAGCCATAATTGGCCAAAGCCACCATGGCTTTGGCCAATTACGGCTCTCTGTACAGACGGCGCTGTGATTGGCCAAGCATGCGGGTCATAGTGCATGCTTGGCCAATCATCAGCCAGCAATGCACTGCGATGCCGCAGTGAATGATGGGCCGTGATGCGCCACTAGAATTTGGCGCGAATGGCCCATATCATTCGGAATTCGGCGAACGACCGAACAGGCAATGTTCGAGTCGAACATGCGTTCGATTCGAACACGAAGCTCATCCCTACTGCCAGCATTGCTGCAGAGGTTAAAGGGGTGGGGGGTCAGCCTATCAGCGCTCAGACTATATACTGCACACTGAATCAAATTGGTCTGCATGGCTGTCATACCAGAAGGAAACATCTTTTAAAGATGATGCGCCAAAGGGGTGACACCCGTGGGTAGCGGCACTGCTAACACCACCATCTGCCCTACACTGATCTGCCGCTCGGATCTTGTGGCTGTGTCCCTCAGCGGAGCAGACTGAAGCCGCCTCCCCCTCCTCTATGTTTACATCCACACAGGGAAGGAAGAGCCTGAGGGACATACACCGCTGTCCACTGTGTATATTCGTCTACGCTGTTATGAGGTGTGTACAGTTTACTATATGTAGATGAACATGTGCAGGGAGGGCGCTATGGGAAGGGAGAGGGGGTTCTATACTGATGTGTGGGTTTACACTGAGGGGGTGTCTATACTGATGGCATGTCTGCATTGAGGGGGGAGAATCTGCTCTGAGGGGGGTGTCTATACTGATGGGGGGCTCTGCACTGAGGGGGGATGTCTATATTGATGTGGGGGTGAGCACTGAGGGGAGGGGGTCTATACTTTGGGGGTGTCTATACTGATGGGGGGTCTGCACTCAGAGGGGTCTATACTGAGGGGGGTGTCTATACTGATGGGGGGGTCTGCACTGATGGAGGGTGGTCTGCACTGAGGGGGGTCTGCACTGAGGGAGGTAGGTCTGTACTGAGGGGTGAGGTCTATACTGATGGAGGGGGGTCTGTACTGAGGGAGGGGGTGAGTACTTAGTGGGGGGTCTATACTGAGATGAGGGGTCTGTATTTAGTGGGGGGCCTATGCTGAGGAAAGGGGGTCTGTACTTAGTGAGGGGGATCTGTACTGAGGGGGGGAGGTCTATACTGAGGGAGGGGGGTCTGTACTTAGTGGGGGGTCTATACTGAGGAAGGGGGATCTATACTGCGGGAGGGGAATCACTGGATCAGTACTTAGTGGTAGGTGACACCAACCCTAGTGAAGCCATTGCAAGCAGACTAGGGACAAGGATTTCTGGAACCATGTCCTGTGGTCTGATGTGACCAAGATAAACTTATTAAGCTCAGATCATGTCAAGCGTGTGTGGCAGCAACCAGTTGAGGAGTACAAAGACAAGTGTGTCATGCCTACAGTCAAGCATGGTGGTGGGAGTGTCATGGTCTGGGGCTGCATGAGAGCTGCCGCTACTGGGAAGCTACAGTTCAGTGAAAGAACCATGAATGCCAACATGTACTGTGACATACTGAAGCAGAGCATAATCCCCTCCTTTCGGAGACTGGGCTGCAGGGCAGTATTTCAACATAACGACCCCAAACACACATTCAAGACGACCACTGCCTTGCTATAGAAGCTGAGGGAAGACCTAAACCCTATTGAGCATCTGTGGGGCATCCTCAAATGATAGGTGGAGAAGCGCAAGGTCTCTACCATCCACCAGCTCCGTGATGTTGCCATGGAGGAGTGGAAAAGGACTCCAGTGGCAACCTGTGAAGCTCTTGTGAACTCCATGCCCAAGAGGGTTAAGGCAGAGCTGGAAAATAATGGTGGCTACACAAAATATTGACAATTTGGGCCCAATTTGGACATTTTCACTTAGGGGTGTTATCACTTTTGTTACCAGCGGTTTAGACAATAATGGCTGTGTGTTGAGTTATTTTGAGGGGACTGCAAATTTACACTGTTATACAAGCTGTACACTCACTACTTTACATTGTAGCAAAGTGTCATTTCTTCAGTGTTGTCACATGAAAAGATATTATAAAATATTTACAAAAATGTGAAAATGTGAGGAGTGTACTTTTGTGAAATACTATTTATATATATATACACACACACACACACACACACACACACACACACGCACAGACTGTACATTCCTTAAAATATATCCAGAGAAATGTGCTCATTTATCTTTCTACTCTTTTTTCTCTAGGAGCTCTACTGGAAACCTTGGTAGCCCTGCCTATTATAAATGAATGGCTAAATCTTCATGTGTATTAAGCTCTATAAAACCAAAGCTCACTTAGCTAAACTTTTTTGACAGCTGTCAGCTGATGGTTGGTATACACAAACAATACAAGAATGACTGAGTTGTATGTCTCAGTGCATGCATTTCAGTTTTCCTTTGCCTGCTTATATGATTCCAACCCATACATTCTCTGTGTGTATGAACTTTCATTCACCATAGAGATGAATAGAGGATCTCATGTATCTGCCAGCAGTTGTTGACCATAGTGAAAGCAGGCAGCTCTAAAGGGGCGTCAAGCTCAAATAGTACGACACCCATGGATATGAAGCCCAGCAAAAGTGTTTGTAGAATGGCAGGGCTTGTTATATCAAAAAAGACTTCCAAGAAATCCCAACAGATATGCATGCTCCAAGCCCTAGTCTCACACAGGGATGAACAACAAGCAAGGAAACTTGTACGTTTCTATAGATGCCCCCTTCATGAATAACAGATTCAATATTTATTAAAAAAACTTTATGGCTTCGAGCCACTGTTGTTTCTTAAGAAGAGTTGTAGCTTAAAGACACTCAAAATATTTCAACTAAGGTAACTATAGTGGTTTTTGGTCCATGTATCAATATTATTTTTACTTTTATGAAAAGAAATTATTATAATTTGTATAAAATCATTATTTTACAAAGAGATTTGTGTATTTGCCATTAATAAAAAAGCATAGCACTAGTTCTGCACCTGCGGATTGCAGAAAATCTAAATCCCTACTTGGAGCTGTGCAGGAGGGGAGTGTCCTTCCTTTGAGTTACTGAGCTGACTTTGTATAACTCCTATCACATAATTAAAAAAAAATATATGGAAAAAAAGATAATGCTCTCCCTTAATGAAGGCATTTCAGCCTCTATCTAGGAGCTTTCCCGCTCTGGTTTTGCATAGGTCATGAGCAAAGCTTGAGTCCCACGTTTGCTGCCCTTTTGCTAATATAATACAGCTTGCTTTGTCTAGCATTACAGACAATTCAAGTTTTCCGCATAGGTTCTAGCTCAGCGCAGCATGCTAATATGTTGTAAATCAGTCATGCTTGCACTGACCTTGTTTAGGATTTGTAGTCTTTTCCCTTATTTGCTCAAATCTTTATCACTCTCTGTATTTCTCTGAACTCTCTGCTCACAAGAAGGTGAAAGTAAATCCTGGCTTCGCTCGAGATACTAGGCAAAAAAGAGTCTTCGGTCCTCCTTCTGATTTGACCATACTTTGGTACTTTGGAATGACTTTCTCTGACTTTTATGTCCAAGGCTTGCTATACACAGTTAGTACTTAAAACTAATGCCGTGTACACATGAGCGGAATGTCCGACAGAAAAAGTCCAATGGGAGCATTTCATTGTATATTCCGATCGTGTGTATGCCTCATCGGACTTGTTACATTGAAAATTCTGATGGACCTAGAAAGAGAACATGTTCTAAATTTTTCCAACTGAACCAATTCCTATAGGGAAAACCACTCCTCTGTATGCTGTTCCGATGTACCAAAAACGACGCTTGCTCTGAAGCAAGTACGAGAAGGAAGCTATTGGCTACTGGCTATTACACTTCCGTTTTCTAGCCCCGTCATACGTGTTGTACGTCACCACGTTCTGGACGGTCGGAATTTGGTGTGACCGTGTGTATGCAAGACAGCTTGAGCGAAATTCTGTCGGAACTCCGTCGGAAAACCGGTCGTGTGTACAGGGCATAACAGTTTCTAATTGCCTAAGGCTGGCCATACACGGTTTACTCAGTGCCAGGACAAGGTAACATAGAGGCGAACATGCCAAACTGTGCCCCCACCTCAAGATGCATGAGCATTATGTCAGCAAAAATTCCCCCCAAAAAGCTGAGCACTAATCTGCATAATACCCCTCTAAGCATAAATTCATCCTCGTCTGAGTACAAATCCACCCCCCTGCTAAAATCCCCCCTCCCAGTAAAAATCTTTGCCCCCCCATCCCCCAATCCCCCCAGCACAAATGCCCCCTCTTCCAAAAAAAAAAATAAAAAACACCCCCTCCTGGCACTAATCCTCTACCCCTAAAAATTTCCTCTCCAAGTACACATCATCTCCCCCTACTCCAAATCTCCCCCTCTCAGCACACATTCCCCCCCAAAACCCCCCTCCTAGCACCCCCCCAAATTTCCTCTTCTACCACAAATACTCCCCCCCATTCATCCCTACTTGCACAAATCCCCCTCCCCCAAAAAATTCCCCTCCCAGCACAATCCCTCTCCCCACACATCACCTTTTCTAGCACAGATAACCCCCCAATTTCTCCCGCTTGCAGAAAACCTCTTCCTCGATACCCCCTCCCAACACAGATCCCCCTAAATCACCACTCCCAGCATTTCCCCTCCTAGAACAATTCTTGCACCCTAACGCTCCCCAAATTCCGCCTTCCAACACAAATCCCCTCCCCAATCTCTTCATGGCACCCTTTCACCTCACATGATATCACAGTGCCCAGGACAGATGCTCCTCCAGCCCACGGCTTGTCCCAGCCCTGAGTTTACTCCATCCCCACAAGTGAGGTTGATGGAGGAATTTCCCTCAACAGAACATACTGTTTTCTGAAAGTGACACCCACCGGTGTCAGAATACACTGATCAGTGACTGCAGCTGCCGATTTTTTGAAAATGTTCCGATATGTCTCTTTGACAGGAGTTCATTAAAAAAATTGCCTTCTGTCGAGTGAAAGGGACCACACACTGAAAATGTGATCATTGTGTGACCAGCTAATCACTTAAGGACTGGGCCTATTTTTCAGATTCTGTGTTTACAAGTAAAATCATTTTTTTTTGGTAGAAAATTACTTAGAACCCCCAAACATTATATATATATATTTTCTAACACCCTAGAGAAAAAAATGGCGGTCGTTGCAATACTTTCTGTCACACCGTATTTGCACAGCAGTTTTTCAAGCGCACTTTTTTATTTAAAAATAAACTTTTTTGAATTAAAAATAACACAACAGTAAAGTTAGCCCATTTTTTTTTTATATCGTGAAAGATAATTTTACGCCAAATAAACTGAAATCCAACATGTCACGCTTCAAAATTGTGCCCGCTCGTGGAATGGCGACAAACTTTTACCCTTAAAAATCTCCATCGGCGACGTTTAAAAATGCCTACAGGTTGCCAGTTTTAAATAACAGAGGAGGTCTAGGCCTAGAATTATTGCTCTTGCTCTAACAATTGCGGTGATACCTCACATGTGTGGTTTGAACACCGTTTTCATACGGAGGCGCTACTCACGTATGCGTTCGCTTCTGCGCGCAAGCTCGTTGGGACAGGGGCGCTTTAATTTTTTTATTATTTTTTTTTTACTTTTTATTTTTTCATTTGACACTGTCCTTTAAAAAAAGACAAATTGGGTCACTTTTATTCCTATTACAAGGAATGTAAACATATAAACAATGTAAACATTCCTTGTAATAGATAAAAAGCATGACAGTTGCTTAACCACTTGCTTACTGGGCACTCCCCCCTCCTACCCAGACCAATTTTCAGCTTTCAGCGCTGTCGCACTTTGAATGACAATTGCGCAGTCATACAACACTGTACCCAAATTACATTTTTATCATTTTTTTCACACAAATAGAGCTTTCTTTTGATATTTAATCACAGCTTGTATTTTATTTTTTTGCTAAAAAAACAAAAAAAGATGGAAAATTTTGAAAAAAAAAATCATGTTTCATAGTTTGTTATAAAATTTTGCAAACAGGTAATTTTTCTCCTTCATTGATATGCACTGATGAGGCGGCACTGGTGGGCACTGATAGGCTGCATTGGTGGGCACTGATAGGCTGCACTGATGGGTACTGATAGGCAGAATTAAGGCGGCACTAATGGGGACAGATAAGGTGGTACTGATGGGCACAGATAAGGCGGCACTGATGGCCCCTGATGGGTGGCACTGATAGGTACCACTGATGGATGGCACTGGTAGGTGACACTGATGGGCACTGATAGTTGGCACTGATGTGCAGCACTGTTGATGAGGCACTAATTGTGGGCACTGATAGGTGGCACTGTGGGCATTGATAGGTGGCACTGTGGGCACTGGTGGGCACTGGTAGGTGGCACTGTGGGCACTGATGGTTGGCGCTGGTGGACACTGGTAGGCGGCTGCTAGGTGGCACTGGCAGGTGGCACAGGTGGGCACTGAGGAGCTGGCGGCAGCTCTTCGTGATCGGGACTGATGTCCCTTTCACGATCGCCGATGATCGGCTTTTTTTCTCCTCGCACTGTCGTTGGCTGACAGCTGATCACGTGGTAAGGGGTCGGGATAGACCCCTTGCTCTGATCTGTGATCCAGCGAGTCTTAACGTCTCGCTGATCACAGAGCACGCTGCGTGCGCCCTGCAGGAAGCGCGCAGGTCGCTCAGGCATGGGAGGACGTCAATAGACGCCCTCCCAGCAAAGCAGGTCCACGCTGTAACCGTCATTCGGCTATAGCACGGATCTGAAGAAGTTAACTATGAGATCTTCTTCGCTGAAGAAGAGATTACCATAACAATGGAAGTCTTCTTCAAACAGCGGCCGTATAGTGATGGCGGGAGGTCCGTATGTGGTTAAAGTGTCATTAACCAGATGCCGACCGCCCCACAGACATTTACTGTGGCATGACGGCTGGTCTGAGCTGAATAATGTACCTGTATGTGACTCTTTGGGTCTGGGGCGAGCACGCCCGCTACCGGGAAACTGCTTCTGCTGTGATTGGACACAGCAGGAGCCAATCAGCACGTCTGCCTTTCTCCCGAATGATCAGTGGGTCCCGGTGGACATCTCACCCGCAGGACCTACCGATCGTTCGGGAGAAAGGCAGAACAGCGATCTGCCTATGTAAACAAGGCAGATCGCATATCTGGGAGAAGCGGAGGTAGAGATCCTATGTTTCTGCTAAGCAGGAACACAGATCTCTGCTTTCCCACAGTACAAGCACCCCCACACAGTTAGCAAGCACTCCCTGGGAAGGCATTTAACTCTTTGATAGTCCCTGATGTTAGCAAAAGGAAAGGGTTTGGGACTTTATATGAAGCATGTGGCCAAAATAGCAAGGTGAACATGGAATGGCTGGCAGATATATAATGATGATGAAGGGTGACCTAATAACATTGTGTCATAACATATAGATAATAACATAGCATAAACAAGTATAATAAAGGTAGATTTATTAATATATATCGCATATCAGCATAGTAACATTTTACATGATAATGACACAATAAATTTAACCACCAGACTTTAAAAATCATGTATACATGATAGTAACAAAACCATATAACATTGGTATACGCCAGTATATACTGAATGAAGTAAACAATAAAAATTTTGAATTAACGATCATAATAGTATCTAATTAGCTCGCCACGTTTCATGGTTAACTTCCAATCTTCAGGAGCAGATGCAAAATCGATATCCAAAAAAGTATCATAAAATAAAGTAATGGCTATCCAAATGAAAAGCAAAGGGAAAAAGGAATATATATATATAATAAGGATGATACCCATAAATCATACCTTTTACTTACACATGACCTATGTGAATGAGTGGAGGACACCATGGGCTGGGACCGACCGGGGGGGAAACATATCATCAGTCCCGGGAGCTGAGGCGGTGGACACCAAAGGCAAAGAGATGGAGCGCTAGTAGGAAATGGATATCCCTGGGGAGTATTCCCCCATATAACTTAAATAGTGGTATGACCAAATCACAATGTACCAAAAACATAATATTAATGAAGTTTGTGTATAGTTATGTCAGGGCTGGGCTCAGCCCTTCCTTCTCTGAGCTGTCCGCTCAGCTGTCGGCTAATTGCCAGCTCCTATCTCTCCACAGCGACTCACCTGTTGATGATATCCTGCTCGTCAGTCCTGCCTACTTAAGCCGTCCAGCCCAGATGATCTCTGCCTTCGCCTTGGTCACATCTCTAGCGACGCTCTCCTGTGTTCCTGTTAAAGACTTGCTTGGCTGACATTCCTTCTGGCTCCAGATCCTGCTTGCTGTTCTACTACGCTCATCTCTGGCACCCTGACATTTTGGCTTGTCTGACTATCCGTTCCGGTTCCTGAACTCTGGCTATGTTTTGACTATGTTTACTCTGTTTACCTTTTTTTTATTATTATTAAACAAGTAAGATTTAACTGTACTTCTGTCTCAGTCTGATTCATGGTTTCTGACAAGTTAAAAGTGAAAATAATAAATGTGGAACAATAGGTAGAAAATAATATGGTGTATAGTGATTTTGGGAATTAATGAAGAACATGCACACTAAATACTGACATACCACCCAAGGGGATACCTACTCAAATTAGATGGAGTATATATGCTCCAAAACCGCCAATGGGTGACCACCAATGTCACGCGGGCAGCTAATGAGAAGCCGCCACCACCTGAGCAGATCACACTGCTCGGCAGTTGGTGCCAAATCCCTCATAAAGGATGCCTAGAATGTTATAAATACAACGTTGGTGTGATGACGTCAGGAGGCGTCACACGTCCAGTGCTGGAGGCATTGCGTGATGTGCATTGGGACGCCCGCGCAAACCCCCACGTCACAAGGGGCAGGGAGGGAGTGAGGGAAGGGGAGCGCCCCCAAGTGCGCATCGCAGCTCCTGGGACTGAGATCCCCAGCCAATGTCAAAACCAGTCCCTGATGTTAACCCCTTCCTTGCCAGCGTCATTAGTACAGTGACAGTGCATATTTTTTAGCACTGTATAAGTGTCACTGGTCCCCAAAAAGTGTCAAAAGTGTCATTTAGGTGTCAGATTTATCCACCGCAATATCGCAGTCCCACTATAAGTTGCTGATTGCTGCCATTACTAGTAGAAATAACTATCCAAAAATATATCGCATAGTTTGTAGATGATATAACTTTTGCGCAAACCAATCAATATATACTTATTGGGATTTTTTCCCAAAAATATCTAGCAGAATACATATTGGCCGATTTTTATGAAGAAATTTAGTGGATTTGTTTTATAGCAGAAAGTAAGAAATATAGTTTTCTTTTCAAAATTATCAGTCTTTTTTTGTTTATAGCGCAAAAAATAAAAACCGCACAGGTGATCAAATACCACCAAAACAAAGCTCTATTTGTGGGAAAAAAAGGACATACGTTTTATTTGGGTACAGCGTCACATGACCGCGCAGTTGTCAGTTAACTGCTAGCCGACCGTATACTGTACATATATGACAGCTTCCCTGTGCAGAATCATGTACATGTATGTGATTCTGATCTTCCGTGTCTAGGGCGCACACACATGCGCCACCGGTGACACGCTCCAGCTGTGATTGGACACAGGGAGGGAGACAGACATTGGCGGTCTGCCGATGTAAACAAGGCAGATCGCCGTTCTGTGAGAAGGGAAGGTAGATATCCTGTGATCTCTGCCTTCTCACAGTAAAATCACATCCCCCACAGTTAGCAATCACTCCCTAGAAACACATTTAACCCTTTGATCGCTCCTGATGTTAACCCCTTCCTTGCCAGTGTCATTAGTACAGTGACAGTGCATATTTTTAGCACTTATCATTGTATTGGTGTCACTAGTCCCCAAAAAAGTGTCACTTAGTGTCCAATTTTTCCGGCACAATGTTGCAGTCCACCTATAGGTTGCTGATCGCCGCCATTACTAGTAAAAAAAAAAATAATAATAATAAAAATTCTGTAAATCTATCCTATAGTTTGTGGACGCTATAACTTTGCGCAAACCAATCAATATACCCTTATTTGGATTTGTTTAAGAAAAATATGTAGCCGAATACATATTGGCCTAAATTGATAAAGAAATTTTACTTTTTGCATTTTTTTTATAGGATTTGTTTTGTTTAGCAGAAAGTAAGAAATGTAGTTTTTAATAATTATAGTTTTTTTTGGGTACAGCATTGCACATCCACACAATTGTCAGTTCAAATAACGCAGTGCCATATCAGAAAAAAATTACCTGGTCTTGAAGATGGGTAAACCTTCTGGAGCTGAAGTGGTTAAACTCACATCATTAAAAAAAACTATCAGTAAATGCTGTATAAAATTATGTTCATACTCTCTCAGTCATGATGGGGTTGGTTTTCTGCAAAAAACCTGGTTGATTCTGCTGTTCTTGGTCTCCCTCTTCTGTCCATGTCCTCACGGCAGTTGGGGATTTTGCAGAGCAGTGTTGGCAGCTACTGAACATGTTCAGTTTTAAACAGTGGCAGCCGGTCCACAGGGGGTGCAGGGGCATCCCCCCCCGAGGTTTGAGGGCTGCTTTAACATGTTGAAAGTTAGTTAAATATATATTGCAAATTGGTAACAAGGTGAAGTAGTTTAGTCATACTAGTGTATTCCACTGTTGGTCATGTTGTCATTTATTAAAAAATGAGAGGAATGAAAACTGTATTTCGTTTATAGATATATGTGTGCGGGGCACCGGACTAATGGGTGTCTATTGGGTCTGTAGATTTTTGAAGGGCATGTGATTTGAGGCTGAGCTCTGGTTGGCTTGTTTCTGATTGTCCTCGGGGCGCAGAGCACTGTGCCCAGAGCCCTCCCACTTTTGATATTTGTGAATCCATATTGTTTTTTTGGTCTTATGTGATTGGACCATTCCTCGCAGAGAACAGTCCAATCACATGAGACCAAAAACACAAAAACAAAATTGATTCGCCTGCCTCCACATTGACCAGCACCTGCCAGCCAAATGACAATCTCCTGAGCGGGAATGAGACTCGCCAATCTCATTCCCGCTCAGTAGATTGTTGTTTGTCTGGCAGTTGCTGATCAATGTGGAGGCAGGTGAGGTGTCTCGAGGTGAAGGAGGGTTTGGTTTTGTCTTTTGCAGCAGTGCCCCTTTATGGGCTTATGGATGAGAAGGGAGGATGGGGAGCTTGCAGATTCGGCAGCGGGCGGGTAGTCATGTAAGTGATTGCCTTGATTGCTTGGCTCATACTGACAGTACTGCTGTAGGGCTGATACTGATTATAAGGCTACTGCGGGTAGTGGGCCCACATTGAGCTCGGATTTGCCAATTCATTTGTTGCATTCTTTGACAGTTTACTTTGACATTTTCAATATTTTGGCAGTGATGATGCATGGTCACCTGACGGATGGCTATTCGCAGTCCTGTAAATTTTTTAGCACCAGCCGCCACTGATTTTCAATGTATTTCTATCCTGATTGGCCAATTACATGCACCTGGCTACCAAATTATAAGAACCTTGCCACATGGGCGACTCTGTGCCTGATGACACTTCACCAGTGACAGAATCAATAACATTCAGCTTAGAGTAAAGTCCAAAGGCATTGCTCTGTCACTTTCCAAGCTAGCGATCCCCTTTGCTGCTCCCTTACTTGCATTTGACTTTCAGCAGCATTTCCGGTGGAGACAGAGTGACTTCTACCAGTGATTATTGAACAGATTTTTAGTGATTCTGTCAGTGGTGAAGTGTTGCAAGTGACAAGATGCCCAGTGTGACATGTCCTGTAGAGATAACAGCTAAAAACTCTTGCTGATACTGGAAAGTCAACATCTAATGCATTCTTTATTTGCTATAAGAGCCCTGAAGCTTTCAGGCAATGCTTTCCTTCTTAAGATGTGCACTTTTACAATTATTGCTATAATTATTAACTCCTGCAGAGACTGATTGTCCTTTATACAGCTTGGGCAGCTAAAACCTTATATTAGCAGATGTGCTAAATGCTGATGATAGCACACTTCACAAAACTCATTCTGATGTGCTTTTGCAAAGTGCTGTCAGTCACAGCAATACATAAATAGAACCGTGTAGACATTTATAAGCTTGCTTGCAAAGTTACAGTACTTTAAATTGGGTAGGGACCAGTAAAGTAATGTTTAATGCAAAATAAGTTATCCTAATATAGAAAAGCCCGGAGTAAAATGAATGAAAGAAATAAGTGAAGGGCTGACATGACATTAGTTAACAGGGTATAGGATAGTAGAGGCTCTAGGATTGGCCAGAGCTGAGTGGGAGGTGGACAGAAGTTAATATAGGAAGCAGGCCCCTCCTTCCTGGCACCAGAGCATGAGGGAAAGTTCCCGCCCACCCTCCCCAAGTTTTTGGTGTTTTTGTTGTGCAGGTCTGTTGTGTGTGTGTTTGTTATCTTTTTTCCTTACAGGGCATGGGTGATTTGGATGTCGTGACCGTGGCGGGTGTTGGTCTTTGCGGGTGAAGGAAGATATTTCGGAAGGAAGAGTTCAGCACCTGTTAGTGGTATAGGTCCTGATGGTGGTATTCCAGTTAACGGAGGTTAGCTGGAAATAGGTAATGGGTACACTGTCGTAAGTGGTTGTCTCTGAGCCAGCCTGTCGGCTTGAGGCCTAATAACATACTTGAGAGGTACCGCAGTGTAGTATTTTGATACAGATGGTTATGGAGGATCCTGCAAAGACCAACGCTATGAGGGACTGATGGTTTTCATAACGGATGTTTTATGTTGATGTTAATTTGAATATGTATATATTTGTTTAATAAAATAAGGCTGTTACGGCCTATGTTTACTCCACATTTTGGTATGGTTTTCATTAATAAGGTCAAAAGGGGGTAAGTTGGAGTATAAGGGGTTGTTAGCCTTAAGGTACATCTGTTATAAAATAGTCAAGCCCTCTTTTGGGAAGGATGTTGGTCCTCCTCAAACAGGATATTGCACTAAACAAACATAAATGTGGAGCTGAAAAATAGTGTTTGTTATCAGGCAACCACCAACCAGAATAATCGTCTGGAGGTGTAAGTGCACAATAAAGTTTTTATTGAGATGTAACTCCACTGTAAGGAGATCATCAATATTTTCTACTATGTGAATAAGTGTATTTTACTCGTGAGACAGTCAAAAATACGTACTGGGGCACATGTGGCTAGGGAGCTGAATGACGCTCTGTGACAGGTGAACTAATAACCAGACATCTGTGTGCTCTCAAAAGAATATGCTGGAAGAAATAGTGTACATAAAATAGTGTACCCCTAAAAAATAAGTGGCATAATAAATGACATCAAATAGATCATAAAAAAGCGTATCCCCAAGAGGATGTTAAAGAGGAGTATAAATTATAAACTGTAAATAGTATGATCAAAATCTTTAAAATTAATATTTGTCAGGAAGTTCTGAGAAATATATATATCAAATATGAGTAGAGGCCAGCTCAAAAAGTTCCAGTGTGTCGAATCCCCTAAATCAATAATGACAGGGATAGACTTTGCATCACCCGGATCTTAGGAAGCAGGAATGAACCTTGAACCGACTTGACATCTATAGGTATATATGAATGGTTGGATAACCCTTACCGGAATCGGTGGACGCCCTAGCCGAAGGCTGGGAGTCAAATAAGGCTTGTATCAGGAACATCCAAAGATTGTTATCCCGCCAAGGAAGGTGCAGACCCCTGTCCTGGTGCAGTGAGGCGTGATGACAGCTACTCACCGGTCATCCCAAAATTGGTCTCCAGATCTGAGAATCTCCTTGGTATGGATATAGAGGTGATGTTGTGTATATACACAATGCAGGTACATCCAAGGGACGTATATCCCTCAAAGAAGAAACAGAAAGATCCTCCACATAGTGTAAATCCACTTCCAAAAGGTTTAATGCGATAAAAAATTGTTCTGGTGCCCCAACAAACAGGACCAGATATAAAATGACAAAATAGTATAAAAAGCGCTTTACAAATAATGTGGCTCAGCAGGCATAACGGACCCGACGCGTTTCGTCCGCATGGACTTCAACTGGGGTGTGGATAGTGCACTAAACCTGTACTGTAGGTAAAAAAAAGAACCAGAACCTTTGCTAAGTCGTAAAGTAGAGCATCTGCCCTATGTTTATAACAGTACTGCACCAAAACGAAATTTCTAAAGGAAAAAATTTAATTTAAAATTGCTCAAGACTGTAATGTATTCCCGGATTCCGGAAATATACAGCATGGGCTCCCGCCCCAGTCGATACCAGGCCCTTCGGGTCTAGTATGGATATTAAGGAGAACTCCAGGCCAAAATGTAAAAAAAAATTGCGTGAGGGTCCCCCCCAAAATCCATACCAGGCCCTTCAGGTCTGGTATGGATATTAATGTGAACCCCACGCCAAAATTAAAAAAAAAATGGTCCCCCCCAAAATCCATACCAGACCCTTATCCAAGCACGCAACCTCGCAGGCTGCAGGAAAAGGGGGGGACGAGAGAGCGCCCCCCCTCCTGAACCGTACCAGGCCACATGCCCTCAACATGGGGAGGGTGCTTTGGGATCCCCAAAGGCCCCCCAAGGGCCTCTTCCCCACAACCCTTGCCTAGTAGTTGTGGGGGTCTGCGGGTGGGGGGCTTATCGGAATCTGGAAGCCCCCTTTAAGAAGGGGGCCCCCAGATCCGCCCCCCAATGTGAATGGGTATTGGGTACATTGTACCCCTACCTATTCACCCACATGCTCCCCCCCTTCCTGCGGCTTGCCAGGTTGCATGCTTGGATAAGGGTCTGGTATGGATTTTAGGGACCCCCACGCCATTTTTTATTTAATTTTGGTGCGGGGTTCCAATTAAAAACCCTACCAGACCTGAAGGGCATAGTATGGATTTGGGGGGACCCCCATGCCATTTTGTTTTTAATTTTGGCGCGGGGTTCCCCTTAATACCCATACCAGACCCAAAGGGCCTGGTAATGGACTGAGGAGGATTAGGATTTTTATGTATTTTGCTGGGATCCGGCAATACATTACAGCTGCGAGCAGTTTTAAATTACATTTTTTACTTTAGAAATGTCATTTTGCTGCTTTCATTCATTACACTATGTACGGCCGCCGTGTAAGCAGCCTTACATAGTGTGGGGCCTCCTGAGCCATGATTGGCAGAGCGCGCTGTGATTGGCCAAAGCATGCAGGTGAGGTGCATGCTTTGGCCAACTAGCAGCCGCGAGGATTTACAACCCCTTTAAGGATGAATTAAAACTCTTTGGGATCATTTTAACCCTGCATGCTATAGTTTCCTTATTCAACACCAAAACCTAACATTACAAATGCGCTTTTAGGCACATAATTCCACAGACACTCTCCAAAATCTTTGTCATGATCAGGGGCCAGTAGCTATAGCAGTAGAGAGACTCCCACTGACCAGCTGGATAAGTATTAAAGCAGGTCCCCCTGACGGATGACACAGGCTTACCCAAAGCGCGAAGTCTAAGCACTAACTAGTGTTTACCAGAGCTCCCGATGGCGGAGAGGGGTTTTGTTGCATGTTAGTACCAGGTCACGGTCCTCAGGATGGCCTCACCAGGGGATGAGCAAGCCGGGGTCCAGTAGCAGATAAAGCAGATAGGGATGAACTGTCTATTGCTGGCCTTAGTGTTGTGCGCTCCTTCCCAGTGTCCTTTGCTAAACCACTCAACCAATACTAAGATATCTCTAAGATCTCACTAAGATCTATATAACATAAAGGCTAATCATTATGTAATCCAAGATAAGAACCAGGAGGGCTGTTTGAGATAGCGCAGGAAGTGTGAAGAGGATATAGGACAACACTGAATAGGATCAATAATGTGTTTTTTTTAAACGCATTAAACAGATATACTGTATTTATTGGCATATAACACGCACTTTTTCACCCTGAAAATCGGGTGCAAATAGCGTGTGCGTGTTATACACCGATACGTCAATTTTAGCTGCCTTGGAGGGGACAGGGAGGGAGGCGGGACGAGCAGCAGCCTCACCATTGCTTTCAATGCAGCAGCCTCACCATTGCCTTCAATGCAGCATCCTCACCATTGCCTCAATGCAGCAGCCTCACCATTGCCTTCAATGCAACAGCCTCATCATTGCCTCAGTGCAGCCTGATTGATGCCTATCTGCAGCCTAGAGGGTACAGGGAGGGGGCGGGACGAGCGCCTTCAGCAGGGGCATTGCTAGGTGGCAAGAAGACCAAGGGCTTCAGCCCGAAGTCCGCGCCTGGCACCGGGGGGGGGGTCATCCCTGACGCACACAGACCTCCCTGATGCACACAGACCTACCTGACACACACTGACCTACCTGACACACACTGACCTGACATATACTGACCTACCTGACCCACACTGATCTTCCTGACCCACACTTATCTACCTGACACACACTGACCTGACATATACTGACCTACCTGACCCACACTGATCTACCTGACCCACACTGATCTACCTGACATATACTGACCTACCTGACCCACACTGATCTACCTGACATATACTGACCTACCTGACCCACACTGACCTACCTGACCCACACTGATCTACCTGACCCACACTGATCTACCTGACATATACTGACCTACCTGACCCACACTGATCTACCTGACATATACTGACCTACCTGACCCACACTGATCTACCTGACCCACACTGATCTACCTGACATATACTGACCTACCTGACACACACTGATCTACCTGACATATACTGACCTACCTGACCCACACTGATCTACCTGACACACACTGACCTGACATATACTGACCTACCTGACACACACTGAGTGACCTACCTGACTAGACTTCAGGTGACGTGACCTCTGAGTCCTCCTGCAGCTTAGCCGTACTGTGCGGCGCACCCATCAGAGTAGAGTAGACTAGATAGCACTGCAGCAGGCAGCCAGAGCCATGACAGGAGAGGAGAGGAGAGCCGAGCGGGGATCTCGTAGTGACATGGCGTGGAGGGCCGCATTGTAATTCCCGCCTTCTGGAGCCTACAGTGCCTATGATGGACGTCACACGTCCCGCGGTCCCAGCATTGGCCCAGTGGGACGTCCATCATAAGCACTGCAGGCTTCAGAGGGCGGGACCTGCTTTGTCACTCGGCCATGCTCGCCGCTCGGGGTCAGATCGGTCCTCAAGACTCAAGAGCAAGCGTGGCCGTGCGCAGACGCAGTGTGTCTCTCTGGGCCGGCCGCGCGTGCCTTTAATGACGTCACACGTCCCGCGATCCTGGCATTCATTGGACCAGTGTGATGTCCATCATAGGACATGGCAGCGCGGTGCCTATGATGGACATCTCACTGGTCCAATGCCGGGATCGCGGGCGTGACCGTGTGAGGTCCAATAGTCTCGGTCACTCGGAGTTAGGCACCGCAGCCCACGTGACCGGACTTTGTGCTCGCTCATGCGCAGTGCGGCACCGCACTTTCATGGGGGACTCGGGGCTAACAATTTTAAAATAAATGGCCGAGACTCGGGGTTTTTCGGGGCCACATTCGGGGCTTCAACCACATCTAGCCACACCCTCCCAACGCCCCTGGCCCTCAGATTACATACAGTGAGAATCTCCTGTTTATTTGGCGGCCTCCGTAAAAGGAAGTCCCGTCTCCTGAGCCACCATTGGAGCACTGTTCTGTCTATCATAGAAGATTCTCACTGTATGTAATCTGTTGGCACTCGTCCCACCCCCCTCCCTATCCCCTCTAGGCTGCGGAAGGGCATCGATCAGGCTGCACTGATGGCAATGTTGAGACTGCTGCATTTGAAGGCAATGGTGAGGCTGCTGCATTGATGGCAATGGTGAGGCTGCTGCATTGATGGAAATGGTGAGGCTGCTGCATTGATGGCACTTGTGAGGCTGCATTGATGTGGACTGATGAGGCTGCATTGATGGCACTTGTGAGGCTGCAGATGGGCATTGATCAGGCTGCATTGATGGCAATGGTGAGGCTGCAGATGGGCACTAACCCTTATTTTGCTTCAACGTTCCTTATTTAAAATTTAAGTTTTCTTTCCTGAAATTTCCCTCTTAAAACGAATGTGCGTGTTATACACCTATGCTTGTTACACGCCGATAAATACGGTAACTAAATGCTTCCAATGGCATATTAATGGCTTCCCGACTGGCTCCTGTATATACGGTGGCAGAATGTCTCTGCTTCGCGAATCGGCGTATATATACTGTGGCTCCTTTAAAAACCATAGCAGGCGATTGCTGGCACGAGAGCAGGAACAGGGATTTGTGTGTGTAAATACACAAATCCCTGTCCTGTCAGGGGAGTAGAAACAATTTGTGTGTTTGTACTGAGTAGGAACAACGATATGTCTCCTCCCCCAGTCAGTCCAATTCCCTCACAGTTAGAACACACCTAGGGAACAAACATTTAACCCCTTGATCGCCCCCTAGTGTTAACCCCTTCCCTGCCAGTGACATTTATACAGTAATCAGTGGCTATTTTTTTTAGCTCTGATCGCTGTATGAATGTCAATGGTCCCAAAAAAATGTCAAAAGTGTCTGATCTGTCCGCCGCAATGTCGGAGTCCCAATAAAAATCGCTGATCGCCGCCATTACTAGTAAAAAAATAAATAAATAAATAAAAATGCCATAAACCTATCCCCTATTTTGTAGACGCTATAACTTTTGTGCAAAAATATGTAAACTCATGAAGAATTTTTTTTTTTTAAATTGGGATATTTATTATAGCAAAAAGTACAAAAATATTGTGTTTTTTTCAAAATTGTCGCTCTTCTTTTGTTTATAGCGCAAAAAATAAAAACCGCAGAGGTGATCAAATACCACCAAAAGAAAGCTCTATTTGTGGGAAAAAAAGGAGGTATAAATTTTGTTTGGGTACAAGGTCGCACAACCGCGCAATTGTCAGCGACGCAGTGCCGTATCACAAAAAATGGCCTGATCAGGAAGGGGGTAAATTCTTCCGGGGCTGAAGTGGTTAAATAGACCAAAGGGAAAAAATAAGAAAGGCACATTGTTAGTTTTTACATACACTTTATTCTGTTAGTGACAGAATCACTTTAAGAGGGGGCTTTTTAACACTAAGAACCAAGTCCTTATTGCATTGCAAGATAGTTGCATTAAGAAACAAAGCTACACATTTTATTTGAGTCAGTAGGAATTTAACTGACACCAATGCAAGAGGGGGCGTTTTTTTCCTAATGTAAGACTCAGGAAAAAGCCCCTTCTTGCATTGGTTTCATTGAAACTAATAAATACAACTTTTATATTGGAGTCGGTGTGCTTATTTTACTTCTTTGACAGCAACTCTGCCCTAGTGCTGCAGGGGCCTTTGACTATTATTTCTGTTTATGTCAGTATTGGAAATATAAGGCTGCTGTCAGGAGAAGATCACTCTGCTGGCTAACAGAGCTGTCAGCGATCACCGCCATTGCCCTCAGGACCACTGTATCTGCAGAAAGGGCAGGTTAGGATAGGAAAGGATAGGAAAGCTTCCCTACATCTACCAATCTTCATTCCCGGGGCTTTGACTTGAAAGCTGCCACATAGGCTGCTATGCCGATGGTGAGCTACACATGTATGGTGTGAGCTACACAAGTAGCAGGCAATAGTGTTTAACTGTACATGATTGCAAATCAGTTACCACTACATGCTACATATGTAGCTCAACACCATAGATGCTTTTTGTTCAGTATATGTAGTAATCAGTTGCTACTCTTAACTGGTAATCTCTAAGGCCGCACACACACTGGAGCGGGCCAGCGTTGACGGTAAAACGCGTTAGTTTTAGCGGCGCTTTACTGTCATTTTAGCAGCGCTATTTGGCCACTAGCGGGGGGGCTTTTAACCCCTGCTAGCGGCCGATGAAGGGGTTAAATGCCCTGTGTAGCGCCGCTGCAGGCGCTTCAGCAGCGGTGCCTATTCATTTCAATGGTCAGAAGCAGTGGAGGAGTGGTGTATACACCGCTCCAAAGATGTTGCTTGCAGGACTTTTTTTAACGTCCTGCCAGCGCACCGCCCCAGTGTGAAAGCACTCTTTAACACTGAGACTGCAGGGGAGGTGTTTTTCAGGCACTTTAGAGGCGCTATTTTTAGCCCAAAAGTGCCTGTAAAATGCAGAAAGTGTGAAAGTGTCAGGGCTGGCTCAGCCCTTCCTTCCCTGAGCTGGCCGCTCAGCCGTTGGCTAATTGCCAGCTCTCATCTCTCTCCACAGTTAATCAGCTGTTGTGGATCTGCTCGTCAGTCCCGCCTATTTAAAGATCTCCAGGTCACTTCATTCCTGCCTTCGCCACATCACAAGAAACCATCTCCTGCATTCCTGTTTAAAGACTGGCTTTGCTGACATCCCCTCCTTATAGTTACATAGTTAGTAAGGTTGAATAAAGACACCAGTCCATCCAGTTCAACGTGAGTGAGTGTGGGTGCGTGTCTACAATTGTCCCTCATTAAGATGCTCCTCTATTATATACTATTTATTTAAGGTACCCATATAGCGCTGCCAATTTACGCAGCACTCCACACATACATCGCACACTCATAGTTACATCGTTACCTAGTAGGTGAGGTTGAAAAAAGACACAAGTCCATCAAGTCCAACCTATGTGTGTGATTATGTGTCAGTATTACATTATATATTCCTGTATATTGCGGTCATTCAGGTGCTTATCTAATAGTTTCTTAAAGCTATCGATGCTCCCTGCTGAGACCACCGCCTGTGGAAGGGAATTCCACATCCTTGCTGCTCTTACAGTAAAGAACCATCTACGTAGTTTAAGGTTAAACCTCTTTTCTTCTAATTTTAATGAGTGGCCGCGAGTCTTGTTAAACTCACTTCTGCGAAAAAGTTTTATTTCTATTGTAGGGTCACCAGTACGGTATTTGTACATTGGAATCATATCCCCTCTCAAGCGTCTCTTTTCCAGAGAGAATAAGTTCAGTGCTTGCAACCTTTCCTCATAACTAATATCCTCAAGACCCTTTATTAGCTTTGTTGCCCTTCTTTGTACTCGCTCCATTTCCAGTACATCCTTCCTGAAGACTGGTGCCCAGAACTGGACAGCATACTCCAGGTGCGGCCGGACCAGAGTCTTGTAGAGCGGGAGAATTATCGTTTTATCTCTGGAGTTGATCCCCTTTTTAATGCATGCCAATATTCTGTTTGCTTTGTTAGCAGCAGCTTGGCATTGCATGCCATTGCTGAGCCTATCATCTACTAGGACCCCCAGGTCCTTTTTCATCCTAGATTCCCCCAGAGGTTCTCCCCCCAGTGTATAGATTGCATTCATATTTTTGCCACCCAAATGCATTATTTTACATTTTTCTACATTGAACCTCATTTGCCATGTAGTTGCCCACCCCATTAATTTGTTCAGATCTTTTTGCAAGGTTTCCACATCCTGCGGAGAAGTTATTGCCCTGCTTAGCTTAGTATCGTCTGCAAATACAGAGATTGAACTGTTTATCCCATCCTCCAGGTCGTTTATGAACAAATTAAATAGGATTGGTCCCAGCACAGAACCCTGAGGAACCCCACTACCCACCCCTGACCATTCCGAGTACTCCCTATTTATCACCACCCTCTGAACTCGCCCTTGTAGCCAGTTTTCAATCCATGTAGTCACCCTATGGTCCATGCCAATGGACCTTATTTTGTACAGTAAATGTTTATGGGGAACTTTGTCAAATGCTTTTGCAAAATCCAGATACACCACGTCTATGGGCCTTCCTTTATCTAGATGGCAACTCACCTCCTCATAGAAGGTTAGTAGATTGGTTTGGCAAGAACGATTCTTCATGAATCCATGCTGATTACTGCTAATGATACTGTTCTTATTACTAAAATCTTGTATATAGTCCCTTATCATACCCTCCAAGAGTTTACATACTATTGATGTTAGGCTAACTGTTCTGTAATTCCCAGGGATGTATTTTGTGCCCTTTTTAAATATTGGTGCTACATTGGCTTTTCTCCAATCAGCTGGTACCATTCCAGTCAGTAGACTGTCTGTAAAAATTAGGAACAACGGTCTGGCAATCACTTGACTGAGTTCCCTAAGTACCCTCGGATGCAAGCCATCTGGTCCCGGTGATTTATTAATGTTAAGTTTCTCAAGTCTAATTTTTGTTCTGTCCTCTGTTATCCATGGAGGTGCTTCCTGTGATGTGTCATGAGGATAAACACTGCAGTTTTGGTTACTGAAGCCCCCCGATTCACTCGTGAAGACTGAGGAGAAGAATAAATTCAATACCTTCGCCATCTCTCCATCCTTTGTAACCAGATGTCTTTCCTCATTCTTTATGGGGCCAAGGCCTACCCTCAAGGATCCCACAATCCAAGGCCCCCAACTCACATTCATATACTAGGGCCAATTTTGGACAGAAGCCAATTAACCTACCAGCATGTCTTTGGAGTGTGGGAGGAAACCGGAGTACCCAGAGGAAACCCACGCAAGCACAGGGAGAACATGCAAAATCCAGGCAGGTAGTGTTGTGGTTGGGATTCGAACCAGCGACCCTTTTTACTGCTAGGTGAGAGTGCTACCCACTACACCACTGTGCCACCCTATTCCGCTTGCTGTTCCTCTACTTGGATCCATGATTTCTGGCCTGGCTGATTACCCGATTTGGTTACTGAACTCTGGCGTGGATCATTACCCGATCTGGTACTGAACTCTGGCTTGGCTGACTACCCGATCCGGTTACTGGACTCTGGCTATGCTTTGACTACTCTTATGCCCTGTACACACGGTCGGATTTTCCGACGGAAAATGTGTGATAGGGCCTAGTTGTCGGAAATTCCGACCATGTGTGGGCTCCATCACACATTTTCCATCGGAATTTCCGACACCCAAAGTTTGAGAGCTTGCTATAAAATTTTCCGATAACAAAATCCGTTGTCAGAAATTCCGATCGTGTGTACACAAATCCGACGCACAAAGTGGCACGCATGCTCAGAATAAATTAAGAGACGAAAGCTATTGGTTACTGCCCCGTTTATAGTCCCGACGTACGTGTTTTACGTCACCGCGTTTAGAACAATCGGATTTTCCGACAACTTTGTGTGACCGTGTGTATGCAGGACAAGTTTGAGCCAACATCCGTCGGAAAAAATCCATGGATTTTGTTGTCGGAATGTCCGATCAATGTCCGACTGTGTGTACAGGGCATAACTCTATTTACCCTTTTATTTTTATTAATAAACAAGTGTGATTTTACTGTAGTTCTGTCTCGGTCTGGTTCATGGTTTCTGACAGAAAGGGGTCTAACAACTTTTTTAACATGTTTAACCACTTCAATACTGGGCACTTTCACCCCCTTCCTGCCCAGGCCTGCGCTGTCACACTTTGAATAACAATTGCACGGTCATGCCATGTTGTACCCAAACAGAATTTTTATCATTTTTTGAGACGGATAGAGGTTTTTTTGGTGATATTAGTTCAACACTGGGTTTTTTTGCTAAACAAATGAAGAAAATTTAGAAAAAAAAGTTTTTCTTTGTTGCGGTTATAAAATTTTGTAAATGCAGTAAATGATTTTTCTTCTTCACTAATGTGTGCTGATGAGACTGCACTGACAGGCACTGATAAGGAAGCACTGATGAGGAGTCACTAATATGCAGCACTGATGGGCACTGATAGACGGCAGTGATATGCAGCACTTATGGGCAGCCTTTATTGGCACTGATAAGCGGTAATGATGTGCACTGATAGGTGGTACTGATGTGGTGGCACTGACAGACATCAGTGATGGGCACTGAAAGGCATCACTGATGGGGCTGCACAGATAATGATTGCACTGATTATCACCGCAGACCCCCCCCTTTCAGGAGAGCCACTTATCGGCTCTCTTCTACTCAGCATGAGTAGAGGAATTTCCTGATAACCAGCACTTCCTACTCCCTATGGGAGAGCATTTTCACCACACACTGATTCAATTGGTGAGCACTTTTGTAAGGTGTAATATGAGTCATAATATAAAATGTATGCATTTATAAATCATTAACCCCATCCCGACCAGCCGCCGCAGTTATACTGTGGCAGGTTGGCTCCCCTGGGCGAACCGTTGTAGCTATACCACTAGGGGGCACGCCTCCGGAGCCGATACACGTGCTCGACGGTCGCGATGACCGCCGGGCACCTGCGATCGCTCCACACAGAGACAGAATGGAGATCTGTCAATATAAACAGACAGATCTCCATGCTGTCAGGGGTGATACTAACTATGAACAACGATCGGTCTCCTCACCCGGGCAGTCCCGTCCCCCCACAGTTAGAATCACTCCCTAGGTAACACAGTTAACCCCTTGATCGCCCCCTACTATTAACCCCTTCCCTGCCAGTGACATTTACACAGTAATCAGTGTATTTTTATAGCAGTGATCACTGTATAAATGCCAATGGTCCCAAAAATGTGTCAAAAGTGTCCGATCTGTCCTCCATAATGTTGCAGTCCAAATAAAAATCACTGATCACCGCCATTACTAGTAAAAAAAAAAAAATAAATAATAAAACTGCCATACATCTTTCCCCTATTTTGTAGACGCTATAACTTTTGCACAAACCAATCAATATACGCTTATTGTGATTTTTATTAGCAAAAATATGTAGAAGAATACATATCAGCCTAAACTGAGGAAAAAATAAGCTTTTTAAAAAAAAAAAATTGTGGATATTTATTATAGCAAAAAGTACAAAATATTGTGTTATTTTAAAAATTGTCGCTTTTTTTTGTGTATAGCGCAAAAAATTAAAACCGCAGAGATGATCAAATACCACCAAAAGAAAGCTCTATTTGTGGGAAAAAAAGGACGTCAATTTTGTTTGGGTACAATGTCACACAACCGTGCAATTGTCAGTTAAATCGATGCAGTGCCGTATCGCAAAAAATGGCCTTATCATTGAGCAGCCAAATCTTTCGGGGCTGAAGTGGTTAAATAATTAGCATAGTGTGATAATAATATAATTTAAATAATATATTTTTTTGTTCTTCAACCCAATGATAATCAGATACTAATCAAATTCCCTGAAGAAGCAGAGATTTACTTCACAAAAGGCGTTAGGGTTTCTTATTGGGTTGAACTGTCTTCAAGCATGTGGAATACCTATTACTGTTTGTATATCATGCTATATTATGAATTTCATTATGAGATATGAATATTTTTTTATGTGATTTTATAATCTTTTTTTAATAAACCATTTTAATAGTCATTGTGTGTTCACCTCAGTGTCAATCATATATCCTGGAAAGTCCTATTTTATGGGGTTTTGCCCCTTTACACAATTTTTAACCGGCACTTCCTATTTACACTGTGATCAGCTGTGATTGGACACAGCTGATCACATGATAAAGAGCCTACTTCATAGGCTCTTTACCGTGATCAGAGATGTGGTGTGTCCGAGCGACACAACACACCACCGATTACCGTGCTGCGCTCCACCGGGGGGGCGCACAAGCAGCATGTTCTGAAGGATGCCATATGATGTCCAGTCAGAACAATTTAACCACCACCTGGCCGTCATTTTCCTGTAGGCCAGGTGGTTAGGTAACAAAAATGCTATTGTCCTGCACTCATAGCACATCTAAACTCAAGAAAAAATGATTGTGAGAGACAAGCAGTTCCTACGTACACGGACTATTTACTGTGGTGCCCCCCCAAAAAATCGACCCCAATCCTGCCCCCACTTTATCCCACTCTATATCCCTCTAGGACAATCTTAGAAATCTGCCCTCAGACATATGATCTCTGGCTCATATTTTTCATAATCCTCAGTTTATTTCAGGTATGGATATCAGGGCTTTCAGGTGGTGGCTGGATAAGGGAATGCACCACATTGGCCACTTTTTATCCTCACTTGGACCAATTTTGCATAGCCATTGCACTAGCAAACTTTAAATGCCAGTTTCTGAGAAATGTAGATTCCTCCAAATCTCCTATTTCTTGCATACATTATGGAAAAGAAAAACCTGATCCCCCCGAAATATACGACATATGAACTATGGTGTGGCCAGGCCACGGAGCAAAGGGGAGGTATTTCAATAATTTACTCGTCACTGGCAACAGATTCTGTTGGCGTGGTAGAATGATCTACAAGAAAACTGGAATTTGGAGGATTGGTACAGATCCTTCCATAGATCCCTTAAAGGGATCTATAATTCCTCTCTAAGACCCCATACACACTATTAGATTTTCGTCTTCAGATTTACCAAAACCATATAATATGAGGTCAAACCTTAATGCCCTGTACACACGGTCGGACATTGATCGGACATTCCAACAACAAAATCCATGGATTTTTTCCAAAGGATGTTGGCTCAAACTTGTCTTGCATACACACGGTCACACAAAGTTGTCGGAAAATCCAATCGTTCTAAACGCGGTGACGTAAAACACGTACATCGGGACTATAAATGGGGCAGTAGCCAATAGCTTTTGTCTCTTAATTTATTCTGAGCATGCGTGACACTTTGTGCGTCGGATTTGTGTACACACGATCGGAATTTCCGACAACGGATTTTGTTGTCGGAAAATTTTATAGCAAGCTCTCAAATTTTGTGTCGGAAAATCCGATGGAAAATGTGTGATGGAGCCCACACACGGTCGGAATTTCCGACAACAAGGTCCTATCACACATTTTCCATCGGAAAATCCGACGTGTGTACAGGGCATAAGAGTTTCAATTTGTATGCAATCAGGTAGGCCCTCGCACTACATGTTTTTGGTAAATCTGAAGACAAAAATCTGCACAAAATCTAATAGTGTGTATGGGGTCGAACAGATCCGAACAGGGTCGAAAGATGGTATTTGGTTCCAACTAGGTTAGCTAACATATTCCCCTCCTCCTCGCCCCTGTGTTTTAGAGGGTGCCATATCCTGGGCACAATGGTGCATGTGTGGTGGGAATGCCCAAAAATTAGGGGTTTCTGGAACAAGATTTTTTACCTAATTCATAAAGAAACTGGTAGGGTGGTCCCCAAATCCCCAGCCTCGGCTCTTCTTAGCTTCCCCATTCCAAAAGTACCCAAGCATACGCAGATGCTAATTTTTTTTATTTTCCTGGGAGCAAATTATCCATAGCTAGGGCATGGAAACAACCCAGAGTTTCAATCTTGGCAGCCAAGAGGAAGATCTCTTGAATAATGGCACAGGAGAAATTGGTAAGCACCTTACTAGACTCAAAAACTTTGAGGCAATCTGGGAACCGTGGGTGCACCATATAGGTATACCTTTGATTCCAGGAATTACCATATCTTGAGTGGATAGGGTGACTGTCTGAGTGGTTGGCGATCTCTTTCTACTCTCTCCTCTACTTCTCTCTTTTCTACGAACCATTTTTTCAATTTTTTTCCCTAGTACTTTCCTATCTCTCAAAGCTAGTACTGCAATATGACCTTGGCCCTAAGGCATTGAGAATCATTTATGCTAACCAACTCAGAACCCACGTTTTATGGCATACACGTTACAAGTTAGTTTGGTTGACTGTTTACTGTTATTACTACCTACTCAGGGATTGCTGGTTTCAGTCCCTGGCAATTCTTTTTTCCTATGGTCCTACAGCTCTTTGATTAGTACTTAGTGAACTGGTTCATGCAATATGGTATTTATCTCAAAATTTTGTTTACAAAAAGCATCTCAGTTCAAGTCAGTTTAACAATTCTTTTTTAGTAACAAACACTGTTTTGTACTCCAGGTAAATGCACTAAAACTCTATGGCTAGCAAAACAAGATGGATAGTATTGTCTACAGCCCTACGACAGTTTGCTCCCAGTTGGGATGTCATGGGGAAGGGACAATACCCTAACCACTCGACTAGCTCTAATATAATTTTAACTGCCCAAATTTAAGCAGAACCTGTGTTATGTTAATAGGTCTATTTCAGTTTGTACTCATGTTTTGCCCTAAAACATGTCCAGCTACGACAATGTCTTATTACTCAGTACTATCTTATTGTGAAAAATCCTAACAAAAATCATTGAACGAAAAACTTTCAAGTGTTACTAAACCGACAACAGTAAAATCAGTCTGTATATGTAGTAAAGCATGCTTGTTATACTCACTGTGGAACCTAAAGGGTTAATCCTCTGCATCGTGTTAAAAGGCTGTTTGATCCTGGCAGCTCTGTTCCTCCCCTTCTTCCACGGACTCCTAATAATTTCCTGATAACACAGAGTCTATGGAGTCAGGCTGCACATGCTCAGTTTGATGTGTATTGCTAGAGAGGTTTTTTTTTTTCTTGGGAGGATGCATGTGATCAGCACAGGGCCAATCAGCACTATCCAAACAGAGGGTCAGGGTTCTTGCAGTCTCATAACACAGTCAGAAACTAGCTTTAAACAGTGCTTGGCTGGACACCAATAGAAGTCACAAGACTGCTCTAACTGCTGATGAGAAAAGGTATGTAGCAGTTTATATTTACTAAAATAAGTGCATTTCCATGTATTGTTGGAGACCAGATATTGTGAATGCAGGTTCCTGGGCTTAGTATCTAAAATGTAATGGTATTCCCGGGCTGCCAAAGTGATAAATAATGAACTGTGATCTAACTGCTGCAAGCACCTAAAGGTCTATCCGTGACCAATGAGAGAATGTGTAAAAGTGAATGGTGCTGCGCTGTAAATAATATAAATCAATAAGTGTAACACTAAAGCTAGTAAGCATAAATAGATGACATCAAAATTAAATCCAAACAGTGTAATAAAGTATACAAAAAGGATAAAGCATATAGGAAAATCCTTGATGATAATGCTAACAAGATGAAACGGGGGTGAGTAAGGTGATAAAGTCCCTCTACTGATCTTGTGTAGGATAAAAATTAATAAAGTGGATGTCTTTGCTTTCTTGTGCAGTGTAAGGTAACAACGTGTGAAGATAGTAATGAAGGTCCTGGATGGTATAATCGGTCTTGTGTGAAGGAATGTGATGTAAATAATAATAATAATCTGAAAATGTCTATTTTCTTATGTGCATACATATTTTTCTCGTTACTCATTATATAAGTATACAGATTAGCTCTGTTCCTATGTTTTTCTCAAAATGGCGGGTACCCCCTACATCCCACACATCAGAAGAACGCGGAACTGAAGATAAAACCAAGGACAGCCAAACCTCGTTATGAAGATTCTCCATCTTCTTTTCTATCTTAACCAATGAGATGTACCTATTAGACTAACATAGCAATGACGTATTTGTGTGTATAAAACATTAGCACCGCCTTGAATAAATCAGAAGTGTAAAAAGTAACGGAGCTGAGCGTGTCTCAGAGTGTTTACTTTTATATGCATGCATAGCCACACTTTCCAATTAGAGACAGCAGCAGATAACCTTGGGCTCAATTGGAGCTCTTAATCATTTCCATAACAGATGGTGCCGAAACTCGGGACCTCAGGCTACAGTCGAAGTCATACCGCGATAAGCATTCGAGCGTTAATTGAAAGATGAGACGGGGGTTTGCGCAGCCCTAACAGTACCGGTAAGTTGATTTATATTTTTACCACTGTACGACTTTCTTATCTTTCGGTTGACGGCTGGATTCTGTCGGTATGCTGAGACTGTCTTAGAGGCAGGTATTTCCTCGCCTGAGGTTGTTTTAACGAACCTGCCAATGGGTTTCTGCTGTCTGTATTTGTTCACTGTCTGCCATTCTTTGGGCTACGAAACTCAGCAGTCTAAAAGTGCTACATGTGTGTTCTTATCTCCAGACGAGCTGTCGGCCTCTGGAGTGAGATGGGTTATTGTGGCAGTCGGTTATGGGACGGGTTACTCATGGGTTTGTCGGACCTTTGAGGGAAATCTCAGCTGCTGGAGCCCCCCGCAGTCTGAAAGCGTTACAGATGTCTCACCTCCAGATGAGCTGTCGGCCTCTGGGAGTAACTGTAATGACGGCCTTTAACTGGGTTTAAGGGGAGTTGTCTGCCGCTGAGGTTATCTTAGCCTGCTGAAATTTTGCAGTTCGAAGAGTGGCAGGTGTAATGTCCTGTCGTGAGTGTATTTGTGGTTTACTGTTTGCTATACACGAGAGGGGTTGGGGACTGGTTAAGGTCGGAGGGGGGGCTGCCCGGGGGATCTGTTGGGTCGCGGGCCGTTGCTCCTCACTACCCCTATCGTGTTTATTCTTGTTCTGAGATTAACCGTACATTACAGGGTTATAGCAGACAGTAGCAGCTAGGAGCGCAGTCTTATGTGCCCCCACCCAAGGAATTTGTTGATAAAGAACACTGAGAAAGAATATTAAGCCCTTGGTTGTACATATTCTCCTCTCAAGCCGTTAGCCGAGAAACAGAGAGAGAAAAGAAAGTGATATTGTAAAGAAAGTGATATTGTAAAGAATGTGATATTGTGAAGAGAAGAAGATATTGAAATAGTTAACAAAGTTGAACGAAGTGGAGAAAGTTATGTTGCTAAAGAAACAGGGAGAAAAATCCTGTGTGATAAAGAAAATTGGATAAAGGAAGTTAAGAAAGATGGCGATTGTATTATGTATGTGTATCACAGAGTTGATGATACAGTATGTGAAATTACCACGCTATGTTGGAATTTGAAACAAAAGGAGGGGAGGGACAGCACTGCCCTCCGTCTAACAACCACTCCTTTCTTACCACACAAGCACAACCCACTGTGACAACTCAGCCCGGCGGCCATCTTAGTGCACCCATGCCTTCACTTTCTACCCAGCCCAGTGCACTTCCTGCCGGCGGCCATCTTGGTACACCCAGTGAGCTTAAACAGTCTGTACCCAGCCCTCCCTGTTTTAAACCAGGATGGTTCATACCACACACCTGTCTTCCCCAATACGGAAGCATCACATTCCCAAGCCGGATATATTAATGATGAAGAAGCGTCTGAGTGGGAAGCCCAACAGCAGGCAGCAAGGCCACCCACTGATTTAACCCCCAATCCAGCTCCGGACTCACAGTTCCGAGAGGATCTCAAACACATGCTGGCAACCGTAAAGAACAGTGCCCCTTGCCAGCCCCCGCCCCAACAACAGTCTCGGTTACCAGAAGGGGCACCAGTGATGTATGTCGCTTTTACTCCATCACAAGCAGCGGCCTTAGTGACAAGTCTGCCTGACCCAGAGAAGCAGCCAATTCCCTTCTACCACAGGATAGTGCAGATACAAGAAACTTACTCAGCTGCCTGGAGAGACTTGATCAGCCTATGCCAAATCAAAGCAGGATATGTCTTTTGGCCAGTTATGCAGACAGCCTTCAATGATGCCTGCCTGACAAGTGCCACTTCCTACACCTCAGGCGTGGAGTTCTGTGCACAACTCCACGACTGGGCAAAGGAGAAGTTGACGGATCAGACCACCACAATCCAAGATATTACCCAAGATAAAGGGGAGTCTGTGAAGAAGTATCATGCTAGACTCGTACAGGCCTTTGATGATCTGAGTTTCTCCCACTATGAAAAGAGACACACACGTTTCCTGCGTGGGAATGGATGGGGTGCCCCGCTCCAGTCCACTTCCTGATTTGCTTGCCAGATTTGTGGCGTCCTCTACATGTCCCTTGAATCTACTAGGAGCTGAGGTGTTGTCCAGACTACAGGCCTCAATCAGGACACGCCTGAAGGGGGGATGAAGTTACATACTCCCCTATGTTTGGAAGACACATTTGCTTTGTGTTTTTTGCCTCTCCTGACGACACTTAATGAAGCAAAAACTTCAAGTTCAATACTGCAGGAAGTACTTGACAGAATCCCTGTGTGCTTATGGTCCACAGGACTGGAAGACAACGGTCACTTAAAGGTGCTACCAGTTTCAGTCAAGCTAAAAGAGGGCGCTTCATTGCCCCGGAAACCACAAGAACCCCTAAAGGAGAACCAGGTACCTGCGGTGGATGCCTTTGACTGCAAAATACCTCACAGAGGTGGACCTTACAAACGTTTTCTTCAGTGCCACCCTCACCCCTTCTGCTGGTACCTTTTTTTGCATTCATCCACGGAAAGAAACGGCAACATACCTAAATAGTTGTGCCACAAGGGGTACAGAACTTTCCAAGCCAGTTTGCAAAAGCTATGGCTATCATCCTTGACACATGACAAGAGGAACACCCGGAAGTGATTCTCTTCCAACATGTTGATGACCTTCTCCTTTGTGCAGCTGACTTACCCCCTGTTGAAGTCACCTCAGAAATCCTGTTGTGCTATCTTGCCAACCAGGGGTGCAGAGCCTCAAAGCCCAAATTGCAGTGGTGCTCAACACCTGTCATTTTCCTTGGACACTGTTTGTCCCATGGGACAAGACACCCCACTGAAGACAGGGTGCAAGTAATCTCTGATATCCCACTGCCACAAGGTCAGAAATCCCTTCATGCCTTCCTTGGACTAATTTCCTAGTGTGGAGCATGGATTCCAGAAGCCTTCCTACTGATGCTCTGCAATCAGACCCTTCCAGATGTCTCCTGAAGAAATATCTAAGTTTGAGGCCCTTAAGTGCGCCACCTCCGGCGCTAGGGCTCCCAGCCTACGACAAAACGCTTAAGCTCTTTGTATCTGAACGTCTGGGACATGCTGCAGGTGTACTCACCCAATCAAACGGCATCAGCCTACGCCCCATAGGATATTATTCCTGTCGGCTGGATGCGGTAGCAAGAGGAGGCCTATTGTGTCTGCGAGCTGGCTTTGCTACACAAGCCTTGCTTGACAAAACTTTGAACTTGGTCCTCGGACACTGCCTCGTTCTGCTTGCTCCCCATGACGTTGTTGCCATATTCAACCAAGATCCAGCCGAAACACTTGTCCACTACCAGACACTTGAGACTCCTGTGTTCCCTCCTACTGGACAGCATTACTCTATTAAGTTGTCAAACACTGAACCCTACCACCCTTCTTCCACTTCTCGAGGGGGGAAAGGAGGAGGAGGAGTAGAGTCTTGACTTGTCACCCCATGACTACACAGGGCACGCGGTCACCACTGAAAACACTGTTCTACAAGCTGAAGCCTTACCACCGGTGATGTCTGCACAGGAGGCAGAGCTGTAAGCACTTACTACAGCATGTAAATGGGCAGAGGGAAAAAGAGCCAACATTCATATGGACTCAAGATATGCTTTCAGCATTGCCCATGATAATGGTGTTATCTAGGACAGAGGATTCCTGATGGCTGCAGGAACACCTGTGAAAACTTGATTGATGCCTTGCTTCTCACAACCCAAGTGACTATTATGAGTAAAAGCACACGACAAACTGAACTCAAAGGAAGCTCGAGGCAATCATCTAGCCAATTCAGCTGCCAAACAGACAGCTGGTGGTCCACGGGAAGTGGACAGCAGGGTGGTAGAAGAAGACCACCCCGTGCTTACCTTACAGACTTTCCCAGTGGACAGAGTTTATCTAAATGAACTACAGGAAACAACAAGTCCGGATAAGAAGGAAAGCTGGAAACGGAGAGGAGCAACTCTCAGGAATGGACTATTCGAATGCAACAAGAAGCCTTGTCTACCCAGGAGTATGTACCCAGCCGTGGTGCAATGGGCACATGGAGCTGCCCACTTGACAAAGACTTTTATGAACTCTCTTATCAACAAGTGTTGCACCAAGAGTTACTCCACTGACGGACAACTTCTGCAGATAATGCATTATCTGCACCAAATGTAACCCAGGACGCACAGAAAAAACACAGAAGAAGCACCTGGCAAAAGCCCTATACCCCATTCCAGAGGATGCAAATTGATCATTCTCAAGTGCCAAGAAGTGGCAGATTCGAATACGCCCTAGTGGAAGTGGTCATGACTGCCGGGACCACAGCTAAGAAACTACTGAGTGAGATAATATGTAGATTTGGGGTCCCAGAGGTGATATTGAGAGATCAGGGACCAGCCTTAACAGCAACCCTTACTAAAGAGATTTGGGCAGCACTGGGGGTTCAGTTGGCACTACACATCCCATACCACCCTCAAAGTAGCGGGAAGGTAGAAAGGATGAATGGGACACTAAAAACAGGATGTTAAAGATGGCCCAAGAGACTAACATGAGTCGGCCAGACAGTTTGCCCATTGCCCTGTTCAGTGTCAGACACACCCCCGGGGGAAACATGCCCTATCCCCTTATGAAATTTTGTTTGGTTCAGCTCCCAGACTTGGTTGTTACTTTCCACAACAGTTACAGTTGCAGTCTGATGTGTTGACTAATTATGTAACCACTTTATCACGAGAATTAACCTGAATGCATGTCCAGATGTTTTCTTCCATTCCAGATCCTGAATTAGATACAGGAACACACCAACTACTGTCTGGAGATCCTTGAGCCAAGTTATGATGGTCCATTCCAAGTTTTGCTGACCACAGCCACCTCAATCAAGTTGGCCAAGAAGAACACCTGAATGCACGCTTATCACTGCAGGAGAGCGTGTTTTCGGGTGCTGCATATCCTTTTTCTGTTTGATCTAGAGGGAATCTGGACCAGTGAATGAGCCCTTGCAAAGGTCATTATGCCCCCCCATATCCTAACCAAAGATACCCCTGATACATACACTAACCCAGCACACAGTCAGAGGAGGAAGCGAGCAGCTCTCTCCGAAAGCTTTGACCCTCATGTATACATAGATGTCATAAGGGTTACAAGGGGGGTCCCTGATGAGTTTAAAGCCAGGGATCAGGTAAAAGCTGGTTTTGAGTCTTTGATCCCCATAACAACTGTCAGCAAGAATGTAGATTGGATTAACTACATGTCATGGTTATGCAATAGAGTTTGTCGATCAGCATACCTGTCTCCATGTGTTCATCTCTAGAGACCAGCTGACCCTCACCTGACTGCTTTGTAACCTTTCCTCTAAGCATGGCCCCACCCCAGGCCCTATCAGGGAACCCTATATTAATCTGTGCACTGCAAGCCAGCAGTGCTGATCAACCACTGTGTGTTAGCCTCTGTGTGTACTTGCTGTGTTTCCTACATCTGATTCCTGTTACCAACCTTGGCTTGTCCCTTACTTTCCTTGTTGTTCCAGCCTGCTGCCTCCTTCCTCTTCTCCTGTAGTCTACCGTGAGCGTGAGCTGTGAGACCCTGGGGGCCGCGACCTGGAGCCAGACTGCAGCGCAGTCCATCCTTACCATTAAAGGCTCTGGTGAACACCTGCTGGCTCTTAGACTCCGCGCCCTGGGGAATCTATGCTCTAGCTCCCAGTGGGATCTGTGTCAGTGATCCAGTAGACCTGCTTCCTGAACCTCCCAGGGTTCAATCTGCAGCAGTCAGCCGGAGGGTCGACTACCTTGCGGTGCACTCCTGATCCCAACGGTGTGCATCTGTCACCCAGCCTCTAGGTGACCTGGCACTACACATATTATAACCAACAGAGATTCGTAAATTACACTAAAAATGCCCTCCAGGGAATTGCTGACTAGTTAGCTCCCACTTCCTACATGACATTCCAGGACCGGATGGCCTTAGACATGCTGCTAGCTGGGAAAGGTGTTTTGTAAAATCATAGGAAAAAACGGGAACCTGTTGTACATACATTCCTTATAATACTGGCCCAAATGGTAAGGTTACTCTAGCTATAAAGAAATTAGAAGATCTGTCATTGGAGTTGAAGAACTCAGGTATCACAGACCCGTGGGATCAATACTTTAGCTGGATGAGTGGGTGGCAGAAGGTGCTAGCCCAGATAGGGGTAACGGTATTAATAATCCTGGTTCTTTTAACCCTGATTGTATGCTGTATTCTACCTTTCGTAAAAAGTTAATGAGCAAGGCTGTAGACGATAGCACACCTACATTTCTCCACCAAGAAGAAGAGGACCCCCTTATGATGGAAGATGACAAACCCTTCACTCCTCTACAGTCACTCCCTGTCCATAACCTCACAATCCTATAGGGTTTTAGGGATAGATAGCGCCTGACTGCACCTCTCCAGCTGTATCGAGGAGGAAAGTGAACAGTTGCTGCCCAATTCTATATACAGCCTAAAAGAGTTGCTGAGGAGAAGGGCCAGGCCAAAGTGGGACCTTTAGTATTAGGGACAGAAAAGAGAAAATAGTCATTTTAGGGGGGATTGTGAAGGAATGTGATGTAAATAATAATAATAATCTGAAAATGTCTATTTTCTTATGTGCATACATATTTTTCTCCTTACTCATTATATAAGTATACAGATTAGCTCTGTTCCTATGTTTTTCTCAAAATGGCGGGTACCCCCTACATCCCACACATCAGAAGAACGCGGAACTGAAGATAAAACCAAGGACAGCCAAACCTCGTTATGAAGATTCTCCATCTTCTTTTCTATCTTAACCAATGAGATGTACCTATTAGACTAACATAGTAATGACGTATTTGTGTGTATAAAACATTAGCACCGCCTTGAATAAATCAGAAGTGTAAAAAGTAACGGAGCTGAGCGTGTCTCAGAGTGTTTACTTTTATATGCATGCATAGCCACACTTTCCAATTAGAGACAGCAGCAGATAACCTTGGGCTCGATTGGAGCTCTTAATCATTTCCATAACACTTGCTGTAAACTTATAAGGATGGATACCAGCGAATTCCTCTAGGGGGCCTTTTTCTCCTAATAGGTGATTCCCACTGGGATAAATTAGATACTTCTTGAAAGAGGATAGGTGTTCCAGGTATCCCTCCTGGGTTTGCTCATACAATATGGAAGAAATGGAAGAAAAGGTGTTCCAGTTAGTATAATATAGTAAAGATAAATGGTGTGCCTGTCTGTCCCTGATGAAGTCATGTGGGCGTGACGCTACATGTCGGGACAGACAGGCACATCGGAAGTGACGTCGGCCTATGAGCTTGCCGCTCGTGGATTCTATGTTTATGTTTTTAACCTGTATGTTTGTGTGAGTACCACAGATGTCAGCTGAATAAAGCACCACTTGTTTTTTTACTACAAACTAAGACTGGGATGCCATTAAAGTTCATGTTTGTGTAAAGGCAGGCATCCCAATACTTTTGGCAATATAGTGTATATTTACAAAACTACAAAGTTGATAAGGCTGAATAAAGACACCAGGCCATCCAGTTTAACCTGTGTGGGTGTGTATCATATCCTCTTCTCTCTCTCTAAACTGTAATCAGACTACATTTCCCATGAATCCTTGGGATTGGAGTGAATGTGGATGGGTACACTAGGCTTGTACATGTAAATGTGAACTCGCCCACTTCAACATAAATCACACCTCTTACTCTGCAGCCAGTAAGCCATATATAACACACGGTATGATAGGTTACAGCCTTATAAATGCAAACCGGTGCAATGTGTCAGTGTCCACCAGTGCAGCTTATCAGTGTCCACCAGTGCCAAATGTCAGGGACCACCAGTGCCGCAAGTCAGGGACCACCAGTGCCGCAAGTCAGGGACCACCAGTGCCGCAAGTCAGGGACCACCAGTGCCGCAAGTCAGGGACCACCAGTGCTGCATGTCAGGGACCACCATGGGACCACCATGTCCACCATGTCTGTCCCATCAGTGTAGAGTGGGGATTATTATGAGAAATCACTTGTATGACACAGCGGGGATCTCCGATCGTTGATCTCCCACCTCCCGCCGGTATATTGATTGACAGCGCATTGTTCCTTTACCAGCGCGAGGCGGGACATCAGCGATCGGTGTTCTCATATACAATACCTGACACAGCGGGAGATCCCCATACTGTGTCTGATAATAATCCCCGCTCTACACAGACATAGCAGGCGGACAGGGGGGGCGGCGGGGATAGAGTGGAGGTGGAGTGGGGGTGCAGTGGGAGGTGGATTGCTGGCAGGAGCAGAGGAGGAGGAGGGAGGAGAGAGGAGCTGTTATATAGCTGAGGGCGGGACCACCCAGTGACATAAACGGGTGACCCTGCCCTCTCTGATGCCATGCCCGCATACCCCCACAACCACCGGGCAAGACTCCAAAGCACCCTCCCCATGTTGAGGGCATGTGGCTTGGTATGGTTCAGGGGGCACTCCCTCCCCCCCCCTCTTTTCCTGCGGCCTGCCAGGTTGCGTGCTCAGATAAGGGTCTGGAATGGATTTTGGGGGGACCCCTATGCCATTTTTAATTTAAATTTGGTTCAGGGTTCCCCATAATTTCCATACCAGACCTAAAGGGCCTGGTATGGATTTTGGGGGGACCCCCACGCAATTTTTAAAAAAAATTTGGTTTGGGGTTCCCCTTAATAGACCCAAGCAGTGGCGGAACTACCGCCATAGCGACCCACACGGGCGCTATGGGGCCCGCAGCCGAGTAGGGCCCGGCGAGTCGGCGCGTGAGTGGGCGGCGGGTGAGCCGCCGAGCTCCCCGGCGGCTCACCCGCTCGGCGCTCGTACAGTCACACTGACTGTGCGAGCGGACTCAGCTGGGAGGCTCGGTGGGGGGGAAGCATGAACGGCAAGCTACCAGCTGGGAGGCTCGGCGGGGGGAGGGATGGACGAGAAGCTGCCAGCTGGGAGGCTCGGCGGGGGGGAGGGATGGGCAGGAAGCTGCCAGCTGGGAGGCTCGGTGGGTGGACTGGCCAATCAGTGGGTGGAGGAGCAGAGAGATGACAATCTCTCACCGCCCGGCGCCCGCCCTGCATCCTGGCAGTTCCGCCCTCACTCACTGTGCAGGCAGCAGAGAGATTGACTATCTGCAACTTGTGGCAGGTGACGTGGCAAGTGGACAATCCACAACTTGTGGCAAGTGACAATCCACAACTTGTGGCAGGTGACGTGGCAGGTGACTATCCGCAGCTTGTGGCAGGTGACGTGGAAAGTGACAATCCACAACTTGTGGCAAGTGACGTGGCAAGTGACAATCCGCAACTTGTGACAGGTGACGTGGCAAGTGACAATCCGCAGCTTGTGGCAGGTGACGTGGCAAGTGACAATCCGCAGCTTGTGGCAGGTGACATGGCAAGTGACAATCCACAGCTTGTGGCAGGTGACGTGGCAAGTGAACAATCCGCAGCTTGTGGCAGGTGACATGGCAAGTGACAATCCACAGCTTGTGGCAGGTGACGTGGCAAGTGAACAATCCGCAATGTGTGACAGGTGACGTGGCAAGTGAACAATCCGCAATGTGTGACAGGTGACGTGGCAAGTGACAATCCACAACTTGTGGCAGGTGACGTGGCAAGTGACAATCCGCAGCTTGTGGCAGGTGACATGGCAAGTGACAATCCACAACTTGTGGCAGGTGACGTGGCAAGTGAACATTCCGCAATGTGTGACAGGTGACGTGGCAAGTGACAATTCACAACTTGTGGCAGTTGACATGGCAAGTGGACAATCAGCAATGTGTGGCAGGTGATAGTGGACAATTTGCAACGTGTGGCTGGTGACATGGCAAGTGAACAATCCGCAACTTGTGGCAGGTGACATGGCAAGTGATAATCTGCAACATGTGACAAGTGACAATCTGCATCTGGTGGCAGGCGATGTGGCAAGTGACACACTCAGGGCTCCCACTGACTCTGCATTATGGTGAGTTGAACTATTTCATTTTCTATAACAATGTAATAATAGAAATACTGTGTTTCAATCATCCTGACACTATAATAACCATGGTGCCGTGATGATTGAAGCGCCAACATCAGCCATTTCCCTGATAAATTGTCCCGAAAAAAACGTATTTTCTGGCAGTGCCTCTCCCAAGACTAGACTCTGGATCTGCCCCTGTGATTTCTAGTTATGCCCCTGGACCCAAGGGCCTGGTAATGGGCTGGAATTGCCAAGACCCGACAATTCATTACAGCCGTGATCAGTTTTAAATGACAATTTTTCCTTTAGAAATGTAATTTTTCTGTGGTACTGTTCTAAACACTGGAAAAATGTGCCACTTTACAGGCATACTATAGACACTCCCCAGGCATGATATTTAAAGGAATATTTCATTTTTATTGTTTCACTTTAAGCATTAAAAAAACACTGCTCCCAAAAATGGCCGCTTTTAAAAAAATTTTTTGCATTGATACATGTCTCCTGGGGCAGGACCCGGGTCCACAAACACTTTTTATGGCAATGAAAAGGAGAAAAAATACAGCGCCGTGTGAAGTAAAGGTATAAACAGCAGCCAACAGCTATAGACCAAAGCAACATATGTGAGTGTAAAAGTGTAGCGCTATTAAACCATCATTTAAAAATGTGCAACCATTAATGTGTGACCATTAAGATAGTATTGGGGTATACTATCTAATACAAATATTAGAAAAATCTCAGTGTGCAAAACATACAAAACTGACATGTGTTACATGTGAAATACAATGCATATATACATAGCTATCCTTAATGGAAATAAATAATAAATAAAGTGATAATACCACAATAGTCTTTTAAATGTGAATAAAGTGCCGATATGCAGACACAAAAATAATCTAATAAAAACAAAAGTCCAGAATATAATGAACTGGTGTGTAAATGAGAATCCAAAAAGAAGGAGGATAATCCTAGAAGCATATAGACAGATATTCATCAGACGTCAACACTTCAGAGAGACTGAAAATATTGAGTAAGCCACCACCAATGGAACAGAAGGAGGCTTACCAGATGTTGATTACTTGAGGAGGCTTATACCACTCAAGTCACAAAAAGCTTTGGAACCAGCTAGCTGGAATGGTACATCTCCCTGGGCAGGCACAACGGATCCTGGATCAGGTCTACAACTTGGCACAAACTATCTCGGATGACAACATAAAGGTAGCACTCCAATGGGGATCAGAGGTTCCGTGTTCACATACCAAGCCAAAATAGATAAAAAAAACTTGCATAGCGTGATACCGTTTGACATAAAATTTATTGGATATATTAAATTATAAACTCACATGGTAGATGATCATCATAGGCATTCATATGAATACTAGAACAGAAGCGGTATGTGAAAGTGGGTCCACCCGACGCGTTTCAGCTAAAAAAGCCATCATCTGGGGTGTGTCCTATGCCTGCATACTTTTTGTCCCTCATTCCCATCTAAAAATGTTGGGAGGTATGATGCTGTTACTTCAGAGTCATTAACCCATAACAAGCATGAAGTCACAATGATTGCATTTTCATCGTGGGTCAATCATTCAGAAAGTACTAAAGCCAAGGAATCAGCTTGGCAACCAAGCAACTAACATTTTCAGAAAGGAAAGACAGTAGCAACAGCTAGCATATTTCTCCCAGTACTGGTTTCCTTTAGACCCCTTTCACACTGAAGGCATTTTTTAGGCATTTTAGTGCTAAAAATAGTCCCTGTAAAGCCCCTTAAAAACGTCTTCCATGCCCATGAGTGCTTTCACACGGGGCGGTGTGCTTGCAGGACGTTAGAAAAAGTCCTACAAGTAGCATCTTTGGGGCAGTTTGGGAGCATTATATATACCAATCCCAAAACTCCCCTTGAAATGAATGGGCAGCGCTGTCGAAGTGCCTGTAAAGCTCTTTGGCAGCGCCACAACACGGCTGCTATTAACCCTTTATTCGGCCGCTAGCAGGGGTTAAAAGTGCCCTGCTAGTGGTCAAAAGCGCCGCTAAAATGACAGTAAAGAGCTGCTAAAACTATGGTAAAGCTCCGCTAAAACTAGCGGGCACTTTACCGCTAACGTGGCCGTGGCTGAGTGTGAAAGGGGTCTTAATACCGCTATGGTTTTCCTTTAAATATCCCTTTAAATATGGCAAGTTGCGTATTTTTAGGAGTTTCATGATAATGCACGATGTGTTTACATTTACTTCTAGAATATGTTGATATCAGCGGTGGAATGGGAACGATTTACTGTAATACTGAATTTGAATATGTGGAGCAACTTGAGAACAGTTTTGGAAGATGCTAATGTAAAATTATGCATGAATTGGCGCACATTTACATAATCACAATCTGCTCTATATTATTTAAATAGTCTCATACATTATTGAATTCTGTCTCTGTATTGATTGCCTCCAAGTATCATTCATCCTCCACATGTGAGGTCTGATAGAGACACAATGTAAACTTGTTTTTATATTCCTCCAGGAAAGATTTTTTTTTTTTTGAGTGAAGAAGCTTTGAGCAACACAGTGAAATGAAATGTTCAGATATTTGAGCCAACCGAAAGGAATTTTTAGTTTTGCAGTTAAGAAAAAGCAAACAAAGAAACTCATATTATGCTAACTACAGGCAGGGTCCGCTATTGCCACTGCTGCCCAGTGTTAAGCCCCATACACACCACACTATTAAGCCTCGTACACACAATTGGATTTTTGGCAGGGAATTGTGTGATGACAGACTGTTTGCCTAAAATCCGACCGTAAGTACGCTCCATCAAACAATTGTTGTCCAACTTTCTGACAACAAATGTTGGATGGCAGGCTAGTAAATTTTCAGCAGACAACGGTCTGTTGTCAGATTTTCCTATTGTGTGTACACAAGTCCGTCACACAGAAGTCCAAGTACAAACACGCATGCTCAGAATCAGAATCAAAGGGTGGCGCTCAAGAGCTGAAATTCCATGTAGTACGCCACTACATTCGTGTTCGTGTCGACAATTGTGTACCGTTAGTATGCAAGACAAAATCCAGGCACACGCCCTTCAGTCTGCCAAAAATACGATCGTGTATACGAGGCTTAAAGGGGTTGTAAAGGCTTGTGTTTTTTCACCTTAATGCATCCTATGCATTAAGGTGAAAAAACACCTTGCAGTGTCCGGCTCTCTAGCCCCCCGTTTTACTTACCTGAGCCCCAAATTTTCGTGGGCGCGATCCCGCGTCGCTCTCTCCATGGCTTCTCGGCTCTTCATTGGATAGATTGATAGCAGCACATCCATTGGCTGCTGTCAATCAAATCCAATGACGAGGGCACCAGGGGGGCGTGGCCGGGTCATACACTTGGCGGCTATGGACGCCGAGTGTATGACACAGGAGCGCGCCCGCAAGGTAACCCCCCTAAGGAGAGAGCTTTCCAGAGGGGGTTATCTATTGCGGGGAGGACCCGCGAGAGCCAGCGAGAGACCCCAGAACAGGAGGATCGGGGCCACTCTGTGCAAAATGAACTGCACAGTGGAGGTAAGTATGACATGTTTGTTATTTTTTTAAAAAACTGAACCTTTAGTGTCACTTTAAGATTTTCTGCAGATTTTTTACTTCAGATTTCAGATACCAAAACTATGTAGTGCAAGGGCCTGCCTGAGTGCATACAAATTGAAACTCTCAGGCTGCATTCTCACCTGAGTGTTTCAAAGGCGCGCATTTTTATACAGAGATTTTGCCGCGTTTTTGACTGCGTCTTTACCGCGATTTTGGCACGTTTTTGCTGCCAATTTTGTTCAGGTCACCAATGTCCACCAAAAGGCAAAAAAATGCCTGTAATCTGCCCCAAAGAAGCTCATGTTCTTTTTTGAGCTTAGGGCGTTTTTCAGGCGTTTTGCTTCAGGTAACAAAACGCTCAGATGTGAACAGGTGTCATTGAAATGAATGGGATTTTGCTTGTTTCTGGCATTTTACACGCGTTTTATGAGCTGAAAACGCTCAGGTGTGAATGCAGCCTTAAGGTTTGACCTCATATTATATGATTTTGTTAAATCTGAAGACACAAATCTGCAGAAAATCTAATAGTGTGTATGGGGCCTTAGTAATGCTGAGGTATAAGATCTTCAAAAGCAGTGAGTTGCAGTACCTGGGCAGTACCCTCTGCCTCCTGCTGATAAATGATATCAATCATTTTGCCACAATGGGGCCAGACATGTTCAGAGCTCCATTATCTATAAGAAAGTAAAATACTCTGACAATTACAGAAGAGTGATATAAATGATGCATGAAGCAATGAGATTTAGAATAAAAATTATAAACTAGAATAAAACTACATAAAAAGTGTCAGCGCCTCCCGTCCTTGATTGCAAATAGTGATGAGCTCAGGTGTCTTCGGCTTCTGGTCCAAACCCACCAAGAAGCTGTCACCTGTACTGGACCAATCATTTGCAGCCAGGATGGGGGATGGGCTGTGGGGCAGGGCATGCCTCAGCTGCGTATGATTAGCCCGATGCAGTAATAGCTTCAAGTTTGGCTTGTTCAGGTAGACTAGAATTCAAACACACCTGAGCTCATCCCCAATCACGTGGGAATGGGTTCACACCTCACCAACTCTGACTAGTTCCCAATAGAAAGATAATTACATTGATTGGGAGGTGAGAAATAAAGCAAACATATTGCTTTGCTTAAGACCCCTTTCACACCGAGCCGCCTATAGCGTCGGCGGTAAAACGCCGCTATTTTTAGCAGCGTTTTACCGCCGGATTTGCGGTGCATTTCGGCCACTAGCAGGGCACTTTTACCCCCCGCTAGCGGCTGAGAAAGGGTTAAAACCGCCCGCAATGCGCCGCAATAGCGGCGTTTTGCCGGCTGTATCCCAGCGCTGCCCCATTGATTTCAATGGGGAGCAGCGGTAAACACACCGCTCCTTCACCGCTCCAAAGAAGCTGCTGGCAGGACTTTTCCTGACCTCCTGTCAGCGCACCGCTCCAGTGTGAAAGTCCTCGGGCTTTCACACTGGAAACAATGGAGCAGCTGTTTGAGGGCGGAGTGCAGGTGCTATTTTTAACGCTATATCGCCTACAAAACGCCCTCGGTGTGAAAGGGGTCTAAGTGTACCTGTGCTCATGCATAGGGTCATGTTTATATATATTCTTAAATCAAAACTAAACTGGGGGTTTAGTGGGTTGGGAGAGGCAGATCTATACTAGGGGGATTTGGGGGGAGAGAGATCTGTACTGGGGGATTTGGGGGAATGAAAAATATGACCTCTGTGCATTACCCACTCCTGACTCCTGCGCTCTTTGTTACTCCCTACTGACCCCTGCGCTCTGTGTTACTCCCTACTGACCCCTGCGCTCTGTGTTACTCCCTCCTGACCCGTGCGCTCTGTGTTACTCAGTCCTGACCCGTGCGCTCTGTGTTACTCACTCCTGACCCCTGCGTTCTGTGTTACTCACTCCTGACCCCTGCGCTCTGTGTTACTCCTGACCCGTGTGCTCTGTGTTACTCATTCCTGACCCGTGCGCTCTGTGTTACTCATTCCTGACCCGTGCGCTCTGTGTTACTCATTTCTGACCCGTGCGCTCTGTGTTACTCACTCCTGACCCTTGTGCTCTGTGTTACTCATTCCTGATCCCTGCACTCTGTGTGTTTTAGGTTACATACTCCTGAACCTGTGCTCTGTGAGTTTTGCACTCCTGATCGTTGATCTTCTTACATTACACAGCCCTGACCCCTAATTCTGTGTTACAGACTCCTGGTGGTGTATACACCGCTCATAAAGCGCACCCAAAGATGCTGCTTGCAGGACTTTTTTTAATGTCCCGCAAGCGCACCGCTCCAGTGTGAAATCACTCGGGCTTTCACAATGGAGTGACAGGAGAGGTGCTTTACAGGGGCTATTTTTAGCGCTAAAATGCCTGTAAAGCGCCTCAGTGTGAAAGTGGCCTAATGCCGCGTACACACGAGCGGACTTTACGGCATACTTCCAGCATACAATCCGACCGTGTCTAGGTCCGGCGGGCTTTTGGGAAAAAGTCCGCCGGACCTAGATTTGAAACATGTTTTAAATCTTTCCGTCGGACTCTTTCTGGCGGAAAGTCCGCTCGTCTGTGTGCTGGTCCGACGGAACGCCCACTCGTCTGTATGCTGGTCCAACGGACCAGATACGACGCAAGGGCAGGGTATTGCATTTCGCGCTCGCTGCAATAGGAAAAACAAATTTTCCTATTGCGGCGAGCGCGGGGCATACCAAGCCCTTAGGTCTGGTATGGGTTATAAAGGGAACCCCCTACGCCGAAAAAATGGCGTGGGGACCCCCCTAAAATCCATACCAGACCCCGATCTGAGCACGCAGCCTGGCCGGTCAGGAAAGGGGGTGGGGACGAGCGAGCGCCCCCCCTCCTGAACCGTACCAGGCCGCATGCCCTCAACATGGGGGGGTGCTTTGAGGGAGGGGGGCCCTGGGGGCCCCCCCACCCCAAAGCACCTTGTCCCCATGTTGATGAGGACAAGGGCCTCTTCCCGACAACCCTGGCCATTGGTTGTCGGGGGTCTGCGGGCAGGGGGCTTATCGGAATCCGGGAGCCCCCTATAATAAGAGGGCCCCCAGATCCCGGCCCCCCACCCTATGTGAATGAGTATGGGGTACATGGTACCCCTACCCATTCACCTAGAGAAAAAGCGTCAATAATAAAACATACTACACACGTTTTTAAAATAATTTATTAAACAGCTCCTGGGGGGGTCTTCTTCCGGCTTCGGGGGTCTTCTCCCAGCTTCGGGGGTCCCTCCGGTTCCTCTTCTCCCAGCGTCCGGTTGGTTCTTCTCCGCTCTCTCCGGCCTCTTCTCCCAGTGTTCCAGTTCTTCGGCCGGCTCCTCCGCTGTCTTCAGGCCGCTCTTTTGCCAGCGGAGGTCCGGACTTCTGGGCTTCTGGGCTTCTGGTCAACATCACCCGGTGACCACGCCCCCTAAAACGTCACAGTCCCAGCATGCCCAGGGACTGTGACATCATAAGGGGGCGGGGTCTCCGCCTATATAAGTCGCAACGGAGCGCTCAGAGAGCAGTCCAGCCGGAGAGACCGTCGTGTCAACATCTGGAGAAGAGAAGAGGGAAGAAGACAAGGAGCCCAGAAGCCCAGAAGTCCAGACCTCCGCTGACAAAAGAGCGGACTGAAGACAGCGGAGGAGCCGGCCGAAGAACTGGAACACCGGAAGAAGAGCCCGGAGGGAGCGGAGAAGAACCAACCGGACGCCGGGAGAAGAGGAACCGGAGGGACCCCCGAAGCCGGAAGAAGACCCCCGAATCCGGAAGAAGACCCCCGAAGCCGGAGGAAGACCCCCCCCGAGCTGTTTAATAAATTATTTTAAAAACTTGTATAGTATGTTTTATTATTGATGCTTTTTCCCTAGGTGAATGGGTAGGGGTACCATGTACCCCATACTCATTCACATAGGGTGGGGGACCGGGATCTGGGGGCCCTCTTATTATAGGGGGCTCCCGGATTCCGATAAGCCCCCCGCCCGCAGACCCCGACACCAACGGCCAGGGTTGTCGGGAAGAGGCCCTTGTCCTCATCAACATGGGGACAAGGTGCTTTGGGGGGGGGCCTCCAGGCCCACTCTGGCCTTCCGGGATGTCCGCGGCTGCAATGTGCAAAGTCCTGAATGCAGGTCCACTCCACTTGGCAATATGATGGTCCCTGCTGGCTGAATGCAAGCCGGTTAAGCGGTTCACCACAATGACCGCATCGGATCCAGGCACTGACCATCGTGGTCGTTATCTGGCACTCAGGGCACAGCAAGCACAGCTGCTCCATCCCCTCGATCATCCCCAGGGCAAATCCCCCGCGATGCTCCAACCGGACACCAGTATCAACCAGCAGTTCAGGAAACCAAGTCAGTACGAGTAGCATACGTCCATTCTCTCTGCCATCTTGCTCCTCTGCCTCTTGGTGTCTGCTGCTAGCAGGGAATGCTGGGTCTCCTCTAGGGCATGGCACTGTCCCCTCGCTTCCAGACACGCTGGCATCTGAATTACTGATAGGCAGGTGCCTCCCAGAGCAGTGACAGTGAGTCACCCAACCCTGCCCTGAGCCACTCCCAGCCCATAATAAAAACAAACAGGCCTAGCCACCAGATAGGCTTGCCTAAATTTTCTTTCTCTGCTAGAAAAATGCTCACTCCAGAACCTACCTAACTAGAGTGTGCTACACTAGCAACACCCTCGCACCAGACCCTCTAATATGACCCACTAAGGTATGTACAATGTACCTTACCAGGTAGGGTAGAATATACTCTGCTCCTGAACATATTGCATTGGATTGGAGAAAAATTCTTTATGCAGCAGTGTTTTGACCCACTTTTAACTTGAAAAGGGGTTGATTGACTAAAACTGGAAAGTGCAAAATCTGGTGCAGCTCTGCATAGAAACCAATCAACTTCCATTTTTTTTAATCAAAGCTTAATTGGACAAGCTAAATATAAAAGCTAATTGGCTACAATGCACAGCTGCACCAGATTTTACACTCTCCAGTTTTATTGCACTCTCCATCAGCCCCAATGGGTTTCAAAGCAGATGTCAGTGCACATTAGCATAACATACTTTCACATGTAAATTAAGTCTACGCCTATGAACTTATAAAGGGTTTTACCAAGCGGTTGTGATTTTATGGTTCAAAAGCAGAGTTATTTTCTGCCTTGGGCCCCTTTCATGTGAGGCAGATCCGTTTGACGAACTCCGCTTGCTCGGCAGGGGATCGCTCTGCTGATCCTCGCTGAGCAGGCAGATGACAGGTCCGTCTCCGCTCACTATGCAGAGTGGAGACAGACCCAGTCCCGCTTGTCTCTATGGGGAAATCAGATGAAAACGGACCACTTGTCCGTTTTCATCCAATCCACCAGACGAATGGAAAATAGGGTCATCATCCATCTAGATTTGGCAGGCAAGATCAGGTCGAATAGATGCGGGTGTCAGCATGTCACTGCTGACATCCGCCACTCCATAGGGGTGAATGGATGGTCCGACCAGGTTCATCTGAAAAACTGACAGGTGGACCTGATTGGACAGTCCGTGTGAAAAGGGCTTAATAGAATAGCTCAGGTTGGAAGGTCTAGATCAGTGTTTCCCAACCTTGTCCTCAAGTACCCCCTTGGGAATTTCTCTTCGATAAAGTAGCTATGCAAAATACTAAGCCATTGACTCTGATTTAAAGCACCTGTGCAAGATAAAAGAAAACCTGCAAACATGGCCTGTTGGGGGTACTTAAGGGCAGGGTTGAGACTACTAGTCTAGATCAGTGTTTCTCAACTCCAGTCCTCAAGGTGCCAGGTCATGTTTTCAGGCTTTCCATTATTTTGCACAGGTGATTTGATCAGTTTTACTGCCTTAGTATTTACCACAGCCGTTTCACCTGAGGGGAAATTGTGAAAACATGACCTGTTGGGGCGCCTTGAGGACTGAAGTTGAGAAACACTGGTCTAGATCATGGGGAGGTTTGATTTAATGTTGCTCTCCCAAGTAGAATATAACGACCTTCCTTTCGCTGCATTGCTGATCCATTTAGCCTCTGGGAGCAAAAAAAAAAAGGCAGCCCTGTTTAAGGTCTAGTTGGATCTTGATAGGGTGGTCTATCTCCTTATCCAAAATGACAGCACTAGGCCATACAAACCTGTTGTTTTCCCTGCATGGGTAAAGCACAAGTTTACTTTAACCAAGCTGTGTCTAGGATAGGCATACATTTGCTGTGCTTTTCTGATCATAAGTGGCTCAGATGGTTTTGATGCCTTGACATTTGGTGCTCTATTACATTACTCATTTTTGCTTAGACACAACTCGGTATATGTAATGTATTATTAATTGTATTTAGTATCCTTCACTGTCACACTGTCCAGTTAAAGTGATACATCTGCCATCTTCTCTTGAGGGACGCCAAGATGTTGTGGTTGAAATGAATGTCCTCCATCTGTCCATCATTATAACCTGATCGTATCTTCTTTGTAAAACTCTGTCAAGCTCCAAACATTCAGAGCAAACCAGAGTAATAATTTAGGGTCCTGTCAGACTGTTGCAGAAAGATTAGGGAAGATGTCTGTATAACCAGCTTGTTAGCTGTCTATAGAAAGAATCATTCTTTTTTCTTGTTTGTTTTCACTTTGGCCATGGTCAGTCCATGGGACTTACTGATGATAAGTGAATAGTACCAATAAAAGTGAAGAGTTGGGCATTTTAAAGAATATGTAAACCCAATATTTCATATTCCTGATATGTGCTTGCTGTACCATATACTTGTATGAAAATGTATCCTGCTCTATTTGTATTGCTTCCTTTGTGTGAAATACCTGGTGTTCCTGCCAGTCCCTCCGCTTTCCTATGAAAAACTGATCATTTAAGGCAGGAGAACACACCATGGTCAGTTTTATGGCTGTGCTGGGAACTTAGCTTGCTCTCCTCCAATGATCAGACTTGTCCTGACACACCCCCTCTGCACAGCCATGCACTGGTAAGCTCATTGTACTGTTGCTTCTCCTCTCCCTAGCTCTTATGCAGCTGAGAACAGAGATTAAGGTTATGCGATCACTTATAAAAAAGGGGAAAAAGGGTATTTATAATGCTTTTTTATATCTATACACAAAAGTTTACCTTTCGATTTATATTTTAAACTGAATAGGGTGGTTTTACAAGGTGATCATTTACAATCACTTTAATCCAAGCAATCAAGTAGATGAAAATGTACATGCTAACATTTGTAAAGTATGGGGGAGATTTACTAAAACTGGTGCACTCAGAATCTGCTGCAGCTGTGCATGGCAGCCAATCAGCTTCTGACATCAGCTTGTTCAATTAAGAGCTTTGACAGTAACGCTAGGTTCACGCTGAATGCGGGTTTGAAACAGTGCAAGTTCAGCTGAACTCGCACAATTTCAAACCGGCAAAAACAGTGCAAGTTCAGCTGAACTCGCACAATTTCAAACCGGCATTTTAGTCCAACTTTGGGGACAATTTGAGATATCTGTGCGGGTTCATGCACAGATGTTTATTGAAATCACCCCGGAAGTTGCCAAAAGTAGTGCAGGAATGCCTTTTGGGAATCAGTGATTCGCACTGATTCGGACGGTGCCGTTGCTGGCAATAGGCTCCGATTTGGCATGCGATTTAACATGTCAGGCATGTATACTCACCCAGTGATGCTCCCTCCCCACACTATTGAAGCCCTCACCAGTGCAGCGAAACTTCTTAGTTTGGAGTACATGTGACTTCTATGTGAGAATGCTCTGGTCCAAAGCGCCAAATACCGGCCCAAACATGAGAGTGATGCTGTAATATCATTCCCGTCCAAGCTCCAACACTAGCTCACACTGTGGCTTAGACAACAAGAGATCCTGCAGTTGCAAGGCGGAGAGGAAGTAGGTTTGAGATGCTGAATGGACAAAGTGACAGTGTATTTTTAAAGCACATCCAGTCACAAATAAACTTTCAGTGTAATGCATTCAAGTGTACACCTATTTTGACCGTGCCTTTGTTTTGCAGCAAGGCTTTTCCTGTGTTAAGGCCCCTTTCACACGGGGCTGTCCATTTTGACGGACTCCGCTCGCTCAGCAGGGATCGATCTGCTGATCCCTGCTGAACAGGCGGATGACAGGTCTGTCTCTGTTCACTGTGCAGAGACAGACCTGTCAGAGCCCCGCTCTCCTCTATGGGAGATCAGATGAAAATGGATCCACCAGTCCGTTATTATCCGATTTCATCCAATCCGAACCGCCAGACGGATGGAAAATAGGGTTTCTATCTGTCTGTATTTGGCAGATGGTATAGAGCCAGATGTCAGCGGACGTGGCACAGCTGACATCCGTCGCTCCACAGAGGTGCATGGAGCGTCCAATCAGGTCCGCCTGAAAAACAGACAGGTGGACCTGATTGACAGCATGTGTGAAAGGGCCCTTACACAATCTGTAATCAAATTCAGCTGGAACAAAGTAAATGCACACAATTGTTAGGGAGCATGCTGAACATTCCTGACTGACCTCTGTGCCCTGGGTGACCAAGCCCCTTCTCCAGATGTTAACAATGATCAATTCATTTGGCATTCCTATTCAAATGTGATATGCCTCTCTCATCCAAGCACAACCCTCATCACAGAGCACTCCAACTGGTGGTCCAAACCAGCAGAATGACCACATTGATATTCAGATGAGAAGTTCTCCTGGCCCAGTTCCACCAAGTGCTGTCAGATGTAGAACCCAACTCATTGGTGCTGAACCAGCAGAGTGAGCATTCATAGTTAAATGAGTAGCACCAATCTTGACTTGACTTTGGTAGCCACCAATGACATTCTGGCACACTACAGAACACTCCCTCTGGCAGCCTGAACCTGTAGAACTTTGAGACACTGACTGATGATGTTATCAGCCATAAAAAGGAGCTTTGGGGCAAGGTACTGCAAAATTTGCTTTAGATTCAATTATTACAGTAAAAGAGGGAGAATGGCATGTAACAAAATAACAATAGTGGATATGAGCTTTAAAGGGAGACACTCTATTTATTTTATATCTACGCTTTACATAACTTATAAAGCAAGTTGTTCTCAAAGCCAAGAGTGGTCACATGTTCAGCTGATAACAATTAGCACAAGTATACCAAAAAATGTTCTTATTGGGCATACGTATATGATAGATTTGAAGTCTATTCTACACCAGTGTAAATTTATATTTTTATAACTTCTGTGTAATATATTTTTGAATAGCCAAATGTTAGCATTTTCCTAAGGGAGATATAAGCCCATAGCCAAGCTACATATTTTATTTGTGTCCCTGAGGCCTTGGCAGTGAAAGTATTTCATTAACTGATTGTAAGGATGTCAAGCAGATGATAAAGGAGTCTGGTTTAGCCTTGATTATTCTGAACCTGCCCCCAGGTCAACCCTATTTAAACTACTCATACCTATTTCCATAAATTATTTAAATTTTAGGAACTGTAAATCAGGACTCTTAAGAATGAACTACAGCAACCTCTAACTACTGAGGTCTGGCCCTATCAGGGGCCAATGAAAGAATCCTTGTTTACAAGGCAAAACTCAGAGGCTCCTGCTGAAAGTGGGTGATCAGTCCTCTAAACTGGGAAAGTCTGTGAATGACAGCAAGAGACTTTGGAGGAGGAACCAGGGGTTGAACAAGCAGAGGCAAAAAGGAAGGCCTCTATGTGACCCAAAGTGCATGTGCTCACTCTGACCAAATGTCCTGTGCAGATGGCCCAGGTGGTGCATGACAAAGGTATTGTAAGTGTGAATTGCCCTCCATTTCCACCTAAAACCTACCCCCCACCATAACCTTTGTTAGAAGTAAACAATAGTTTTAACAAGTAGATTTTTGAATGAATGTGTGTATGAAAATTCTTATGAATATTTGTATAAACATTTTTAGTACATTTAATGACTTGATAAATGTCATTCGAAGGTATTTCAAAATTCAATTTCATTTGAACATTTGATTTTGGATTAAATGGACTTTGCCAAATGAGAAATCACATGCACTTTTGGAAATTTGTGAAAAAGTTTCCATCCTGCTCCTTTAAATCTTCGAATCACTGAGGTTGAAAACTAATGGTAATTTGACCCCACTAATGATCTGAAATCCGAATGAATGTTCCTAAAGTAAAGAACAATTCAAACTAAATTCTACTAGTGTATAGCCACCTTAAGTGGCCCTAGCAGCTGTTTATCATTATCAACAACATCACAACAATAGCACAAACATGCAGTATCAACAAACAGCAATATAAGACTATGGTTATGAAATGAAGGTAATTAAAGGCATACTATAAAACACATTTGTATCTGCACGTATAATATGAGGTACCCACATAATTACGGAGAGATTCACCATACCAACTGCAGATACAATCTTTGACCCCAACTTCAACCCTTAATGTAGGCAGGTCGTACCTGAGATGGCTCCACTCTCTACATTGAACATTGAAAATGGTGGCCTTTTTGGACCCTATAATCATGTCTGGCTACTTTGAACTCAATACTGTAAATAAAATAAGGAAATCACTATTAGAATTTAAAACTATTAGCCCAACCTAGAAAAAAAATATAGGTTCAGGATGGTAGGGTGTGATTGCTCACCTGCTAACTTAATGTGAACACTGGTTGATTTCACCACTTCCCAAACCCACTTCTAAAGCTCCCCTAATGCAGGCCATACATGGGTCGAATTTAGAAGGAATTTTCTTTCAGAAATCAGAAATTGTGTGTGTTTTGCGATCCAATGGTGGCACCATTGATTTCGAAATTTGACCAAGCCTTTAATTTCACCTCATGTTGAATCATGTTGAATCATCCCTATAGATTATTTTAAGCAGGTCTTTCTTTTAGCTCCAGGCAGAGACCTTCAAGCAGTCTTTTGATTTTCCCCACTTTCAAAGACCTGAATAGTTTTGTAAACCTTAAAGTGTTTGTTACCCCAACATATTATATATTCCTGATATATGCCTGCTGTACTATGTACTTGTATGAGAAAGTATCCTGATCTCTTTGTATTGCCTCCTTTATATGAAATCCTTGGTGTTCCTGCTAGTCCCTCTGCTTTCCTATTAAAAATTGACCACACTAAGCAGGAGAGCACGCTGTGATAAGTTCTGTAGCTATGCTGGGAGTGTACACTCCTCCAATGATCAGACTTGTCCTGATATGCCCCTGCTGCACAGTCATCCACTGCAAAGCTCAGTGTGCTGCTGCTTCTCCTCCCCAGCTCTTATGCAGCTGAGAACAGAGGGAATGTGATCACATAAAAAAGGGAAAGAAGGTATTTATAATGTTTTTTTTTTTATATCTATACAAAAATGTTTTGCCTTTCATTTCTATTTTAAACTGAATGGGTTGTTTTATAAGGTGATCGTTTACAATCACTTTATTCAAAATGCTTTCATGTGACTAATAAGGAGTCCTAACTTGACCAGTGGTTTTTAATTTTATTAATTTTATTACATTTTTTGTTGTTTGATTTTAACAGCTTTGCTAGCAGAACGCCCACATTTCTTTCTACTGATAGAGAGCTCTGGCCAAGAAACAGCTTTGAATAACATTTTAACTTTCTCAGCATCTCAGCCTGGAGATTGTAGCTCTCCCCAAACTTCTCTCTTCTTTATGTCTTTTCTGTGCGAAGAGCTTGCGGATATGTATCTGATCTATTTATGTGCTAATTGCCTTATTAAGATGCTGCAATTACAATTTCCATGCAAGCCTCCTCCACCCTAATGTACATTTCAATGCGGGGAATGTTTATCTTGCTCATTTAAGTGTGTTTTGTAAAATACGCTATAAATATGAGGGTTAGGCAAATACATGCATAATTGCGATATGAATATTCTTGCTTCATTTAATCTGTGTGAAGATGGTCTCTGCTGGTTGATGCATTTAACTGTGTTGCTGGCTAGTATTTTAACCCCTTTTTCTATCAGAAAGGAAGAGAAAGGAAGGGCATAGTTAAAGCCATAGCATCCCAAACAGCTGCTAAAGCCTAGTACACACAATGAGATTATCGGACCAATGATCGACCGTTTTTTTTTTTTTGCATGTTAGTCTTAGTCTCATATTAAAAATGAATAGGTTGGTAAATTATGAAAATTCTTGTAAAACAGAATAAAAATTTGGAAGTGATGTAATGTATTTGTATTGTATTTTTGGGCGAAAAGTATACTAATTAAACAGAAATTGTACAATCTGGTATCATACAAGAAAAGTTTTCGTGCTTGTCCCTTTGGAAAATTTTGGACAAAAGCTGTGTACTAATGATCAGATTATTGTACGATCGCTTCGAAAGCGGTATTTTTTTTATGATATTTTGATCGTGTGTAAATTGATCCACTGATATGGTTTAGCTTAGGTTCATGGAAAAAAAGTAAATAGAATTGGCACATGACACAGGCAATAGTAACCACAATGAAAGCACGGTCCATTTGCATTTTTGTCTTTCAGAGCTATAAGAGCCATTGGCCATTATTTTTTTTATTTGGGCTATTACCAATGTTTAGTTTGGTGAAGGAGATTAGTATAGGGCAGCAATATAAGACACCAATGCAAAGTGCCAGGTGTCACAGAGAAAGGGCATCAAGTTGGGTGCCCCCTCCCTCAAAATTTTACTATGGGTCCCTGTGTTTTGTATTTATGAACCAGTCAGAAAAGTATAAGGTAGGAAGGAAACATTAAAGGAAATCTACATGCATATGCATGTTTTGCATAGGCTTTCTCCTAAATGTGGAATTTAGAAAAAAAATTTAGAAAATTAAACTTTAAACTGCCCTCACCCCCCTTCTCGCCACTCCACCACTGGTCTGCACAGGGGCGGATTAATGCACAGGCTGGTCTAGGCTGCAGCCTAGGGCCCCATGTGTGCAAGGGCCCACGATTGGCCATGATATTTTTATTCATTTATATATATTTATGTATATGTAGAATAAAAACCATGCCTGCGTGTTATACGAATACGCCGATAAATGTTTTTTTACCAACAGGGGGCAGGGATAGGGCGGTCCGCCCTGGGTGCCACCCATGGGGGGGTGTCAGGCCAGCTGTACCACCTCTCCTGGCCCTGGGACAGCGCTGCCAGCATACTTTAAAGTTGAGAAAACCTTACTGCCAGCCCTTTCTCATGCACAACTCCTCATGTGTCACTCTCAATGTAAATGGAAGTCTCTTAATACCTCAATTAAAGCCACTCTGTCAGGCCGCTCTCCTCCTCCCGCTCCACCTCCTTCCCGAGTGTAGCCTTTGATTGCAGGAGGAGAGCGGTCATGTGACCGTCAATGAAACAGCAGAGGAGAGCAGTCACATGACCGGGTCACGAAGAACGGCGATAATTGAGGTATTTAGAAGCTTTGATTTACAATGAGTGACACAGGAGGAGCGGTGTATGAGAAAGGGCTGGCAGTGATGTTTTCTCAACTTTAGAGTATTCTTTCCCAGGAGACTGGGGGTCTCCTGGGAGTGCAGGGGGGCTTTATAATGAAAGAGGCCTGTGTGATATGCAGGCAAAGGGGTCTGTGTACTATGCAGATGTCTGTGTACTGTGCAGGGAAAGGGGTCCGTGTACTGTGCAGGGAAAGGGGGCTGTGTTATGTGCAGAGGGTTGTGTACTGTGCAGGGAAAGGGGTCTGTGTATTGTGCAGGGGGGCTGTGTACTGTGCAGGGGGTCTGTGTACTGTGCAGAGGGTTGTGTACTGTGGAGGGAAAGTGGTCTGTGTACTGTGCAGGGGGGCTGTGTACTGTGCAGGGGGCTGTGGGAAGTTTTTTTACCTGATTAGTTAGGGTGCGTGTTATATGCACTCTGAAAATGAAACAAAGGTGCCACTCTAAGTGCAGTAAAAAACATGGAGTTTAATAAAACTGTAAAAAGGTACATAGTGAACAAGCATATTGGCAAACACTGCCGGATATCCTGGGAGTGAGTCTGGTCCGTTTCCTGGATTGCAGTGGTGTCCGATGGACAGGCTGCGCCGATGGATGCTGGCACTTCCTGCCATTGGAACATATGATTGTTCTGCTGTTGATTATTGCTTGCTTTTATGTGCTGCTGCTGCTGCTGTTTATGGTATTTGTATGGCTTTTATGTTATTCAAATATTAATAATTCGATTGGTCTCTGTCAGGATGTTGTGATTTTGCCTCAGTTAAACAGGAGCTGCTGCAGACGTTTTAGGCCCAACTGTTGGTTTAGAAAGGTAAAATCTGTTACCAGCTTGCAGGTGTATTTTGAATGCTTTTTTTCTGTGGCATTGCTGTTTATAGTAGGCTCATGTCTGAATGTGTTTGGGCTGTAGATCTGAGAGTTGCACTTGAGGCGTATAATATAGGTCTACCCTTTTACACATGGCACTAAATAATTTATTTTCTGGTAAAGCATGCTTAGGAGGGGGCCACACAAAAAGTAGCCTAGGGGCCCATGACCACCTTAATCCTCCACTGGGTCTGCACCCACACTGGGCTATCAGCAAGTGTTCATGGGCACACAACTCTTCCAAGTGGTCCCTTGCATGGTACACTTAACCATCCCCAGGCATGGATTAGAGCGCTCACACTACACAAACAATCAAAGAAGTAATGAGGCGCTGACAGTTAACTCAATCTAACCAATATGTGACGTGAACGCTTGTGATAGGTAAACCTAGTTAATCACTCCTAATAAATAACCATTAAAATAAATATAAATATAAAGTGACTTCAGTGCATAAACCAATTGGACGTTACTGGGTGTAATCTCAAGGCTAAAAGCAATCACTCTGTGATGCCCCTAATCATCCAGCGATTGCCACACTCTTCACACTGTGTTAAATCAGCAGCAATAAAAAATAGGTATATAAACATTCAATATAAATAATGATCCAAAGCATGTAATAAAAGTAATCCTAGTGCATAAATAATAACTTGTGTCTCAAGGCTGGACACCTAACACACAAATCCATTGATACAAGTCCTTATATAAAAAGTCCTTTTTTTGAGGTAGTGCACAATATCCCTACACCCTTAGTGGTGATTATTCATAATATAGGTGACAATCTTGCTCCCACATCACCTCCGTGCTCTCTAGCCTCTCATCTCAGGTATTAAATCAGCATCACATAACAAAAATCAAAGAAGTAAACTGTGCCTGGCCTCAGTTAAAACTATCAATGTGAGTGCACACTAAAGCCCCGTACACATGCTCAGACTTTCCGATGGGAAATGTTGGATTTCAGGCTGTTGGCGGAAATTTCGACTGTGTGTATGCTCAATCGGACAATTGTTGAACTTTCCGCCAACAAATGTTGGCTAGCATGTTTTTAAATTTTCCGCCAACAAATGTGTGTTGTCGGACTTTCCAAGTGTGTGTACACAAGTCCGTCAGACAAAAGTCCAAAGTACAAACACGCATGCTCGGAAGCAGAAACGGTTGGTCTTGTAAACTAGCTTTTGTAATGGAGAATTAACATTCGTGACGTGCCAAATTATAGAATCTCCAAATGCAGCACACAATTCTCTTCTTCTTTAATGGGATAATAATGAAGCTGCTTTGCTGGTGACACTCATAGAGTTATTGCAAAATTAATTTTCAAAGGCTTTTTTTTCTAGTGATATCAAGAATAATATTATTATGTTTTGTTTTTTTTTGTTATTTGTGCAAGTTACCACAACACCATTATCCCATAGTTTTTAAGATCAAAAGCTACAACTATGTTGGTGTTCCTTATCAATTTTCCATTGTATTTTTTAAAATGTAACTGCCTACTCCCAAACTGTAATTTGAAGTAAAACACATAGCATTAGTATTATTCTACACAATTTTTTTATTGTGCATTAAAAATAATTAAAAAAATAAAATTAAACATGCTATCTGCCAATAGAACTTAACCAAAAAGTGCATTCTATGCATCCAAAAATATAGAAAATATACCAAATCAAATTATTTTTCAACCAAAAAAAAAAATGTCAAAGCAATAACTCCAAGGCCAATAATAAATAACACTTAATCTCCTCCGCAACATGTCTGGTTGATGAACGGCCATTCAGAAACAAACTGAAAAGCACAACATGAAAAACGCGAAAAGAAAAGCATGAATCAACACTCACCAAACTTCTACTAACACAAAATTAGCAGAAGGAGCCCAAAGGGTGGTGCTAAAGAGCTGAAAAACCACGTAGTACGTCTAGTACGTCACTACGTTCGTAATTGTTGGCCAACATTTGTGTGACCGTGTGTACGCAAGACAAGTTTGAGCCAACGCCCTTCGGCAAAATTCCACGGTTTTGTTGGAGGAAAGTCCGATCGTGTGTACGAGGCATAACTCTTCCTGTTGAATACTTTATGTTTAAGATGTAAACAATGCTGCAGCATGAGGAACAATCCTAAAATCTGATGGTTATTATGCACAAAAAAAATGTACCAATGTAGTTTGAAAAAGTAATTTCCCTATTTCCAAATTATTTTACTAGCTATAGAAATTCCAAGTTTTAGCAGTATAGCTGATGGTGCATTATGTCTATGAGGGCTTTAAGTCATCCAGGTCGTGGGATGTCTAGAAGCAGTAAGGAAAAAAATAACTGGACTTGTTTTGTGTTCTTGGAAATATCTCACAAATTACAATATTCTCCTCTCCTGTTCAGCATGTGGCATCAGCAATCATGCTGACAGTGTGATGACGCGTACACGCGATTGGACATTCCGACATCAAAGTCCTGGAATTTATTTCCGATGGATGTTGGCTGAAACTTGTCTTGCATACACACTGTCACACAAATGTCGGAAATTCCGATCGTCACTATAAGGAGGAAGTTCAATAGCCAGTGCACCACCCTTTAGGCTCCTTCTGCTTATCTCGTGTTTATCTCATGTTAGTAGAAGTTTGGTGAGAGACTATTCGCGATTATCAGCCTCATGCTTTTCAGATCGTTACTGCTCTTCAGTTTGTGCTTGTGGGTTCATATCTGGTTTTAAGTGCGTGTAGTCAGTTCGTATCTGGTTTTCAGTGCTTATTTTTATATTACGTATTTGATTTCCACTGCATTATTGTCTGCTCGTTTCTGAATTTCAGCTCGCTCTTCTCAGGCCTTTCTGATTTTCAGTGCGTTCTGCTAGTTCTTTCTGACCAGCCGACCATTTTGAAGCCATGTTGCGGGTACGTACTCATCGTAGAGTTCGTGCTGTGCAGGGGCTTGGTGTTGGGGTTCTTACTTTGACCCAAGCCCAGTCCATGCACAGGGCGAGGAGGAGTTCATGGACCAAGAATTGGTTGCTCCAGCATGACCAATTCTCGCACATGCCTTTGTTGCGGGATATCCGTGAGAATAATCCTGATGATTTCAGGAATTATCTCCGGATGACGGACCCTGTTTTTCACTGTCTGTTGGCTTTGCTGTCTCCTTATATTACGAAGCAGGACACCTGCATGTGGCAAGCCATCACTCCCGAGCAGAGGCTAATCGCCACCTTGCGGTACTTGGCGACGGGGAGAAGTCTGCAGGACATCAAGTTCTCGACAGACATCTCCCCCCAGGCTCTGGGGATCTTTATTCCAGAGACCTGTTCTGCCATCATTCAGGTCCTGCAGAAGGACTATATTAAGGTAAGATTTCTCCTTTAACATCACATATGTATTTAAATAAATGCATTTTTAATATAAATTTGTATTTTAAACTTAAAAATATTTCCTTTGATTTACTGCTTGTGTTTCTTTTAGCTGTCTCCTAGGTTCTCCAATTGGCTTTTTTTGGCCATTTTCTTCAATAGTGCAAACGTAATTTCTTTGATGCATGAGGTGACAATCTCTTCTTAAGCTAACGATTATGTTGTGGGTCTGCTACACACACACACCTTGTTTTTGTTTTTAATGTATGTAATGCATTAATGATAAAAATATTCATCATTTTCAGCACCATGAATTAATTTTTTGGAGTGACGAAAATGGCCTGATTGATGTAAATTATAAAGCACTGTGGGTGTTATTTACTAAAGGAAAATCCACTTTGCACTACAAGTGCACTGAAAATGCATTGAAAGTGCACTTGTAGTGCAAAGTGGACATAGCCAACACATTGGCTATGTGTTATAATTAAAAAAGGACAGTTTGTTTGTGAGTAGGCAGGTACATTTCAAAAATACAATGTCAAATTAACAAGGGACACCAACACCAACCAATCTCTTTGAGGTTAAAAAATACAACATAATAATGGTGTTGTAGTAACTTGACACACAAAACGAGAAAAAATATTATGGAGATCACTATAAAAAAAAATAAAAAACAGGAGATCTTGATTTAAAAAAAAAAGGAGATCACTATAAACAAAAATTATAAACATTATTCTGGAGATCTGGCAGAAAAATAAAAAAAGATTATTCATGCAATCACAAGAAATAATAAAGAAAGTTTGTCAGAACTCTGTGTGAATATGAGCAGCAAAACAACTTCATAATTCTAGCATTATAAAGAATAAAAGAATGCGCTGCATTAAAAGATTATACAATGTACAGCGTGACGAATGTGCTATCTCCATTATGAACGCTAGTTTTACCAGACTGAGCGCTTCCGTGGCGTACTTGATTCAGAGCATGTGTGGAATTGTGTGCGTCGGAATTGTCTACACACGCTCGGAATTTACGACAACGGATTTTGTTGTCAGAAAATTTGAGAACCAGCTCTCAAATTTTTGTTGTCGGAAATTCCGACAAAAAATTTCTGATGGAGCCTACACACATTTGTTGTCGGAATGTCCGATCGTGAGTATGCGGCATGACAGTTAGCTGGCACTGTAACTGCAGAGGAGAAGACCACAACTGTAATATCTTTGCAAGGTTGGAAATGTCTAAAAGTCACACTGAATTAGAAAAAGTAACACTGAATTCGAGTTTTGACTATTTGGAGACAAAATAACCTTTTTTAATGTCTGGAAAAGTCATTGAAGGTGCCTGTTAACCCCAGTAATGGAGTGGTTGCTATCATCACCCCCCCCCCCTTTCATATTCATCTGTAACCTCAGAAGGCAAACTTTTTCCTTGATAATTTGTTATCATCAGATTTTTGACAGTTGGCTTTGTAAGAACCTGGCAGGCTCTATGCTCTTCTATCTCTAACTGCATTTAGAGTGTTGTTGCTAGGCTGTACTTGCCTTTTTTTTTTTAACTTTTTCTTGGCTCTGCAGGTTTTCCCTAATCTTAGTTGGTGATGGCTTCTGCCTGTTACTGCGAAGGAGGTTCCAGTTTTCAGAGTAGGAAGGACAAACACTGAAGATGCAGTATAGATGCAGTATAACTACCTTATGTTTTGTTGCTGTGCTCAGTCTTGCCATGGTGTATGACTTGTGACATGAAACAAAACGGTCTTTCACAACGTCACCTCAGTAGCAGTTTGGCCATTCCTCACCCAGTTTTAAGCCTTCTACACAACTGTTACTGCTTCAGTTAATGTCTGAAATGAGATCAATGATCATTAGCACCTGCTTGGTACACCTGACTCTAATCCTGCAAAATCCCTAAGCCCTGGTTCACACAGGGGCAACTTGTCAGGCGACCTAGCCGCCTGACAAGTCGCGTCCCATTCTGTACTACGGAACCGTTCTAATAGGAGCGACGCAAGTCTCTCCGACTTAGAAAAAGGTTCCTGTACTATTTTTGGGACGACTTCAGGCGACTTGCATTGACTTCTATACAGAAGTCGTTTTGCAAGTCGCCACTGACGTTGTGTGCAGGTCACCTCGGTGAGTCGGCCTGCAAGTCGTGTTGCCCCTGTGTGAACCGGCAGTGACTCTGCAAGTGTTCAAAGTGTGCAAGTATAAGAATTGATGCTGGTTTGAAGCCAAAGGGCAGTTACACCAAATATTAATTTGATTTAGATTTTTCTTCTGTTCGCTCACTTTTTTTTTGTAAATTGGTAAAAATAAACAATTAAAATATATACAGTGCCTTGAAAAAGTATTAATACCCATTGAAATTTTCCACATTTTTTCCTGTTACAACCAAAAACGTAAATGTATTTTATTGGGATTTTATGTGATAAACCAACACAAAGTGGCACATAATTGTGAAGTGGAAGGAAAATGATTTTTTTACAAATAAATATCTGAAAATTGTGGCATGCATTTGTATTCAGCCCCACTGAGTCAATACTTTGTTGAACCACCTTTCGCTACAATTACAGCTGCAAGTCTTTTTGGGTATGTCTCTACCAGCTTTGCTGATCTTTCTTTGCAAAATAGAAAGCTCTGTCAGATTGGATCGAGAGTGTCTGTGAGCAGAAATTTTCAAGTCTTGCCACAGATTCTCAATTTGATTTAGGTCTGGATTTTGACTGGGCCATTCTAACACAAGAATATTCTTTGTTCTAAACCATTCCATTGTAGTTCTGACTGTACGTTTAGGGTCATTGTCCTGCTGGAACCTTTTCTTCTAAGATTGCCCTGTATTTGGCTCCATCCATCTTCCCATCAGCTCTGACCAGCTTCCCTGTCCCTGCTGAAGAAAGGCATCCTCACAACATGATGCTGTCACCACCATGTTTCACGGTGGGGATGGTGTGTTCAGGGTGATGTTGTCAGAAACCATGAAATCAGGCCGAGACAGAAGTACAGTTAAATCACACTTGTTTAATCAGAAAAGTAAAAAGAACTAACATAGTCAAAACCTAGCCAAAGTTCAGTAACCGGAACGGATAGTCAGCCAAGCCAGAAGTCAGGGATCAATGTAGTTGAACAGCAAGCAGGATCTGGAGCCAGAAGGGATGTCAGCAAAGCAAGTCTTGAACAGGATTTTGACCAAGGAGAAGGCAGAGCCCCTCTGGACTGGACGGCTTAAGTAGGCAGGACTGACGAGCAGGATATCATCAACAGAGTAACTGTGGAGAGATTGGAGCTGGCAATTAGTGACAGCTGAGCGGCCAGCTCAGAGAAGGAAGGGCTGAGCCCAGCCCTGACAGTTGTGCAGTGTTAGCTTTCTGCCACACATACTGTAGCGTTTTGCTTTTATTTCAGTTTTGGTCTCATCTGATCAGCGCACCTTCTTCCACTGGTTTCCTGTGTCCCCCATATGGCGTTTCACAAACTCAAAAAGCGGGACTTCTTATAGCTTTCTTTCAACATTGGCTTTCTTCTTGCCACTCTTCCATAAAGGACAGATTTGTTGAGTGCACTACTAATAGTTGTCCTGTGGACAGATTCTCCCACCTGAGCTGTGGATCTCTGCAGCTCCTCCAGAGTTACCATGGGCCTCTTGGCTGTTTCTCTGATTAATGCTCTCCTTGCCCGGCCTGTTAGTTTAGGTGGACAGCCATGTCTTGGTAGATTTGCAATTGTGTCATACTCTTTCCATTTTTGGATGATGGTTTGAACAGTGCCCCTTGAGATGTTGAAAGCTTGGGATATTTTTTTATAACCTAACCCTGCTTTAGGCCTCTTTCACAGGAGGCGGATCTGCTCAGCGGTGTCCGCCAGCTCAGCAGGAGATCTCTCTGTTAATCTCCACTGAGCCGACGGATGACAGGTCTGTCTCTGCGCACTCAGTGGAGAGGGGACTGTCAGAGTGCCGCTGATTCCTATGGAGAGATCGGATGAAAACAGACAGCATGTCCGTCTTCATCAGATCTCATCCAATCCGCCCAGATGGATGGCAAACATATCGCCATACATCTGATTTTAGCAGATCGGATGGCAGACGGGTGTCAGCGGACATATCTCCACTGACATCTGTCTCCCCATAGGAGTCAATGGATGGCCCGCTCGGACCTGCCTGAAAAACGGAGAGGCGGATCTGAGCGAGCTTGTTGTGTGAAAGGGGCCTAAAACTTCTCCACAACTTTATCCCTGACATGTCTGGTGTTTTCCTTGGACTTTGTGATGCTGTTTGTTCACTAAGGTTCTCTAACAAACCTCTGAGGGCTTCACAGGGCTTCAACAGCTGTATTTATACTGAGATTAAATTACACACAGGTGGACTCTATTTACTAATTAGGTGACTTCTATACACTAGATCAGGGGTAGGCAACCTAAGGCCCTTTAACTGTTGGGGAACTACATTTCCCATGAGGCATTGCAAGGCTAGCAGTTACAATTACTCCCAGAGGCATGATGGGACTTGTAGTTCTGCAACAGCTGGAGGGCCCCAGGTTGCCTACCCCTGCACTAGATTTTAGTTGGGGGTATCAGAGTAAAGGGGGCTGAATACAAATGCATGCCACACTTTTCACATATTTATTTGTCAAAATTTTGAAAACCAATTATCATTATCTCTCCACTTCACAATTATGTGCCACTTTGTGTTGGTCTATCACATAAAATCCCACCATCCCTCTGCCTCTGATCCCACCATCCCTCTGCCACTGATCCCACCATCCCTCTACCACTGGAGAAAAATTTAGTTTTTCTGACTGCTTGAATTTTTTTTATGTTAAAAGTTTAACGATGCGTAGTAATCCTGATGCATTGTGATGCATCGCGGAATCGAATCGAATAGTGGACAGGATAATCGTAACCAAGATTAGTGATCTTTTGTGAGAGGCAGCCTGGAACCGGAATCTCTTAATATCCCTTCACAGTCTCTGACCATCTCCTGTATCATGCCCACAGTCTCTGACCATCTCCTGTATCATGTCTGCAGTCTCTGACCATCTCCTGTATCAAGTCTGCAGTCTCTGACCATCTCCTGTATCATGCCCGCAGTCTCTGACCATCTTGTGTATCATGTCTGCAGTCTCTGACCATATTCTGTATCATGTCTACAGTCTCTGACCATCTCCTGTATCATGCCCCCAGTCTCTGACCATCTCCTGTATCATGCCCACAGTCTCTGACCATCTCCTGTATCATGCCCACAGTCTCTGGCCATCTCCTGTATCATGCCCACAGTCTCTGACCATCTCCTGTATTATGCCCACAGTCTCTGACCATCTTCTGTATCATGCCCACAGTCTCTGATCCTCTCCTGTATCATGCCTGCAGTCTCTGACCATCTCTTGTACCATGTCTGTAGTCTCTGACCATCTCTTGTATCATGTCCTCAGTCTATAACCATCTCCTGTAGTATGTCTGCAATCTCTTAAACTTAAACACATTGCTAATAGTATTAGTGGGGGCTCTAACAGAATCTCTAATGGACACCAAGATGGCCTCTGTTAGAGAGACCCCACCTTCAGATCCCATTGTACCCCATTGTAGTCTCATGACATTTTCAAAAAGGGGCGGAGCATGGGTGACCCTAAAACTATGCCCCCCCCCCCGGCAAAAACTACTGCGGACGCACATGCACATAGGCATGGAGTATACCCAGTAGATATGTGCAGTGTACAGTACAATATACATTTATTGTGTTTCAGTTTGGTATAAAAACTCTATCCTGTCTAGTGATAACAGTGTAACTGTGAATGGATGAGCTTTATTTAGCATTTACAATATTTTGTAGATTATAAACTTTGGGCATCCTGCTGACAACATTCAGACACTTGTCCCTCTGTGTGCTGTGCTCCATCCTGCAATCAGCGAGCTGCTAGGGGAGAAATGTTAAATCCGCTGAGCTCTCAGAGGAACACAGTAGTATTCTCCTGCAGGCGAGCATTCTAATAGAACATCTTGTGTATATATCTATATGTGGTATTTATGATTGTGTGTTTCCCGCATGTGTCTGTTATGAAAGATTAATCCCAAAGGTGAAGCTTGTAAAGGCGGTGTTGTCAGATTTTAGGTCAGCACACTCTAGTAACATATGACGCAGAATGTTTTCATGTTTTCATTTTTACGGCAGAAATATCTAATTCAATATCTCATGGCAAAATGTGGTCCTGCAGAGATCTTTTATGGCCTAGTAGACAAAAAAAGCAAATATTTCTGATATTGCAGCTTACCAATTCCTAGATATGGTGGCCGCATTCATTTTCTTTTTAGGGTTTCTTTCCTTTATTTTTACCTGGTTATCTGGCTAAAAAGTTGGCCTGCAAATGTATCATTTAGGGGGTTAAGACAAACCAATTTACTACTGTTGCTGTAACTGCTTGTGTAAGTGCAGTGTGGGCTGGAGTTTGGCTTTTTTTCAGTTTAGCCGAGAAAAGGACCTTTGTTTGTTTCCACGCTCTTGCTATGGTCAATTTAGTACCCAAAAAGATAAAGAAGATTAAGTCCCTGGTAGCTCTATTGGTGTCGAGTAAATGCTCATTGAGCAGGGCTATAGAGGGGCTCTTGGGGATTTGGTATCCTGTTACCTTACGGATCATATGGAAGATTCTGTTCCAAAATCTCCTCAGTTTCGGGCATTCCCACCAGATGTGGATCATTGATCCTGATGATGCACAGTCTCTGAAGCAGAGAGGTGAGGAGGAGGGAAAATTTTTCGCTAATCTAGTTGGGACTGTACCATCTGGTAATCACTTTGAGGTTTGCATCTATAAGAGCGAGATTTCGTATGCCTCTATAGGCTCGAAAAAAAGTTTTTATTCCAGGTTTCGATATTCCAGCTGACTTGGATTTCGTTATCCCATGCGTGCATGTAAGGTAGTTTGGTGCTATCTATGGCCAGTGACAGGTAAATAATCGAAATCCCCCCCCCTCTGCTCTGTGGCTTGGCCACACCATTGTTCATATGTTGTTAATCTTGGGGGTTCTGAATTGTTCTTCCATAAGGAATTTAAGAAATGTGAAATCTGTAGAAATCTATACCGCTTCGATTCTGGCATTTCCAGTGTCTTTTTGCAATCATTAAGCGAGAGCAGACCCTTAGGAGTTAGAAAGTGTCCAATGCGGTATAACCCCTTATCCAACCACCGGCGAAAAGCCTGTATATTCATACCAGGGGTAAATTTGGGGTTATTAAAAATATGTGCTAACGGCTGACTATCTGCAGTTAGGGAGGGGAGGTTTTTCAGGCTATCCCAAAGGGCTATCAAGTTAGACAGTACTGGAAACATAATTGGTGGGCGGTCTCTTGGAGGACACCATAGAAGAAAGTCCAACATGTGAGTTTGGACTGCTTGTCGCTCTATATGTACCCAATCAGGTTTTTCCAGGCGCGTGTAGATTACTGATAGTTAGTTGTGCCAAGCGTGTCGCTCGGTAGTACCACAGTAAGTTAGGAACCCCCCTCCCTGTGTTCTTGGTCTGTATAGAGTTCTCTTCGCGAGACGGTGGCCTGAGGTTCCCCAGATAAATTTCAAAAGTTTGCCTTTGGTATTTTCGTAGGTGATCTGTGCTCAGGGGATCTGAAGAGATATAGTACTTTGGGAAGGAGCGTCATCTTGATCGCGTTTATCCTCCAAAGCCAGGACAATTCGTAGAGGGCTCAGCCTTTGAGCTCCGCTTCAAGCTTATTATACAGCAGGGGGAAGTTAACCTGATAAAGATGTTCGACTTTCGGGGAGAGTTCTACTCCAGATAACGAATGGTTGGGTCACTCCATTCAAATTGTAAGGCGTTTTTAGGGTCTGAGCATTTTAATGAGGGATTGTTATATTTAGAATTTGGGACTTAGAGAAGTTGACCTGCAACCCTGAGGTCTTAGTAAAGTCTTCCAGTAATTTGCACATGTTCGGGAGTGAGATTGTTGGTGATGTGACAAATAGTAATAGGTCATCTGCAAACAGGGAGCATTTATGCGTCTGCTGTCCGCAGTCGACCCCCCGAACATCAGGATGGCTACGAATGGCTATCGCGAGGGTTTCTATTGCCACTGTGAATAAAAGGGCTCTGTTGCTTGTGTATCTTGCTATACACTTTATCTTAATATATCTTTTTGCACTTATCACTGGTGATAGTATAAATGCTGATATGATAGCATATTGCATGAATTTTTCATATATTTTTAATTGTATGGTTATGATTCAATCTTTTTAATATTTTTCAATTTTTTTGATCACATATCATTTCACAGCGCAGCTTTTTTTCTTAGGGCGCATTTATGCGTCTGCTGTCCGCAGTCGACCCCCCCGAACATCAGGATGGTTATGAATGGCTATCGCGAGGATTTCTATTGCCACTGTGAATAAAAGGGGGCAGAGGGGGCATCCCTGTCTCGTCACTCTAGCTATTTTAATAGGCTCAGAGTAATATCCATGTAGTCGGACTTGTGCTTCTGGTTGGGAGAAGAGGGCCCTCTTAAGACCCATGAATTTCTGACCTAAACCCCAGGGGACCTTGTATTTCAACTAAAACAGGAGCCATCAGAACATGGGACACTTTGTATTGATGGTAAGTACTATCCCTTGATATGATTAAAAAAAAAAAATTTTAACTATCCTTAAGCTGTAATGCAAAAATTGTAAACATATACAGAGATATATACCCCAACAGTACACATGCATATGCCAGAACTCTATTGGACCTGCTTTGGACATTCTGATGGTAAGATCCACATTTTTTACTGTAGCAAGGTCCCAGGCCTCCTTCAGTCTGATGAGAACTTCGAGGGCCAAAGACAGCCAACATCCTTCTGTATATGGTGGGTTGTGAGGCATGGTGGGTGCAAGGTAGTTAAAGTTATTGGGCGCCAGACACTTCTTGAATGCAAAAGAGAGTTTATTTCTCTTAACAAAGTTTTTGGGGGAGAGAGGGTTAGGGCCAGGACACCCTTAGATAGTTGCAAGTTCAATTGGCAGACTCCGAGACTTCAATAGGAGGACAGCCATGCAGGGAAAGGCATCCAGCAAGACACCACATCTGCATGTGCAAGAATGCTGTTTCCTACGGCTACAGTCTTTAACAGTTCCTACCACAAAAGTGTAACAGTTACTTTCCCACTGAGCTCCCGCCTCTCTCTAGACCCACTGATTCACTGCCACTGAATCCCTTGAGCTCCTTCTATCTTCACGATGGTATCTTCCTCAAGTGTCACCCCCGCCTCTCTGCTGGGTTCCTAGCTTGGCACTCAAGATACCTCTCAAGCATACCCCACTGGACTGCTTGGTCCCTGGCTTGACACATAAGGCTGCTCTGCAAGTGTCACCTCTGCTGTCTGGGTCCCTGACCCGATACCCACTGAAGTTTCCTGATTCTTCACCGTCCCCGGTTGGTGAGAAATCTGCTCCGGTACTTGCTTCAGTTACTCATTGTGGTCCCTGGTAATAAGGTGGTTGTCCCTTAGTGGCGACAGCTTCCTTTCTACCTCTGACCACAGCAGGTTCTCTGGCTAGCAGAACCGTCACTTTTGCGCTGCTCTCTTGCTTCTGGATAGGCCCTTAGGCAGCCTAGCAGCCAGATGTGCCTGGGATAAGCCCAGTCTCCAGCCTAGCAGCCCAGCAGTACAACACACGTCCACCCAGACAGCTGTCCAGGTGGCACAGAACACAGATCACCTGACTCCACCCAAATATATGGGTTCTCCCATCAGGCCAAGGGATACAAGAAAACCCCTGCCCATTGGCTGAGATACCCCATATACCCATAATCTGACCTTGCATTGCCCTTCTCGTATCTAATACCACTAGGTACCTGGCCACCTAGTGGTAGAAGAGAAAAGTGCAATGAGACCAAACTTAGGGAAATATCAATTGATCTCTAACAATTAGCTAAGATGACTATTACTGGCAAGTAAATTTTGAGGAGTAACCCTGCCTAAATTCCAGGGTGCTACATTACTAATACAGTGGATTTTTCCATTTGCATCACAGAATTTTATTCACCATTAAGAACACTGTACTCTCAAACTTTTCATATAACCCAACATTAAAGCTGATCTTTAGGCAGATAAAAAATACACACATTAATGCAACTCTGTATTTATGATTATCTCATTAAAGTGATTGTAAAGTCAGAAGGTTTTTTTTATCGTAATGCATTCTATTCTTTATGATAAAAAGCCTTCTGTGTGCAGCAGCCCCCTAATATTTACCTGAGCCCCATCTCTATCCAGCAATGTCAAGCACTGCCTCGGGCGTCCAAGGCTCTCCCTCCTTGGCTCCTGCTGCTGTCAATCAAAGTCAGTTAACCAATCAGGAGAGAAAGGTGGCAGGGCTGAACTGGGGCTCTGTGTCTGAATGGAAACAGGGAGCTTCGGCTTAGCTCAGGTGCCCCCATAGCAAGCTGCTTGCTGTGGGGGCACTCGACAGGAGGGAGGGGCCAGGACCACCGAAGGGGGACCTGAGAAGAGGAATTTCTGGGCTGCTCTGTGCAAAACCACTTTACAGAGCAGGTAAGTATGACATGTTTGTTATTTTAATACAAAAGAAACAACACTTTACAATTACTTTAAATGTATTTAAAGCTCCACATATGGTGTTACTGCAAGAAACGCATCTTATGGGCAGTAAGTTGTTGACACTTAAGAAATCTTGGGTTCAGAAGACCTTTCATGCCTCTTATTCTATGATCTCTAGAGAGGGGTCTCAATATTAATTTGCAGGTCCTTGTCTTGTACAATAGAATATGTTTACTCTGACCTTCAAGGAAGATGCGTTTTGTCTGTGTTTTTGCTGTGGGCCCAGAGATATATAGTTATTAATGTGTATATTTCCCCTCCTTTCTCTGGAGCCCTATTATATAGCTTGCTGGAGTGGATTACCCCAATTGCCAAGATAAATTGTTATTTATGGGAGATTTGAATGCCATACTTGAACCTACTTTAGATAGGCTGACTCCCCCTAAACATTTCTCAGTGAACCTTTCTACTTGGGCTCAGGCGGCAGGTCTGTTGGAGGTTTGGCGGTGGAAGAATCCCTTAATCAGATCCTATTCATGTTTTTCAACCTCATATAAGACTGCTTCTTTTATTGATTAGGCTTTTGCTAACCCTGCTATTCTAGCCGATATAATAGATGCTAAGTACTTGCCAAGTGGGTTATCTGATCATGCTCCATTACTACTTACATTACGTCTTCCCCATTCTAGGGATGCGGCACAATGGAGATTGGGAACCCACTGGCTGTCACACCCTGATAGATAATAGATAAAAATTCCGCCCCTTCTTACAGAATACTGGGATTTTAATGAGTTTAATGAGTGGTATCAGCGGGGAGCATTGATAGTTTCAAAAAACTATTAGATAAGCACCTGAACGACCACAACATACAGGGATATAGAATGTAATACTGACATATAATCACACACATAGGTTGGACTTGATGGACTTGTGTCTTTTTTCAACCTCACCTACTGTGTAAATATATATGTATGGGGATGAAGTGGGGGATTCTCCCTTTCGATCTTTGGTCTCGTTAAGAGACCGTTTGATTCAATTTAAATTGGTGCATAGAGCATATTTTACACCATACCGACTTCACAAGATGAACCCTACATGTTCTTCAGACTGTTGGCGGTGTGGTGTGGCTCTGGGAGACTTCACACACATTTTCTGGACTTGTCCATATATTGTAGGGTTTTGGATGGAAGTGGTGGCTTTGTTAAATTCTATTTAACGCACTTATATACCAATTACTATGTCAGTGTGTTTGTTGGGTTTGGTTAAGGATATTCTTCCAAAAGAGGCAGAGCGGACACCCTTTAATCATACTCAGTTTTATGTCAGAAAAGCTATTGCCCTGTATTGGAAGAAGCCTTTCCCGCCCTCATTAGTATACTAGAAACAACTGGTTAATAATAGTCTACATTACATCAAGAAACCTATGTGAACAGGGGTTGTCCTCGTAAATACGAAAAAAATTGGGCTAAGTGGTTGGAGGAGCCCTACACGGCATCCCCCAACAATTTTGACATCTAATCTTTTATATTAATTTTTAGATATGATATCGATACATATTGCTATATGGATTAAATGGATTATTTATGATATAATTTGGTAAAGATATTCATGATAAGGCTGATATTGCAGTGACTGAAAGGGTTTATGTTATGTTCTAGATAGTATTATTTTATTTATTTTTTATTTTATTTTTTTATGTCATTAATTTACTTATCAAATAGGAAAATGGTATTGTGATCCGATGAGGATCTCAATGATGAATTTATACTTTGACCAACGTATATTGTGTTTTGTACTGTGTATTGTATTTGTGTTAATTTTTGTCGACTTAAAGTGACACTAAAGGTATTTTTTTTTTTAAATAACAAACACGTTATACTTACCTCCACTGTGCAGCTCGTTTTGCACACAGTGGCCCCGATCCTGGTCTTCTGGGGCCCCTCAGCTGCTGTCTCGGCTCCTCCCCGCATCAGATAACCCCCTGGGAGAAGCGCTTGTGGGCGTGCTCCCGAGTCCAGCATTCGACGTCCATAGACGCCGAATGCAGGACTCGGCCCCGGCGGCTGCGTCATTTAATTTGATGGACAACAGCGGGAGCCAATGGCTGCTCTGCTGTCAATCTATCCAATCAGCAGCCGAGAACCCCCTAGCAGAGAGAAGGCTTGTCCCCGTGGGACAAGTTCAAGGGTTCCGGTAATTAAAATGGGGGGGGGGCTGGGGGCCGGTCACTGACAGGTGTTTTTTCACCTTAATGCATAGGATGCATTAAGGTGAAAAAACACTTACCTTTCCAACACCTTTAAAGAAAAAAAAAACAATAAAGGGATTAAAGAAAAAAAATGTATTTAAAGCTGAAGTCTAAGTATGATCTTTATTATATAATTACATTGGTCCAGCTTTGTGCAATATATGTAGGCATATCTTATACCTGAAGGACCATTTTGGAAGGTGGCAATCACTGTAGTAGTCTGTTTCTACAGTGATTACCACAATCTTCTGGGTCCTGTGCATTTTCCGATTGAACAATTTAAAATATAAATCCACATTCCTAAAAAAGCTCAGTCGTGACTAGTTCTCATTACCAGATGGTTCAATTTCTCTGCTCTCGGGGACGTTTGACCACTATATGTCAATGTTAAGAGGGTCAGTTTATTGGTCGTTGTGTACTCAAAAGGTTAAATAATGGGAATTAATTTGGAGCTCTTTGATTACAGTGCTCACGTCATTGGCAAATTAAATGCCATCATTAGGCTAATTAGTAATCTTGGAAGGGATTCATTTTTTATTTGTCTTGATTGTAGAGCTTGTTAATGTAATGCAGTAGACGTAAGCTGTTCTGCTGCCGTACCTCCCACAACAGTTCTCTCTGAAGCTGAAATTTCACAACTATCTCTAAGCTTAAAGGTATACTCCAATCAAGCTTGAAGAATACTCAAATTAAAGGAGAATTTTTGCCAAAGCTTTTTTGACCCTCCTTCTCCTGTGGGTCCCAGGAGTGCACTTCATTCTGCAGTCCTGTGACCTGTTTTCAGCCGACAGAGGGCTAAAGTCCGCTGTTGGCTGATGTCACTCAACTGGTCCAGGCTCTGGAGGGATTCCGACTTTAATGTTGGGATCATCCCAGATGGCTGAGGGGCAGCTAGCTCATCCTTTTAGCGAGTCACTGGAAGATTGAACCAGCTGCTCCTGTCCCTTTCACAGCCGGACACTCCAGTGAGGACTGAAGGGGCAGAGCAGAGTGCCGGTGACTGACAATCATCACTCTATGCTCACTGAAGACAGAGAAATGAGCCATCAGTGGTCTTTGATTGCTTAGTTCTCTTTAGAGGCAGCAGGGACAGCTGCAGCTGGGATAGCTACTGCAGCCATCTAAGTGAATATAAAAATTTTGTTATTTTCAATTAAATTTAACCTCACTCAGGGAACATCAGTGAACTGACTGTAAATTTCATCCTTTAGCTTAGCATTCATGTTATGCAGCTGGCTACTCAGTTGTCATGAGTTCCCTTATTTAATCATAACCTGAGAAGATGCAGGTTGGCGTGTTTCCTGGCTTAGAGCACTGCCCTTTATAAATTTCAGACTGATTTGAGGTGTGAAGGTGCAGGAATTGTGACTGATCTGATGTGAGAAGCTGCAGGTATTGCGACTGATCTGAGGTGTGAAGGTACGGGAATTGCAACTGATCTGAGGTGTGAAGGTGCAGGAACTGGGGTGATCTGAGGTGTGAAGGTGCAGGAATTGATGCTAATATGAGGTGTGAAGGTGCAGGAATTGATGCTAATATGAGGTGTGAAGGTGCACTAATTGGGACTGATCTGAGGTGTGAAGGTGCAAGAATTGGGGAAATCTTAGGTGTGAAGATGCAGGAACTGGAGCTAATCTGAGGTGAGAAGGCGCAGGAATTGCGACTGATCTGAGGTGTGAAGGTGCAGGAATTGCAACTGATCTGAGATGTGAAGATGCAGGAATTGGAACTGATCTGAGGCGTGAAGATGCAGACATTGCGACTGATCTGAGGTGTCTAGGTGCAGCAATTGGTGCTAGTCTGAAGTGTGAAGGTGCACTAATTGGGACTGATCTGAGTTGTAAAGTTGCAAGAACTGGGCTGTTCTGAGGTGTGAAGGTGAAGAAATTGGGGCTGATCTGCAATGTGAAGTTGAAGGAATTGGGGCTGATCTGTGGTGTGAAGGTGCAGGAATTGGAGTTAACCTGAGGCGTGAAGGTGCAGGAACAGGGGTGATCTGTGGTGTGAAGGTGCAGGAATTGGCGCTCATCTGAGGTGTGAAGGTGCAGGAACTGGGGAGATCTGAGGTGTGAAGGTGCAAGAATTGGTGCTTATCTGAGGTGAGAAGTTGCACTAATTGGTATTGATCTGAGTTGTGAAGTTGCAGAAATAGGGGCTGATCTGAGGTGTGAAGGTGCAGGAATAGGGGTTAATCTGAGGTGTGAAGGTGCACTAATTGGGATTGATCTGAGTTGTGAAGTTGCAGAAATAGGGGCTGATCTGAGGTGTGAAGGTGCAGGAATTGGGGTTAATCTGAGGTGTGAAGGTGCAGGAACTAGGTTGATATGAGGTGTGAAGGTGCAGGAATTGGTGCTCATCTGAGGTGTGAAGGTGCAGGAATTGATGCTCATCTGAAGTGTGAAGGTGTAGGAAATGGGGTGAGGTGAGGTGTGAAGGTGCACTAATTGGGACTGATCTCAGGATCTGAGTTGTGAAGTTGCAGGAACTGGGCTGTTCTGAGGTGTGAAGGTGCACTGATTGGGACTGATCTGAGGTATGAAGGTGCAGGAATTGCAACTGATCTGAACTGTGAAGGTGCAAGAATTGTGACTGATTTGAGGTGTGAAGGTGCACTTATTGGGACTGATCTCAGGATCTGAGTTGTGAAGCTGCAGGAACTGGGCTGTTCTGAGGTGTGAAGGTGCACTGATTGGGACTGATCTGAGGTATGAAGGTGCAGGAATTGTGACTGATCCGAAGTGTGAAGGTGCAGGAATTGCGACTGATCTGTGGTGTAAAGGTACAGGAATGGCGACTGATCTGAGGTGTGAAGGTGCAGGAATTGGGGAGATATCAGGTGTGAAGGACTGATCTGAGTTGTGAAGTTGCAGGAACTGGACTGCTCTGAGGTGTGAAGGTGCACTGATTGGGGCTGGTCTGAGGTGTGAAGGTGCAGGAATTGTGACTGATCTGAAGTGTGAAGATGCAGGAATTGCGAGTGATCTGAAGTGTGAAGATGCAGGAATTGCGAGTGATCTGTGGTGTAAAGGTACAGGAATGGCGACTGATCTAAGGTGTGAAGGTGCAGGAATTGGGGCTTATCTGAGGTGTGAAGGTGCACTGACTGGGACTGGTCTGAGGTGTGAAAGTGCAGGAATAGGGGCTTATCTGAGGTCTGAAGGTGAAGGAATTGGGGCTGATCTGAAGTGTGAAGGTGCAGGAATTGGCAATGATCCGGGATACAGGGATGGACTGGCCATCGGGACTACCGGGAGATTCCCGGTGGGCTGATGGCTCAGTGGGCCAGTTTCAGAGACAGGGAAGGAGAGATACATAGCGCCAAATGTAGCATTAAAACAACTTTTAATCCACTTAAAAAACGTTACTGACAAAGTAGGGTGAAAGGCATTGAAACACTGGCAAGAATCCAGGCTTGTCAACAATTTGAATTAGGAGCGGCCACCGGGAACCGATCGGGCCAGTAGATGCAGAGCGCATCGGTGTGTACTACTACTTCCTGGTGGCGGAGGAATGATGGCCTGAAGGATGCGTCACCTCCCACATCTTGCATCATTTCCAGATGATGACATCACGTCCGCCCCATCATGCGTTCCACCGCTACCAGGAAGTAGTAGTACACACCGATGCTCTGCATCTACTGGCCCGTTCGGTTCCCGGTGGCGGCTCCTAATTCAGATCACAGTGTCTCAATGCCTTTCACCCTACTACCTTTGTCAGTAACGTTCTTTAAGTGGAATACAAGTTGTTTTAATGCTACAATTGGCGCTGTGTATCTCTCTCTCCTCCCCTGTCACGTTGTGTGTTGGGGGGGTTACAGAGCTGGGTTGGAGGTGCCCATCAAGTCATGTAGTAGCACTGCATCTGCCATCTGGTGACAAGTGACTTGGCAGGATACAGGCGACGGGGCAAGTGATATGCGGCATCTGGTGGCAGGCGACGTGGCAAGTGACAAGCTGCCTCTGCTGACAAATGACGTGGCAAGTGACGTTTTGCATCTGGTGGCAGGTAACGTGGCAAGTGACATGTGGCATCTGGTGGTAGACAATGGTGGCAAGTGACATGCAGCACCTGGTGGCAGGCGACGTGGCAAGTGACACGCTGCATCTGGTGGCAGGCGACGTGGCAAGTGACACGCTGCATCTGGTGGCAGGCGATGGTGGCAAGTGACATGCAGCACCTGGTGGCAGGCAATGTGGCAAGTGACATGCAGCATCTGGTGGCAGGCAACGTGGCAAGTGACAAGCTGCCTCTGCTGACAAGTGACGTGGCAAGTGACGTTTTGCATCTGGTGGCAGGTAACGTGGCAAGTGACATGCGGCACCTGGTGGCAGGCGACGTGGCAAATGACAAGCTGCCTCTGCTGACAAGTGACGTGGCAAATGACATTCTGCATCTGGTGGCAGGCAACATGGCAAATGACAAGCTGCCTCTGCTGACAAGTGACGTGGCAAGTGACATTCTGCATCTGGTGGCAGGTAATGTGGCAAATGACATGCAGCATCTGGTGGCAGGCGATGTGGCAAGTGACAAGCTGCTTCTGCTGACAAGTGCCGTGGCAAGCGAAACACTGCATCTGGTGGCAGGCAACGTGGCAAATGACAAGCTGCCTCTGCTGACAAGTGACGTGGTAAGTGAAACACTGCATCTGGTGGCAGGCGATGTGGCAAGTGAGGTGGCAGGTGACACACTCAAGGCTCCCACTGATTCTGCATTATGGTGAGTTTAACTATTTCATGTTATATTACAATGTAATAATAGAAATAATGCGCTTCAATCATCCTGACACCATATGAACCATGGTGCCGAGAAGATTGAAGCACCAACACCAGGTGTTTGGAGTAAAGTGGGCCGGTCTGGATGAAGTCCAGGGCCAAATTTTTGTCCCAGTCCAGCCCTGCCGGGATATGATTTCCAACTGCATATTTCGCAGAAATCCTTAGCTGGCATATTCATTTCAACCTTACCCTACTTATCTCACAGCACAGTTACCATTGATCTTTGAAAGCTCAATGTTCATTTGTTACTATTATTAAGTTCATTTTTCCTTTTCGTGATTGTGAAGTTGACTTTTTTATATATAGCTGGCAAAAAAAACTTGCGTAAAAGGTTGCCCACCACTGGTTTAGGGGTCATTTTTCATTTTATTGCAGAACTTAAGGAAAATGGACGGAGGAGGGTTGATGGTGCAGCATACTCAAAGCACATACATTTTAGAGGATAGCTTCCAGAAAAATCCTTGTTCCAACAGTATTAGGCCCTATAGTAGCAGCCTCAAAATGATGCTGAAGAAAGAGGAGACAGCCAGTAAACCTGAAAGCCTATAACATCATTCACAGTCCTTGCAGGAACCTCTGGTATCTCTCCTTCAAGAAGTACTTCCATAACTGGAGCTACAGGTGAAAGGGTCTCCAGCCATGTTTCCCAAAGCAAGTTCTTTCAGGTAAGGTTTCTTCAGACCCTCAGCCCATAACACATGCTGAGGCCTAGTAGCAGTAGCTTCTTTGGAACTCGCACACAGGCCCCTCCCAGGGGAGAAGCCACAGGGGAAGAGAGCTCCAGTCAGATCCTCCCAAATATTTATCTTCTCCCCAGAAAAAGGTACATGTGGTTGTACATGTGTGCATCTGTGTGCTTACTCTAATCTGCGTGCTCAATCGCATGCGCATCTGTCGCTAATGTTGGCGCATGGATCTCCAATCCCATCGCATCCAGAAATGTACATCTATGTGGTCCGATGAACAAATCAGGATGCAAATGTAAAGGTAGGCAGATTTAAAAGACCGCCATTTAATCCATTTAACGACTGAAACTCACCATGTGTGTCAAATCTGGCTGTACAATCTATTTCTGATTTACCAAAAACTATGCAATATGAGGTCCTGCCTAAGCTATCAGTGCAATTTGTATCCAACCAAGCAGGCTCTTGCACAATATAGTAGTTGGTGCATCTAAAGGAGATTGTACATTTAGATGGTAATGTGTATGGTTTCTGCACACCATCATTTAGACTTTGAGGGGAAAGAGCAACATTGGTACATACATTGTAAATCCAATAAATGGAGCATGCTGATTGGAGGATGGAGCATAGAGATGACCCCATCAGTGAACTGTTGCTCCTTCATAGTGCATATTCCGTCATTAAATGCTTCAGGCCCGGAAGATTTTACCCACTTCCTGACCAGAGCACTTTTTGTGATTCGGCACTGCGTCGCTTTAACGGACAATTGCGCGGACGTGCAACGTTGCATCCAAACAAAATTGACGTCCTTTTTTTTCCCACACATAGAGC